>NC_092808.1:70229604-70936904 GCF_040954645.1 Diabrotica undecimpunctata
AAAGATTTTAATCAGATTAAATGTATACGAGATAAATACATTAAACTATTTATGCAAGGAAAGGATCTAAAAAATAGCTACAAGGAGTTCTTTAACGACCAATTAAACTAAGAGTTTGAGAAAGCATCTATAGAGGCAACAGAGACAGTAATAGCAATGGTGCCGAAAATGACGACCGCGGAAGTAATTCAAGAGCTACATAAGATGAAAAAAGAAAAGGCATAGGTCCTGATGGCATCCCTGGATATATATGATCAGCATTAGGAAAATCAGGAACAAGTTGGCTAACAGGACTATTTAATAGAATTTTGAAAGTAAGGCGAATACCGAATGAATGGAGAAGTAGCATTTTAGTACCTGTATACAAAAACAAAGTAGATGTTAAAGTCTGTACAAACTATAGAGCCCTAAAACTACTCTGTCACACCATGAAACTGTGGGAGAGAATAATTGATAGTAGGATAGAGGAAGAAACAGAAATATTAGGAAATCAGTTTAAATTCATGCAAGGCATATCAACAACGGATGCAATTTTTATCATACGGCAAGTAATGGACAACTAATGTTAGAACAAGTGAGGGTAAGACTGATAAATTTCATTTGAGAATAGTATTGCATCAGGGGTCAGTGCTAATCCCTTATCTCTTCTAATTAGTGTTGGAAAAATTAACGAAAACATGTCAAGGAGATATCCCTTGGTGCCCTATGTATGCTAACGATGTGGTGTTAGTAAGAGATAAGGAGAGATAATTGAATTAATGATTGAGACAATGGAGATGGGCGCTTGAGCAAAAAGGTCTAAAAATAAGGCAAACAAAAACAGAGTATCTAAAGTGTGCATTTAAAAATCAACATTGGATATTGATATTGGATACCCTATACTATTTAATCAACGGAAATACTAAGATCACACGGGGAGAATAATATGGGTTATTTCTGGTTTCGTCAAAATTTACGCTGAAATTACTAACAAGAGTGCTCTCACTTCCACATGTTAAAATTGATATATAGTACCAACAGATGCTAGTCATATACCATCAGCACTAATAAAATGGAAACTATTTCATTTAATCAAACGTACTAACCTTAAAAATGATCATTTAAGATAACACACCTCAAAAATATTGACAATAAATTAAAAATAGCTTAAGCGTTATAAAAGTAACAGAGCAGCAAAGCTCACAGCATGAGAATAGTGCCTCGTAATTTTATAAAGAAATTTGTTGACAGACAAATATTTATTTTTTTATATACTAGGTTCTAAAAAAAGTGTACTCAAAACGAATAAATATTATCTAACAAGTGTTTTATTCCAATTTCATATGAAAGCACCAGATCTTAGATATTATAAATTTCGTCATAGGTGCAAATTATAAATGAAAACCAAATGATAGAGCATATAGTGAAATATAAATATCTTAGTCCTCTATTGCCCGACTTTTTTGTAAACTTGTTTGTTTATAAAATGTTTTAATTTGTATATGTGCTCAAATATCCATTTACAACAACTAGTAATTTTTTTAGATTTTTTAAATTTCGTTTGGGGAGAGTTTTGGGAGTGTTTAGCAAAAACTAACGAATTAAGTTATATACTTATTTATTATGTCATTCAAAAAAACAAATATTTGTAGTTGTAAAACATAAAGCAACTTTACATTTATCGCACATTACTTTAGAAGTATTACAGCATCCTGGTTTTTTGCATCTTTCCTTTTTTTCAGAAATTACTGGCCAGTGGAAGGTTTGGTCAAGCCTAACTTCCTTTGGTAGTACAGTAGCAGTAGATCCTCTCCTCTGTTTTTTTACAATTTCGTTCTCAATTTCACTGAGCCTGGGACGTCCTTTGTGTTTGATCTGATCATTGCTTGCTAACAGTACGCTACATAAGTGGGACTTAAACTGTAACAAAGGTAACTGGTTTTTCTTTTTAATTTTAAAGTAATCGCAATCACGACGATGCAACAACTAGCTGTTAACAACAGCTAAATCCAGAAGGTGAAAAAATATTTTTAGATACCACTTTTTAGATCTTATGTCTGTTCGGTAAAGAGCAATTAGTGAATCCATAAGATCGACACCTCCAATAAATTTATTATAAAATTGTACTGAATTTGGACAGCATACAATAATTCTTGATTTTTGTTTCTTATCCCACCTCTTGACTAACGAAGTAGGCTTAGAACCAACAAATGTACTAAGCAAATGAACCGGTTTATTATCGTACCACTTTAACGCTGTTTGTCTTATGCCATCTACTGTAGCGTGCTTTTCTTCTACAGTACCTCTGCCCTGTTTCTTCATATTCTTGTCATCAGAAAAATGGCAATAAGGCAATCTGTTTGGAAGAACAGTTCCCAAACATTGCAGTCCACGTTTTTCCATTTCAATCTACAACTGAATGCCATTGAACCAGTTGTCAAAATATACTTTATAGTATTTGTTTGGTTTGACTATCTCACACAATCTTATTACTACATTACCGCTGGTGTCTACATTAGGTAAATAAAGGGGATCTTTAACAGTTCCTGTATATAATTCCCAGTTATAAACAATACCATTGCTATCACATAAAACAAATGCCTTGTATCCCCATTTTTTGGGTTTGTTCTTCATATATTGTTTTAAAGAATGTGCCTCTTTGAATGGTATCATTTGTTCATCAATACACAATTTTTCACTCATTGGAATACTTTAAAAATTTTAAAATAGACCGTTGATGAATGGTCTAATTTTGTATAACTTATCATTATTGTTGACCATATTTTCGTTATTGAAATGCATTTTAGTTTTTATTTCTTCCCAGCGATTCCTAGATATAGTATTGACTATTAGAGCAATACGTGTTCCCTTCTGCCAAAATGATCTTGTCCTTGGCAAGCCATATATTGACATCAGTAGAACAGATCCAATACATTGGTTTAATTCTGCTAGTGTCATATTCAATGGTTTATTTATATTCTTTTGCAGTGCATACAAATTACTTTGTTCTACTATGTTTTCCAGCATATTGGTAGATATCATCTATTTAAAATAATGTAGAGGGGATTCCGGTTCTAATAATTTGCATGTTGGTAAATTACCTTTCCATTCTGGAATTGGAAATACTGTTCGAGAACCACTCTTCCACTGAATGTTTTTTACGATCATTTTTGACCTTTTGAGCACATTTTGTTCAGTGTGTTTTTCAGTTTTATCGGTATCGCCCTCATCTTCATCTTAGTCTAAATCTAAATTGGTATCCTGGTCTAAATTTGCTTCGTACAAATCGTCTTCATTTTCCATTTTATTTGATTCTGGATCGATTAATATCTGGGTCAAGGTCTTTGGATTACTCGGATATTTACTGCTTTTCCCGTAGAACGTTTTTGTATCCATCTTAAAGAAATAATTTAAAATAATATGGTAAAGTGTGGATTCAAAGCAACATACCTGTTTTTTATCACAGTACTGAAACAACACAATAAAATAAACAAATGTCAACGGTAATCAATATCTAAATGCTGATATAATGCCTCCGTATGTATTTTTATATAAATTGTACACAATTTATAACAATAAATCACGATCGAAAATACAAACTAATAAGGCAGTCATGTCCATTTGACATACTGTTAAACATTTCCATATAGGTTTCGTCATAGGTTCATAGAGTGTATTAAAATGTATAACCAAATATTGCCTGAAATTAACAGAGGGTATACTAGAGTCGGAAATTGTTTTAAAAAAGTTTTCTGCATTAAAAACTTCTTTGTTACCTTGAGTACACACGGGGCTATAGAGGGTAAAATAGCTGTATCGAGCGAGGATAAGGTTATTGATGAGGAAAAAAAGACCTATCGCTAAGGAAGTGAGAAAATAATTGGCAAACGCAAAGAGCACTTGAATTACATTAAATGAAATATGCATTACAATCTATCATGACACACATATCTTGATACGCATAAAACAAGACAATTAATAAACAAGTTAAGAGAATCTTAAGAAATAATAACCAAAATTTAATTTTTAATACACAAAAGAAATAATGATATACAGAAGATATACAAATTAAAAAAACGTTATCCCCTTATTGTACGCAAGAGAGATACCTCTAGGAAAAATCAAAACGATCGAAAATATATACCAAAACAACACAATAAAAGTAAAAGTAGAAGAAGAACTAACCGACCCTATTGAAAATGACAATGGAATAAGACAGGAATATTACCTGAGTCCTCTATTATTCAACCTGATTATGGATGAAATAATAAAAAATAAAAACTAAAAAAGGATACCAAATGGAAGAAAAACAAATTAAAATAATCTGCTGTGCAGACGACGCAATACTACTCTTTTAAAGTGAAAATGATTTACAACGTATGCTGCACCAATTTCATATAACCGCCAGAAAATTTAACATGTTAATTTGCCCAAAAGAGACAAAATGCATGGTTACAACAGCAAACTTACTAAGATGTTAATTGGAGCTGGAAGGTCATATAATAGAACAAGTGTTAGAGCTTAAATATCTAGGCATCACATTATCTAGCTACGGAAAGCTCGAAACTAAAGTGGAAGACCCAGTGAATAGAGCAAACAGAGCCACAGGCTGCATAAATGAAACATTATGAAGAAATAAAAATATCGGAAAAGAAACGAAAGGCAGAATTTACAAAACAGTCATCAGACCAATAATGACATAACAGCAGAAACAAGATCTGACACAGAGAGGACAAAAAGGATATGAAACAGCAGAGATGAAAACACTTAGAAAAATTTATGGTAAGACACTATGGGACAGAGCTAGAAGTACAGATATACGACGTAGATGCAAGGTGAAGAACATCAAAAACTGGTTAAGAAATAGAAGAGTAGAATGAAACGATCATATAAGCCGAATGACAACAAATAAAACAATAAAGACGGCAAGAGACGGTTAACCCATAGGAAGACGATCAGTAGGACGACCACGAAAACGATGGAAAGGTAACTTACTGGAGGCACATTGAAAAACAGACAGTTATGTCTATATAAAAAGAAAAAGTAGAAGAAGAAGAAGATACACAGGATAACCATTAAAATAGTTGCAAGAAAGATAAAATAAATCAGTCATATTAATGTAGAATAGCAGAGGACAGAGTATTAGCCATAGCTTTGGACAAGTACCCAATTGAAAAAAGAACACAGGTCGTTCAAAAAAGATGGAACTCCAGAAAGAAAATAGAATAGATTTAAAAAAATAAAAGCATAAACATGTCTTTTTCTACTTTTTTAATATTGAAGATACGTAAATAGAACATTGAATTAAAATGTAACCTTTGATATCTGTGATAAACCCATCACCTGAACAGTGGCGCCGATGTATGTAGTTAAGATTGTTTACACTTATTTTACCTGTTTATTTTTTTATTATCTATATATGAGTTGTGACAGATATCACAAACTTATTTATTTTCCACAAAGAGGTTCTTTAGAACCTAAAATTATTACTATACAAATCTGATTCGACATATCTTCAAAAAGTAATACACGGCATGTAAAATTTAAATTTTTAATAAAAAGTAAAAGATTACGCATTACCTATGGGGTTTAAAAAACGAGCCTTTAGGAAGATTGAAGTACTAATAAGACCACCGCAATCGGGCATACCCCGGGTAATGATTAATTAATTAATCGGCTAATTCTTCAGTCACCCCTTTAATATGATTTTGTCAAATTTGTCCTTTTTAGGACCAACTATTCTAATAACATATGTCTATAACTATTAAGGGTATATCTAAAAATCAAGAAACTTTACGTTATTTAAACTTATCAGACATATGAGCTAAACACGAATCTGACTAATTTCTAGTACAGGAAACACATATAGGGCCTAACCTAGGGTATTTGGTATATAGCTGATCGCTGAAAACCACATTATAGATATAAACATACTATTTCTATCGGAAAAAAGCAAAGAATAACTCAAAGTAAGAAAGAACAAAAACAGTCAGCTAAGAGAACCTTTTAACGATTTTGAGCTTGGATCCACCATCTACATATTTAATGAAAAATAATACAAATACCGACGTTGAGGATCTGAGCACAAAGCTTATTACGAAATCTGGACCAAAAACACTACAATGGCTTATCCAGATGATGAACAACTGTATTCAAATTAGGAGATACCCAAAGTCTAGAGACAAGCCAAAGTTGTTACCTTGCTTAAACCTGGCAAAAACTCCAACGACCACAAAAACTATCAGCCGATATTTTTATTTTGTCAGCTATTCAAAATAATGTACATCACAAATACTAAATCAAAGATGGATACGAAAAATATCGGGTATCAGTGGTGATATTTTTCAATCTAAATGCCGCTTACGACACCTTAACTTACAGAATATTTTTTCAAAAACTATATGATATCCCCTTGGATAACAAACTCACTTATATTGTCTGCTTATGCCTACACAAGAGAATATTTTTTATATCACTCAATGGTAAGAATACCAGATGAAGAACGGTCTCGCTTGGGGTAGCATAAAGGCACCTACACTGTATAACATTTACACAAACGAACGATCCATACCGGTAGATACTAGGACTTCTATTATATAGACGATACACCTATTATTGCACAATAAAAATAAACTATGAATCAATTTTCAGCCAAAACCCCTGAAAAGCTCGTGTGTGTTCCTTCAATTTCCCCAACATAGACGCTTTCACAAAACTGAACATCCAATAATGTCATGATTGTTGAACGTAGACTCCCTATAAATTCCTTGAAAATAGTTTATATCGCACGAGGTCAGTCACAGATTATTGTTTAAAACTAAAAGGTGAATTGAGGACCAGAAATAATATTGTTCCCAAGCTTGTCAGCTTAAAATGAGGTGCACATCCTTCCGCCCTTAAAACATAGACGCTTGCACTATATGCATCTGCCGCCGAATATACCTTGTTAGACAAATTAACCATTCTTGGTTTTTGTGCACACTACTACCAATTTTAACACAAAAATATCTATTGTAGCTCTTAACCATATTTATTTTGAGATAACCGTTCATCGAGATATCATATGTAGTACACAAATAAGACCAGAACTAAAATAATAAAAAAACTTTATACAAGATATCGCAGAAGATTGGATGAAATAAAATTAGTTTTTATTAATCGGATGCTTACATAAAACGTACAAAGATATACTCACGTAAACAAAATATATTACGAAATTTCTGTAATTAAAAAATCATCGAGTTCGGCATTGAACTAATAAAATTATATTAAATAAAAGAACAACATTTTTAAAAATGCAGAAAAAATAAAATTTCCTATGCAAGCGAATATTCCATTAAATAATAAGCCCAAATCCTTTTGTATCTATATACCTGTTTTTAAAGAACCAGTTACCTTTTAGTACGTAGTTATACCAGGTAATAAGATATCCTCTGTTACTCAGTGTAATGCGTATTAGATTACACTGTCTACGAACAGTAGATAAAAATAAGGAGCCCATATGAACCGTTCAGGGTATATGTTGAAAATATACGGTATAATCGCACAGTTGCCAAACTCTTAGAGCTTACTTAAACCGATAAACGTATGGTTCAAATATACATTGAAGAAGACCTGTACGACCCCTATAATATATACACGTGAACTAAACGATATACATTTATGATACAGGGGTATTTACGGGCTCCAAAAAATTTTTATAAATTATTAAACTCATATTAAATACATCAATATTAAATACATGTTGATGAATCGACAGAACCAATATTATGGAATGGTCAAGTGAGCTCCGTATATCGGTATCCACTTGACCACGGAGCTCAATTGAACCTGAATTTTAACATGGGCGGAGTCCACTTTATGCCGTAGATATATATATATATATATATATATATATATATATATATATATATATATATATATATATATATATATATATATATATAGATCTAGCGGTTAATGTGGGCCCTGTACTAAAACGGTATTATACTAACTCCAGGAGAATATACACCGTGTATATTATTATCTAAGTAGAGCTTTATGTAGACTCCGACCAATACGTAGGATTAAATGGACTCCGTAATAGGTTAAAACACTTTTGGGGATCCGTATATATTTTTTCGCGTACATAACTAAACTCCTCAGATGTTGCCAATAATTTGATTAGTCGTAGATTTTTAAATTTTACAGCAGGTACGTTTCGAAACTTGAAATTTATTTAAATATCAATCAATTTAGTCATCCCGAAATTTCACAAATACTTGGTTAATGTAGTTAAATATTTTATGGTGGTAATTTATATTACTTGCTTTAATTATTTTTAAACTTAAGTTATTGTCTGTTAGAAGCTTGGTTAAGGCAAGTGAATGTCCATTTTTATTTATTAGTATTTTTTTTTAATGCATTGACACTGAAAAATTTATTACATAAATGTACGTTCCGATGTTTCGATTGCTACAGTTTATGATGTACACTATTTGTTTCATAAAGTAGTAAAATTTAAATAATAATAATTTATAAATCAATCTTAAGATTATAATTTTTCACTGTCTAATTTCAATATTTCGATTTTTAAATGTAGAGAATTCAATATTATCATACTATACTTTAGATACACATATACACATGGATACACTTATAACAGATACTAAAATAATAAGGAGGCATAACATCTAATTTCGCTTTTAACTATAAATGTATCGTATAACGTAACGTAGCAATCAGTAGTGAGTCATTACTCAGATAAAATATTTCGGTGACTTTATGGTAATTTGATTCTAGGCAACATATCTATTACAATTATTACATATAATATGTTCGGTTGTTTTAAAAAATACTTTGTCGCTTGTACAAGCTTTATTTTCAACGTTAAATATTTATTTTGTTTTTGTATCTTTCGTTGTCAGGCATACGAGTATTTTATTTTTAATTTAGAAGTAAATGTATATATAATATTCTTTTTTCTGTCACTTATTTTAAATATGGTTCACTAATATGCTTCTTGCTTATTTATTTTTATTCGTAATACTTATAACGTACGTAATAACGTACCCGTTGTTGCAAAAAGCAACAACGGGTACGAAAGATATCAGGTATCAGGGGTGGTATTTGTCAATTTAAATGCCACCCACGACACATTAAATTAAAGGAAATTTCTTCAAAAACTGTATGACAAACTGTAAACATCGTTTTATCCGCGTATATCTACAGAACAGAAGATTTTTCGTATCATTCAATGGTAAGATGGAGAACGCAGACAAACGGTCTCGCTTGGGGTAGCGTAATGGCACCTACACTGTATTACATTTACACAAATGATTAACAGATACCAGTAGATACTAGGATTTTGATGTAGACGATACATTGCACAACCAAAAACTTTTGTTGCTGCAGTGGAAAAAAATCTAATAGATGCGTTAAATATAATAAAAATAAACTACGATTTAATTTTAAGCCAAACCCCGAAAATCTTAGGAGCGCTCCTTCAATTTTCCTAACACAGGCGCTTTCACAAAACTGAACATCCAATAGTGCGATGAAATCCTTGAACTCTGAATTACCTATAAATACCTTGTAGATAGTTTATGTCGCACGTTGTCAATCACAGAATCTTTTCAAAAATTAGTTTACGTTTGTTAACCAAACCGTTTGTTTCTTTATTTAGTATGTGTTTTTATTCTATGCGGATTTGTAGCAATATGATAATGAGGTTAAAAAAGTTTTCTTATTATTTTTCTTTCAAATATTCGGAGTTTTTCCTTATTTATTTTAGTCATTGTCCATGATTCGCATCCATGTAATAAAATAGGTCTGAGGTCAATTATGCTCTGTATTTCTTTAGTGACATTATTATTAACCGTGATTATTATTCTAAGATATTTAAAGTGTTCCATACTTTCGAAATTATAGTTGTTGCCTTTTATATTTTATCTAGATGTATTGAATTACTTTCTTCTGTTGATTCGCTTGTATTTGGTTTTTATTTTGTTGATTTTAAGTGAAACATTTTTCGTGCTCCCTTCACTTGTTGAAGATGTCGTTTGCGGACGGGAGAAAGTTTCTTATAAAATCAATATCATTAGAAGATGCTAGGACTTTGTACCTTGAACCATTAATGGATTGCATTTTAAATAGACGTTATTTCTGTTTTAGTAAGCTGTTCATTAAATTTTTGAATATTTAAATCGAGAATCTGTATTTTATTCAACTGTTTTATATCACAGAGTTTCTTGGCGTCTGTCTTTATCTGTTTTTTTTTTTGTTTAGCGTATCATTCTTCTTCTTCATATGCCGTCCCCATTAACGGAGATTGGCGACCACATTTCTAAAAGTATCTCTGTCTTTTGAAACGTGGAATAATTCGTCTACAGTCATGTTTGTCCAGTCCAATATTTGCAGCCATGACTTCCTCTTTCTACCTATTCCCTTTTTGCCATCGACTCTACCCTGCATGATGGCCTGCAGAAGACTTTATATTCCTTAGTATGTGTCCCAGGTATGCAGTCCTGCGTACTTTTATTGTTCTCAACAATTTTCCGTCTCGACCTATCCTTCTCAGCACTTCCTCATTGGTGACCCTGGCAGTCCATGGAATTTTCAACATTCTCTAGTATATCCAAAACTCAAAGGCTTGAAGCTTCTTAACTATTTGCGCTTTTGCCGTCCATATTTCTACTCCGTACAATAATTGAGACCAGACGTAACATTCAACAAACCTCAGTCTCAGTGCAGTATTCAGATTTTTGTCACAGAACAATTGCTTGAATTTTAAGAACCCTGCCCTTGCCATTTCTATTCGTACCCTGATTTCTTAGTCTGGATCTAATTCTTTGTTGATGTAAGCTTCCAGATATTTATATTTTTACTCCCGTATCATTATTAAAAGGATTTTTCTGAATGTCGACCTAGGGAATCCGGAAATTCGAAAATTTGTCTTACTGTAAAGTCATGCCGATTTTACTAGGAAATATATTGCTGTTTAATAATAATAAAGTTTAAGCAACAATTCCTATATGCACTAACTTGGTACTGATATCTCTGTTCCCCGATACCAGGTAGCAGCCCCGAAAACATTAAAACTGCTACACTCATGCTTCCAATTATCCAACGATTAGCCATTCCAGGACTATACGCCTTATTATGGTACTGATATTGCTGCTGTCCCTCATAAGTAAATATAATATACAAGAAAGGTTTTGGCAATTTAATAGGATTTTGTGTTAGAATAATATTTCTCAGAGAAAGTGAAAAATATCTATTTGCTATCCGGGTTTAATCCATAGACTAAATATTAGAATGCTATAAAATAATACTATTAGCAGCAAAAAATGGTCTGAGTAAGTAATGAGAAAACTAAATAAATTTTCTTTAACATACAAGAGAGAGGACGTAGAGTGGGGCATAACGTAACAATAAACCCATATAATTTTGAAAGATTGCAGCGTTTTAGGTATCGTAGATAACGCTGCCACATAAGAAATGAAATGGAATATTCAGGTAGCTAATTGATGTATATATAACCCACATAACACTTTTAAATCCAGAAGTTTAATACAAATCCCTAAAATCAGGATATATAAAACAGTGATTAAACCAGTGCTATTGACTGAAAATGTGACGAGAATGCTGACACAACAATGTAAGTAAAACTTAGGTATTAATTAAATCAGGATTACTAGAAAAAGAATTATTTTCCAACTTACAAAGGTCCGAATACTAACCAATACCGAACCGGAACTAATGCCAAGGTCAAACAGATATATAAAGATAGCAACGTCATACAAGAAACTAAATCTCAATGCCAAAGTTACGCTGGCTATATCCAAAGGCTTTCTAATAACTGCATTGCCTAGTTAAACTGGGAGAATGCCTCCAGAGAAAAAATGCCCTTCGGGCGTCCACGAATCAACGGGGGAGGTAACATGGTCAGATTTAGGAATAATGGGACTACCTACCGACCCATCATATTTATCAACACATGCCTGTACAACCAACTGCTATCCAACCTACAATCAATACTTATCTGTTGGGAACTATCAAATCCATTACATGTAGTCAAACGAACTAGGCTTAAATAAAGTTATCTTGACATTGACATATATTTTTAAAACGTTATTTACGTGGCTAAGTTTTCAATAGGAATGAGGAGACAAAAAGCAGAAAAGCCAATAGAACCTTGTTGCGTTCTGACTATACTATGACGATGACCTTTACAATATATACAATACTTGAGACAACTGTTTGTCTCAAGTTGGTCATTCAGAATTATGTCTGTATTTTTTAATTTGCTAATTTACATAGATTCTAATTTCCATAGAATCTAAAGATATCTTAAGGCCTTTATTTTAAATATACTTTTTTAGTAATGAAAATAGAAACTAGAAAATAGAAAAATAGAAGTAAATAGAACCTGGAATATACATGTAACCTTTAATCTCTGGGATAAATCCATATCCTGAATAATGGCGCCGATATATTTAGTTAAAATTCTGTGCACTTATTTTAACCGTTTATGTCCTTATCATTCATATATTATGAGTTGTGACCGATATTACAAATTCATTTACTTTTCACAAAGAGACTCCATATTAACTATAGTTATAACTATACAAATCTGATTCGAAATATCGTCGAAAAGTAACAGTATGTAAAATTATTTTTAACGATTGAATGGGGTTCAAAAGAGAAGCCTTTACGAAAATTTGAGTACAAATAAGACCACCGTAATCAGTCGTACCCTGGGTAATGAATAATTAATTAATTGGCTAATCAGAATCACCCTTTCAATATGATTTTTGTCAAATCGGTTCTTTTTAGGATCAATTATTCTAATTATGTCTATAAATATTAAGGGCATATCTGGAGATAAAGATACTTTACTTTACTTAACCTTATCAGACATATGCGATTATCACAAATGTGACGTATTTCTAGTGCAGAAAAGACATAGAGGGCAAAACCTAGGGTATTTGGTATTAAGCTGATCGCTGAAAATCACATAATAAATGTGAAAGTGCTATCTCTGCCGGCAAAGAAGCAAAAAAAAACTTAAAATGAGAGAGGACAAACCAGTCAGCTGAAGGAACCTTTTAACGATGTTGAGCTTGGATCCACTATCTACGTATATAATAAAGAATAGTACGGTACTGACTGAAGATCTGAGCACAAAGCTTATTATAAAATTTGGACCAAAAATACAACAATTACTGATATCCAAAGTCTGCAGACAAACAAAGCAAAGACAAAGTTGTTGCCTTGCTTAAACCTGGCAAAACCTCCAACAACCACAAAAGCTATCGGTCAATATATTTATTTTGTCAGCTTTACAAAATACTTCTCAAGAGATAAAACAGAAGAAAAACTCAAATTAAAAGACAAAAGTTGCTATAGACAGGGAAGATCATGTACGTCACAAATACTAAATCTTGCCCAATACAGCAAAGATGGGTACATAAGATATCAGGTATGAGGAGTGGTATTTGTCAATCTAAGCAGCAATTTGCAGCTTACGACACCTTAAATACGAGGGCATTTGTTCAAAATCTATATGATATCTCCTTAGGTAATAAACTTACTTGTTTTACTAGCGTATGCCTACACAACATAAGATTTTTGGTATTTCTCAATGGTAAGAATAGCTGATGGAGAACGTAGAAGAACGGTCTCCTTTGGGGTAGCGTAATGGCACCTACACTGTATAACATGTACACAAACCATCAACCTATACCAATAAATACTAGGACTTTTATTATGTATACGATACATCTATTATTGCACAACCAAAAACTTTTGTTGCTGAAGTGCAGAAAAATCTAAATCATGCCTTAAACACAATAAAAATAGACTATAAATCAACTTTAAGCCAAACCCCGGAAAAACTCAGGTGTGCTACTTTAATGCCCCTAACAGAGACGTTTTCACAAATCTGAACATCCAATAGTGTCATGAAATCCTTATACTCTGGACTTGCTATAAATACATTAAAGATAGTTTGTATTACACTTAGTCATTCATAGAACTTTGTTTAAAACTAAAAGACACACTGAGGACCAGAAATAATATTCTCCGCAAACCTGTCATCTAAAAATGAGAAGCACATCCTTCCACCCTTAAAACGTAAACGCTTGCATTCTATGCTTCGGCTGCCGAATATACCTTGCCAGTATGAATGACACCAACACATACTTAACACGTAGATTTAGCTATAAATTAGTCATCCAAATTCAGCGGATATTAAGACCCACATCCATACATAAGCTCTAGAATATCGTAACTACCAAGACACCTAATATCCGAAGATAAGTAGCTAAAGAACGAAAGAAACAAAATCTAGATTTGCAACATGTACTCCAGAGGACTCTTGCCTGCAAACACCGGTTAACTTGTGTGAATGTGGGGTGGTAGAAAATTCTTCACACCTTCTTAGTTGACTTTGCAATTTAAGTTACTCTTTTCTGAAGGGACAAGCTTTAATTATTTAAACTGAACATGTAAAATACAGTCAGTAAACTATTGTTTATAAAGATCATTGCAAATTTGACATTAACTCCACTTATATTGATTACATATTACCCCTAAATTACCTCACCATTCAGAAGTATGTAATATTGGTAGTGATATATTCTGGCTAAATAAATTAAGCATTCTTCCTTTTTTTGTGGACTACTATCCATTTTTACACAAAAATATCTATTTTAGCACTTAAATATTTATTTTAAGATAACCTATCCAGAATTATATGTAGTATACAAACAAAACCAGAAATAAAATAATAAAGAAGCTACAAGATATCGTAAAACAATAGATGGATGTAATAAAACAAGTTCATATTAATCGGATTCCTAAATATAACGTATAAAGACATACTGACGCTAACAAAATGCATTAGGAAACTTCCGCATATGAAAAAAACATCCAACTTGGTAACGAAATCCATTTGTATCAATAAAGCTATTTTTAGAAAAGCACGTACCTACCAAAAACAGGTATTTGGTAGTATACATATCTATTACATACTGTAATGCGTATGAATGATAACAAAAATAAGGACTGAGGAGTCCGTATGAACCGTTTAGAATATACGCTAAAAATATACGGCTAAATCGCATAGTTGCCAAACTATCAGAGCTTACTTAAACCGATATACTTATGGTTCCAATATACAGTGAAAAAGATCTGATCGACCCCTATAATATATACCTACACGTAAACTAAGCGATATACATTTATGATACAGGGGTACTTATGGACTCTACAAAATTTTTAAAAATTATGAAACTATACATCTTAACGAATCGACAGAGCCAATATTATGGAATGGTCAAGTGAGCTCCGTATATCGGTGTCCACTTCACCACGGAGCTCATTTGAACCTTAATTTTAACATGGGCGGAGTCTACTTTATGCCGTAGATATATATATATATATATATATATATATATATATATATATATATATATATATATATATATATATATATATATATATATATCCTGCTCCAACAACACTGCAACAACTGCACATCCTGTGCTATAACACCCGTAGCGTCACTTTCACTCGAACATCGACAAGAAGCAGACCATCCAGAGAGACTTTTAAAACCAACAACATTTAACGCGGAGTCAAACCCGGAATACCATTGATATAACATAGAGCTCCCGCGGAAATATCAAAACCAACATATATATATATTGTTGTGATCTGCTTTATGATGTTTTATTATTGATTAACACTAATTTAATTAATCCAATTATTTAATTAATTAATTCACTAATTTATGCAGAGTCATACAAATCAATTACTATTAAAAATTCTCAGGGTGCTTCTTAATTTTACTTTAATCACTTTACTTTATATATCTCTTCGAGTGGGTTCAGTATCTCCTAGTTGCTCATAATCGGGATAGAACAGGAAACGGAACTAACATTAAAACAACATAAATATGCACACAAATTATTATTTATTTTCAATAAGCAATACGTTGAATATTAATAAATAACTTTTGTGGGCAATTATCTTTCCCAACAAACTCCTATACTCTAAATTTAATTTTAATTACAAACTATCTGTTGATCTGTTTTTTTTAATAATATCCACAAAAAAATTGACCATATAAAATATAACTTATTTACAAAAAAAATAACTCTTTGAAACTTGGAATCTTAGTTCGTATGTTTATATTTGATTTTATCTTTAGAATATCTTAGAGGTTTTCTTTCATTCAAATTATTTGACTGACCTTTATTTTTTACACCAATGATGTCTCCTCTCAATCAAACCACAGTTCCTTCCTTGATTAATTATGTCCGGCTACCATCAAATCTTTCCCGTTCTCAGCATCGATCCAAACCGCATACCAGCAAACTACTCCTCCGAAAACACAAGCCCAAGCCTCTTTTGACCGGTACTCTTTATTCACAAATTCTCCTTTCTTTCTCAATTATATCTCGTGGACTATGCAGACTCAAAAGAGGTATTAATCTTCTCGATTTTGATCTGCTCTCAGCTTCCACCTTTTTCACTAACACACTAAAACACTGGTACTCAGATTGACTACACGAAAAAACACGTCTTCTCTTCTGGTCTGCCGGTAACATAATAATCTTTTCAATCTCCCCAGACAACCTTCTCCACTTTCTCATTCCCCATCATTCCTTTTTAACCAATCATAAGCATTCATCTTTCCCACTAATTTTTGATTTAGAAAATTTCCAACATAATATTTAAAACAAATAAACTACTTTCACTCAAATTACTTTTCAGAAACCATTAACAATTTTGCCTTTTTCAACAGAAATAAAATTCCAAATTCTTGTTATCTCATATCTAAATCTAATTCTTATTTACTTTCGAAAAATGCCCACCGCTAAATACAATTACAAGTTTATTCTTAAATCTATAATTATACGAGGTTCCATTGTCCTTTCACTATTCACTCAGTCTTTCAAGGAAAAAACTCGTCCGGGTACCGTCACGGAAAAATGTCTTCTCTTATTTTAACTATTACAAATAAGTACAGGGTTGTATTTTAACTTATATGCCCGCGGTATATTCAAATAATAAAAAAACTCTTTATTCTATTTCTGATTGATAAACTGATCCATAACAATATATATATATATATATATATATATATATATATATATATATATATATATATATATATTGGAATGATATTTTATATATGAGAAAGAAAAATAGTGATTAAAAATAATTTATAAGTATATACTAGATAATATTAGATATAAAAAGTATTTGGTTATTTTAAGTTATATACTATAAAATATATTTATGTGAGGGCATTTTTAAGAAATTAGCATATAATAAGTGTAAAAAGTACTCTAAATAAGTGACAGACATTTAAATAATAATTACGAATATAAAGTGGGGTTATTTGTTATTTAAAATGTTTAGTTTACATATAGTTACGGATTTGAAGTAGTGTAGTTTATTAATTTGGGTTGTTTTAATTACATATAAGTTTATATTCTGATCTGAAAAGCCTAAATGTCAATAAAATTTTCGATAGAATAGTAAAGAATTCTCTAGAATACAGAATTTAACCTTTGTTTACGGTAGAACTTTCTCGAATATGGTTATGTCTGTGGATCGAAGATATACTTTTTCGAGAACATTCAGAAATAGAATAATTCGAATAGGATTTCTTGCCAGATGGTTCTGAAACATTGAAAAGGTATAAATACTCGGTGATTTGGATTCAAAGTAGAGTTCAGTCAGCAGGTCACTCAGTCAGTAAGCAGTCAGACAATTAGTTATTAAGAAGACAGACACAGTTAGTTACAGTTAGTGATTAGGAAGAAAGTATAAAGTATGCAATAATCCGTGATTTAGTATTAAAATTTGATAGTATTGGAAAGTATATTAGAAGAATATTATTGAAGATTAAAAATTATGTTATGTATAAATGGTGATTGGATAATGAAAGAAAGTATTAATTGAAAATTAAAATTATATATTATCTTTGGTGATTGGATATTGGTATATTAAAAAGAAGAATAAATATAAATGCTATTAAGAAGAAAAATATTTTAAATTGGTGGAAGCTGATAATTGGAAAAAGTAATTTCACAAAAACAAAGTAACCGAATCTGAGAACGAAGACATTGAGTGGTGATTAAAATCTATATAGTGGAGAACAGTTCATTTAGGCATTCAGTGACAGAAAGGTACAAAATTTTGTTATTATAATTTAGTTAGTGTCATAAGAATTTCAATTTTAAAGATAGTTTGTTTAAAATTTACATTATCTATATAATTTAATTAGTTTCATAAGAATTTTAATTTAAAGATAGTTTATTTTAAATTTTACAATGGTTATGTTAGATATATATGTGTGATTAATAATAGATATAATAAAGATAATTTAAAAAAGTGCTTACAAACTAATTCTTTGAGAACCGCGATAAAAACCCTATACATATATATTTTTAAAAAAACACTCATTGCTCATTAAAACATTATTCACAAATAATACATCATAACAATATATATATATATATATATATATATATATATATATATATATATATATATATATATATATATATATATATATATATATATATATATATATATATATATATATATATATATATATATATATATATATATATATATTTATATGATATAGGAGAAAGAAAGATATTGTTTAAAAAATTAATTTATAAAAAATATACTAGATAATTTTAGATATAACAAGTATTTGGTTATTTTAAGAAGTTATATACTAGAGAATTTAATAAAAATATATTTATGTGAGGGCATTTTTAATAAATTAGCATATAATAAGTGTAAAAAGTTGTATTTTAATGTTGTAAATATATTTAAGTGAGCCATGTGCATAGGCAACCAACTATACAGTAAATTGACAGACAGAAATTAATCATAATACGAATATAAAGTGGAGTTATAATAATAATGTTAGTTTAAAATGTTTAATTTATATATATTTAATGATTTAAATGTTTATTCTGATCTGAAAAGCCTAAATGTCAACAAAATTATTAATAGAAAAGAATGGAATTCTCTGGATCACCGGAGATGGCCATGTTTGCGAAATGGTTTGTTCCAGAAAATTCAGACATGTATTGAATAGAACAAATGGAACATGATTTATTGCCAGATGATTCTAGAACAGAAAAAAAAGATATAAATACCCGGTGATTTGGATTAGAATCGATCAGTTATGAGTTACAGTTACTGTGAGTCCAGTTTATTATGAAAGTTAGTAGAAGATAGACTCATTAAGTTAGTGAAGTCAATTGTTCAGAATTTTCAAGATAGTGCAGTCAGAAAAGTTTTAGTAAGAAAGTAGGTCCACTACAATCAGTTACAAATAGTCCAATTGTTTAATATAGTGAGTTAAATGAAGATTAAAAATTATGCATATATTTTAATGCACATTTATAATTATACACAAATAATTATTGAAGATTATAAAAGTAGATTAGAAGAATATTGGATGGATATTGGAAGGAATTAAAATTATATTATGATTGGAGATTAGTATAAATCAACTTATAATAATTGGATATTGGTATATTAAAAAGAAGAATAAATATAAATGCTGTTTGCTGGTTTGCTTGGTGGTTTATAAATGCTGGTGAAGAAAAATATATCTTAAATTGGTAGAAGCTGATAATTGGAAAAAGTAATTTCACAAAAACAAGGATAACCGAAGTACGAAGACATTCAGTGGTGATTAGAATCTATATAGTGAAAAACAGTTCATGTAGGCATTCAGTGAAAGAAAGGTACAAAATTTTGTTAATATAATTTAGTTAGTGTCATAACAATTTCAATTTTGAAGATAGTTTGTTTAAATTTTACATTGTCTATAGAATTTAATTAGTTTTATAAGAATATCAATTTAAAGATAGTTTATTTTAAATTTACATTGGCTAGGTTAGATATATATGTGTGTTTCATAATAGTTATAATAAAGATAATTTAAAAAAGTACTTACAAACTAATTCGTTGAGAACCGCGATAAAAACCCTATATTATTAAAGTACTCATTGCTCATCATTCAAACAAACAACACATCATAACAATTTGGCACCCAACGCAGTGGCTCTCTATTTAAAAGAATTAGTTTGGGAAGATAAGTGCTCTCACATAATTAAATTAATTTTCATTAGAAAGCAAAAATTATAGATTTTATTTTTAATTATATTTGAACAAGTAAAGTCTCAAAATGTCTCAAGGAAAGAAAGGTACAAGAAGCAAAAAGAATGAAGAAGATGTGGAAGTAGAAACACAACCTATACAAGAGGAGAGTTTAGTTCAAGTTCCACAAGATACTGCAGAAATGAATCCAGAAAGAGAGGAAAATGTCAATATGGCAGCTTTGATGTCATTAATGATGCAGATAAACAAGACAATGGAAGAGAATACGAAAAAAATGGAAGAGAATTCAAAAGAAGTCAAAGAAGACATAAAAAAAATAGAACAGAAAATGGAAGAGAATACGAAAAAAATGGAAGAGAATTCAAAAGAAGTCAAAGATGACATAAAAAAAATGGAACAGAAATTGGAAGAGAATTATAGAAAATTAGAAAAGAAAATAGAAGATAATAATAATAAAATTGTAAAGCAAATAGAAAAACAAGTGGATAAAAAACTTGAAACTGCAGAGAAAAAAGTAGCAAATGAAATAAATAATAGTATACGGAATGACTACAAGAAAAGGATAGACAATGAGAGGACAGAAGTAAAGAGGATTATTCAAGATAATAAGATAGATATAGAACAGAAAATAGAGTTGCAGAAATGTAACTTAGAAGTAAAAATTAACGAAGACAGGAGAAACACAGAAGAAAAATTAGACGATATACAACAAAATATCCAAATAAATAGTAATCAAATAAGAAATGTGGAACAGAGAATAGATGATATTTCACAAATGAGAGACATAGGGAGACCTTACTTAAATTTAACAAATGAGACTGGGATTAAATTCTCTGGTAATATAAAAAATTTGCATCCTAGAGTATACATAAATAGTTTAAAACATAAATTAAGATTTGTGAATAATATTAATGATATTAAAGATTATATTAGAATGACATTAAATGACAATGCAGCAACTTGGTTTGCTAGTATTGAAAATGATTTAGATAACTTTCAAACATTTAAAAATAAATTTTTAAATTATTATTGGGGTGAATTAGAGCAAGCAAAGTTTAGAGAAATTCTATATTTTGGAAAGTATAATCACAATTTAAAATCAAATATGGTAGATTATGCATTAAAACTGATAACAGTTGCAAAATATTTAAAACCACCACTTAGAGAGGATGAAACAGTCTTACATATATCTAGACATTTTGATGCTGATGTTGTGCAGACAGTAACTGTACAAAATATTCAAACAATAGATAGTTTTATTAATTTTATTCAAAGAATACAAAGAGGCAATATGACAAGTAATAATAACAACAGAAAAAACAATAATAACTTTCAATATAATAAAAATGATAATCAACAATATAGACAATCATATAACAATAATTATAGATATGGTAATAATTTACAAAATTTTAATAATAATAACAGTAATCAAAATAGACAGAATTTTAATAACAATACTAGTTATAATAGACAACATTTTAATAACAGTACTAATAATAATAAACAAGATTTTAACAATAGAAGAAATACAGAGCGACCTAACTATAACAGAAAGGTAAATTGTGTTCGAAGAAATAGAAGCTGCGAAGAAAGGGAACGAAATAGTACAAGGCAAGAAAATGTGAGTAGAAGTCATAGTAAGGAAAGACATAAGACATCAGATCCAAGTAGTCAGATACAATCTGACAATTCTAATAATCAAAATTTTGTGCAGTAAACTTTCTGAATTACAAGTTAGGCCATTGCTATTATGAAAAACCTTCTGAATTTATTTCTTTAGATGAAGATAAAATTATTGAATCTATTAATTTAATTTATATAAATGCTTTGGCCAAAAATAAAATGATTAAAATTATGATAGATACTGGTTCAGAAAGTACTTTAGTCTCGGAGAATTTTATTTTTAATAAATTAAAACTATCAGATATAATAAAGATTCCAAAAATTAAAATTGTTGGTGCAAATAATAAGAAGTTGGGTGAAATTGATAAACTAGCCAATTTTAAAATTAATATTCTTAATAAAGAAATTAATATGCAAGGATTTATTGTCAAGGATTTATGTGTTGATATATTAATGGGAAATGATGAATTGGAAAAGAAGAAAGTAAAGATAGATTTTGAAGAAAAAATGGTAACTTTGGAAGGGCAAATAATTAAATTTATGCAGAAAGATGAGGTAGAAGAAGGAATAAGAGTTGATAGGATATTATTAAAAGAAAATAATGATGTTTATGAAGAAGAAATGTATTTTGATGATAGGGAAATGTCCCAAAAGAATGTAAAGAATAATTGTAGTGAATATTTAAGGAATGGAAATTTTAAGCAGATGGATGCCTACGAGGTCGAGTGCGTAAAATTGGAAGCAAGGAATAATGAGTACATAATGAAGAATAATGTTATTTGTAAAGAAGACGATATGATGAAAGTTTTAAATTGCCCTGAAGAATATAAATCAATAGTCATTTCCATATTGCAGCAACACAAGGGACTTGTCAATAAAGAAAATAGAATTGCACAAAATTATATCCATAGTATAAAAGTTAAAGAAGAAAAAGATTTTAAAACAAAATCATACCCAATACCATATAAATACAGAGAAGAAGTAAACAAAACAATTAATAATATGTTAGAAGATGGAATCATTGAGAAGGCAGACACACGTTTTATAAATCCTATAGTAGTAGTACGTAAAAGATCAGGGGAAATCAGGTTATGTTTGGATGCAAGGAATATTAACAAGATCACTGAAAAGCAATTTGAAGCACCAATGAGTATAGATGGAATACTAGGAAGAATTACAGGAATGTCATTTTTCACTAAAATCGATTTACAGCATAGTTTCTGGTTAATACCTCTAGAAAGAAAAAGTAGACAGTATACGGGATTTCAGATAGATGGAGTAGTATATCAATTCAAAGTAGTACCATTTGGACTTCAATCATCTTGCAGTGCTCTATGTAGATGTCTTCATGATATTTTGGATCAATATGAACATTTTGTAATTCACTACATTGATGATATATTAATTTTTTCTAAAACGGCTGAAGATCATGAGAAACACCTAAAAATTATAATAAATAGATTAGACAAAGTTGGACTAAAAATAAATCAAGAAAAATGTACATTTTTTCAAAAAGAAGTAATATATCTAGGTTATAAACTTAACACTAAGGAATCGAAATGGATCCAGAACGGACACAAGTCATTCAGGAATATAAAACACCACACAATTTAAGAACTTTAAGAGGATTTATTGGAATAATTAATTATTATAAAACGATGATACCAGATCTAAGTATAAAAGAAATTCCATTACTTGAACTACTAAAAAAAGGTGTAAAATGGAGATGGGATCAGAGAAGAGAACTAGCATTCCAAGAAATCAAAAACATTTTTCTGTCAAATTTGAAAATATATTATCCTGACTACACACAGCCATTCATATTAAGAACAGATGCATCAATAGAGAGATTATCAGGGGTATTATTACAAATACATGATGGGGTCGAATACCCAATACAATTCATTTCAAGAATTACAAAGCCACATGAAAAGGGTTACTCAGTTTCAGAATTAGAACTAGCAAGTATAATACACTGTGTCACAAAATTAAGATTTTATTTGTTGGGTAATGAATTTACTATAGAAACAGATCACCAAGCTTTAACGTCTATATTAAATAACAAATATGGAAACAGTAGAATACATCGGTGGAGTCTAATACTTAGTGAATACTGCATTGAAATCAAATACATTTCTGGAAAATCCAATATAGTGGCAGATGCTTTATCAAGGTTAGAAAATACACCACAAAAAGGGCAGCGAACAATAAAAATTGGATTAAATCAATTAGTAGAAAGTACTGGATTATATTCTAAAGAAGAAATTATAAGAGATCAGATCAATTTGAGTGAAAAACAAAAAGTCCTTAAGAAAGATGGAGTTTATTATAAAATAATAAATGGCATAGAAGTATATGTAATAACTAGAACTTTAGCAAAGAAAATATTGAAAAATTTACATAACAATTATATGCATATTGGTTCAAGAAAGCTATGGATGTTATTTAGGGACAATTATTTTGCAAAGAATGACATAAGTATAGCAAAAGAAATTACTACCCAATGCCCAATATGTCAACTAAACAAATAAAAGAATTTCAAAAACCAGAACACATATAAATCTAATGTTGTATATGAAAAACTAAATACAGTTTCCATGGATTTTATTTCAAATTTAGTTCTCAGTCCAACAGGAAAAAAGCATATACTAGTGATAGTTGATTTATATACAAAATTTATTAAACTATATCCCTGCTCCAGAACAAATGTTAAAACTTTAAAATTATATATTAATCAATTTTTCATATTTTAACAACCAAAAATTTCGGACATTTTGTGAGAAAAGGGGAATCAACATTCATTTTACAAGTATCAGACATCCTCAGGCAAATCCTGCAGAAAGATATATTAAAGAAGTTATAAAATATTTAAGGATACTGTGCCAAAATCAACATGAAACTTGGCAGCAACATATACCACAAGTAGAATATTTTTTAAATAATACACATAATTTGAATACAGAGGAAGTACCAGAATATTTAATGTTTGGCCATATAGGAAACAGAAAGTGGATTAGTGAATATAATCAGGATATGTTAGAACAAGTAATGCAGAAAGTGAATAACCGAATTAGGAGGAAAGCTGAAAAATATATCAGAAGACAAAATCGAAATATAAAAAAACCAATCACATTTCAAAAATTTCAAAAAAAGAAATTACAACCAATGTTTGAAGGTCCATATACAATTGAAAATCAGAATGGACTAAATAGTTATGTGTTAATAGATGCAGAGAACAGACTAAGAGGCATGTTTCATATCAACGACATTTTTCAATATCATGAAGAGATTGAATAATGTTTTCTATACCTTTAACACAAATATAATAACACTAATAACTTACTGATAGATCCATTTCATAAATAGATGGTAGATTTCTTTGTTGTGAATCAATTTGACATCATACTTGTTGAATTTTGTATATATGGAAATTATTTTGTACCCTAAAAATCATAATTTGGGGTTAGATACAAAATTGATTTTATAAATGTCTTTCTAATATAATAAAGTATAAAACTTACCAATTTATATGGATGAAAGCCTGTTGAATGGAAATAATTCCTAGATTTGTATCTTAACATCCATTGTAAAATGTAAACACAATAAAACAACACACAAACTTTATTTGACATGACAGTTTGACATAGACAGCAAACAGGGATGTATTTAACACATTTTAAATAAAAAAAAATTGATTTATTAAATTTAATAAGGTATGAGAAAATTAATATTTAAAAAAATAATAAGAAAATTATTTATTTTAAATATTATTTTGGGGTATTGATATGATATAGGAGAAAGAAAGATATTGTTTAAAAAATTAATTTATAAGTTATATACTAGATAATTTTAGATATAACAAGTATTTGGTTATTTTAAGAAGTTATATACTAGAGAATTTAATAAAAATATATTTATGTGAGGGCATTTTTAATAAATTAGCATATAATAAGTGTAAAAAGTTGTATTTTAATGTTGTAAATATATTTAAGTGAGCCATGTGCATAGGCAACCAACTATACAGTAAATTGACAGACAGAAATTAATCATAATACGAATATAAAGTGGGGTTATAATAATAATGTTAGTTTAAAATGTTTAATTTATATATATTTATTGATTTAAATGTTTATTCTGATCTGAAAAGCCTAAATGTCAACAAAATTATTAATAGAAAAGAATGGAATTCTCTGGATCACCGGAGATGGCCATGTTTGCGAAATGGTTTGTTCCAGAAAATTCAGACATGTATTGAATAGAACAAATGGAACATGATTTATTGCCAGATGATTCTAGAACAGAAAAAAAAGATATAAATACCCGGTGATTTGGATTAGAATCGATCAGTTATGAGTTACAGTTACTGTGAGTCCAGTTTATTATGAAAGTTAGTAGAAGATAGACTCATTAAGTTAGTGTAGTCAATTGTTCAGAATTTTCAAGATAGTGCAGTCAGAAAAGTTTTAGTAAGAAAGTAGGTCCAGTACAATCAGTTACAAATAGTCCAATTGTTTAATATAGTGAGTTAAATGAAGATTAAAAATTATGCATATATTTTAATGCACATTTATAATTATACACAAATAATTATTGAAGATTATAAAAGTAGATTAGAAGAATATTGGATGGATATTGGAAGGAATTAAAATTATATTATGATTGGAGATTAGTATAAATCAACTTATAATAATTGGATATTGGTATATTGAAAAGAAGAATAAATATAAATGCTGTTTGCTGGTTTGCTTGGTGGTTTATAAATGCTGGTGAAGAAAAATATATCTTAAATTGGTAGAAGCTGATAATTGGAAAAAGTAATTTCACAAAAACAAGGATAACCGAAGTACGAAGACATTCAGTGGTGATTAGAATCTATATAGTGAAAAACAGTTCATGTAGGCATTCAGTGAAAGAACGGTACAAAATTTTGTTAATATAATTTAGTTAGTGTCATAACAATTTCAATTTTGAAGATAGTTTGTTTAAATTTTACATTGTCTATAGAATTTAATTAGTTTTATAAGAATATCAATTTAAAGATAGTTTATTTTAAATTTACATTGGCTAGGTTAGATATATATGTGTGTTTCATAATAGTTATAATAAAGATAATTTAAAAAAGTACTTACAAACTAATTCGTTGAGAACTGCGATAAAAACCCTATATTATTAAAATACTCATTGCTCATCATTCAAACAAACAACACATCATAACAATATATATATATATATATATATATATATATATATATATATATATATATATATATATATATACATATATATCTACGGCATAAAGTAAACTCCGCCCATGTTAAAATTAAGGTTCAAGTGACCTCCGTGGTGAAGTCCGATGTCAAGTGAGCTCCGATATACGGAGCTCACTTGACCATTCCATAATATTGGCTGTGTCGATTCGTTAACATGTATAGTTTCATAATTTTTAAAAATTTTGTAGAGTCCATAAGTGCCCCTGTATCATAAATGTATATCGCTTAGTTCACGTGTATATATTATAGGGGTCGTTCAGATCTTTTTCACTGTATATTGGAACCATAAGTATATCGGTTTAAGTAAGCTCTGATAGTTTGGCAACTATGCGATTAAGCCGTATATTTTCAGCGTATATTCTAAACGGTTCATACGGACTCCTTAGTCCTTATTTTTGTTATCATTCATACGCATTACAGTATGTAATAGATATGTATACTACCAAGTACCTGTTTTTGGTAGGTACGTGCTTTTCTAAACATAGCTTTATAGATACAAAAGGATTTCGTTACCAAGTTGGATATTTTTTTCATATGCGGAAATTTCCTAATGCATTTTGTTAACGTCAGTATGTCTTTATACGTTTTATTTAAGAATCCGATTAATATGAACTTGTTTTATTTCATCCATCTATTGTTTTACGATATCTTGTAGCTTCTTTATTATTTTATTTCTGGTTTTGTTTGTATACTACATATAATTCTGGATAGGTTAGCTTAAAATAAATATTTAAGTGCTAAAATAGATATTTTTGTGTAAAAATGGATAGTAGTCCGCAAAAAAGGGAAGAATGCTTAATTTATCTAGCCAGAATATATCACTTTACCAATATTACATACTTCTAAATGGTAAGGTAATTTAGGGGTAATATGTAATCAATATAAGTGGAGTTAGTGTCAAATTTGCAATGATCTTTATAAGTAATAGCTTACTGACTGTACTTTACATGTTCAGTATAAATAATTAAACCTTGTCCCTTCAGAAAAGAGCAATTTAAATGGCAAAGTCAACTAAGAAGGTGTGAAGAATGTTTTACCACCCCACATTCACACAAGTTAACCGGTGTTTGCAGGCTAGAGTCCTCCCGAGGCTTCAGATGGCGAGGATTAGCTTATTTTTTTTGGTATATCTTCCACCTTGCACATGTGTTGATCTGGCCAGTTTTTTTTTCGATTTTAGTCATAAAATGGGCTTATATTCGTGAAGTACATGTTGCGAATCTAGATTTTGTTTCTTTTGTTCTTTAGCTACTTATCTTCGGGTATTAGGTGTCTTGGTAGCTACGATATTGTAGAGCTTATGTATGGATGTGAGTCTTAATATCCGCTGAATTTGGATGACTAATTTATAGCTAAATCTACGTGTTAAGTATGTGTTGGTGTCATTCATACTGGTAAGGTATATTCGGC
Source organism: Diabrotica undecimpunctata (assembly GCF_040954645.1). NCBI lineage: Eukaryota > Metazoa > Arthropoda > Insecta > Coleoptera > Chrysomelidae > Diabrotica > Diabrotica undecimpunctata. The sequence goes on from NC_092808.1 coordinate 70,258,038, forward strand.
AGCAGAAGCATAGAATGCAAGCGTTTACGTTTTAAGGGTGGAAGGATGTGCTTCTCATTTTTAGCTGACAAGTTTGTGAAGATTATTACTTCTGGTCCTCAGTGTGCCTTTTAGTTTTAAACAAAGTTCTGTGAATGACTAAGTGTAATACAAACTATCTTCAAGGTATTTATAGCAAGTCCAGAGTATAAGGATTTCATGACACTATTGGATGTTCAGATTTGTGAAAACGTCTGTGTTGGGGACATTAAAGTAGCACACCTGAGTTTTTCCGGGGTTTGGTTTAAAAATGATTTATAGTCTATTTTTATTGTGTTTAAGGCATGATTTAGATTTTTCTTCACTTCAGCAACAAAAGTTTTTGGTTGTGCAATAATAGATGTGTCGTATACATAATAAAAGTTTTAGTATTTACTGGTATGGGTTGATGGTTTGTGTACATGTTATACAGTGTAGGTGTAAGCATACGCTAGTAAAACAAGTAAGTTTATTACCTAAGGAGATATCATATAGATTTTGAAAAACTGCCCTCTTATTTAAGGTGTCGTAAGCTGCAAATTGCTGCTTAGATTGACAAATACCACTCCTCATACCTGATATCTTTCGTACCCATCTTTGCTGTGTTGGGCAAGATTTAGTATTTGTGACGTACATGATCTTTCCTGTCTATAGTAACTTCCATGTCCAGCCCACCTCCACTTTTGTTTATTGATTCGCAGTATAATATCGTCTACGCCAGTTCATTTCTTTTAATATCTTGTTAAAAAGGGAATGTAGAGTGTTAATTACCACTTTTCCACCATATTTCAGCATATCTGCAGTTATTTCATCTTTTCCAGGCGATTTGTTGTTTTTCATTTCTTTCAATGCCTTCTTTATTTCTGATTTGCTTATTTCTGGCTGTAGCTCTGAGTTGACATTTTTACTTTAGCCTTAAGTTGGTTTTTAATTGTTTCTGGTGGTTCCTTTTTTGTTTTATATAGTTCTGAGTAGAAATGGTGGATAATATTTATAATGTCATCTTTAATGTTTGTTTCTAGTCCGTTTTCATCTTTTATTTTGTTTATTTCACACTTACCTAATTTTGGTCTTAAGCATTTCATAGTTTTGTTGTTTTGTATTACTTTTTCTATTTTTATTTCTTGTTCTTTTCTCTTATTTTCTCTTATCATTCTGCTTATTGTTTTATTGATTTCTACATATTCTATAGCTTCCTTCTTTTATCCATAAGCTTCTTTGTTTCTGTTGATATATAGTTGTTCTTTTAATAGGTCTTTGTATATCTCTTTATATTACCCTAGTTTGTTTCTATCTACTAGATCCCAGTTTTTAATTATTTTTCTTTTCATTTCATAGTTACCGTCAACACTAATTTTTGCTCTGACCATCCAGTGATCGCTACCTGTTGTGAATCTGTTAAGAACTGTTACATCTTTAATGATATATCGTTCCGTGGGCAGTATGTAGTCGATCTCATTTTTTGTGGTTCCATTAGGGCTGATCCATGTCCATTTTCGTTGGGGCTTCTTTTTGTAAAAGGACTTCATTGCGTATAGATGCTTTTCTTCTAGGTAGTTCATCAAAGTAACACCTCTATCATTTCTCTGACCATACCCGAAATCTCCTATTTTAGTTTCTTCCTTGTTTAGTTTTCTACCCAGTTTGGCATTGAAATCTCCAATTACTATTGTTCTGAAGCTATTTTCTTGTGGCATTTTAAATTAATTACTACTTAACTGGGAATAAGCCACAATTAAAGGTTAAAATACGTTTATTGACGTTTCAATTTCCACAGTTTTGTATTTTGAGAACGATTTCCGAAGTGGAAATTGAAACGTCAATAAACGTATTTTAACCTTTAATTGTGGCTTATTCCCAGTTAAATAGTAATTACTCCAATTACTAGTATAAGACGATTTATGTTCTTCCATAGCCTTTGATATATCTTTATAAAATAGTTCGATATCTTCGTCATCATAAGCTGTCGTGGGGGCATATACCTGGATAATTTTAATTGATGTTCTTCTTATTTTAAGTATGACATAGGCTGTATTCGGGTTTCTTCTTTTCGTTGAGTTTCTGATAGGCCTATGATATCTCATTTTATGTTTGTTAATTCTTCTTCCAGTTCATGTACTTTTTCATTCGTAGACATTGATCTAATATTGTATGTCCCTATTGACAGGTTGACGATTTTTTTTGATTTATGTTGTGTTCGTCTTAGTGGGTTTTTGTTTTTATCTATCAAAAGCGAATTATTGCGTCTCCCAGATACCGCGAGGCAGACTTTTGAGGTGTGGGATAATATTATGGGTTATTTCTGGTTTCGTCATAATTTACACTGAAATTACTAACAAGAGAGTGCTCTTACTTCCACATATTCAAATTGATATATAGTACCAACAGATGCTAGTTATATACCATCAGTACTAATAAAATGGAAACTATCAAATTAATGTCAATTTCATTGAATAATCAAAATAATCGAAAATATATACCAAAACAACACAATAAAAGTAGAAGAAGAACTAACCGACCCTATTGAAGCTGGTAATGGGATAAGATAGGGAGATTTCCTGAGTCCTCTATTGTTCAACCGGATTATGGATGAAATGATAAAAAAGTAAGAAATAAAAGAGGATACCAAATGGGAGAAAAACAAATTAAAATAATGTGCTATGCAGACGACGCAATACTATTCTTACAAAGTGAAGATGATTTACAACGTATGCTACACCAATTTCATATAACCGCCAGAAAATTTAACATGTTAATTTCCTCAAAAGAGACAAAATGCATGGTTACAACAGCTAGTTTACTAATATGTTAATTGGAGCTGTAAGATCAGATAATAGAACAAGTGATGGAGTTTAAATATCTAGGTATCACATTATCTAGCTACGGAAAGCTCGAAACTTAAGTGGAAGATCCACTGAATAGAGCAAACAGAGCCGCAGGCTGCCTAAATGAAACAATATGAAGAAATAAAAATATCGGGAAAGAAACCAAAGGCAGAATTTACAAAATAGTTTACAATCAGACCAATAATGACATACGCAGCATAAACAAGACCTGACACAGAGAGGACAAAAAGGATGTTAGAAACAACAGAGATAAAAACACTTAGAAAAATTGATGATAAGACACTATGGGACAGAGCTAGAAGTACAGGAGCTAGGTTAAGAAATAGAAGAGTAGAATGGAACGATCATATAAGCCGAATGACAACAAATAGAGTAGTAGACACGGAAGAGACGGTTACCCAATTGGAAGACGATCAGTAGGAATACCACGAAAACCATGGAACGGCAACTTACTGGAGGCACATTGAAAAACAGACATGTCTATATAAAAAGAAGAAAAAGAAGAAGAAGAAAAAAAGATACACAGGATAAACATTAAAATAGCTGCAAGAAAGAGAAAATGAATCAGTCATATTAATGTAGAATAGCAGAGGACAGAGTGTTTAGAGAAAATAATGAATCAGTCTTAATAATGTAGAATAGCAGAGGGCAGATTATTTGTCATAGCCTTGAACAAGTGCCCAATTGAAAAAAGACCACAGGTCGTTCAAAAAGACGGAACTCTAGAAAGAAAATAGAACAGATTTAAAAAAAAATAAAAGCATAAACATGTCTTTTCCTACTCTTTTAATATTGAAAATACCCAAATAGAACCTTGAATTAAAATGTAACCTTTGATATCTGTGATAAAACCCATCACCTGAACAATAGCGCCGATGTATGAAGTTGAAATTTTTTACACCTATTTTAACTGTTTATTTTTTTATTATCTATATATGAGTTGCGAACGATATCATAAACTTATTTATTTTCCACAAACAGGCTCTTATATATATATACCTTAAATTATTACTATACAAATCTGATTCGAAATATCATCAAAAAGTAATACACGGCATGTAAAATTTAAATTTTCAATAAATAGTGAAATATTCAGCATTACTTATGGGGTTCAAAGAACGAGCCTTTACGAAAATTTAAGTTCTAAGAAGACCACCACAATCGGGCATACCCAGGGTAATGATTAAATAATTAATCGGCTAATTCTTCAGTCACACCTTTAATATGATTTTGTCAAATTGGTCCTTTTTAGGACCAACTATTCTAATAAAATATGTTTATAACTGTTAAGAGTATATATCTAGAGATCAAGAAACTTTACTTTACTTAATCTTATCAGACATATGCGCTAAACACGAATCTGACTTATTTCTAGTGCAGGAAACACATACAGATTGAACGAATTTAAAACGGAACATACAATTTAATATATGTCTGTTTGAACTGCATTTGAAATAGTGGACCAATATAAAACTTGGACAAAAATAAATCCATACCCGGTGATAGACATTGTATAAAATATCGTTCAACTATCTGTCTCCTTTAAAGGAAAGAGGAGCTTGCCTAATAGTCGGAGAGATAGAGCCGAAATTTTGAACTGATCAGTAATATGACATTTCTCTATTGGAATATATTCATTGTAACTGGGTTAAGACTTTGCCTTACAGGCGGACGCCCCTTGTGGTACAGGGGGTGGCTATACAGAGATGAAGTTGTAATTTTTTTTATTGTTTTTAATTTGTTTTCATAAGTGACATATAAAAGTTTCTAAGGTTTTAAAAACTTCATTACAATCGAAGTCAGTTTCACCAAGTTGGATAAAAGCATCTTGATACTTATTACATTTAGCGCATGCGTCTAGAATTACTGATCTAAATGGAACGCGCATCATTATTATTTTAATATTTTAAAATAATAATGATGCAAAATTAATGTCCAAACAGAATTTGTAAAATTATAATTAACTAATGAAAAAAAAAATTCAATCAATTTGAAAGTTAAAAAAAATATTGAAAATATCTAAGTACAAAGTAAATTTGAAAACTTAAAAAATTGATAATTCCACTATTAAATTAATTTTTATTAATAATTATTTGTAAAATGTTAAAGGAATTCTACAAATTGAATTTTACCTATAGATAAATAGAAATAATATATTTTGTATTTCATTATTAATGTAATAATAAATCAAATTTTTCTTATATCTGAACAACCATTATTTATGCAATATAAATTTAAAAACCTTTTTATTGTAATAAAAAATAAGTAAAATTACTATTTGTTATACCAAAAATATTTAATAGTTAACATTATAAAATTACTTTAATTTAATAAAATATCAAATATCAAACATTTATTCAATTAAAAATTATTTCGTAAAATATTTATATTTAAGAAAAAAATGTGATTTGTAAAGTAAATATGACTTTAGTTTGAAAAAAAAACATTATCATAATATCATTTTAAAACTACAAAATATTCTATAAAAGATTCAGACGATGACGTAGAGTTTTATCAAATGTTTTAGAAAAGTTTTTCTAATTTTTTTTTTATCGGAAAAATCGTTTGAAAATTTTTGGAAAAAAATCATGTTATAACTTACAGAAAATCGAAAGGATTCTATAAATTAGATTTTACCTCAAAAAATTACGAAAATTTTCATTTACGGAAATTTTTTTGGAAAATTTTGAGGAAAACTCTACTTGACGCTTCTCAGAATAGTAACAGAAGTGAGCATACAAATTTTCAAATCAATCGGTATAAAAATATCATAATAAAATCAGTTTGAAAATTGTTACCGAGACCTAAAATGCGCAGGCAAGTGGTACATTTGACCCCGTTTTATGGCTCTCTGTACCAACCCAGCTGTCCGCCCTTTTGGATTTAGAGTTTTTAGGGGCTAAATAATGAGCCATGAAAATGGCGGACATATTATTTATCGTTAATTTTTCCCCAAACAATTGCAATTTCACCCCTGTCCGCCACCCCTTATGTATCCACTCTCGCGTCCGCCCTTTGGGATTTCGTCTGGTTATACCAAGATCTTACTCTGGGCAAATTTTCAGCCATATTATCGATCGTTAATTTTTCTGAAAAAAATTACAACTTCATCCCTGTATAGCCACCCCTGTACCACGAGGGGTGTCCGCCTGTAAGGCAAAGTCTTAACCCAGTTACAATGAATATATTCCAATAGAGAAATGTCATATTACTGATCAGTTCAAAATTTCGGCTCTATCTCTTGGACTATAAGGAAGCGATAAGTGGTTTGACAGCATAATAACTGCTTGTGTAGTCTAGTTTTCACAGTGATTCTAGGCAACCTATTTGGGTGGAGTTTTGACTTGTTCTTGAATGAATTCAGAATCCAGCAGCCCGCTGAAGTATTGGATTTTTATAATATAATTATTTGACAACCTTTTGTTGGCCAACCACCTAGAGCGGAGTTGAGCCAAAATACATTGATTTCGTATGTTCCGTTTTAAATTCGTTCAATCTGTATAGGGCCTAACGTAGGGTATTTGGTATAAAGCTTATCGCTGAAAACCACATTATAGATATAGACATGCAATCTCTGTCGGAAAAAAAGCAAAGAATAACTCAAAGTAAGAAAGGACAAAACCAGTCAGCTTTCAGAGATCCTTTCAACGATGTTGAGCTTGGATCCACCATCTACATATTTAATGAAAAATAATACAACTAACGACATTGAAGATCTGAGCACAAAGCTTATTACGAAATCTGGACCAAAAACACCACAATGACTTATCTGGATGATGAACAACTGTATTGAAATTATGGAAACATCAAAAATCTAGAGACAAGTAAAAGCTGTTACCTTGCTTCTTCTTAGAGTGCCATATCAATACGGAACGTCGGCGACTACCATGCTTATAATATTGTTATACTGATCTCGGTCTTGCGCTACGTATAGCAATTGGTCCGCTGTCAAACCTGTCCACTGCCGCAAATTCCTCAACCAAGAGAGTTTCTTCCGTCCTATCCATTTCTTTTCTTCGATTTTACCGTTGAGAATTAGCCGAAGGAGCTCATATCTTGGTCCTCTGATTATATGTCCAAGATATTCTAGTTTATGCCTCTTAATAATATTTAATAGAGTTCATTGATGTCCCATTCTTCGAAGAACTTCTTCGTTTCTGGTTCTGCTAGTCCATGGAATTTTTAGTATCCTTTGATACAACCACATCTCAAACGCCTCGATTTTATTCATGATATCGGCGTTTAAAGTCCAAGTTTCACATCCATACAAAAGTACAAACCACACGTAACATCTTGTAAACTTCTCACGGATTTCCAAATTTAATGAGTTATTGGATAATAGAGGCTTGAATTTTTGAAATGAGTTTCTTGCCTGTTCAATTCTACATCGAATTTCGAAGGATGGATCCAGATTTTGGGTAATCCAACATCCAAGGTATTTGAATATCTGAACTCTCTGCAGCGGTTGTTGGTTTAATATCAGTTGGGTTGCTTAAACATTGCTTAAACCTCCAACGACCACAAAAACTATCGGCCAATATCTTTATTTTGTCAACTATTTAAAATACTTTTGCACAAGATCGTTAGTATCATTTCACCGATATTTGAAGAAAAGCTCAAATTAAAAGACAAAAGTGGCTATAGATAGGGAAGATCATGTACATTAAAAATGCTAAATCTTACCCAACACATCAAAGACGGGTACGAAAAATATCGGGTATCAGGGGTGGTATTTTTCAATCTAAATGTCGCTTACGACACCTTAAATTACAAAATATTTCTCGAAAAACTATATGATATCCCCTTAGATAACAAACTCACTACACTCATTATTTGCGTATGCCTACACAAGAGAATATTTTTTGTATCACTCAATGTTAAGAATAGCAGATGAAGAACGGTCTCGCTTGGGGTAGCATAAAAGCACCTACACTGTATAATATTTACAGAAACGATTAACCCATACCGATAGTTAATAGGACTACTATTATAAAGGCGATACACCTATTATTGCACAATAAAACTATACTATAAATCAATTTTCAGCCAAAACCCCTGAAAAACTCATGTGCGCTCCTCCATATTTACGGGCTCCAAAAAATTTTTATAAATTATTAAACTCTACATGTTGATGAATCGACAGAACCAATATTATGGAATGGTCAAGTGAGCTCCGTATATCGGTATCCACTTGACCACGGAGCTCAATTAAACCTGAATGGGCGGAGTCCACTTTCCGTAGATATATATATATATATATATATATATATATATATATATATATATTGTGATATTTAAAGTCTTGGTGCGCCAAGCAATAATTAGCTAATTAATTTTTTTGATTAATTAAAATTATTTAAATGATATGATTATGACTCTATCACAATTTTTAATTCTTTTATCTCAGGGTTAAATTCGTGCTTCAATATCTATGCTATTACATGTGAAAGGTAAGGTCCAGAGAATACCGGAATAATAAAAAACACATATGATCTAACACTATATATTGAAATAAAAATAATGAAATAATTCACACTCAAAAGTTTTCAATAAACAAATCTCATATAAGGATTCTCAAAATTTTGTTCTCCGTACGTGAACAATCAAAATTAATGGTACAAACAATATTAATTGAAATCTCAAAATCCCAAACTATTCTAACTCTCCTAATCAAATATTTATATCCTTTCCAAATTACGTGTAAAAATTGTGTTATCAATAAAAAAAAACTGCAGAAACAAAATATCTCTCTCTGATGATGAGTGGTCCAAATCCTTGTTCCTTGTAGACTATATTATCTACTCTCAACCGCTCCCTATGTAATCAGCAATCGTACAACAGATTGTTGCAAGTATATCGTCCTTAATGATCTCCTTCAAAAGCACAAATCATTCAAATTATGATAGCCTTTCTCCTCTCGATAAACTGAATCTCTCGTTGGCCCGAGTGAAAAATGACTCTTGGAATATCTTCTCTTTACGATAAACTGAATCTCTCGTTGGCCTGAACAGTGACTCTTGGAATATAAGTAGGAAAATATGACTTACAATATTTTGCTGCTCCAGCTTCTGTCAGATACACTAACTCCACAAAAACTCACTAACATTCAACACTACTGCTTGATACTTCTCAGGAACCGCCAGAGAACAATCCTTGTTCCTCTTACAGATTTGGAAAACCAACTGACTGATATCTTTTCTCTCTCCTCAATCTCGCTAAACTTTCTCCCACACACTTATCCCACCTTTTCAATCTCCGCCAATCACAACTCGTCACAATTCCCCCATTTCTTCATTTCGATAACAAACAAATTTTTACCTATAATTATAAATTTCCTAAAACTTATTTACAAATAATATTTTTCTATAAATCTTAAAACTAACAAAAACCTCTTTCTAAAATATCTTCTATTGTCTTTAATCACTGCACTAATGCATTTGTAAAAACCCGTTTCAATTTGTCTTTTGTTTCACTTAAACTTATGCGGGTCACTCAAGTTTAACAAAGAAATGATTGATGTAAAGCTTACATTTTGTTTGGTACAGGTAATTCAAAGATTTAATAACTTTCCTTCTCCGAAATGTTTGTTGGATATTATCCTACTTATCTGAATTATTTTAATGTTTTTGAACTTTGAAATATTTTTAAACAAACCAATATTTTTCTCGATTTTACATATCATAACAAATCCCCGCCATTTGATCTGCCGAAAACTCTTTGTTAAATTTTAAAAATGACAAAAGTTTTCTAGGATCAAATTATTTCACTATGTTATTAAAATCTATTCATGATATTGATAGATGTCGTGAATGTTAAAATACCCCGTATATTGCCTGTCTTTATACGGGATTGGATATATTTTCGTTTTAAATTTTTCCAAGTATTTTCCCTTAGAAAAAAGTTCATAATTTTTAACCACTTGATTTACTTTATTAACAAAATCTCCATGGTTTCCTAAAATCTTCTCTATTTCCTTCTCCATGTTTTTTTCACAATTTATTTTTCTTTCATCCACCTTTTGTTCACATGTGTTCACTGTCCATAATACTTCTTCACAAAATTCTGGATTCTCGTCCATCAGTGCCATTTTTTTTTCTGTTTTCTTTTTATCCTCTAATTCCCTTTGGTATTCCGAGCACCATGTTTCTATTCCTTTCATTTCTCTGATGATACCTTCTTTTTCTTCCTGCTTCCATTCTGTTTTATCGTCGGTTGCCAACAATTCTTCTGTACCTTCTATTTCCTGTTTTTCTCTGGTCTCCATCTTATTTTCCTGCTTTCTTTTCGAACTCTTCTTCTTTTTCTTCCTTCTCTTTTTCTTTTCTGTTAGATCTTGTTCTTGTATTTTCGGTTTATCCTCTACAGTCATATCGATTTCTTTGCGTTTTTCCTGTGCATTGATCCTTCCAGAATTTGTTTTCCTATCTGTTTGCTTTTCTTCTTCTGTGTTGTCTGGTTCTGCTCTGATTTCCAGTTTATTTTCCGAAAAATTTATGGTGATATCTTTTTTCCTCAATTCATCAATTCCCGCTATCATATCATGATTTAAATCTTCAATCACCACACATTTCATAATATGGAATTTGTTTCCCACTCTTATCTGTACTCCCAAGCCTTCGTTTACTGTCGTCAAATTTTTATTGTTTGCACCCACTAAATCAACCCTAGGAATCTTATACACAAATCTGTCCAAATTTAATTCTTTTACTAGTTTTTTATTGATTAGCGATATCTCCGATCCAGAATCAATCACAATTTTAATCGCTTTATGTTTTATAAATGCATCTAAAAATATTAGATTAGAATTAGAAATTTGTCTGTCGTTTCCTATTGCTACATGATTCATCTCCCTTCTATTTTGTTGTTGGAAGCTCTGGTTATTTCTATCGTCCCTTTGTTCGTTAGTATTCCTATTCGGAGGATTTTGTGCATCTCTATTCCTGTTGTGATTTTCATATGTTCTCTGTTGTGTGTCATTCCTGTTATCGTAATTTTGTTGTCTATTGTAATTATTGTAATTTCTCGGCCTATATTCGTTTGTTGATCTGGGATGTCGGTTTCTCTGGTCATAATTTGATGAATACCTTCTTTCCGGTCCATTATATTGGTCATGTTGTCTTCTATTTCTCATTTCTTTTCTTTTCGCTTCTTTTAATTAACGGAATTGGCACAAACTATCAATATCTTGATAGTTTCTCAAAATCACGTGATCTTCCAACGTTTCCTCAAAATGTCTGCTGATCATTTCTACCAGCTGTTCGGTAGAATATTTGTATTCTAGATATTTTGAATTGTTATATATCTGCAAAGCATATCTTTCTTCAGATATTCCCATTTTTTCGTGATATTTTCCATTCTGTAGCTCTTGGTTGATTTCTCTCTGTTTATTTTTCCCCCAGAAATAGTTGAGAAATTTATTTTCAAAATCTGTCCAATTTTCAAACTCATCTTCCTTGCTTTCATACCATAACGCTGCTCCTTCTTTCAAATGGTTTCTAATTGTTTCTTTGCAATCGTCAAAATATCTAATATGTTGTAATTTGGTTTTCAAATTTTTAACAAACGGTACTGGGTGTGTTTTCCGAATATCCCCGCCAAATTGTATTTTCGACTCGCTTGTTCCATGGATGATAACTTCTTTTCTCTCTACCCCTCTTAGTTCAATTTCTGCCATTTGTTTTTCATTTTGCTTTAATCTTCTTTCTACTTCCTTCCTGTCTTCTTGTAGCGCATTTTCAAATTTTATTTCTAATCCCTCCAAATTATCTTTAATTCTCATTTCTTGTTCTTTCATATTATTTTTAATTTCATTAATCTCTTCTATTTGTTGTATCAGTTCTTTCTTTATCCCCTCAACACATCCTTTAATTTCCTGTTCATAGTTTTCCAAACGCTGCTCTATATTTCTGTTATTTAGTTCTATTGTTTGTTTTGTTTCCCGTTGGTTTTCTTCCATTTTTAGTGATGTTTCTTGTTGATTTCTATCCATTTTTAGTGATGTTTCATCCATTTTTTGTGACTGGAGTTGCATTAGTTGTAATATTTTATCTATTCCTGATAGTTCTTTTTTCTCCTCAACTATTGTCACATTTCCTTCATTATCCGATACTTCTTCCAAAATTGTTTCATCTTCTCTGTTATCCTCCTTCCTTTCCTGCATTTTACTTTGTCTCCTTGTGACAGACATGTTGTTACTTTTTGTTATTGTTTTTGTCCCCGCCAAATGTGAAATTTTACAACACTCTATATGTTTCAGAACACGACAATATTTCTCCCCAAATGTATTAAATTTTCACGACAAATATCGAATATGCAATCAGTAAAATTCAAATAATTCAAAATAAATATCAAATGTACGATTGGTAAAGAAAATAAAATCAAATAATTCAATAGCAGTAAATATCCACTAACTACGATCAATCAATAAATCAAATTTATATTCCCTGGAAAAAATTGTCAAAATACTTTCAAATTCAAATTCCCTCAATGTTATATGTTTTTATCTCTGGATCACCTGTACTTATTCCAGATCTCTTTCCCTTCCTTCAAATGTAAAGCTGCGATATTTTCAAGCCCCACGTTTTGGAAGCCAGTTATTGTGATATTTAAAGTCTTGGTGCGCCAAGCAATAATTAGCTAATTAATTTTTTTGATTAATTAAAATTATTTAAATGATATGATTATGACTCTATCACAATTTTTAATTCTTTTATCTCAGGGTTAAATTCGTGCTTCAATATCTATGCTATTACATGTGAAAGGTAAGGTCCAGAGAATACCGGAATAATAAAAAACACATATGATCTAACACTATATATTGAAATAAAAATAATGAAATAATTCACACTCAAAAGTTTTCAATAAACAAATCTCATATAAGGATTCTCAAAATTTTGTTCTCCGTACGTGAACAATCAAAATTAATGGTACAAACAATATTCATTGAAATCTCAAAATCCCAAACTATTCTAACTCTCCTAATCAAATATTTATATCCTTTCCAAATTACGTGTAAAAATTGTGTTATCAATAAAAAAAAACTGCAGAAACAAAATATCTCTCTCTGATGATGAGTGGTCCAAATCCTTGTTCCTTGTAGACTATATTATCTCCTCTCAACCGCTCCCTATGTAATCAGCAATCGTACAACAGATTGTTGCAAGTATATCGTCCTTAATGATCTCCTTCAAAAGCACAAATCATTCAAATTATGATAGCCTTTCTCCTCTCGATAAACTGAATCTCTCGTTGGCCCGAGTGAAAAATGACTCTTGGAATATCTTCTCTTTACGATAAACTGAATCTCTCGTTGGCCTGAACAGTGACTCTTGGAATATAAGTAGGAAAATATGACTTACAATATTTTGCTGCTCCAGCTTCTGTCAGATACACTAACTCCACAAAAACTCACTAACATTCAACACTACTGCTTGATACTTCTCAGGAACCGCCAGAGAACAATCCTTGTTCCTCTTACAGATTTGGAAAACCAACTGACTGATATCTTTTCTCTCTCCTCAATCTCGCTAAACTTTCTCCCACACACTTATCCCACCTTTTCAATCTCCGCCAATCACAACTCGTCACAATTCCCCCATTTCTTCATTTCGATAACAAACAAATTTTTACCTATAATTATAAATTTCCTAAAACTTATTTACAAATAATATTTTTCTATAAATCTTAAAACTAACAAAAACCTCTTTCTAAAATATCTTCTATTGTCTTTAATCACTGCACTAATGCATTTGTAAAAACCCGTTTCAATTTGTCTTTTGTTTCACTTAAACTTATGCGGGTCACTCAAGTTTAACAAAGAAATGATTGATGTAAAGCTTACATTTTGTTTGGTACAGGTAATTCAAAGATTTAATAACTTTCCTTCTCCGAAATGTTTGTTGGATATTATCCTACTTATCTGAATTATTTTAATGTTTTTGAACTTTGAAATATTTTTAAACAAACCAATATTTTTCTCGATTTTACATATCATAACAATATATATATATATATATATATATATATATATATATATATATATATATATATATATATATATATATATATATATATATATATATATATATATATCGAGAAAAGGAGTACGACCGTCAATCCAAAATAAACTAAGGTACACTCGAAGAGTGGTGGGTTTTTCGGTCAAAGTGGAGAAATAAAAGACAAAGAAGGTGGCTACTTCATCTATTTATTGAAGACGTTTCGCTTTCTGCTCAGAAAGCATCATCACTTCATCTAAAAAGAACAATATGAAACCAAACATCCATAGAGAAGTTACAATAAAACTGTGTTACCTTACAAAGACATGTAGCAGTCAATGATGTTAAAAATATGAAAAAGCTTACGAAACTGGACATTTAGAGTAAAGTTGTATAAATCAATTAATTGAAACTTGGTATAGTTTGCAATTTAACAAAATTAGCACAGCAAAAGAACATGTGATAAACATACATGTATATAAAAAAAGTTATTATAAAAACTTAAGTAAAAAACATTAAGGTTTATTTTAAAGTGTAAAGAACTTGAAAGATCATGAGAAAGCACTTCCAACAATTTATTTAATCAATTAGATTTTAAATTTAACTTTAGGTAACATTATAAGTTATTTAAGATTAATATAGTAAAAGATAAAATGAAGTTACCAGTCTTAAGCTTACTGAATCTCGCCGGTAAATGAATTTACAGTGAACGTGAATAGAAATGGCCTTGAGGTCAAAATGACAAGAACAGCAAGGTAAACTACCAACCTCTATATAATAGGGCGGTATATTCAAAGAATGTGATAAATTTGGTTGACAACTTGTCGTTAAAAAACCAAACAATGAAAGGAAAAGGTGGTTAAGATCACCATTTATCCTACAGTGATTGATTTGTCAACAAAGAACAAAGCATGCGAAGTCAATTCAAAATATCATATATTATAATATTATGACGTCACTGGTTAGCCAGCCAACAGGTGAAGATTAATACAACTTCCACAGTCCAAAGGTTCAAAACATTTAGGACCGTAATGAAAAAGATTCTATGAATCAATTTCAGTTTAAAATTGTATCAAAAAGAAACAATTACTTAATTATGTAAAAGTGATATTGACAAATAGTTAATAAAATGTAAGTTGATAAATCTAAGTTTAGGAAAGAATAATTTATTTTATTTTATTTTTATTTAAATTTATTATATGAAAATGTGATAAGAAAAAACCCATTGTGGGACAAAATTTAAGTAAACAACATATCAGGCCTAATTCTGCAAAATTAATGCATGATAAATTTGGCTCAAATTACTAATCTCGGTTCTCTTATTAAGGGTATTTGGATGTTTTAATATTGAACACATTTCTAAAAACTGTCTTTTAACGAGATTGCGTTCAGTGCCAAGAATTTTAACTTCATTAAAGTTTACTTCGTGCTTAGTGTTAATAGCATGTTGGGCAAGAGCACAAGTATGCTTAGATAAATTAATATCACTGCGGTGTGTCGTAAGACGTCCTCTCAGTGATCTCCCTGTCTAACCGATGTAACATGAGTCACACTCAGCACAAGGTATATGATATATTACATTAACTTGTTCCAGAAGGGACAGAGGTGTTTTAGTTTTAGAAAACAAATTCCTGACAGTCTTAGCATTCTTAATTGCAATTTTAACCGGTACGTTGTTATGTTTGTACAGTTTAACGAGTTTCTCAGTAACTTGAGGAAAATAAGGTAACGATGAGTAATGGGTAGTTGGATTCCCAAGTACAGTATTAGGGAGAACAGTGTTGTTAATTGAATTATTTGATATTATTCTAAGTTGGTCACCATTGGGTATGTCATTTAAAGAAGAATCATAGCTTTGAACGAAAAGGTATTTATTAATAAGGGAGGATGGATAGGAATTCTCAATCACAATATTCTTAAGTAATTGAAGGGATTCCCTTCGATTAATCGGATGTGTCAGACTATTTAGCCTGCAGCTTAAAGTTTTATTAAGGTTTAATTTATATTTAAAGGGATGACAAGAGTGGTAGTTGAGAAACCTATTAGAGGCCATTGGTTTCCTGTACCAACTTGTAGTTAGGGTGTTATCTCCCATTCTAATGACACGCATGTCTAAGAAGGGAATACTATTTGTGTTGGAGTCCTCAAGTTTAACAGTGAACTGTAAATGAGGATCAAACTCATTGAATAAAGACAAGGTGGCCTGAATCTTGTCTGGAGGTAAGGCTAGTAATAAGTCATCAACATACCGTTTAATAAAAGGGATTTGGAAATCTAAAAGACCCAAACGGTCAGATACTAAATCATCCAGTACATAATTAACCAGGATGGGAGAGATTGAGGAACCCATAGGTGTCCCAAAAGTTTGAAGGTAATATTTGTCGTTGAAGACCAAAAAATTAGTGTCAAATATTAATTGTAAAAGTTCTACAAATACATCCCAGGATACAGGACAGTTAGGTTGGATGGAGTTCCAGTGATTTCTTAAGGAGGTAATAACGCTAGAAAGAGGTAAATTAGTGAAAAGAGATACCACATCAAAACTCACTAAAATGTAGCCTTGTGGAAGTTCAAAATTATTAATAAATTCACTAAAATGAAAAGAATCAACAATATTAAAGTTGTTATTATAATTATAATATATAAATATATATATATATAAATATATAAATTATAATAACAACATAGAATAATATCTTACGGTACATTATAATATATAAATATATTATAATGTACCGTATATATAGCGGGATATAGAAATGTTTCTTCAACGTCGATATTCCCAAAAAAAAATCTTTATTTCGAAAATAAGTTACAATTTTTGAGAAATTCTACAAACTACTACATTTAATGATTTAAAGTTGACTATTGAAACATAATAATTACAATAATAATAAAAATATTGATTTCTTCCTATTTATAACGTCGGATATCGGAATCTGCTGATTCTTAATAGTAAGGGAGCTTATGGCTACATTTCTCCTCCCTCCATTGGTTGGGACTTCGTCCTCGAAGTTTTGGTTACTTCGGCTATCAGCTCGTCTAGTATCTGGATCTGGGCAGGATGCAATTTTTCTCCAAATAGGATTTTGGAAATTCGTTTTCTTTTCCTAATTAGGAAGATTATTAGGAAAGCTAAAATAGTTAAAAATATTATAACAGAAGTGGTGCTCAGTCCTATGGATAATCGGGGTAGTACTTCTATGGTATCTATTGGTTGAATTTGGCCATGTGTCTCTGGGATTGTTAATTTTTCAATTTTCATCTCATGGTTTGGTAATAATTTTATTGGAACAATTTTTGGAATGGAAATATCTTGAGACGTCTTTTTATTAAATTGGATACCTTCAATCATTATTGGTACATCTGTCGTCAAGAGGCTGGTTGAATTAATTTCTATCTGCTGGATTCTCATTGGGTGAACTATTCCTAGCAATATGACTTTGCTGGTTTCTTGGAAAAAGTTCTCTGTGATTAATGTTTTTGTGCAATTATCTACATTGGGTATGTTACATTTGGATTGTACATAGTTGGAACAAACTATGTTATCGCCTTGTCCTATACAAGTGTTGAACCATTTATTATTTGTATAGTAGCTTGCAGGTGGCAGAATCATAACATGATCTTTGTTTGGAATGGGATAGATTTTATAGGTAGTATAAGGAATTTCATGGAGTATAGGGATTTTAATTATTATGAGCATTGTATTTGAAGTTACACAAACTAAAGTTTTTGTTGACTCTATAAGTTCATAAGGGTGTTCATTACTATTGGGAATTGAATTTCTGGGATAAATTTTGAGAAGGTTCTCTTTAAGGTCTATTATTTCCTTTAAAGTGAATAATTCTATATTAGAGATATTAAGTTCAGATAAAGTAATGGTTCTTATAAGTTTCATTAGAAATTCGTTTATATTTTGGAGATTTATTATCTCGTTGTGTAGAATGATATAGCTGTCAAAATCAGCTGATAATTTGTTGAGTGCAGATATGAGAATTGAATTATCAGAATTTAGTTTTTCTAAAAGTTTATCGAATCTCGTGTTAAAAGAGTTTCCATAAGATATTTGGTTATTAAATTTTTTTATGATTTCGTTTTGTTTATTTTCTAAAGAGATTATGTGTGATTTTAACAAGTCTAAGTCAGAGTCGTCTGGATTTCCAGTCACGTATTTGATGGCTGTACCTAGAAAATTAAAAAGTCCGCGTTTTTGTTTTCGCGTAATCTTGTGTAGATCGTCTTTTGTTTGTTCTTGTATGTGGGTGTATTGGGAGTACAGTAGCGAGAGAGGTGCATTTTTGAAGTGATCTTTGAAATAGCTTGTCGGACTAGCGTCAATACTGTCGGATAATTTGTCTAGTGGAATGTGAAGAAAATGTCTGTGATAGTGGGAGATTTCTCTTGATTTGCCTATCTCTTCAGCATAGTAACCATTATTCGGAATCTCCTGAATATTGAGTGGATGGACCAGGGCGAGGATTGTCCTGTGAAAAATTTGGGTCTTGAGTAGGTTTATCTACATGTTTTCGTATTCGTTTTACATATTTAAGGTGAGTGCTTGTTAAATTTTGTTTATCTGTTTTACCGATTATTTTTGTTTTGTCTTGCGTTTCTGGATAAATAGTGGAGAAAGGGGCTTGTAATTTGGACTTATGTTTTTTCTTAGAAACATATAGGGATTTTGTAAGGTCTATTTCCGGAATATCTTCGGCATTTTCGTTTTGTCTATCTAAAAGTTGTTGTCTTTTTTGTTTTTGTTTATTATATAGTTCTGCATTAAAGGGTTGGAGTTCTTCTTTATGTCTTTGATTATATGTTTCGTATATCGGAAGATCAAAGTCGAAATGTATTTCTTCTGCATAGGGTCCGTACAGAATTGAGAACGGGGAATAATCTGTGGAACTGTGGATTGATTGGTTGTAAATAAGAATGGCGTGTGTTAGAATGTCATCTAACGAATCATTTGGATTTTGGGCTTGTAAGGTCCTAAGTTTTTCAATAAGAGTTGAATGAAAGCGCTCTACAGGAGAGTTTGAGGAAGAATTGTTTACTGTTGTAAAATGTATTTCGATTTTGTGGATATTTAGGAATTCTTTAATGACTGCGGAATTAAATTCGGTGCCGCTGTCGCATACAATCTTTTTTGGGTAATTGTGGTGCGAAAAGTAGTGTCTTAATTTATTTAGTATCGAAATGGAAGTTTTGTCGGTGAGCTTATAGCATTGACCGTATTTGGAAAAAGAATCTATTATTGTGAGATACAGGTTTTTATTGCAGTGGAATAGATCGATATGTAATATATCAAAAGGTTTTTGACCTAACAACGGTCCTAATTGGGGAAGTTTATAAAAGCGTCGTTCGTATTTATTTTTTAGGCAAATTTCGCATTTATTGATAAAATTAGAAATAGTTGTCTGCATTGAGGGCCAGTAAAATTTTTGTTTTAAATGTTTGTAGGTTTCAATTATTCCGTTGTGATTTTCTACGTGATATTTCTTTATGCATTCTATTTGTTGGTTTTCTTCTTCTATGTCCTGAAGTAGTATATTGCAAAATATTGCTTTGACTGTGGAATTTATTTTTTCTTTAAAATAGTTACAGATAAAAGGTCTAAATTCGTGAGGGATTGTTATTGCAAATTTTTGATTTGGTCTAAGGATATTTTGGAAGGTATTTGCTATTTCTGTTTTCCAATTATTTGTCAAAGTGACAGTGTAACGGTGTTTGTTAAAAATTCTTTTGTATTTAATTTCAAAATTATTTGACTCTGGTTTAAAAATAATTTGGTTTGAGGATAAATTAATTGGTTCAGGTGAAATCTCTATTCCAGTGATAGGGTTCTCAACTGATGTATGTTGTGTGTTAGTACTGTTTTGTAAGTTGTCAAAATCGGCAAGGAAATCGTCTATGTCGAAATTGTCGGGTGGTTCAGCACATTCTGAATTCGGGGGTTCAGCACATTCTGAACTCGAACTTAGGGCATTTATTTGAACTCGGCTAAGAGCATCAGCAACTTGATTCTCTTTGCCTTTTTTATATTTAACTTCAAAATCATATTCTTCTAGTTTAAGTCTCCATCGGGCTAATCTGGAAGTGGGGTCTTTAATTTTGTAGATCCATACGAGAGGATTGTGATCTGTTTCTACAGTGAATTTTTGGTTGTATAAATACATACGGAAGTGTTTACAAGAATCTAGTATGGCTAAAAGTTCTTTTTCAATAGTGGAGTAGTTTCGTTCTGCGGAATTTAGAGTTCGAGAATAGTAGGCAATAGGGTGATTATTTTGAGATAATACTGATCCTATAGCTATATTAGAGGCGTCTGTAGTCAGTACAAAAGGCTTTTCGAAGTCTGGATATTGTAAGACTGGAGAATTAGTTAACAATTGTTTGCATTTTGCAAAACATTCTAAATAATTTGGATTTGTGGGGTCGATAGTTGCTCCTTTTCGAGTACATCTCGAAAATGGGGACGTTATTTTTGCAAAGTTGGGTATGAATCTTCGGTAGTAACCGATTAAACCAAGAAATGATTTAATTTCTTTTACTGTTTTTGGTAGAGGATATTTTTGTATAGCTTCGATTTTTGCTGGGTTAGGTTTGATTCCTTCGGTTGTCACTACGTGACCTAAAAAAGAAACTTCTTTCGTGAGAAACTCGGATTTGTCTAACTGAATTTTTAAATTATTTTTCCTAAAAGTGTCAAAAATAGTCGCAATATGAACTAAGTGTTCTTGCAGTGACTTGGAAAAAATAATGACATCGTCCATGTAGACGAAGCAAAACTTATGAATAAAGGGCCTAAGAATATTGTCCATTAACCTTTCGAATGTTGCTGGGCTATTCTTTAAACCAAAGGGCATACGTAAAAATTCAAAGTGACCATGCGGAACTGAAAAGGCTGTTTTCCGAATAGAATCCGGATGAACTTCAATCTGATGGTAACCTTGAGCTAAATCTAATGTTGTGAAATAACTGGCTTTTCCTAAGTTATCCAGTATCTCATCTATCTGAGGAAGTGGGTAGCGATCACTTTCAGTATGATCATTAAGCTTCCTGTAATCAATTACTAATCTAAATTTTTTCTGACCTGAGGCATCAGCTTTTTTTGGTACTATCCAAACTGGAGCTGAGTACGGTGAAATTGACGGTCGAATTATCTTATTATCTAATAAATTATTTATTTGTTTTTTTATTTCTTCCTGCATTGCTTTGGGATGCCGAAATCCCTTTACATAAATTGGATTTTCATCCTTAGTTTTAATTTCGTGTCTAACAGCTGACGTGAAAGTTAAATTTTTATTTTCGTCGTAAAATACGTCTTTAAATTTTTTGCAAAGACTTATAATTTTATATTTTTCTTCGTTATTTAAATGCGAAGTACGGATTTTGTTTTCATTAAAATGCGTCGTTGGAATTTTTGCTATATTATAATTACAAAAGTTCTCAACTTCAATTCTCTTATTAAATTTCATAGGCATAGGTAAGTCGAAAGTGTCTAGAAAGCCGTTTTTTGCAACGTGAATAGAATGGGGAATTTTGATACCTTGAAAGTGTGTTTCGCGCAATAAAACTTCGCCATTATGAACGCTTACTGGAATTTTTTGGTATAATGTTTCAAATGGAATGCTAACGTGAGGATTCTCGAAGGTTAAAGTATGAGTTGCGTAGCTAATTGTGGCGTGGAATCTTTTCAGATCGTAAGTTCCAAGGAGGAGGTCAAAGTGTTGGCTAAAATCAGCAATTTTTACGTCGAATGTTTGTGGAATTCCATATTCTAGGAATAGTGGCGTCTTAATATTTAAGTCGTGCTTGGAAGTAATTTTCATTGACGTTAGCGAAAAAGGTTTTCGATAAATATGATTTTTATCAAATAGTTTGAGAGCTCGCGGATTTAAAATTGAATGGGAACCGCCGGTATCGATTAAAACGCGTAGATGTGTTTTGGGTGTAATGAAGCAGGGTAACCCAGGGGAACTTTCGATATTATGTAGGTTTATACAGGGGGTGGATGATCGTCTAACGGGATGGCTTGAAAATCCTGATGATTTTCATCATGCAAATCGGGCTCTTGTTCGGATTCGTAATTTTCGAAATCGTTTTCGAAATATTGGGTATCATTTGAGTCTATGTGAAAATTGTGGCTTCTATTAGTTGTAATTGTCATGGGCTGATGGTTTCTGGTTGTGGTAGTTTGAACACCGCTCATTGGAGTAGCAAAATTTGGTTGGGGTCGAGGAGCTTTATATTTATTTAGTCTTTGTTGGTTGTTTTTCGGAACATTGTTACGTTGGAAGTATTGATTTTGTTCGTGAGAACTGAAATTTTGTCTCTGAGGAAAATTATAGTTCTGTTGTGGAGTGAAGTTAAAATTGGGCTCTGTGTTGTGAGTTGAAGGTCTCACATAATTTGAATGCGTGGGTTGGAAGTTTGAGTATGTGGGTTGGAAGTTTGTGGATCTTTGATTATTCGAAGATTGATAGGGTTTATTTTTGAGTGGGGCCTTTTTGTTTTGTTGGCTCTTAAGGAAGTTCATGTATTGTTGTTGATTTTTGTGGTTATCGTAGGCAATACACTTTTGAAGGGCTTCTTCTAGGGAATTTAATTCAAAATGCGATAAGTATTCGCAATAAGGCTCGTTGATTCCGGTACAGAAAGTTTTGAGGGCAATGTTTTTGAAGTATGGAGTTTTAAAAGTGACTGTCGCGGGATTATCGTTTAAAGTGATGTGTTGGAGTAAGTCGTTCAGATTTGTAGTTATTCTCTGATGATAATTGTCGTAGGATTCACTATGTTTTTGGACGGTAGTGGATAGTTGTGTTACTAATATGTCTTCGGAACGTCTGTCTCCGTATTTTGTTAATAACGCTGGACGAATTTCTGTCCAATTGGTTTTATTAGAATAGTTTAAGAAATTTCTAGGTTCTCCTTTAATTCGAGATACGATATGGGAATTTAAGATAAATTCTTGGGACGGATTTAAATCTTGGGTGCCTAAGAAAACTATTAAATTATCTACTGCTTTGATAAAGGTGGAGAGGTTGTCTCCAGAAGAGAATTCGGGCAGAGTTGAGCAAAGGCTAGCAATATCGCTATTGGTCATCGGCATTTTGGAACGTAATTTAGATGCAGGCTTAGATTTAGAGGTTTGTAGATTTCTTTTTATTTTTAAATTTAAATTGTCGAATAGTAAACTTAAATTTTCGATACTATTTTGGGAAATATCATTCAATGTACTCATAAAATATATGCAAAAATATAAATGCAAGTATATATAAAAATTCGTTGAAGTAAAATGTTATAAATAATATAAATTCAATAAACAATAAATAATAAATTCAATGTAAATGTTTAAGAATTCAATTAAAATAATAAATGCTCATAAACAATGGTAAAGAAAGGAAAAACTTACGCAAGGATGATCGTGTTTGATTTCCAATACATTTTTCTCTTTTACCAGGTTCTTCAGGATTTCATTAAACTAATGTAGACCAGGAAACGACTATGTTTCTGTATGAAATATCCTGTGGTTCGCAGCGCCAGAAATGTTTCTTCAACGTCGATATTCCCAAAAAAAAATCTTTATTTCGAAAATAAGTTACAATTTTTGAGAAATTCTACAAACTACTACATTTAATGATTTAAAGTTGACTATTGAAACATAATAATTACAATAATAATAAAAATATTGATTTCTTCCTATTTATAACGTCGGATATCGGAATCTGCTGATTCTTAATAGTAAGGGAGCTTATGGCTACATTTCTATATATATATATATATATATATATATATATATATATATATATATATATATATATATATATATATATATATATATATATATAGATCTAGTGGTTAATGAGGGCTCCGTACTAAAACGGTATTATACTAACTCCAGGCGAATATACACCGTGTATATTATTATCTGGGTAGCGCTTTATGTGGACTCCGACCAACACGTCGGATTAAGTGGACTCCGTAATAGGTTAAAACACTTTTGGGATCCGTATATATTTCTTCTGGTACACAACTAAACTCCTCCGATGTTGCCAATAATTTGATTAGTCGTAGATTTTTAAATTTTACAGCAGGTACGTTTTGGAACTTCAAATTTATTTAAATATCAATCAATTTAGTCATCGAGAAATTTCACAAATAGGTACTTGGTTAATGTAGTTAAATATTTTATGGTGGTAATTTATGTTACTTGCTTTAATTATAGATAAACTGAAATTAGTGTCTATTATAAACTTTGAAAAGGCAAGTGTCCATTTTTATTTACTAGTATTTTTTTAAATGCATTGGAACTGAAACATTTATTATATAAATGTACGTTCCGATGTTTCGATTGCTACAGTGTATGACTTACAATATTAGTTTCATCAAGCAGTAAAATTTAAATTATAATAATTTATAAATTAATCTTAAAATTATAATTTTTTATTGTCTAATTTAAATATTTCGATTTTTTAATGTAGGAAATTCAATATACTACTATACTTTAGATACACATAAACACATGGATACACTTATAGCAGATTCTAGCAAACAGTAGTGAGTCATTACCCAGATATAATATTTCGGTGTCTTATGGTAACTTAATTTTAGCTAACATATCTATTACAATTACATATAATATGTTCGGCCTTATCGTTTTAAATACTTTGTCGCTTGTGCAAACTATCATTATTTTCAATTTTAAATCATTGTTTTTTGTATCTTGCGTTGTCAGGCATATAATTTTTAATTTAGAAGTAGATTTAGATGTATAATATTCTTTTTTCTGTCACTTGGTTTAAATATAGTACACTTACATTCTTCTTACTTATTTATTTTTATTCGTAATACTTATAAAGTATGTAATAACGTACCCGTTGTTGCAAAAATCAACAACGGGTACGAAAGATATCAGGTATCAGGGGTAGTATTTGTCAATCTAAATGCCGCTTACGACATATTAAATTAGAGCACATTTCTCCAAAAATTCTATGACATCCTCTTAGATAAAAACATCACTTGTTTTATCCACGATCTAGATTAAATTGCTCTCTTCTATTGATTCGCTTGTATTTGTTTTTCATTTTGTTGGTTTTAAGTAAAACATTTTTCGTGTTCTTTTCACTTTGTTGAAGATGTCGCAGACGGGAGAGAGTTTCTTATAAGATCAATATCACATGAATGAATTTAAGTTCTATAAGAGAAGCACTCACTCATAATTGTTTTTATATAGGTGCTGGTTTAATTTTAATATGAAAATAAGTTATATGTAAATTTATCAATTAATATAAATACTATGTGTGTATGCAATCAAATTACGGTACCTGTAATGTTGATGGATACTTCTTCTTCTTCCTCAGTGCACTGGGCGATTCGGGAACAAAATCTTCTCACAATGTCACGTGGTCAGGGTATTAGTTGCACAAATACTGGAGTGTTTAGCGCGACGATTTATACAGGACTATCTCTAGACTAAGATTGAAAAATATGCGTGTCGCCCGTAGCTTGCTCCCTTAAGACTAGGGGGGGGGCTGTACAGGTCCGTATTAATTTACGATAACAAGACATACACACACGTTAAGTAAAGAATTAAAATATAAAAATAAAATAATAAAATTATTACTAAAAACTGAGAATATGTGGAGGGACGTAACATCATATATCATCAATATCATCAATATAGAATATGCTAGGAGTGCTTGGTACCTTGGGCCATTAATGGATTGCATTTTAAATAGGCGTAATCTATTTTAGTAAGCTGTTCTTTAATTTTTTTAATATTTGAATTGAGAATCTGTATATTATTCGACTGTTTTATAACACAGTGTTTCTTGTGTTGTAGAATATAGTGCTGTTTAATAATAATAAAGTTCAAGCAACAATTCATATATGCAATAACTAGGTACTCATATCTCTGCTCCCCGATACCAGGTAGCAGTCCCGAAAACATTAAAACTGCTACACTCATGCTTCCTTTTATTCAACGATTAGCCAGTCCAGGACTATACGCCTTATTATGGTACTGATATTGCTGCTGTCCTTTATAAGTGAATAAAATATGCAAAAAAGGTTTTGGCAATTTTATAGGATTTTGTATGTTAGAATATTATTTCTCCGAGAAAGTGAAAAATATCTATTTGCTATACGGATTTAATCTATAGATGAAATATTAGAATGCTATAGAATAATGCTATTATCAGCAAATAATATGGCAGATAATATGCTGGAATTAGCAGTAGCATGTACTAACAGTGGCCATACCTAGTCCACTGTTAGTACATGCTTTTAGAAGAGAGAAAGCCAACTTATCAAATTCAAAAGCAGACAAAATCAATTCCAAATATGGATCGTAAGCCAATCCCTTATGTAAAGACTCTAAAGTAATAATTAGTGAAACTGTAAGCCAACAGCATAAAGTGCTAGTACTAGATATACAGGTAGAATATGAGATAAAACCAAAATATCAAGGAGAGTCACAAAAACAATTAACTGACGTTAACAAACGACAAAGTAGTTCAATTTAGAACAGAAATAAAAAAAAGAATATGTTGGAATATGGAAAAAGGTCATAATGAAATTTAAAGAAATTATTAAAGAGGGTGCAACTAAAATACTTGGAAAAATCTCAGGAAATTGACTTAAAAATTGGTAAATATAGGTAGTTAGACGATGTTTCAGACAATATAAAAGAAAAGAAAAGATTATATAAGGAGGGGCAAGAAAATATATCACACTAAGATTATCAAAAGTATCAAAGAGATAAAGAAGAAGCAAAAGTAGCGGTAGCACAATCTAAGGTAGCAGCGTATGAAAAGCTGTACAATGAACTGAATACTGATAAAAAAAAACATATATAAAATTGCTAAAAGTGGAGCAAAGAAAACCAAAGATTTTAATCAGATTAAATGTATACAAGATAAATACAATAAACTATTTATGCAAGAAAAGGATGTAAAAAATCGCTGGAAGGAGTTATTTGACGGCCAATTAAACGAAGAGTTTGACAAAGCATCTCAAAATGACGACCGCGAAAGCAATTCAAGAGCTACATAAGATGAAAAAAGAAAAGGCCTAGGTCCTGATGACATCCTTGGATATACATATAATCAATATTAAGAAAATCAGAAACAAGTTGGCTAACAAGACTATTTAATAAAATTATAAAAGTGGGGCGAATACCGGATGAATGGAGCAGTAGCATTTTAGTACCTGTTTACAAAAACGAAGTAGATGTTAAACTATGTACAAACTAAAGAGCCCTAATACTACTCTGTGACACCATGAAACTGTGGGAGAGAATAATTGATGGAAGGATACAGAAAGAAATAGAAATATTGGGAAATCAGTTTAAATTCATGCAAGGCAAATCAACAACGGATGCAATTTTTATCATAAGGCAAGTAATGGAAAACTAATGTTAGAACAAGTGAGGGTAAGACTGATAAATTTCATTTGAGAATAGTATTGCATCAGGGGTCAGTGCTAATCCCTTATTTCTTCTAATTAGTGTTGGAAAAATTAACGAAAACATATCAAGGAGATATCCCTTGGTGCCTGATGTATGCTAACGATGTAGTGTTAGTAAGAGATAAGGAGAGAGTATTGAATTAATGATTGAGACAATGGAGATGGGCGCTTGAGCAAAAAGGTCTAAAAATAAGGTAAACAAAAACAGAGTATCTAAAGTGGGCATTTAAAAATCAACTTCAGCTTTACTTTAAATCAGGTTGTATTTATTTATGTAAGTTAATGAAACCAATAATAAAAAAAAGAGCTGATTCCAAACCGATAATTTTTATTCAGAGATAAAAATTATCCTATGATTAATTGAATATATAGAATTATCGATATAACTAAGTGAGAAACTTGTTGAGAAATACGTTTTAGAAAAAATAATTGTGCTAGTCTTTTTTGACATAGCTTAGGCCTTTGCTAAAGTATAGCATAAGAGTTTAACCTACAAAATAGTATACCTATTAGAGCCTAAACTAAATGAGTTCAAATTAATTCACGTCAAGTTTATACATCTGAAAATCTAAAATGTTCATTTTACAAAAAAACGATGTCTATATACCTTATGCATCTTCCACAATTACATGAGAATTGTACTTGAGACTTCTATAGTATATATTAAAAAAAAGGGAGGAACTAAGTTATCAGAAAATGTATCCGCAACTCCTATAGTCATTAACTTGGTACTGATATCTCTGCTCCCCGATTTCAGTAAGCAGTCACCAAACCATTAAAACTGCTACATCCATGCTTCCTATTATCCAACGATGAGCCAGTCCAGGACTATATGCATTATTATGGTACTGATATTGCTGCTACCCCTCATGATAGTACAATAGCAGTAGATCCTCTCCTCTGTTTTTTTACAATTTCGTTCTCAATTTCACTGAGCCTGGGACGTCTTTTGTTTTTGATCTGGTCAGTTCTTGCTAACAGTACGCTATATAAGTGGGACTTAAACTGTAACAAAGGCAACTGGTTTTTCTTTTTAATTTCAAAGTAATCGCAATCACGACGATACAACAACCAGCTGTTAACAACAGCTAAATCCAGAAGGTGAAAAAATATTTTTAGATACCACTTTTTAGATCTTATGTCTGTTCGGTAAAGAGCAATTAGTGAATCCATAAGATCGACACCTCCCATAAATTTATTATAAAATTGCACTGAACTTGGACAGCATACAATAGTTCTTGATTTTTGTTTCTTATCCCACCTCTTGACTAACGAAGTAGGCTCAGAACCAACAAATGTATTAAGCAAATGAACCGGTTTATTATCATCTGTTGATTCGCTTGTATTTGGTTTTCATTTCGTTGATTTTAAGTGAAACACTTTTCGTGCTCTCTTCACTTTATTGAAGTTTGTGGACGGGAGAGTTTCTTATTAGAGTTATGAGACCTAGATCATTACCATATGCTAGGAGTGCTTTGTTCCTTGGGCCGTTAATGGATTACATCTTAAATAGGCGTTATTTCTATTTTAGTAAGCTGTTCATTAATTTTTTGACTATTTGAATCGAGAATCTGTATTTTATTCGACTGTTTTATAACACAGAGTTTCTTGGAGCATATTTTGATCTTTGATTTCCCGTATCATTATTACAAGGATTTTGCTGGATATCGACATAGTGAACCCATTGGTATGTACATGTTTTCATAACCAACGATCAAAAATTTTTTTTACTGTAAATTCATGATTATTTTACTAGGAAATATAGTGTTGTTTAATAATAATAAAGATATATTTTAGGGATTCTACAGTATTCACTGCCTTCCCTCGCTCAACCGTTTCCATCTCTCTCTGTTGTTCCATTCTCCATCGTTTAGTCCTCTCTTACTCATGGCGTCGTCTACTTCGTTCCTCCAGGATTTTCGGGGTCGTCTTTTTTTTCTCCTTCCTATAGGGCTCCATTAGGTTATTCTCTTTATCCATCTGCTGTCGCTAGCTCTTCTTACATGTCCATACCACTTTAGTCTTTTTTGTTTTATATATGTTAGTATGTCTGTTTCTATTGATGTTCTTTGCTTTATTTCGTCATTACTTCTCCTATCCATTCTTGTTACTCTGCAACATCTTCGCAGGCATTCCATCTCTGTTGCTATTATCTTACTGCTGTTTTTCTTGTTTATGATCCATTTTTCGGCCCCATATGTCATAATACTTCGCACTAATGTTTTATAAATCTGCGTTTTTGTCTTCATATTTAGGTGTCTATCCCACCATACTGAGTTAAGTTGTCGGATTGCTGTTCTTGCTTGTCCTAATCTTTGTGTAATTTCTTCCTCTGTTGTTGCCTTTTTCGTGATTATAAACCCCAGGTATTTGAATTTATCCTTTCCTTTGATTGTTACGTTGTCATCAATCTGTAGATCTTCTATGTCTTCTTCACTTGTAGATAGGTACTCTGTTTTCGCGAGGTTAATATCTAGGCCAGCCTTGGTATATTCTTCTTGTAGTTTCTTCATCATGTAGCTGTGGTCGTCTTGGTCTTGTGCAATCACTACTTGATCGTCTGCAAAACTTAACGTATATAGGTATTCGTTCCGTACCGGTACTCCCATGCCTTCGCATTTTCTTTTCCATGTAGTCAAGGCTTTCCTTCGCATTTTCTTTTCCATGTAGTCAAGGCTTTCCTTCGCATTTTCTTTTCCATGTAGTCAAGGCTTTAAAGTTCAAGCAACAATTCCTATATGCATTAACTCGGTAATGATAATTCTGCTCCCCTATACCAGGTAGCAGCCCCAAAAACATTACCAGTTTAGAACTATACGCCTTATTATCGTACTGATATTGCTGCTGCACCTCATAATTGAATAGAATATGCAAGGACGGTTTTGACAATTTAATAGGATTTTGTGTGTTAGAATATTATTTCTCCAAGAAAGTGAAGAATATCTATTTGCTATCCGGATTTAATCCCTAAATTAAATAATAGAATGCTATAAAATAATGCTAGTAGCAGCAAAAAATAGCGGTCTAATAGTCACTAATGAGAAAATCAAATAAATGTTCTTTAACATACAAAAGAGAGGATCTAGAGTAGGGCATAACGGAACAATAAAGCCATATAATTTTGAAAGATTGCAGCGTCTTAGATATCCTAGGTAATATTGTTACATAAAAAATAAAAGGGAATATTCAGGTAGCTAACTGATTTATATGTATATATAACCCTCTTTTAAATCCAGAAGTCTAATTCGAATCTCTAAAATCAGGATATATATAAAATTGTGATCAAACCAGTGCTAATGCTAGACCAGGATTGCTAGAAAAGCCATCAGAGGTATTTTCCGACTAACAGAGGTCCGAGTACTAACCAATACTGAACAGAACTAATTCCAAGGTCAAATACATATATAAAGATAGCAACGTCGTACAAGAAACTAAATCTTAATGCTAAAGTTGCGCTGGCTTTATCCAAAGACTCTATAAAAACTGCATTGCCAAGTTAAATTGGGAGGATGCCTCAAGAGAAAAAATGCCCTTAGAACTTCCACAAATGAAGGGGGAGGTAACATATGGTCAGATTTAGGAATAATGAGACTCTCTACCGACCCATCATATTTATCAACACCTGCTATCCTACCTACAATCAATACTTATCTGTTGTGAACTATCAAATCAATTACATGTAATCAAACGAACTAGGCTTAGAAACAAAATTATCCTAGGAAAGGCACTTCAGAAATATTGACATAAATCTTAAAACCTTTTGAATTGGGTATGTATATGTATTACCATAGAAAATAAAAGCAAGAGAACTATAATTATGAAACGAAAAGATTACGAAATGAAAAGATTATATAAATCCCTTATATTTAAACAGACTGTTTTACAAAAGGTGAACGAATGAGCATAAAAACACAGCTGTTTTAAAAACTTAATATTATTAGACGAATTTAGGATCAATTTCACTCAAAATATGATATGCTAAAATATGATACGACATTAAAAAAGGCAATGACTTTTACAGCTGATTGCCACATAAATATCAATGTTACCCAAATATGATGATTTTGCCACAGCATATGAATATTGTCTCATACTGTTATATAGCAATTTGTTGTCACATTTTAACCTGTTTATTTCCTTATTATCCATATATGAGTTGTAAACCGATATTACAAGCTTTTCACAAAGAGATTATATATTAAGTACAGTTATTATTAAACAAATCTGACTCGAAATATCGTCTAAAAGTAACAGTATGTAAAATTTAAATTTTTATTGAAAAGTAAAAGATTATTCATTTTATGGAGTTTAAAGTAGAAGCCATCACGAAATTTGTAGTAACAATAAGACCACCCCAATCGAGCGTACTCTCGGTAGTGAATAATTACTTAATCGGTTAATTCTTCAATCACCCGTTCAATATGATTTTTGTCAAATCGGTCCTTTTTAGGACCAACTATTCTAATTATGTTTATAAATATTAAGGACATATCTACAGATAAAGACACTCTACTTTACTTAAGCTTATCAGACATATGCGCTTAACACAAATGTGACGTATTTCTACTGCAGGAAGCAAATACGGGGCCAAACCTACGGTATTTGGTATTAATCTGATCGTTGAAAATAACGAAATAAACATAATAAATGCCGGCAAAGAAGCAAAAAAAAACTTAAAATGAGAGAGGACAAAACCAGTCAGCTGAGGAAACTTTTCAACGATGTTGAGTTTGGATCATGAGGAGTGGTATTTGTCAATCTAAATTCTGCTTACGACACCTTAAATTAAAGAACATTTCTCCAAAATCTATGTGATATCCCCTTAGGTAATAAACTCACTTGTATTATTCACGTATGCCTACATAATAGAAGATTTTCCGTATTATTTAATGGTAAGAATAGAAGATGAAGATGGAGAACGTAGAAGAACGGTCTCCTTTGGGGTACCGTAATGGCCCCTACAGTCAAAATAGCCTTGTTAATAGCCAACGTCCGAAACGGATAGGGCAAAGGAAGAAGAATGGCCCCTACACTGTATAACATTTACACAACCCATACCAGTAAAGACTAGGACTTTTATTATGTAGACGTTACATCTATTGTTGCACAAACAAAAACTTTTTTTTCTGAAGTGGAGAAAAATCTAATTCATATCTTAAACACAACAAAAATAGATTATATATCAATTTTAAGCCAAACCCTGGAAAAAGTCAGGTGTGCTCCTTCAATTGAACATATACTTGAACCAATAGTGTTATATAATCCTTAAACACACTTTGTAATTCACAGAACTTTAAAAGTGAAACTGGAACAAAACCATGAAGTGGAGAGTTAGCCCTAGACTCCAGCACAGATCAGAGGTAATGTAAGTCGATAAAACCTCACCAGCTCCAGGGGGTCATATAAGATGCCCCCATTTTCAATTTTTAGTTTTTATTAATGAACAAAGTTAACAGTCTATTGCATTTACCTTTATAAATACCATGAGGATTGTTTTTAATACTGATGTCCTTCCAATGTTTTTATGTGGCCATACAATATTTTTTAACAACTTTTTATTAAACTGATGATGGAATGATTCAATTCCAAAAAGATCTTCTTTAAAATAAAAATTTTAAGCTTTTAATAAACATTTTTTATACCTTAATACACACGAACACCACGTGCTTTGTATTTAACAGGTATACTAGCCACTTCTGGATATCTCCACTTCATGGTTTTGTTCCAGTTTCACTTTTTTTTATACCTTAATACACACGAACACCACGTGCTTTGTCACAGAACTTTGTTTAAAACTAAATAACAAACTAGAACCAGAAAAATAATATTCTATGCGAACTTGTCAGCTAAAAATGGGAAGCACATCCTTCCACTCTTAAAACGTAGACGCTTGAACTCTATGCTTTTGCTGCCGAATATTCCTTGCTTGTATGGGTGATATCAATACATACTTAACACGTAGATTTAGCTATAAATTAGTCAGCCAAATTCAGCGGATATTAAGACTCACATCCATGCATAAGCTCTACAATATCGTAGTTATCAATCCACCTAATATCCGAATATAAGTGGCTAGAGAACAAAAGAAACAAAGTCTAGATTCGTAACATCCACTCCACGAATAACAACCCATTTTATGCCTAGAATCGAGGAAAAACTGGGAAAACTGGGAAGGAAAAACTCAACACATCTGCAAGATATACAAAAAAAATAAGCTGCTTCCTGCCATCTGAACCCTCGAAAGGAAGTTCCTTATGGTAGTTATCTTCCTTAAATCTGCCAGAAGGACTCTTGCCCGCAAACACCGGTTAACCTGTGTGAATCTGGGGTAATACAAGATGCATTACACTTTCTTAGTTGACTTTTCCATTCAAATCGCTTTTTTCTGAAGGTTTATTTATTTGAACTGAACATGTAAATTACAGTCAGCAAGCTATTACTTATAAAGATCATTGACACTAAATACACTTATATTGACTACATATTACCCCTTAATAGGAGATAAAACATTCAGAAGTATATAATATGGGTGAAGTGGTATAATTCTTGTTAGATAAATTAAGCATTCTTCCCTTTTTTGTGCACTACTATCCATTTTTACACAAAAATATCTATTTTAGCTCTTAAATATTTATTTAGAGATAAAATTCTATCCAGAATTATATGTAGTACAGAGATAAAACCAGAAATAAAATAATAAAAAATCTATATACAAGATATCATAAAACAATGGATGAAATAAAAGTTCTTATTTATCGAATTCTTAAATAAAACGTATGAAGACATACTCACGTTAACAAAATACATTAGGAAATTTCCGCATATGAAAAAAATCCAATTTGGTAACGAAATCCTTTTGTATCTATAAAGCTATTTTTAGAAAAGCACGTACCTACCAAAAACAGGTAGTTAATAGTATACATATCTGTTACACACTGTAATGCGTATGAATGATAACAAAAATAAGGAGTCCATATAAACCGTTCAGACTATACGCGAGAAGTATACAGCTTAATGGCAGAGTTGCCAAACTATCAGAGATTACTTAAACCGACATACTTATAGTTCCAATATACAGTGAAAAAGATCTGAACGACCCCTATAAGATATACACGTGAACTAAGCAATATACATTCATGATACAAGGGTACTTAAGGGCTCCACAAAATTTTTAAAAATTATGAAACTATACATGTTGACGAATCGACAGAGCCAATATTATGGAATGGTTAAGTGAGCTCCGTATATCGGTGTCCACTTGACTACGGAGCTCATTTGAACCTGAATTTTAACATGGGCGGAGTCCACTTTATGCCGTACATATATAGATATATATATATATATATATATATATATATATATATATATATATATATATATATATATATATATATATATATTGTTATGATGTGTTTTTTGTTTGAATGATGAGCAATGAGTATTTTTAATAATATAATATATAGGGTTTTTATCGCGGTTCTCAAAGAATTAGCTTGTAAGTACTTTTTTAAATTATCTTTATTATAACTATTATGAAACACACATATATATCTAACCTAGCCAATGTAAATTTAAAATAAACTATCTTTAAATTGATGTTCTTATAAAACTAATTAAATTCTATAGACAATGTTAAATTTAAACAAACTATCTTCAAAATTGAAATTGTTATAACACTAACTAAATTATATTAACAAAATTTTGTACCTTTCTTTCACTGAATGCCTTTAATGAACTGTTTTCCACTATATAGATTCTAATCACCACTGAATGTCTTAGTACTTCGGTTATCCTTGTTTTTGGTGAAATTACTTTTTCCAATTATCATCTTCTACCAATTTAAGATATATTTTTCTTCACCAGCATTTATAAACCACCAATCAAACCAGCAAACACCATTTATATTTATTCTTCTTTTCAATATACCAATATCCAATTATTATAAGTTGATTTATACTAATCTCCAATCATAATATAATTTAATTCCTTCCAATGTCCATCCAATATTCTTCTAATATACTTTTATAATCTTCAATAATTATTTGTGTATAATTATAAATGTGCATTAAATATATGCATAATTTTTAATCTTCATTTAACTCACTATATTAAACAATTGTACTATCTCCAACTAACTTTCATAATAAACTGGCCTGACTTCTGACTAAAAACTGCCATCTTGAATCCAAATCACGGGTATTTATATCTTTTTGGATATTCTAGAACCATCTGGTAAGAGATCATGTTCCAATTTCGTTCTATTTCTTCGATATGGATGTTCTCGAAAAAATATCTGTTCCATCCACCGACATAATCATTATTCCAGAATGTTCGACCGTAAACAATGGTCACACTCTGCACTCTGGAGAATTCGTTAATGTTCCATTGATAATTTTGTTGACATTTAGGCTTTTCAGATCAGAATAAACATTCAAATTAGTAACTAACACTCTAATTTAATAAAATACACATTTCAAACAATATATTATTATAACCCCACTTTATATTCCCTTATGATTAATTTCTATCTGTCAATTACTTACTGTATAGTTGGTTGCCTAGGCACATGGCTCACTTACAATATATTTACAACATTAAAATACAACTTTTTACAATTATTATATGCTAATTTATTAAAAATGCCCTCACATAAATATATTTTTATTAAATTCTCTAGTATATAACTTCTTAAAATAATCAAATACTTTTTTATATCTAATATTATGTAGTATATAACTTATAAATTATTTTCTATAAACCCCAATCGTCACAATACCCCAAAATAATATTTAAAATAAATAATTTACTTATTATTTTTTTAAATATTAATTTTCTCATACCTTATTAAATTTAATAAATCAAAATTTTTTTTTTATTTATTTAAAATGTGTTAAATACATCCCTGTTCACTGTCTATGTCAAAGCAGAGAACAACGTAGCACAGTTCGGCTATTCTATGGTTAAACTGTCATGTCAAATGAAGCAATGGATGCGATATCAGAGAATAAAATATAACCTTAATTAAAAATATAATCGATATTGTGTTCTGTTTATTTATAGACAAAATCTAGGAATTATTTCCATTCAAAATAACTTTCATCAATATAAATTGGTAAGTTTTTCCACTTTATTATATTAGAAAGACATTTTTATAGCAATTATAGTATCAATTTTGTGTCTAACCGCAAATTATGATTTTTAGGGTACAAATTAATTTCCATATATACAAAATTCAACAAGTATGATGTCAAATTGATTCAAAATAATGAAATCTACCATCTATTTAACAAATCAAGTCTATTGAATAAAATGTATATATCAGTAAGTTATTAGTGTTAAGTTTATAACCTAGATATATCACTACTTTTTGAAAAATTGTACATTTTTCTTGATTTATTTTAAGTCCAACTTTATCTAATCTGTTTATTATAATTTTTAGGTGTTTCTCATGATCTTCAGCCGTTTTAGAAACAATTAATATATCACCAATGTAGTGAATTACAAAATGTTCATATTGATCCAAAATATCATGAAGACATCTACATAGAACACTGCAAGATGATTGAAGTCCAAATGGTAGTACTTTGAATTGATATACTACTCCATCTATCTGAAATCCTGTATACTGTCTACTTTTTCTTTCTAGAGGTATTAACCAAAAACTATGCTGTAAATCGATTTTAGTGAAAAATGACATTCCTGTAATTCTTCCTAATATTCCATCTATACTCATTGGTGCTTCAAATTGCTTTTCAGTAATCTTGTTAATATTCCTTGCATCCAAACATAACCTGATTTCACCTGATCTTTTTCGTACTACTACTATGGGGTTAATAAATCGTGTGTCTGCCTTCTCAATGATCCCATCTTCTAACATATTATTAATTGTTTTGTTTACTTCTTCTCTGTATTTATATGGTATTGGGTATGATTTTGTTTTAAAATCTTTTTCTTTAACTTTTATACTATGGATATAATTTTGTGCAATTCTATTTTCTTTATTGACAAGTCCCTTGTGTTGCTGCAATATGGAAATGACTATTGATTTATGTTCTTCAGGGCAATTTACAACTTTCATCATATCTTCTTCTTTACAAATAAAATTATTCTTCATTATGTACTCATTATTCCTTGCTTCCAATTTTACGCACTCCGCCTCGTAGGCATCCATCTGCTTAAAATTTCCATTCCTTAAATATTCACTACCATTATTCTTTATATTCTTTTGGGACATTTCCCTATCATCAAAATACATTTCTTCTTCATAAACATCATTATTTTCTTTTAATAATATCCTATCAACTCTTATTCCTTCTTCTACCTCATCTTTCTGCATAAATTTAATTATTTGCCCTTCCAAAGTTACCATTTTTTCTTCAAAATCTATCTTTACTTTCTTCTTTTCCAATTCATCATTTCCCATTAATATATCAACACATAAATCCTTGACAATAAATCCTTGCATATTAATTTCTTTATTAAGAATATTAATTTTAAAATTGGCTAGTTTATCAATTTCACCCAACTTCTTATTATTTGCACCAACAATTTTAATTTTTGGAATCTTTATTATATCTGATAATTTTAATGTATTAAAAATAAAATTCTCCGAGACTAAAGTAATTTCTGAACCAGTATCTATCATAATCTTAATCATTTTATTTTTGGCCAAAGCATTTATATAAATTAAATTAATAGATTCAATAATTTTCTCTTCATCTAAAGAAATAAATTCAGAAGGTTTTTCATAATAGCAATGGCCTAACTTGTAATTCAGAAAGTTTACTGCACAAAATTTTGATTATTAGAATTGTCAGATTGTATCTGACCACTTGGATCTGATGTACTATGTCTTTCCCTACTATGACTTCTACTCACATTTTCTTGCCTTGTACGATTTCGTTCCCTGTCTTCGCAGCTCCTATTCCTTCGAACACAATTTACCTGTCTGTTATAGTTAGGTCGCTCTGTATTTCTTCTATTGTTAAAATCTTGTCTATTATTATTAGTACTGTTATTAAAATGTTGTCTATTATAATTACTGTTATTATTATTAAAATTTTGTTAATTATTACCATATCTATATGATTGTCTATATTGTTGATTATCATTTTTATTATATTGGAAGTTATTATTGTTTTTTCTGTTGTTATTATTACTTGTCATATTGCCTCTTTGTATTCTTTGAATAAAATTAATAAAACTATCTATTGTTTGAATATTTTGTACAGTTACGGTTTGCACAACATCAGCATCAAAATGTCTAGATACATTTAAGACTGTTTCATCCTCTCTAAGTGGTGGTTGTAAATATTTTGCAACTGTTATCAATTTCAATGCATAATCTACCATATTTGATTTTAAATTTTGATTATACTTTCCAAAATATAGAATTTCTCTAAACTTGGCTTGCTCTAATTCACCCCAATAATAATTTAAAAGTTTATTTTCAAATGTTTGAAAATTATCTAAATCATTCTCAATACTAGCAAACCAAGTTGCTGCATTGTCATTTAATGTCATTCTAATATAATCTTTAATATCATTAATATTATTCACAAATCTTAATTTATGTTTTAAACTATTTATGTATACTCTAGGACGCAAATTTTTTATATTACCAGAGAATTTAATCCCAGTCTCATT
Source organism: Diabrotica undecimpunctata (assembly GCF_040954645.1). NCBI lineage: Eukaryota > Metazoa > Arthropoda > Insecta > Coleoptera > Chrysomelidae > Diabrotica > Diabrotica undecimpunctata. The sequence continues at coordinate 70,297,012 of NC_092808.1, forward strand.
TGTTAAATTTAAGTAAGGTCTCCCTATGTCTCTCATTTGTGAAATATCATCTATTCTCTGTTCCACATTTCTTATTTGATTATTATTTATTTGGATATTTTGTTGCATATTGTCTAATTTTTCTTCTGTGTTTCTCCTGTCTTCGTTAATTTTTACTTCTAAGTTACACTTCTGTAACTCTATTTTCTGTTCTATATCTATCTTATTATCTTGAATAATCCTCTTTACTTCTGTCCTCTCATTGTCTATCCTTTTCTTGTAGTCATTCCGTATACTTTTTATTTCATTTGCTACTTTTTTCTCTGCAGCTTCAAGTTTTTTATCCATTTGTTTTACAATTTTATTATTATTATCTTCTATTTTCTTTTCTAATTTTCTATAATTCTCTTCCAATTTCTGTTCCATTTTTTTCATGTCTTCTTTGACTTCTTTTGAATTCTCTTCCAATTTTTTTATGTCTTCTTTGATTTCTTTTGAATTCTCTTCCATTTTTTTCGTATTCTCTTCCATTTTCTGTTCCATTTTTTTCATGTCTTCTTTGATTTCTTTTGAATTCTCTTCCATTGTCTTGTTCATCTGCATCATTAATGACATCAAAGCTGCCATATTGACATTTTCCTCTCTTTCTGGATTCATTTCTGCAGTATCTTGTGGAACTTGAACTAAACTCTCCTCTTGTATAGGTTGTGTTTCTACTTCCACATCTTCTTCATTCTTTTTGCTTCTTGTACCTTTCTTTCCTTGAGACATTTTGAGACTTTACTTGTTCAAATATAATTAAAAATAAAATCTATAATTTTTTTTTCTACTGATAATTAATTTAATTATATGAGAGCACTTATCTTCCCAAACTAATTCTTTTAAATAGAGAGCCACCGCGTTGGGTGCCAAATTGTTATGATGTGTTTTTTGTTTGAATGATGAGCAATGAGTATTTTTAATAATATAATATATAGGGTTTTTATCGCGGTTCTCAAAGAATTAGCTTGTAAGTACTTTTTTAAATTATCTTTATTATAACTATTATGAAACACACATATATATATCTAACCTAGCCAATGTAAATTTAAAATAAACTATCTTTAAATTGATGTTCTTATAAAACTAATTAAATTCTATAGACAATGTTAAATTTAAACAAACTATCTTCAAAATTGAAATTGTTATAACACTAACTAAATTATATTAACAAAATTTTGTACCTTTCTTCCACTGAATGCCTTTAATGAACTGTTTTCCACTATATAGATTCTAATCACCACTGAATGTCTTCGTACTTTGGTTATCCTTGTTTTTGGTGAAATTACTTTTTCCAATTATCATCTTCTACCAATTTAAGATATATTTTTCTTCACCAGCATTTATAAACCACCAATCAAACCAGCAAACACCATTTATATTTATTCTTCTTTTCAATATACCAATATCCAATTATTATAAGTTGATTTATACTAATCTCCAATCATAATATAATTTAATTCCTTCCAATGTCCATCCAATATTCTTCTAATATACTTTTATAATCTTCAATAATTATTTGTGTATAATTATAAATGTGCATTAAATATATGCATAATTTTTAATCTTCATTTAACTCACTATATTAAACAATTGTACTATCTCCAACTAACTTTCATAATAAACTGGCCTGACTTCTGACTAAAAACTGCCATCTTGAATCCAAATCACGGGTATTTATATCTTTTTGGATATTCTAGAACCATCTGGTAAGAGATCATGTTCCAATTTCGTTCTATTTCTTCGATATGGATGTTCTCGAAAAAATATCTGTTCCATCCACCGACATAATCATTATTCCAGAATGTTCGACCGTAAACAATGGTCACACTCTGCACTCTGGAGAATTCGTTAATGTTCCATTGATAATTTTGTTGACATTTAGGCTTTTCAGATCAGAATAAACATTCAAATTAGTAACTAACACTCTAATTTAATAAAATACACATTTCAAACAATATATTATTATAACCCCACTTTATATTCCCTTATGATTAATTTCTATCTGTCAATTACTTACTGTATAGTTGGTTGCCTAGGCACATGGCTCACTTACAATATATTTACAACATTAAAATACAACTTTTTACAATTATTATATGCTAATTTATTAAAAATGCCCTCACATAAATATATTTTTATTAAATTCTCTAGTATATAACTTCTTAAAATAATCAAATACTTTTTTATATCTAATATTATGTAGTATATAACTTATAAATTATTTTCTATAAACCCCAATCGTCACAATATATATATATATATATATATATATATATATATATATATTTATATATATATTTATATATATATATATATATATATATATATATATATATATATATATATATATATATATATATATATATATATATATATATATATTGTTATGATATGCAAAATCGAGAAAAATATTGGGTTGATTAAAATATTTCAACGTTCAAAAACATTAAACATTTCGAAGAAGGAAAGTTATTAAATTCTTGGATTACCTGTACTAAACAAAATGTAAGCTATACATAAATTATTTCTTTGTTATACTTGAGTGACCCGCATAATTTTAAGTGAAATCCAAAGACAATTGAACCGGGTTTTCCAAATACATTAATTTTAGTGATTAGAGACAATAGAAGAGATTTTAGAAAGAGGTTTTTGTTAGTTTTTAAGAATTATAGAAAAATATTATTTGTAAATAAGTTTTAGGAAATTTTATAATTATAGGTAAAAATTTGTTTGTTATCGAAATGAAAAAATGGGGGAATTGTGACGAGTTTTGATTGGCGGAGATTGAAAAAGGTGGGATAGGTATGTAGGAATGAAAGTTTAGCTAGATTTAGGAGAGAGAAAAGATAATCAGTTGGTTTCCAAGTCTGTAAGACGAACAGTGATTGTTCTCTGGCGGTTCCCGAAATGTAGCAAGCAGTAGTGTTGAATGTTAGTGAGTTTTTGTGGAGTTAGTGTATCTGACAGAAGCTGAAGCAGCAAAATATTGTAAGTCATATTTCTCTACTTATATTCCAAGAGTCACTGTTCAGGCCAACGAGAGATTCAGTTTATCGTAAAGAGAAGATATTCCAAGAGTCATTTTTCACTCGGGCCAACGAGAGATTCAGTTTATCGAGAGGAGAAAGGCTATCATAATTTGAATGATTTGTGCTTTTGAAGGAGATCATTAAGGACGATATACTTGCAACAATCTGTTGTAAGATTGCTGATTACATAGGGAGCGCTTGAGAGGAGATAATATAGTCTACAAGGAACAAGGATTTGGACCACTCATCATCAGAGAGAGATATTTTTGTTTTCTGCAGTTTTTTCTTTTATTGATAACACAATTTTTACACTTAATTTAGAAGGGATATAGATATTTTGATTAGGCGAGTTAAAATAGTTTGGGATTTTGAGATTTCAATTAATATTGTTTGTACCATTAATTTTGATTGTTCACGTACGTAGAACAAAATTTTGAGAATCATTATATGAGATTTGTTTATTGAAAACTTTTGAGTGTGAATTATTGCATTATTTTTATTTCAATATATAGTGTTAGATCATATGTGTTTTTTATTATTCCGGTATTCTTTGGACCTTACCTTTCACATGTAATAGCATAGATATTGAAGCACGAATTTAACCCTGAGATAAAAGAATTAAAAATTGTGATAGAGTCATAATCATATCATTTAAATAATTTTAATTAATCAAAAAATGAATTAGCCAATTATTGCTTGGCGCACCAAGACTTTAAATATCACAATAACTGGCGCCCATCGTGGGGCTTGAAAATATCGCAGCTTTACATTTGAAGGAAGGGAAAGAGATCTGGAATAAGTACAGGTGATCCAGAGATAAAAACATATAACATTGAGGAAATTTGAATTTTGAAAGTATTTTGACAATTTTTCCAGGGAATATAAATTTGATTTATTGATTGATCGTAGTTAGTGGATATTTACTGCTATTGAATTATTTGATTTTATTTTCTTTACCAATCGTACATTTGATATTTATTTTGAATTATTTGAATTTTACTGATTGCATAGTTGATATTTGTCGTGAAAATTTAATACATTTGGGGAGAAATATTGTCGTGTTCTGAAACATATAGAGTGTTGTAAAATTTCACATTTGGCGGGGACAAAAACAGTAACGAAAAGAAACAACATGTCGACCACAAGGAGTCAAAGCAAAATGCAAGAAAGGAAGGAGGTTAACAGAGAAGAGGAAACAATTGTTGAAGAAGGATAATGAAGGAAATGTTACAATAGTTGAGGAAAAAAAAGAATTATCAGGAATAGAGGAAATATTACAACTAATGCAAATACAGACACAAACAATAGAGAAAAACCAAAATGAAACATCAAAGAAAATGGATAAAATGGATAGAAATCAACAAGAAACATCACTAAAAATGGAAGAAAACCAACGGGAAACAAAACAAACAATGGAAGAAAACCAACGGGAAACAAGACAAGCAATAGAACTAAATAACAGGAATATAGAGCAGCGTCTGGAAAACTATGAACAGGAAATTAAAGGATGTGTTGAGGGGATAAAGAAAGAACTGATACAACAGATAGAAGAAATAACCCTAAAGAATGCAAAACAAGAGACAGAGATTAAAGATATCCAAAATACAATGAAGGAGATACAAAATTGCCCGAGAAAGGAACTAGAGATGCAGAGAGAAGAAATAGAAACTAAAATGAAGGATATTAAAACTGTCCAGAAAAAGGAATTAGAAAAATTAGAAACAAAATTTGAAAACGTTTTACAAGAAGACATGCGAGAAATAGAAAGAAAAATGGAGGAAATCAAAAAGGAACAAAATTCCGGGGAAAGAAGGGAAATGGTCATCCATGGAACAAGCGAGGCGAAAATACAATTTGGCGGGGATATTCGGAAAACACACCCAGTACCGTTTGTTAAAAATTTGAAAACCAAATTACAACATATTAGATATTTTGACGATTGCAAAGAAACAATTAGAAACCATTTGAAAGAAGGAGCAGCGTTATGGTATGAAAGCAAGGAAGATGAGTTTGAAAATTGGACAGATTTTGAAAATAAATTTCTCAACTATTTCTGGGGGAAAAATAAACAGAGAGAAATCAACCAAGAGCTACAGAATGGAAAATATCACGAAAAAATGGGAATATCTGAAGAAAGATATGCTTTGCAGATATATAACAATTCAAAATATCTAGAATACAAATATTCTACCGAACAGCTGGTAGAAATGATCAGCAGACATTTTGAGGAAACGTTGGAAGATCACGTGATTTTGAGAAACTATCAAGATATTGATAGTTTGTGCCAATTCCTTCAATTAAAAGAAGCGAAAAGAAAAGAAATGAGAAATAGAAGACAACATGACCAATATAATGGACCGGAAAGAAGGTATTTATCAAATTATGACCAGAGAAACCGACATCCCAGATCAACAAACGAATATAGGCCGAGAAATTACAATAATTACAATAGACAACAAAATTACGATAACCGGAATGATACACAAAATAGAACAAATGAAAATCACAACAGGAATAGAGATGCACAAAATCCTCCGAATAGGAATACGAACGAACAAAGGGACGATAGAAATAATCAGAGATTCCAACGACAAAACAGAAGAGAGATGAATCATGTGGCAATAGAAAAGGAGGAAGAAGAAGTATTCAATGAATCCAGACAGGATTTTCAATAAGGCATCCACTAAACAAAAGTAAAAAACTCTCCGGTATATTTTGTCACCCGAGAGAGTTTATACAGTTGGCGGGAAACGAAAAACAAAATTCTAATTCCAATCTAATTTTTTTAGATGCATTTATAAAACATAAAGCGATTAAAATTCTGATTGATTCTGGATCGGAAATTTCGTTAATCAATAAAAAACTAGTAAAAGAATTAAATATGGACAGATTTGTGTATAAGATTCCGAGGGTTGCTTTAGTGGGTGCAAATAATAAAAAATTGACGACAGTAAACGAAGGTTTAGGAGTACGGATCAGAGTGGGAGACCAATTCTATATTATGCTATGTGTGCTGATCGAAGATCTAAATCATGATATGATAGCGGGAATTGATGAATTGAGTGAAAAACATATCACCATCAATTTTTCGGAAAATCAACTGGAAATCAGAGCAGAACCAGACAACATAGAAGAAGAAAAGGAAACAGATAGGAGAAAATTTTCTGAAAGGATAAATGGACAAGAAAAACATAAAGAAATCAATATGACGGTAGAGGATAAATCGAAAGCTCGAGAAAAAAATCAATCCGAAGAGGAAAAGAGAATAAAAAAAAAGAAGAAGAGTTCGAAAAGAATCAGGAAAAAAAGGAAGTTATAAGCAGAAAAATGGAAGAAGCCGAAACATGGTGCTCGGAATACCAGATAGAAATTAAAGATAAAGAAAAAATAGAAGAAGAAATAACGGAAGAGGACAGAGAAGAAATGGCAATTATGGACGAGAATCCAGAATTTTGTGAAGAAGTAATACGGACAGTGAACACATGTGAACAAACTGAGGATGAAAGAAAAATAATATGTGGAGAAAACATGGAGAAGGAAATAGAGAAGATTTTAGAAAATTATGGAGATCTTATTAATGAAGAAAGCCGAGTGGCTAAAAATTATGAACATTCTTTTAAAGTTAAAAACTTAGAAAATTTTAAATCGAAAACATATCCAATCCCGTATAAATACAGGCAAAGCGTCGGACAGGAAATTGAAAATATGATCAAAGACAAGGTGATCGAAAGATGTGACTCTCCATATATCAACCCGATAGTATGCGTAAAAAAATCAAATGGTGATTTGCGATTATGTTTAGATGCAAGAAACATTAATTCGCACACAATCGCACAATACGAAGCGCCTTTGAACATAGAAGCCATTTTTGGACGAATCACAGGATCACACATTTTCTCCAAAATCGATTTGAAACACAGTTTTTGGTTAATACCTTTGGCAGAAAAGTGTCGAAATTATACCGCTTTTTCTATCGACGGAGTGGTGTACCGATTTAGGGTAGTACCATTTGGACTACAAAGTGCATGCGCTGCTTTGGTTCGCGCATTACACACAATTTTAAATAGGCATGGAGAATTTGTTGTACATTACATAGATGATTTATTAATTTTCTCACCGGATATAACAAGCCATCTACGACATATTCATACTGTTCTCGAAGAACTTGATCAAGCCGGATTAAAACTAAATATTCAAAAGTGTCAGTTTTTCCAAAAAGAGGTATTGTATTTAGGATTCAAATTAGACACAAAAGGGATTAGTCTTGCAGAAGATAGAATCGAAGTCATAAACAACTACCCTAGGCCAACCAATTTAAAAACTTTGCGGGGATTTTTAGGAATGGTAAACTATTTCAAAAAGCTGATACCAGACCTCAGTACAAAAGAAATACCGCTAATAGCATTACTTAAGAAAAATGTCAGATGGAAATGGGGAACTGAACAAGAAATCGCTTTCAAAAATTTAAAAGGAGCGTTTTCCACAGCTGTAAGAGTGCACCACCCAAGATATGAGCAACCTTTCATTCTCAGGACCGATGCTTCCATAAAAAAATTTGCAGGGGTGTTATCACAGATACAAGACGATATAGAGGTGCCAATATGTTTTGTTTCCCGTGTAACCAAAACGTATGAGAGAAAATACAGCGTTACCGAATTAGAGTTTGCCAGTGTGTTATTTTGTGTAAACAAATTATGTTTTTACCTACTTGGGGCAAGATTCACCATTGAAACGGACCATGCAGCGTTGGTACACATAATGAAAAATAGGTTGGTAAATAATAGAATTCATAGGGGCATTCTTTTACTCCAAGAATATGATTTTGAATTTAAATATATCAAAGGAACGGACAATATTTTGGCTGATGCGTTAACGAGAGATGAACAATTCCGCAAAGAGGATCACAAAACTCTCCACATAGGCATGAACATAATGAGAGAAGAAGCAGGCTTATTTTCTTTGGCCAAAATCAGGGAAAATCAGGAAGAATTGAATGAAAGAGAAAAGAAAGGGCTGAACAAGAAAATAACCTATATTTTAAGAGGGTCGATGGTAAAGAACTCTATGTAATCACGGAGCAAATGGCAAAAGAAGTTTTTTTAAAGTTACACTGTGACAACGGACATAGTGGAAGTAGAAAGGTGTGGCTTATGTTCAGGGAGAACTACATTTGTCGACAGGACTATACAATAGCCAAAGAGGTGACTCGAAATTGTGGGACATGCCAAAAGTGTAAAAGTAGGAACTTTAAAAATGAAAACGTCACAAAAAACGTCGTAGCTCGGAAGAAACTGGATATTGTTGTGCTATTGATATGTTGAGCGATTTGATACCAACAACTCAAAGGAATAAACACATATTAGTTATGGTGGATCTTTTCTCAAAATATGTTAAATTATACGCATGCAGAACCACAAAAGGAATTGAAATACTTAGGAAGATAGACAATTTTATAGAAACGGTGGGAAGACCAGACAATATTTTATTGGACAATGCGACATATTTTAGGAACGAACGTTTTAAAAGGGAATTAAGAGAGAGGGGCATCGATACAAAATTTATAAGCATCCGTCATCCACAGAGCAACCCATCGGAGCGTTTTATACAAGAAGTCACAAAATTTCTACGAATTGCCGCGGAAGAACATCATCGACATTGGGACAGAAAAGTGTTTGAGATCGAGACCTATTTGAATTGTGCTCCAAATACGGTTACCAAAGAGACGCCTTTATATATAATGAAAGGAACAATGCCTACAAGACCGTGGGAAGACACCGCCCCCAGACAATACGAAGAAGTGATCGAGTTGGTTCAAAGAAGATTGAGACGAAGTGGAGAGAAATATCTCCAAAGACAAGAGAGAACCCGAAGAAGAAGGCCGATCAAATTCCAGAAAGGAGATAAAGTCTTAGTGAAGGCACTGAGGGTGTCGAATTTACAAAATGGTATTTGTGCAAAATTGATGCCGATATTTGAAGGTCCATATAGGGTCAATACGGAAAATGGGGTAAATAGTTATGAATTAGCGCACATAGAGACAGGAAATATACGGGGTATTTTTAACATTCACGACATCTATCAATATCATGAATAGATTTTAATAACATAGTGAAATAATTTGATCCTGGAAAACTTTTGTCATTTTAAAATTTACCAAAGAGTTTTCGGCAGATCAAATGGCGGGGATTTGTTATGATATGCAAAATCGAGAAAAATATTGGGTTGATTAAAATATTTCAAAGTTCAAAAACATTAAACATTTCGAAGAAGGAAAGTTATTAAATTCTTGGATTACCTGTACTAAACAAAATGTAAGCTATACATAAATTATTTCTTTGTTATACTTGAGTGACCCGCATAATTTTAAGTGAAATCCAAAGACAATTGAACCGGGTTTTCCAAATACATTAATTTAAGTGATTAGAGACAATAGAAGAGATTTTAGAAAGAGGTTTTTGTTAGTTTTTAAGAATTATAGAAAAATATTATTTGTAAATAAGTTTTAGGAAATTTTATAATTATAGGTAAAAATTTGTTTGTTATCGAAATGAAAAAATGGGGGAATTGTGACGAGTTTTGATTGGCGGAGATTGAAAAAGGTGGGATAGGTATGTAGGAATGAAAGTTTAGCTAGATTTAGGAGAGAGAAAAGATAATCAGTTGGTTTCCAAGTCTGTAAGACGAACAGTGATTGTTCTCTGGCGGTTCCCGAAATGTAGCAAGCAGTAGTGTTGAATGTTAGTGAGTTTTTGTGGAGTTAGTGTATCTGACAGGAGCTGAAGCAGCAAAATATTGTAAGTCATATTTCTCTACTTATATTCCAAGAGTCACTGTTCAGGCCAACGAGAGATTCAGTTTATCGTAAAGAGAAGATATTCCAAGAGTCATTTTTCACTCGGGCCAACGAGAGATTCAGTTTATCGAGAGGAGAAAGGCTATCATAATTTGAATGATTTGTGCTTTTGAAGGAGATCATTAAGGACGATATACTTGCAACAATCTGTTGTAAGATTGCTGATTACATAGGGAGCGGTTGAGAGGAGATAATATAGTCTACAAGGAACAAGGATTTGGACCACTAATCATCAGAGAGAGATATTTTTGTTTTCTGCAGTTTTTTCTTTTATTGATAACACAATTTTTACACTTAATTTAGAAAGGATATAGATATTTTGATTAGGCGAGTTAAAATAGTTTGGGATTTTGAGATTTCAATTAATATTGTTTGTACCATCAATTTTGATTGTTCACGTACGTAGAACAAAATTTTGAGAATCATTATATGAGATTTGTTTATTGAAAACTTTTGAGTGTGAATTATTTCATTATTTTTATTTCAATATATAGTGTTAGATCATATGTGTTTTTTATTATTCCGGTATTCTTTGGACCTTACCTTTCACATGTAATAGCATAGATATTGAAGCACGAATTTAACCCTGAGATAAAAGAATTAAAAATTGTGATAGAGTCATAATCATATCATTTAAATAATTTTAATTAATCAAAAAATTAATTAGCTAATTATTGCTTGGCGCACCAAGACTTTAAATATCACAATAATATATATTTATATATATATATATATATATATATATATATATATATATATATATATATATATATATATATATATATATATATATATATATATATATATATATCTACGGCATAAAGTGAACTCCGCCCATGTTAAAATTCAGGTTCAATGGAGCTCCGTGGTCAAGTGGACACCGATATACGGAGCTCACTTGACTATTCCATAATATTGACTCTGTCGATTCGTTAACATGTATAGTTTCATAATTTTTATTTAAATTTTAATTTTAAAAATTTTGTGGAGCTCATAAGTAGCCCTGTATCATAAATGTATATCGCTTAGTTCACGTGTATATATTATAGGGGTCGTTCAGATCTTTTTCACTGTATATTGGAACCATTAGTATATCGGTCTAAGTAAGCTCCGATAGTTTGGCAACTAGGCGATTAAGCCGTATATTTCCAGCTTATGTTCTAAACTGTAAAAATACCTGTTTTTGGTAGGTACGTGCTTTTCTAAAAATAGCTTTATGGATACAAAAGGATTTCATTACCAAATTGGATGTATTTTTTCATATGCGGAAATTTCCTAATGTATTTTGTTAACGTCAGTATGTCTTTATACGTTTCGTTTAAGAATCCGATTAATAAGAACTTCTTTTATTTCATCCATTGTTTTACGATATCTTGTACACAGCTTCTTTTTTATTTTATTTCTGGTTTTGTGTATTTACTATATATAATTCTAGATAGTTTATCTTAGAATAAATATTTAAGTGTTAATTAAACCTAGTCACTTCAGAAAAGAGCGATTTGAAGGACAAAGTCATCTAAGAAGGTGGGATGAATCTTGTACCATCCCACATTCACACAGGTTAACCGGTGTTTGCAGGCAAGAGCTGTCCTGGAAGATTTTAGGAAGATAGCTACCATAAGGAAATTCCTCTCGAGGGTTCAGATGGCAAGGAGCAGCTTATTCTTTTGCGGATGTTGCGAATCTAGACTTGGTTTCTTTCGTTCTCTAGCTACTTATCTTTGGATATTAGGTGGATTGATAGCTACGATATTCTAGAGCTTATGTATGGATGTGAGTCTCAATATCCGCTGAATTTGGCTGACTAATTTATAGCAAAATCTACGTATTAAGTATGTGTTGGTGTCATCCATACTGGCAAGGTATATTCGGCAGCAAAAGCGTAGAGTGCAAGCGTCTACGTCTACGTCTACGTTTTAATGGTTGAAGGATGTGCTTCCCATTTTTAGCTGAAAAGTTTGCGAAGAATATTATTTTTCTGGTTGTAGTTTGCCATTTAGTTTTAAACAAAGCTCTGTAAATGACAAGGTGTGGTACAAATTATCTTCAAGCTATTTATAGCAAGTCCAGAGTTTAAGAATTTCATGACACTATTGGATGTTCAGATTTGTGAAAGCGTCTCTGTTAGGAACATTGAAGGAGCACACCTGACTCTTTCCGCGGTTTGGCTTAAAATTGATTCATAGTCTATTTTTATTGTACTTTAATAAGATAAAGGCAGGTATCGAGCACAGTTTTATTAATTCAATCTTGCCCAAGTACTTTAGCTCCCTAGAGCATCTTCAGGGGCATCTAAAATAAGCCAAGAAACGTTTTTTTAAATGAAGAAGTTGATTAATTTTCTTATTACTTTGTCAATTTTCGGCTATCCAACAATAATTGCAGAATGTCATAAACACAAAATTAAACATAAGGTTGAACATAACACTACACTAGACAAGGACAAACCGTTTAAAATTATTTAAAAAAGTCGGAGCTATTCTGGTTGGCAACAGGAGAGAGAATGGCTCGCGGTATTAACGGAAATGTTAAGGTGACATGTGACATATGACAGCTTGGATGAGCAGTCACAATCATGTAGATCTGATCTAGGCATTTCAAAATTCTATGTAACTACGCATTGACCAAAGGTCCAACTGACACTACTACAGGAAATTAACTGATGAAATATGACATATAGAATATTTTAACTAGATTAATCTAGTTAATTTTCTATAGTAGTGTCAGTTGGACCTTTGGTCAATGCTTAGTTACATAGAATTTTAAAATGTGCAGATTACATTTACATGATTGTGACTGCCTATCCAAGGTGTCATATGTCACATGTCACCTTAACATTTCCGTTGATACCGGGAGCCATTCTCTCTTCTGTTGTCGACCAGAATGTATCTTCGACTTTTTTAAATACTTTTAAACTGTTTGCCCTTGTCTAGTGTAGTGTTATGTTCAACTTTATGTTTAATTTTATGTTTATTACATTCTGCAATTATTGTTGGATACCCCAAAATTGACGAAGTAAGTCTAAAACGTTAATCACAAAAAACTTTTATTATCCAATAACTTCGAGTCTTTATCGAGGTTAATCAATTTCTTCCTTTAAAAAAACGTTTCTTGGCTTATTTCAGATACCTCTGAAGATGCTCTAGGGAGCGAAAGTACTTGGGCAAGATTTAATTAATAAAACTGTGCTCGATATCTGCCTTTATTTCATCAAAGTTCATTTATTCGAGCATTCAACCTTGCATCTAATTTTTTATTGTGTTTAAGATATGATATAGATTTTTTTCCACTTCTGCAACAAAAGTTTTTGGTTGTGCAACAGGAGATGTATCGTCAACGTAATAAAAGTCCTAGTATTTACTGGTATGGGTTGTGTAAATGTTCTATTATCGGTAAAATTATATTAAGGATTATGTGCAGAAGTATTTTATATAGCTGACAAAATAAATATATTGACCGATAGCTTTTTAGTCGTTGGAGTTTTTGCCAGGTTTAAGCAAGGTAACAACTTTGTCTTTGTTTTGCTTGTCTGCAGACTTTGGATATCAGCAATTGTTGTGTTTTTGGTACAAATTTTATAATAAGCTTTGTGCTCAGATTCTCAATCAGGAACCGTAATATTGTTCATTATATACGTAGATAGTGGATTCAAGCTCAACATAGTTGAAAGGTTCCCTCGGCTGACTGGTTTTATCCTCTCTCATGTAAGTTTTTCTCTACTTCTTTTACAGAGATAGCACTTTTATCTTTATTATGTGATTTTCAGGGATCAGCTTAATACCAAATACCCTAGGTTTGGTCCTTTATATGTTTCTTGCACTAGAAATAGGTCACATTTGTACTAAGCGCACTTATCTGATAAAGTTAAGTAAAGTAAAGTGTCTTTATCTCTAGATATGCCCTTAATATTTATAGACATAATTAGAATAATTGGTCCTAAAAAGGATCGATTTGACAAAAATTATATTGAACGGGTGATTAGCCGATTAATTAATTATTCATTACTTAGGGTACGTCCGATTGCGGTGGTCTTATTAGTACTTAAATTTTCGTAAAGGCTTCTCTTTTGCACCCCATAAGAAATGGCTAATCTTTAACTTTTCATTAAAAATTTAAATTTTACCCGACATAAACGGGTAAAATAAGTGTACAAAATTTCAAATAAATATATCGGTGCTATTGTTCAGGAGATGGGTTTATTCCAGAGATCAAAGGTTACATGTATAGTAAAGGTTCTCTTTACGTATTTTCATTACTAAAACAGTATATTTAAAATAAAAGCCTTAAGGTATTTTTAGATTCTATGGAAATTAGAATTTAGGGAAATCAGCAAATTAAAAAATACAGCCATAATCCTGAATGACCAACTTGAGACAAACAGTTGTCCCCTCTTCAACTTATTCAGTTACAGGCTATAACATGTAAACGCATACCTGTTTTATTGTCAGATAAAATAAATCTCCATCAAGTAACGATCGAATCCATCACTTACTTAAAGAGTAGAAAAAGACATGCTTATGCTTTAGAGTACGGGTACTTTATTACAAAGTACCCTTTGCTTTTGGCAATTAGTTTCGCACTTTCTCAGCGATGGGTCTCCCTTTCCTCATCAATAATGTTCTCGCTCGATACTGCTCGATACATCTTATTCTACGATATTTAGATTTCACTATATGCTCTACATTTCTTGGCAATACTTCTGATGGCTTTTCTAGTAATACTGATCTTATAAATACCTCAGTTTTACTTACATTGTTTTGTCAGCGTTCTCGTCATATATGCAGTCAATAGCATTGGTTAAAGGACTATTGTATATATCCTGATTTTAGGGATTCGTATTAGACTTCTGGATTTAAAAGTGTTATGAGGGTTATATATACATCAGTTAGTTACCTGAATATTCCATTTTATTTCCTATGTGACAACGTTATCTACGATACCCAAAATGCTGCAATCTTTCAAAATTATATGGGTTTATTGTTACGTTATGCTCTACTCTACATCCTATCCTTTGTATGTTAAAGAACATTTATTTGGTTTTCTGATTACTGACTATTAGACCGTTTTTTTGCTGCTTGTAGCATTATTCTATAGCATTCTAATATTTAATCTATGGATTAAACCGGATAGCAATTAGATATTCTTCACATTCTCAGAGAAATAATATTCTAATATACAAACTCCTATTAAATTTCCAAAACCTTCCTTGAAGGTTTTGGAAAACTATTCACTTATGAGGGGAAGAAGCAATATCAGTACTATAATAAGGCGTAAAGTCCTGGACTGGCTACTCGTTGGATAAAAGGAAGCATAAGTGTAGCAGTTTTAATGTTTTCCTGACTGCTACCTGGGATCGGGGAGCAGATATATCAGTGCCAAGTTAATGCATATAGAAATTGTTGCTTGAACTTTATTATTATTAAATAGCACTATATTTCCTAGTAAAATCGTCATGACTTTATAGTAAGACAAATTTTCGAACGTTGGTTATGAAAACGTTATGGACATCACGCAAAATCTTTGTAATAATGATAACCGAACCAAAAAAACAGAGATTAAAATAGGCGCCAAGAAACTGTGTTATAAAACAGTCGAATAAATACTGATTCTCGATTTAAATATTCAAAAAATTAATGAACAGTTTACTAAAATAGAGATAACGCATATTTAAGATGCAATCCATTAATGGACCAAGGTACAAAGCACTCCTAGCATATTCTAATGATATTGATCTCATAAGAAACTCTCTCCCGTCCGCAAACGACATCTTTAACAAAGCGAAGAGAGTACGAAAATTGTTTCACTTAAAATCAACAAAATGAAAACCAAATACAAGCGAATCAAGAGAAGAGAGCAATTCAATACATCTAGATAAAATAATAAAGTCAACAACTACAATTTCGAAAGTATGGAATACTTTAAATATCTTGGGTCAATAATCACGGTTAATAATAATGTCACTAAAGAAATACAGAGCATAATTCTTCTAAAATTTTTTGACGTCATTATTATATCACTACAAATTTGTATAGAATAAGAACATATACTGAATAAAGAAAGCTCTTATAACGATATTGTTCAGGAAAATAAATTGCTTAAGGTAGATCGGACACATGCATAGACGCCAAGATGTCAAACTTGTAAAACTGGTATGGAAGAAACTTAGCACAGAAGAATGCCACTTGGGTGTCTCAGTATACAATGGAGAGAAAACATCCAATATTATCTTAGAAAATTAACATTTCATTGAAGATTCGTGGAAAATCGATCAACTTGGAAAAAAGTTGTAGTTAGCGAAGACCCACCCAGTGTTGTAGCGCTACGTAATGATGACAATAAAGAAAAAAGGGAAACAGTGACAAAAAGCAACAAAAATGGACTAATGGAGCACAGCTGCTTCAAAATATTGAGACTTGAGAAAGGCACTCTGCCGAAACAACTGTAGTGATAAGATACAATTAATTTGGTGTAAGTTTTGAAAACAAAGTTTTTAGATTTTGTTGTTAAATAAAATGGAATTAACATACGACATTATATACGCTATAATAACTAGACAACTTGTATGATACGGACATATAAGGAGAAAGTTTCATGAAACAATAAACTACCCAATATTCGTTATGAGTGAAATCGATATTAATAAAGAAAATGAGGAAAACTATGGCAAAAGGTAAAAAAAGTAGTGATAAAAAAATGAGGGAGGTACCTTGTGGACAACATGTGCTTAATGTGCTTGATTAGGAACGAATTGAGATAAATAATCGGAAGACGACAAAGAACATTTTAAATTGATAAATCTATACAATTTTTAACAATGCATATTAATAGGTCATTTTCAGAGCCAACGTGCTAATTGTATGTAAAATGAAACTTTTTAAGGTTTTTAACGTTTGTTTGAAAAATGAAACCGTATGACACTGTAACGTTATAAACGTCACATCTCTATTAATTTATATTTTAATAATTATTTCATTTTAATTTCTTTACTAATTTATTAATTTCTTTATCTTCAGTTTAATTTTTACTATTTTTTTTTATTATAAAAATAGTTGGCGCCCACAAAATGTTTTTTTTTTTCCCTCTGTCTTTATTTTCTCTCTTTCTGTCCCATAGAATAAATATTTGCCCTCTCACTTTTGTTCGGCAGACTATTCTGTTCCGTGTTGACTGACAAGCTAGTTTCATGATATCTATAGCAACATTTTTTGCCTCTTTAACAGAATTTAACTAAGTAGTAACATTCATATTTCATTTTATCCTTGCCATATGCTATTTTTTAAGTGTAATTTTGTAAGATGGCAAGGAAGTTAAACCTTTCTTTTTGATGTGTTTCTAATGCATGTTGTTTCTTATCCTTTTAGTTTACTGGACAGTTTATTTTTATTGGACATATCAAAACTTTACTGGACAGTTTATTTTTATTGGACATATCAAAACCGTATTGGTTTATTGGATATATCAAAACCTTACTGGACATATCGAAATTTTATTGGTCTTATTGGCATATTTGGACATACAGCCACGTGTGACTGCAGCTCTCCAGAAGCCACAACTTCTAATTCCACAACTTCTAATTGGAGGATCCAACAGCTAGAGCACACAAGCCGCCCATCGAAGCAATAAGTAACACTTATAACTGTTAAGCTTTGGCAGGGTTAATTATTGTTTTTTTTATTGATTTAAATAAATATGATTGGTTAAAATTTGTCTTATTTGCTATCAACTGAGAACTCAGGTTCAATCCCTAGTTTAAGACAAGGCGAACTCACCCTTGAGATACTGAGCTAGACAAGGTATAGACGATAAGCTCCCATGGTTGATTGAGGTATTATTTTTTACAATAGTACTTCAATTCTCTTTGGTAGTCTTATCGTTACAACACATAACCGTGAAATTGATATACCAACCTATAAATCTCTTTCAAAAGAATACTTACACCTACACATTATCACAATACTACATATCATAATACTATGAAGTTTGTTATTTTGATCTAAGAGATAGGCTTTATAATTTACGAGAGATTTAATTTAATGTATTTAAAATTTTACAGGATCCGGTATCGTAATAATAAACAATATTTCACTACAAGGTATGGAAGCATATTAAATTTGACTTTAGATATTCTTTTAGATTTTTTAGATATAATATTTCTTCAACACTGAAGTTAGTCCAATCTCTGATATTTTTCTGCCAGATTTTGTCTTTCTTCCCAAGACTTTTCTTTACTCTACTCTTCCTTGCATGATGACGCGTAGAAGAGAGTATTTATCGTTTCGAACTATGTGGCACAGATACGATGTCCAGATAGACAATTCGTCTTAACGCTTCTTCGTTTGAGACTATTACAGTCCAAGGAATTTTAAGAATACGCCTATATAGCCATATTTCGAATGCCTTTAATTTTTTTACAGATTTGGCTTTCAGGGTCCAAGCTTCTACCTCATATAGCAGTTGCTACCATACATAACATTCGACGATCTCAATCTAATAACCATACTCAATTTCTTATTTGTAAACATTGACTTTTATCTGTTTAGTTTAGTCCTATCTTTTTGCTTTATCTGTTAATGATTTCTATAAGAATTTGTAAATCGTCTATATTTTCTGTCATAATTGGGGTTTAGTCTGCAAATTTTATGTTATTAATGATGCTCACTCCATTCCGTACTTCATTCCCATAGTGTCTCCTAAAATATTAGTTGAGAGTACACATTAAATAATTGTGGTGACAACACACATCTCTGGCTGACTCCTTTTGGAATTTCTGCTTGATTTGTGTCACTATCTTTCACCCGCATGACCGCTGTTTGATTTTAGTAGATTTTTTATTAAATTAATATCTTGGTATCTAGGTGTATGTGTTTTAATGCATGTATGGGCTTACCAGGTTGAACTATGTCAAATACTTCTATATCTATATTAGATATGAATACGTTTTCATTATAATCTCCGCATTTTTGTAATAGTACCACCATTGCGCACAATTCCTCTTTTATTCCCAATCCATCTCTAAATCCAAACTATGTGTTGTCCAATTGTTCTTCACATTTTTTATTGACAGACGATTTAATTTTATTATTAATCGGATGACATTTATGACTTTTATTAAATTTTGATAATCTTTACAATTCAAGTCTTTTAGTGACATATTATTCTTTTAATTTTTACTTCTCATTTATTGCCTATATTTTGTTAGTTATTTTTAAAGTAAATATATGATGACTAAAAACGAATTGATCAAGAGTAGTGAATGCCAAGAGCTGCTATTCTATGAAGCTACCCTTCACAACGCCATCTTGTGGCGCTAGTTCCGTGACGCTCTCCTCAGCATTTTAGTGTAGAGAGAAAAAAGTAATACAATGCCAGTATAGAAGCTACGCTTCAAAAATATGCCATAAGCAAACATATAAAAGTATTCTTGTCATTATATTATATTGCATACTGTATTATTAACAAAATTTTTCATAATACATTCGGATATACGCTTTCTCTTGCCGCTAACGAACAGAAGTTTTTATTAACTTTTCGGTAATATAATTATGTAGGTATTTAGATTTTTAACTTCTTACCATAATGCTAGAGTACAAATGTAGTTATACTCTACTGTATTTTTTTCATGGGGGTTTTATTTTTTAACTGTGTGATGGATTCTTGTATTTCAGTTCGTACGATTTGCGTTAATTAATTTAATTATATTTCTGGAGTTACAAGGTTATACTCAGTTTCTGTTGTTTCGTTTATTTATCTGAGATATGTTATTCATTCTTCTCTAGGGATGTACTTAATCTCAATCAATTCTTTGATTTGGTTTTTGCCCTCTTTCACATCTGTTTCAAATCCTCCGGCGGACTTTTAGGTCTTCATTTTATCATCATCATCATCATCATCTTGGTGCTACAGCCCTTAGAGGGACTCGACCTTCTCATGCTTTCTACGCCATTCTCTGTCCCTCGCTTGCATTTTCCAGTTGCCGACTCCGATCTTCTCGGCATCTTGTGTTACCCTGTCCATCCACCCCAGCTTTGGTCAACCCCGTCTTTTTAAAATCCTCTTTTATTTTTGTTTTTATGTTGGTATTATAATTTTTCAAATTAATTCGACATTATTACCACTTGATTCTTTTGTTTCAGTTATTGCTCTAGCCTAATTTGACATTTTTTCCCTTCAAATCATCAAATTTTCATGGTTTGTTTATATTTTGTTATAGTAAAATTCATATTTTCCACTAAGCCTAACATATGCAGCAGCAGTGTCATCAAACCGAAATAATCCAGTTGTGCATAACGTTTTTGCTGATCGATTTACAAATAAATTTTAACAAACACATCAAATTGATCATCCTTTTTACTTTCGTATACGATCATACTTATCCAAATTAAATTTTCAATTTCCAAAAACTTATGATACCTTCTCAATCCACAACCCTGCGCCATGGACAATATCTATTCAGGCTATCGACATCAGTCTAATAAACCTAAGGAAATCAGAGATATCATCAACCGTCATTAAACAAAAGTTTCATACACTATTAAACAGATATGGCAATACCTATAACGTATACACCGATGCGTTAAAAAATGAAGACAGAGTTGGGGCAGCAATTTATTCGGAAGACACCTCCGTTAGTTTCAAATTGTCGTCAATTACAACCATCTTTTCGGCTGAATTATTCGCAATTCTAAAAGCACTATCGTTAATACAAAACAAAAACCAAGAAAGATGTATAATAATCACAGATTCTCTAAATTCATTATCCTCACTGACTCAATGGTACTGTAACAATCCTCTTCTACTTCTTATTAAAAAAGAACTTAAAAACATTTCAAATAAGAACATCCAAGTTCATTTTTTATGGGTGCCTTCTCATGTCAGAATTGAAGGTAACGAAGTTGTATATAAACTAGCTAAAAACGCACCAACTAACCTGATGTCCGAAGAAAGTAACATATTGGTACAAAACGATTTAAAACCATACTTAAAACAAAAAATAATTCAAAAATGGCAACAAACTTGGAACAACACTCCCTAAAGGCTATACGAAGTCAACAAACATCCACATCTTTGGAAACCAAAAATAAAAGATAGAAGAGAGCATGTGATACTTACCCGTCTTGGTATCGACCATACACGACTTACTCATGGCTATTTACTACAGCGCAAAAATAAACCAGTTTGTAAAGTGTGCAACCATGTTCTAACGGTAAAACATTTTTTAATACAGTGTCCTAAATATAACAGTGAACAACTCAAATATAGCATACCCAACTGCCCTAGACGAAAATACAGATACCCAAAGAATAATTTCTTATCTTAAAGACTGTCAACTTCTTCATAAGATTTAAAACATACATTGTAATACACATACATATTATTATTATTAATTGTAAACTAATGTATATACACTATTTGTATCAACTGTAACATTACTCTAAATACGCTAATGCCTCTGCGTGGTAGATGCGTTAAAAAAAAAGGTATTTATATTAGATTATAGAATATATTAGATTTATATTGGATTAGATATTCAGTTTTGTGAAAGCCCCTGTCTTAGACAAATTGAAGGAGCGCTCCTAAGATTTTTCGGGGTTTGGCTTAAAATTAATTCGTAGTTTATTTTTATTATATTTAAGGCATCATTTAGATTTTTATTCACTTTAGCAACAAAAGTTTTGGTTGTGCAATGTATCGTCTACATGAAAGTCCTAGTATCTACTGGTATCGGTTAATCATTTGTGTAAATGTAATACAGTGTAGGTGCCATTACGCTACCCCAAGCGAGACCATTCATCTGCGTTCTTCATCTTACCATTGAATGATACGAAAAATCTTCTGTTCTGTAGATATACATATCTCCGATTTTGGAAAAATGTCCTCTAATTTAATATGAGGTAAGTGGCATTTAGATTGACAAATACCACCCCTAATACCCAATATCTTTCGTACCCGTTGTTGCTTTTTGCAAAAAAGCAGGAAGAATATAAGTGAACTATATTTAAACCAAGTGACAGAAAAAAGAATATTATATATACATTTACTTCTAAATTAAAAATTAAATTTTGATATGCCTGACAACGAAAGATACAAAAACACAATTATTTAAAGTTGAAAATAATATCTTGTACAAGCGACAAAGCATTTAAAACTATAAGACCGAACATATTATATGTAATTGTAATAGATATGTTGCCGAGAATCAAGTTACCCTAAGGTACCGAAATATTTCTTTTTTTAGTATATGTCATAAATGTATCCATGTGTTTATGTGTATCTAAAATATAGTATATAAGATATTGAATTTCCTACATTTAAAAATCGAAATATTGAAATTAGACAGTAAAAAATTGGAATTTTAAGAATGATTTATAAATTGTTATAATTTAAATTTTACTACTTCATAAAACAAATATCGATACATTGGAACGTACATTTATATAATAAATACTTTAGTGCCAATGCATTTAAAAAATAAATACTAATAAATAAAAATGAACTCCTGCCTTTTCCAAGTTTATAATAGACACTACTTAAGTTTAAAAATAATTAAAGCAAGTAATATAAATTACCACCCTAAAATATTTAAATACATTAACCAAGCATTTCTGAAATTTTTCGATGACTAAATTGATTGATATTTAAATAAATTTGAAGTTCCAAAACGTACCTGCTGTAAAATTTGAAAGTCTACGACTAATCAAATTATTGGCAACATCGCAAAAGTTTAGTTGTGTACGCGAAAGAATATATACGGATCCCAAAAGTGTTTTAACCTATTACAGAGTTCACTTAATCCTACGTGTTGCTCGGAGTCTACATAAAGCGCTACGCAGATAATAATATACACGGTGTATTAGCTACTGAAGTTAGTATAATACCGTTTTAGAACGGAGCTTACATTAACCGCTAGATGTATATATATATATATATATATATATATATATATATATATATATATATAAATATATATATATATATATATATATATATATATATATATATATATATATATATATATATATATATATATATATATATATATATATATATATATGTATTGTGACAATTAGGGTTTATAGAAAATAATTTATAAGTTATATACTACATAATATTAGATATTTGGTTGTTTTAAATAAGTTATATACTAGAGAATTTAATAAAAATATATTTATGTGAGGGCATTTTTAATAAATTAGCATATAATAATTGTAAAAAGTTGTATTTTAGTAATTTAATGTTGTAAATAGATTTAAGTGAGCCATGTGCTTAGGCAACCAACTATACAGTGGATTGACAGATAGAAATTAATCATAATACGAATATAAGTGGGGTTATAATAATAATGTTGGTTTGAGGTGTTTAATTTATATATATTTGATGATTTAAATGTTTATTCTGATCTGAAAAGCCTAAATGTCAACAAAATTATCAATGGAACATTAACGAATTCTCGAGAGTGCAGAGTGTGACCATTGTTTACAGTCGAACATTCTCGAAATAATGATTATGGCGGTGGATCGAACAGATATTTTTTTCGAGAACATCTATATAGAAGTGATAGAACAAATTGGAACATGATTTCTTACCAGATGGTTCTGGAATAGAAAAAAGGATATAAATACCCGTGATTTGGATTCAAGATGGCAGTTTTTAGTTAGAAGTCAAGCAGTTTATTATGAAAGTTAGTAGAAGATAGACACAATTAATTAGTGAAGTCAATTGTTCACAGTTTTAGTAAATCAGTCAAGCAGTTTTATAAGAAATATGAAAGTTAGTTGGAGTCAGTGAATCAGGTACAAATAGTCGAATTGTTTAATATAGTGAGTTAAATGAAGATTAAAAATTATGCATATAATTAATGCACATTTATAATTATACACAAATAATTATTGAAGATTATAAAAGTATATTGGAAGAAATTAAATTATATTATGGTTGGAGATTAGTATAAATCAACTTATAATAATTGGATATTGGTATATTGAAAAGAAGAATAAATATAAATGCTGTTTGCTGGTTTGGTTGGTGGTGTATAAGTGCTGGTGAAGAAAACTATATCTTAAATTGGTAGAAGCTGATAATTGGAAAAAATAATTTCACAGAAAACAAGGATAACTGAAGTACGAAGACATTCAGTGGTGATTAGAATCTATATAGTAGAAAACAGTTCATTTAGGCATTCAGTGAAAGAAAGGTACAAAATTTTGTTAATATAATTTAGTTAGTGTCATAACAATTTCAATTTTGAAGATAGTTTTGTTTAAATTGTAGATTGTCTATAGAATTTAATTAATTTTATAAGAATATCAATTTAAAGATAGTTTATTTTAAATTTACATTGGCTAAGTTAGATATATATGTGTGTTTCATAATAGTTATAATAAAGATAATTTAAAAAAGTACTTACAAGCTAATTCTTTGAGAACCGCGATAAAAACCCTATATATTATATTATTAAAAATACTCATTGCTCATCATTCAAACAAAAAACACATCATAACAATTTGGCACCCAACGCGGTGGCTCTCTATTTAAAAGAATAAGTGCTCTCATATAATTAAATTAATTATCAGTAGAAAGGAAAAATTATAGATTTTAATTTTAATTATATTTGAACAAGTAAAGTCTCAAAATGTCTCAAGGAAAGAAAGGTACAAGAAGCAAAAAGAATGAAGAAGATGTGGAAGTAGAAACACAACCTATACAAGAGGAGAGTTTAGTTCAAGTTCCACAAGATACTGCAGAAATGAATCCAGAAAGAGAGGAAAATGTCAATATGGCAGCTTTGATGTCATTAATGATGCAGATGAACAAGACAATGGAAGAGAATACGAAAAAAATGGAAGAGAATTCAAAAGAAATCAAAGAAGACATAAAAAAATTGGAAGAGAATTCAAAACAAGTCAAAGAAGACATAAAAAAATTGGAAGAGAATTCAAAAGAAGTCAAAGAAGACATAAAAAAATTGGAAGAGAATTCAAAACAAGTCAAAGAAGACATGAAAAAAATGGAACAGAAATTAGAAGAGAATTATAGAAAATTAGAAAAGAAAATAGAAGATAATAATAATAAAATTGTAAAACAAATAGAAAAACAAATGGATAAAAAACTTGAAGCTGCAGAGAAAAAAGTAGCAAATGAAATAAAAAATATAAGGAATGACTACAAGAAAAGGATAGAAAATGAGAGGACAGAAGTAAAGAGGATTATTCAAGATAATAAGATAGATATAGAACAGAAAATAGAGTTACAGAAATGTAACTTAGAAGTAAAAATTAACGAAGACAGGAGAAACACAGAAGAAAAATTAGATGATATACAACAAAATATCCAAATAAATAATAATCAAATAAGAAATGTGGAACAGAGAATAGATGATATTTCACAAATGAGAGACATAGGGAGACCTTACTTAAATTTAACAAATGAGACTGGGATTAAATTCTCTGGTAATATAAAAAATTTGCATCCTAGAGTATACATAAATAGTTTAAAACATAAATTAAGATTTGTGAATAATATTAATGATATTAAAGATTATATTAGAATGACATTAAATGACAATGCAGCAATTTGGTTTGCAAGTATTGAGAATGATTTAGATAATTTTCAAACATTTGAAAATAAATTTTTAAATTATTATTGGGGTGAATTAGAGCAAGCCAAGTTTAGAGAAATTCTATATTTTGGAAAGTATAATCAAAATTTAAAATCAAATATGGTAGATTATGCATTGAAATTGATAACAGTTGCAAAATATTTAGAACCACCACTTAGAGAGGATGAAACAGTCTTAAATGTATCTAGACATTTTGATGCTGATGTGGTGCAAACAGTAACTGTACAAAATATTCAAACAATAGATAGTTTTATTAATTTTATTCAAAGAATACAAAGAGGCAATATGACAAGTAATAATAACAACAGAAAAAACAACAATAACTTTCAATATAATAAAAATGATAATCAACAATATAGACAATCATATAACAATAATACTAGTTATAATAGGCAAAATTTTAATAATAATACTAATTATAATAGACAACATTTTAATAACAGTACTAATAATAATAGACAAGATTTTAACAATAGAAGAAATACAGAGCGACCTAACTATAACAGACAGGTAAATTGTGTTCGAAGGAATAGAAGCTGCGAAGACAGGGAACGAAATAGTACAAGGCAAGAAAATGTGAGTAGAAGTCATAGTAGGGAAAGACATACGACATCAGATCCAAGTGGCCAGATACAATCTGACAATTCTAATAATCAAAATTTTGTGCAGTAAACTTTCTGAATTACAAGTTAGGCCATTGCTATTATGAAAAACCTTTTGAATTTATTTCTTTAGATGAAGATAAAATTATTGAATCTATTAATTTAATTTATATAAATGCTTTGGCCAAAAATAAAATGATTAAAATTATGATAGATACTGGTTCAGAAAGTACTTTAGTCTCGGAGAATTTGATTTATAATACATTAAAATTATCAGATATAATAAAGATTCCAAAAATTAAAATTGTTGGTGCAAATAATAAGAAGTTGGGTGAAATTGATAAACTAGCCAATTTTAAAATTAATATTCTTAATAAAGAAATTAATATGCAAGGATTTATTGTCAAGGATTTATGTGTTGATATATTAATGGGAAATGATGAATTGGAAAAGAAGAAAGTAAAGATAGATTTTGAAGAAAAAATGGTAACTTTGGAAGGGCAAATAATTAAATTTATGCAGAAAGATGAGGTGGAAGAAGGAATAAGAGTTGATAGGATATTATTAAAAGAAAATAATGATGTTTATGAAGAAGAAATGTATTTTGATGATAGGGATATGTCCCAAAAGAATGTAAAGAATAATTATTGTAGTGAATATTTAAGGAATGGAAATTTTAAGCAGATGGATGCCTACGAGGCGGAGTGCGTAAAATTGGAAGAAAGGAATAATGAGTACATAATGAAGAATAATTTTATTTGTAAAGAAGAAGATGTGATAAAAGTTAATTGCCCTGAAGAATATAAATCAATAGTCATTTCCATATTGCAGCAACACAAGGGACTTGTCAATAAAGAAAATAGAATTGCACAAAACTATATCCATAGTATAAAGGTTAAAGAAGAAAAAGATTTTAAAACAAAATCATACCCAATACCATATAAATACAGAGAAGAAGTAAACAAAACAATTAATAATATGTTAGAAGATGGGATCATTGAGAAGGCAGACACACGTTTTATTAACCCCATAGTAGTAGTACGAAAAAGATCAGGTGAAATCAGGTTATGTTTGGATGCAAGGAATATTAACAAGATTACTGAAAAGCAATTTGAAGCACCAATGAGTATAGATGGAATACTAGGAAGAATTACAGGAATGTCATTTTTCACTAAAATCGATTTACAGCATAGTTTTTGGTTAATACCTCTAGAAAGAAAAAGTAGACAGTATACAGGATTTCAGATAGATGGAGTAGTATATCAATTCAAAGTAGTACCATTTGGACTTCAATCATCTTGCAGTGCTCTATGTAGATGTCTTCATGATATTTTGGATCAATATGAACATTTTGTAATTCACTACATTGATGATATATTAATTTTTTCTAAAACGGCTGAAGATCATGAGAAACACCTAAAAATTATAATAAATAGATTAGACAAAGTTGGACTAAAAATAAATCAAGAAAAATGTACATTTTTTCAAAAACAAGTCATATATCTAGGTTATAAACTTAACACTAAGGGAATCGAAATGGATCCAGAACGGACACAAGTCATTCAAGAATATAAAACACCACACAATTTAAGAACTTTAAGAGGATTTATTGGAATAATTAATTATTATAAAAGGATGATACCAGATCTAAGTATAAAAGAAATTCCATTACTTGAACTACTGAGAAAAGGTGTAAAATGGAGATGGGATCAGAGAAGAGAACTAGCATTCCAAGAAATTAAAAACATTTTTCTGTCAAATTTGAAAATATACTATCCTGACTACACACAGCCATTCATATTAAGAACAGATGCATCAATAGAGAGATTATCAGGGGTATTATTACAAATACATGATGGGGTCGAATACCCAATACAATTCATTTCAAGAATTACAAAGCCACATGAAAAGGGTTACTCAGTTTCAGAATTAGAACTAGCAAGTATAATACACTGTGTCACAAAATTAAGATTTTATTTGTTGGGTAATGAATTTACAATAGAAACAGATCACCAAGCTTTAACATCTATATTAAATAACAAATATGGAAACAGTAGAATACATCGGTGGAGTCTAATATTGAGTGAATACTCATTTGAAATCAAATACATTTCTGGAAAATCCAATATAGTGGCAGATGCTTTATCAAGGTTAGAAAATACATCACAAAAAGGGCAGCGAACAATAAAAATTGGATTAAATCAATTAGTAGACAGTACTGGATTATATTCTAAAGAAGAAATTATAAGAGATCAGATCAATTTGAGTGAAAAACAAAAAGTCCTTAGGAAAGATGGGGTATATTATAAAATAATAAATGGCATAGAAGTATATGTAATAACTAGAACTTTAGCAAAGAAAATATTGAAAAATTTACATAACAATTATATGCATATTGGTTCAAGAAAGCTATGGATGCTATTTAGGGACAATTATTTTGCAAAGAATGACATAAGTATAGCAAAAGAAATTACTACCCAATGCCCAATATGTCAACTAAACAAAGAAAAGAATTTCAAAAATCAGAACACAAATATAATAACACTAATAACTTACTGATAGATCCATTTCATAGATACATGGTAGATTTCTTTGTTGTGAATCAATTTGACATCATAATTGTTGAATTTTGTACATATGGAAATTGTTTGGTACCCTAAAAATCATAATTTGGGGTTAGATACAGAATTGATTGTGTAAATGTCTTTATAAAAAGTGTAAAACTTACCAATTCATATGGAAGAAAGCCTGTGGAATGGAAATAATTCCTAGATTTTGTCTATAAATAAACAGAACACAATATAGATTATATTTTTAATTAAGGTTATATTTTATTCTCTGGTATAATATCCATTGCTTCATTTGACATGACAGTTTGACCATAGAATAGCCGAACTGTGATACGTTGTTCTCTGTTTTGACATAGACAGCGAACAGGGATGTATTTAACACATTTTAAATAAAAAAAAAATGAATTATTAATTTATTAAATTTAATAAGGTATGAGAAAATTAATATTTGAAAAAATAATAAGTAAATTATTTATTTTAAATATTATTTTTGGGGTATTGTGACAATTAGGGTTTATAGAAAATAATTTATAAGTTATATACTACATAATATTAGATATTTGGTTGTTTTAAATAAGTTATATACTAGAGAATTTAATAAAAATATATTTATGTGAGGGCATTTTTAATAAATTAGCATATAATAATTGTAAAAAGTTGTATTTTAGTAATTTAATGTTGTAAATAGATTTAAGTGAGCCATGTGCTTAGGCAACCAACTATACAGTGGATTGACAGATAGAAATTAATCATAATACGAATATAAGTGGGGTTATAATAATAATGTTGGTTTGAGGTGTTTAATTTATATATATTTGATGATTTAAATGTTTATTCTGATCTGAAAAGCCTAAATGTCAACAAAATTATCAATGGAACATTAACGAATTCTCGAGAGTGCAGAGTGTGACCATTGTTTACAGTCGAACATTCTCGAAATAATGATTATGGCGGTGGATCGAACAGATATTTTTTTCGAGAACATCTATATAGAAGTGATAGAACAAATTGGAACATGATTTCTTACCAGATGGTTCTGGAATAGAAAAAAGGATATAAATACCCGTGATTTGGATTCAAGATGGCAGTTTTTAGTTAGAAGTCAAGCAGTTTATTATGAAAGTTAGTAGAAGATAGACACAATTAATTAGTGAAGTCAATTGTTCACAGTTTTAGTAAATCAGTCAAGCAGTTTTATAAGAAATATGAAAGTTAGTTGGAGTCAGTGAATCAGGTACAAATAGTCGAATTGTTTAATATAGTGAGTTAAATGAAGATTAAAAATTATGCATATAATTAATGCACATTTATAATTATACACAAATAATTATTGAAGATTATAAAAGTATATTGGAAGAAATTAAATTATATTATGGTTGGAGATTAGTATAAATCAACTTATAATAATTGGATATTGGTATATTGAAAAGAAGAATAAATATAAATGCTGTTTGCTGGTTTGGTTGGTGGTGTATAAATGCTGGTGAAGAAAACTATATCTTAAATTGGTAGAAGCTGATAATTGGAAAAAATAATTTCACAAAAAACAAGGATAACTGAAGTACGAAGACATTCAGTGGTGATTAGAATCTATATAGTAGAAAACAGTTCATTTAGGCATTCAGTGAAAGAAAGGTACAAAATTTTGTTAATATAATTTAGTTAGTGTCATAACAATTTCAATTTTGAAGATAGTTTTGTTTAAATTGTAGATTGTCTATAGAATTTAATTAATTTTATAAGAATATCAATTTAAAGATAGTTTATTTTAAATTTACATTGGCTAAGTTAAATATATATGTGTGTTTCATAATAGTTATAATAAAGATAATTTAAAAAAGTACTTACAAGCTAATTCTTTGAGAACCGCGATAAAAACCCTATATATTATATTATTAAAAATACTCATTGCTCATCATTCAAACAAAAAACACATCATAACAGTATATATATATATATATATATATATATATATATATATATATATATATATATGTATATATATATATATATATATACATATATATATATATATATATATATATATATATACATATATATATATATATATATATATATATATATATATATATATGTATATATATATATATATATATATATATATATATACATATATATATATATATATATACATATATATATATATATATATGTATATATATATATATATATATATATATATATAAGAATTACTGGATATTAGTGACTGTCAATATAAACAAACAACACAGTTTATTAGGGTTGCAGTCAGAAAATTTGCCGGGATGTTAATGAAACACTCTTATGACTTTTTGTCTAGCTTTCGGAATGGTTTTATTCCTTTTTCAAGACACTGTAATAAGAAAAAGTGTAAATATTTCTAAAATATCACAAATCTTCACTGCAACTTACTAGTCGTTGAGATTATTTATAAAAGCATAGACACTCAACATTAATAACACACACATAAAATATAAAATAGTGGACAAAATACATTTTAAAATTCTTTGAAATTTAGGTAAAAATAGTAAAAATTGTGTTGTCATCGTTTACAACTCTGGCACATATATATTGTTATGCTATTTAAATTGTATTATATTGCTTATTTAGAAAAAATCCTGTCTATATTTATTAAATTATCTAATCTCCAATTAATCACAATAAATCAGCATTAATTAATTACAATCTCAGGCTATTTAACTTGTACTATTTACCTTTGATCGTGGATTCAAAATATTTTCCAATTGGCTTCCTAATTGGGATAGGTAATATGACCTGAATAAAATACATAGAATTTCAACTGAACTATATGTGAGATGTCCTTTATTTTAATGAAATTTTATATAACAATCAATCCTGTAATATTTGCAATATACTAACTTTAAATATATGAGAAGTTGTTTTCTATCATGGACCCAAATGTTATTTTACATTGATTTTTAATATGTGTTATATGAGCTCTTTTTATAATTTTTTTTTAAATGATCGCAAAATTAACTGTCTCTATTATTTATTCAATTTATTTAATTAATAAAAGGAAACCACACTCCTGCTCTAATGAAAATTGACTGACCTTTCTTTCTCTGCCGTTGCAATTCTATGGCCACGCCACAAAAAAAAATCCTTTCTCTGCTTCTGCTCCTATTGTGGTCCAGATGACGTACACCTTTCTCCTATCTGTCCTTGTATCTGCAATCCAACACTCGTGTTAGTCTATGCAGCCTCCTTTTGAGCCAATCTCCGCGCCTGTTTATAACTCCAAATGTTTCCGGCTTCGTCTGATATTAATATTCTTATACCCTTTGGTTTTTCTATCTTTCTGTACCCTGTTCCTCACACTGGTCAGCTTTTACATAGCAAATAAACACACCCGGTAAATTACGTCTTCGGGACTTCAAACAAACACAAATCACAAAACTCCTTCCTTCTTGGACGACGAAAACTGACTAACCAACCTTTTTCCTCTCTCCTATCTCATAGCCGAAACCACCACCTCCTTGCATTCAAAAATTGACCAATAAAAATCATCCACCTCTGTGACGTATATCGTTACCAACCAACTCTCTCTATAAAACGTCATTCGGGTAATTCCAGAAAACAACATTCTTTAATTATTCTAACTAAATCTATCTGCTTTACAAATATTTCTTACTAATAGCTACAAACGATACCTGTTTCTCAATTCAATGTCTTTTGTTAATAAACTTTTACCGATATAATCTTTCGGGGAGAAAAACCACCGCAAATCCCGGTCTATTGTTTAAACACTTTCTATATACACTTTTATTCCGGGTAAATCCATTCCACAATAACCGACTTATTTAAATTTCTTATCGATAATATTTGAAAGTCTTGTCTCTGAGGCCTAATGAACAATTCTTCTAACAACTTAAAATACATATTTTGTCTTATACAGGATGTTTGAAAATTTATATGCCCGTGTCTTTATGAAATATCAATAATTTTAATTTTTATTTAAGTAATAAAATTTGTATATCGGTTTTTTATTGCTTATTGACATTCAAAAGTACAACAAATCCCCGCCTTTGTAATCGATAAAATTTATCAATCTATGCAACTAAATTTTCTCGAGGCAAACTAAATCGCACTTCCTGTATGCTAGCTGGACTTATGCTACGTATTATCCTATCCTACTATCTACTTTATACAAATTTAAATCTTCATTCGTGATATTTATATACATCATGGATATTATAAATACCTCTGATCTTTTCAGAATCCATATGTTTCAACTCATAGCTGTTTACTCCATCTTCGTTGTTTACTATGTATGGCCCTTCGAAAACAGGCATCAATTTTGCGCAAATACCGCTCTGAAGATTTGACACTCTTAATGCTCTTACCATTACTTTGTCACCCTTTTGGAAAGTTACTGGTCTTCGTTTCCTATTATGACCCTGTCTGTGGATGTATTTCTCATTGCTTCTTCTTAATCTCCTCTGAACCGTTTCTATAACCTGTCGATACTCTCTTTGTTCTGGATCTTCCCACGGTCTTATCGGCATGACGCCTTTCATGACGTATTCTGGTGTTTCTTTCGTTACTGTACTTGGCATGGAATTTAGGTACATCTCTATTTCTCCCAATTTTCTGTCCCATCGCCGATGTTGACCATCCGTTGCAATGCGAAGAAATTTCGTTACCTCTTGTATAAATCGCTCAGAAGGATTACTTTGGGGATGCCTGATGCTTACAAAGTTCGTCTCGATTCCCCGTTCTCTAAGCTGTCCCTTGAAACGATCGTTTCGGAAGTACGTTGCATTGTCTAGTAAAATTTTTCTTGGGGTTCCTACCGTAGCGATGAAATTGTCTATTTTTCTTAATATTTCTTCCCCTTTTGTGGTGCGGCAACTATATAATTTCACGTATTTTGAGAACACATCCACCATCACCAGAATATGCTTGTTCCTTTGCGTGGTCACAATTAGATCGCTTAACATGTCGATGGCTATAATGTCCAGGTTGTTCCGGGATACAATGCTCTTTGCAATATTTTCGTTTTTAAAATTCCTGCTCTTGTATTTCTGGCATACTTCGCATTTCTGTGTGATCTCTTTTGCAATGCGGTAATCTTGTCGACTGATGTAGTTTTCCCTAAACACAAGCCATACCTTTCTACTGCCAATATGTCCATTTTCCTCGTGTAGTTTCTTTATGATTCTTTCTGCCAATGTCGGTGTCACTAAATATAATTCCTTTCCATCTATTCTCTTAAAAAATATCTCGTTTTCTAGCTCTGCTCTTCTCTTTTCTCTTTCTTCTAGGCCTTCCTGGTCGGTCCTTATCTCATTTAACGAAAATATCCCTTCGTCTTGTGTCAATATATTCAATCCCACATGTAATGTAATTGTCTCCTTTTTTCCTGTATCTTCGTCCCGTGTTAAAGCGTCAGCTATTATGTTGTCTTTCCCTTTGATGTATCGAAATTGGAAATCATACTCTTGTAAGAGCAGAATGCCTCTGTGTATTCTGTTATTTACCAATCGATTCTTCATGATGTGTATCAATGCTGCATGATCCGTTTCGATGGTGAATTTAGCTCCCAATAAGTAAAACCTTAATTTGTTTACGCAAAATATTACACTGGCGAATTCCAACTCGGTGACACTGTATTTTCTCTCATGTGTTTTAGTCACTCGAGATATAAAACATATCGGAACCTCTTGGCCGTTTTGTATTTGCGACAACACTCCTGCAAATTTCTGTATCGACGCATCCGTACGGAGTATAAACGGCAAATTGTAAATAGGGTGATATATTTTCGTTCCTTTAGCAAATTCTTGTTTCAATATTTTGAAAGCTTCCTCCTGTTCTTCTTTCCAATTCCATTTTGTCCCTTTCTTTAACAATTTTATTAAAGGAATTTCTTTTTGGCTTAAATCGGGAATTAATTTCTTGAAATAATTTATCGTACCGAGAAACCCTCGCAATGTTTTTAGATTTGTTGGTCTTGGGTATTCGTCGATGAGCTTTACTCTGTCCTCGGCTAGACTTACAGTTTCGGTGTCAAGTTTGAAACCCAAATAAATCACTTCCTTTTGAAAAAATTGACATTTTTCAATGTTTAGTTTTAATCCCGCTGTGTCCAATTCTTTCAAAATTATTTTGATATGTTCCACATGACTCTGCATATCTTGTGAAAAAATTAATAAATCGTCGATGTAATGGACGATGAACTCTTCATGGTGATTCAAAATGGTATGCAAAGCTCGTACAAGTGCTGCACAGGCGCTTTGTAATCCAAACGGAACTACCTTAAATCGGTATACTATACCATCAATTGAAAAGGCAGTGTAGTTTCTACACTTTTTAGCCAAAGGTATTAACCAAAAACTATGCTTTAGATCAATTTTTGAGAAAATATGTGATCCCGTGATTCTTCCATAAATGGCCTCGATATTTAACGGTGATGCATATTGTGATACTGTGTGTTGGTTGATATTTCGGGCATCTAAACAGAGTCTTAACTCTCCACTGCTCTTCTTCACTATCACAATTGGGTTAATATAGGGTGAGTCACATCTCTCAATGATTTGATCTTCCAACATTTTTTTGATTTCTTGCTTTACTTCTTGCCGATACTTATAAGGAATTGGATAAGTCTTCGATCAAAAATTTCCCAAGTTTTTCACCTCAAATGAGTGCTCGTATTTTGTGGCCACTCGGTTTTCCTCATTTATCAGCGTTTCATAGTCTCTTAAAATTATACGCAAATCATTTTCTTTGCCTTCTCCACATATCAATTTTTTGTCTCTCCCATCAAATTTTTCGCACATATTCACCGTGTACTCCGTGTCTTCTTCAAACACCACTGTCTCCATTATGTCCTCTTCATTTTCCTTTGTTTTTTTTTTTGTTGGGCTCGTCTCTTCTTTTGAGGAATCCCAAGTTTTGCTTTCATTTCTTGTCAAAATCTTTCCATCTTCTTCTCCTGAGCTCGTCTCATCTTTTGAGGAATCCCAGGTTTTTTTTCTTTGATCTTTTTCTGACCTTTTCCCCTCTTTCTTCCTTTTCCTTTCTTCGTCACCAGGTTTATTTCCACCGTTTGTTCTTTCTCTGATTCGTCCGTAATTTGTTTCTCTTGTTCCTTATCCTGTTCTTCTTCTTTTTCCTTTGTTATTTTCATCGTATTGGTTTTGAAGTCGATCACTACATGTTTTTCCGTTAATTCGTCAACGCCTACAATCATGTCATGTGACATATTCGGCATTATTACACATTGAAGTGCATACATATTTTTTTTCAATCGTACCATTACTCGTATACCTTCATTTATTGTTGCCAATGTCCGTTTATTTGCGCCCACTAAATTCACCCTAGGTATTTTATAAATTAGACTTGTTAAATTTACTTCTTCGATTAATTTTCTGTTGACCAGTGTTATTTCAGAGCCTGTGTCTATCATCATTTTAATTGGTTTCTCATTTATAAATCCATCCACAAATTTTAAATTAACTCCATTTCTCTTTTCATTGTTTCCTGCCAGTTTAATAAATTCCTTGGGGTGACAAAAAATTCCTGTTTGTTTCTTCGTTTTTAGTGAGCGCCTTCTTGAAAACACGCCTGTTGTTCTTCTGTGTTTTCTCGCCCGTCATCTTCTCTCTCATATTCATTTTCTTCTCTTTGCATAATATTTATTTCTCTTCTGTTCTCTTTTGGTCTATCATTCCCGTATCGGTTACCGCGAGATTCCTGTTCATTCCGTGGGTTATTGTATCTGTTTCCTTGGTATGGGCGGTTATTTCTACTCTGATTTTCCCGATCCCTGTTTTCATTCCATCTCTGGGTTCTGGGTTCATAATTCTCTCTTCCGTTCGGTCTATT
The DNA here is from genome assembly GCF_040954645.1 of Diabrotica undecimpunctata. Taxonomy (NCBI): domain Eukaryota; kingdom Metazoa; phylum Arthropoda; class Insecta; order Coleoptera; family Chrysomelidae; genus Diabrotica; species Diabrotica undecimpunctata. The sequence continues at coordinate 70,333,548 of NC_092808.1, forward strand.
TTCGTATCCCCGTCTAGGTATGAATTCTCGTCTTGTATAATCTCTTCTAAAATTTTGACCTCTATCTCTATATTCTTGGTTTTCTCTTTGTCTATAATTTTCTTGCGGTCTTCTTTCTCTTCTTTCATGCCTACGTGATTCTCTCATTTGCAAAAATTGACATAAGCTGTCAATGTCCTTGTAATTTTGGAGATTTATGTGGTCTTCCAAGGTATCTTCAAAGTGTCGCGATATCAACTCTACCAATTGTTCTGATGAATAATTATATTGCAAATGTTTTGCATTATTATAGAGTTGTAATGCGTACATCTTTTCTGATACGCCCATCCTCTCATGGTATTTTCCATTTTGTAACTCTTCATTTACTTGTAGTTGCTGGATTTTCCCCAGAAATAATTTAAGAATCTTCTCTCAAAATCTTGCCAATTGTCAAATTCTTCTTCCTTGCTGACAAACCAAAGATTTGCCTCTTCTTTGAGATGGTTTCTGATGGTTTCCTTTGCTGTTGCAAACGGTCCTATGTATTTGACTTTTTCCTTTAGGTTATTTATAAAAGGCACTGGGTGTAGTTTCCATATATCCCCGCAAAATTGTACTTTTACGTCTTCTGTGTACGATGTACGATGACTTTCTTTCTTTCTACTCCTCTTATCTCCATCTCTGCAATTTGTTTAAATCTCCTTTCCGTTTCTTTCCGGTCTTCTTGTAGCGCATTTTCAAATTTTATTTCTATCTGTTCTAATTCCCTTTCTTGCATACTCTGAATATCCTTCATTTTAGTTTCGATTTCTTATCTCTGCAATTCTAGTTTCCTCTCTGTTTCTTCCCTACTTCTTGCTAACCAGACTTTTATTTCGTTTTCATATTTGTCCATACGCGTTTCCATTTTTTGTTCCATTTTTCTTTGGTTTTCTTCCAAATTGTCCAATTTTTGCTCCGTTCTTTGTTGTGATTCATCCATCTTCTGTGATTGGAGTTGCATCATCTGTATTAATTTTTCTATTCCCGATTCTTGTTTTTCTGTCTCCATTACTGTTGTGTCTAATACGTCTTCCTGGTCTGAATATTCTTCCTGTTCTGATTTATCTTCTTGTTTTTTGTTCTCTTTGCTCTTGTTTCTTGTGTTTGGCATTTATTATGTTTTTATCCCCGCCAAATATAAAATTCTACTGGTCTGTTGCAACAAACGGGACTTTTCTTGTTCAAATGTAATAACTCTTGAGTACGAGTATCAAATTTCAATATCCCACAAATAAATCAAATGGTAAAATATCAAATGTCAAAATCAATCAAATAAATCAAGTATGGTAAAATTATTAAATGTAAATATCACACAAATAAATCAATCATGGTAACCTATAAATTGTCAATATCACGAATAAATCAATTATGGTAAATTGTATCTTAAAAAAATATATATAAATCTTTATGTCCTAAAATTTTACATAATATTTCACTTTATCCACGGCATATAAACTTTCAAATATCTGCTCGTCTACTCCTATCCTTTTAAATTTGCCAACTAGAAATATTTTTCAAAGCTTTACACGTTGGGGGCCATTTTGTTATGCTATTTAAATTGTATTATATTGCTTATTTAGAAAAAATCCTGTCTATATTTATTAAATGATCTAATCTCCAATTAATCACAATAAATCAGCATTAATTAATTACAATCTCAGGCTATTTAACTTGTACTATTTACCTTTGATCGTAGATTCAAAATATTTTCCAATTGGCTTCCTAATTGGGATAGGTAATATGACCTGAATAAAATACATAGAATTTCAACTGAACTATATGTGAGATGTCCTTTATTTTAATGAAATTTTATATAACAATCAATCCTGTAATATTTGCAATATACTAACTTTAAATATATGAGAAGTTGTTTTCTATCATGGACCCAAATGTTATTTTACATTGATTTTTAATATGTGTTATAACTGAGCTCTTTTTATAAATTTTTTTTTAATGATCGCAAAATTAACTGTCTCTATTATTTATTCAATTTATTTAATTAATAAATGAAAACCACACTCCTGCTCTAATGAAAATTGACTGACCTTTCTTTCTATGCCGTTGCAATTCTATGGCCACGCCACAAAAAAAAATCCTTTCTCTGCTTCTGCTCCTATTGTGGTCCAGATGACGTACACCTTTCTCCTATCTGTCCTTGTATCTGCAACCCAACACTCGTGTTAGTCTATGCAGCCTCCTTTTGAGCCAATCTCCGCGCCTGTTTATAACTCCAAATATTTCCGGCTTCGTCTGATATTAATATTCTTATACCCTTTGGTTTTTCTATCTTTCTGTACCCCGTTCCTCACACTGGTCAGCTTTTACACAGCAAATAAACACACCCGGTAAATTACGTCTTCGGGACTTCAAACAAACACAAATCACAAAGCTCCTTCCTTCTTGGACGACGAAAACTGACTAACCAACCTTTTTCCTCTCTCCTATCTCATAGCCGAAACCACCACCTCCTTGCATTCAAAAATTGACCAATAAAAATCATCCACCTCTGTGACGTATATCGTTACCAACCAACTCTCTCTATAAAACGTCATTCGGGTAATTCCAGAAAACAACATTCTTTAATTATTCTAACTAAATCTATCTGCTTTACAAATATTTCTTACTAATAGCTACAAACGATACCTGTTTCTCAATTCAATGTCTTTTGTTAATAAACTTTTACCGATATAATCTTTCGGGGAGAAAAACCACCACAAATCCCGGTCTATTGTTTAAACACTTTCTATATACACTTTTATTCCGGGTAAATCCATCCACAATAACCGACTTATTTAAATTTCTTATCGATAATATTTGAAAGTCTTGTCTCTGAGGCCTAATGAACAATTCTTCTAACAACTTAAAATACATATTTTGTCTTATACAGGATGTTTGAAAATTTATATGCCCGTGTCTTTATGAAATATCAATAATTTTAATTTTTATTTAAGTAATAAAATTTGTATATCGGTTTTTTATTGCTTATGGACATTCAAAAGTACAACAATATATATATATATATATATATATATATATATATATATATATATATATATATATATATATATATATATATATATATATATCTAGCGGTTAATGTGGGCTCCGTACTAAAACGGTATTATACGAACTCTAGGAGAATATACACCGAGTATATTATTATCTAAGTAGCGCTTTATGTAGACTCCGACCAACGTATAGGATCAAGTAGGCTCCGTAATACGTTAAAACATTTTTGGGATCCGTATACACCTCTTCGGGTATAAAACTAAGCTCCTGCAATGTTGCCAATAATTTTATTAGTCGTAGATTTTCAAATTTTACAGCAGGTATATTGTGGGACTTGAAATTTATATTAATAGTCATCAATTTAGGCATCGAGGAATTTCATAGATACTTGGCTAATGTAGTTAAAATTTTTATAATATAAATTGTTAACCGACATATAACCTTATATTACTTTTATGTTTAATAGGCAAGGTAGTAATTTATATTACTTGCTTTAATTGTTTTTAAACTTAAGTAAGCGTCTATTGTAAACTTGAAAAGTTTCCATTTTTATGCATTAGTATTTTCTTTTAATGCATCGCACTGAAACATTTATCATATAAATGTATGTATATCGAGTGGAGTTTTCGTGTAACAGTTTAAGAAAGTAGTAGTACTCTAATATTTGTTACCACATAAATTTATAGAAAACTCTGTACAGCAGGGAGATCTTAGTAACTTTTCGATTGCTACAGTTTATGACGTGCAATATTTGTTTCATAAATTAATAAAATTTAAATTACAATAATTTATAAATCACTTTATAAATTGGTCACTTATGTTAATAGAGGTGAGTGCAAAAAGTAACAACGAGTACGAAAGATATCAGGCATCAGGGGTGGTATTTGTAAATCTAAATACCGCTTACGACACCTTAAATTAAAGTGAATTTCTCTAAAAACTATATGACATCCCCTTAGATAATAAACTCACTCATTTTATTATATTAAAACTGCTGTATATAGAGATTCGCGGATAGCGGATAGGAACTCCTTTTTGGACAGTCCTATGAGGGAAAGTGAATTAATCCCTGCCTTCCGCAGATTCCAGGTGTTTCCTGGCCCGGGAAACTAGTTAAGGGTCCCTTCTCCAGGGTTATGGATGAAGACCACAACGGCATCCAGGACGGAGAAGAAGGTCTTCACAACGGTCTGTACATCTCCATTTTTGCCTTGTAATATATTCGATAATGTCTTCCACTCCGGTTCGTCTACGAACTTCCTCGTTTCTTATTCTATTTTTTAAGCTTATTCCAAGCATTGATCTCATTATCTTTCGTTGTGTCCTTCTCAATTTTTTGGCTGATGTTTTTGTAAGAGTTAAGGTTTCTGTTCTGGTTTCTATCTTATTCTATTGCTTAAGTTTATTCCAAGCATTGATCTCTCCATCTTTCGTTGTGTCCTTCTCAATTTTTCGGCTGATGTTTTTGTAAGAGTTCAGGTTTCTGCTCCGTATGTGAGGACTGGTAGAACGCACTGGTTAAAAGCTTTTTTTTTTAAATGGATCGGTATATTTGTTTTAAATACGTCTCTCATTTTTCCGAATGCAGCCCAACCCAGACTTATTCTTCTAAGTAGCTCGCATGTTTGGTTATCTCGCGTTAACCTTATTTCGTGACCCAAATACACATATTTTTCCACAAGTTCTATGGGCGACTTTTCGATTTCTATTAGCTCATTGGGGACGAGATTGGTCATCATTTTTGTTTTTCCATAGTTTATTTTTAAACCGACTTTCTGGGTTACTTGCTGTAGTTGTTGTAGCATAACTCTGGCTTCTTCTAAGTTGTCTGTTATGAGAACAATATCATCGGCATATCTGGGATGATTGAATATCTTTCCATCGATGCTAATACCCTTTGATTCCCACTCTAGCCGTTTAAATGCGTACTCCATAACTGTTATAATTAGTTTTGGCGACAAGGTATCTCCCTGCCGTACCCCTCTGCCAATTTTTATCTTCTCAGTCATGCAATGGAGGTTAACGGTTGTTGTCGCATTTTCGTATATATTTCGAATAATATTTGCATACCTGTGATCTATTCTGCATTCTGATAGTGCTTTTAAGATAGCAACTGTTTTGACTGTGTCAAATCCTTTGTGGAGTCGACAAAGATAAGAGCAAGGGGTCTGTTATATTCGATAGACTTTTTTCAACTAGAGTTTGAAGGCATTGCAAATGGTCGTTTGTTCCGTGTCCCGCTCGAAATCCTGCCTGTTCTTCTGATTGATAGAAATCGAGTTTTGCTTCTAATCTGTTTGTCAGTATTCGTGTAAAGAGCTTGTATAGGTGGTTAAGCAAACTAATTGGCCTATAGTTTTTGAGATCTGATTTATCCCCTTTTTCTGTGGAGGAGGATTGTAACCGAATTCTTCTATTTACTTGGAATGTTTTCACTATGCAGACATAGATTAAAAAGTGTTTGGATTCGGGACATCAAAAGTGGACCTCCTAGTTTAATTGTCTCAATGACTACACCATCTTCCCTCAGAGCTCTATTATTTTTCATATTTTTGAGGGCATGTTGAATTTCCTCTCGTGATATATCTGGTATATCCTCCGATCCTACATTATGTACCTTGTGTATTGGTTGTTCGATGAGCTCTGGAATAACTTGACTTTTATATAATGTTTCATAGAAACTTTTCACTATATGTAATATGCTTGGTCTATCTGAGATAATATTTCCATTTTTGTCTTTAAGTTGGAAGATTTCTTTTTTGCCATTTTCCATTTTTCTCCTCAATGCTTTCATGCTTTTGTTGTCTTCTATAGTTTTTATAATTTTCTTGTTGTTGTATTTTCTAATATTCCGTCTGATGGCTTTGGAAATTTCTTTATTGATGCTGTTTATATCTTGTGAGCCAACATTTCCTTGACTTCTCAGCATTCTACGGTCTTCCATTTTTTGTTTCGTTTCTTTACTAATTTTTGGTTCTTTTCCATGTTTAGGGTCAGATTTTTCCTGAGCTTGTGTTAATGTATCTACTATTTCTTCGTTTAGGATATTTAGGTCTTCTCTTGTTGTATTGAGAAATCTCAAAATTGATTTAAGACTGTAACATCTTTGACTATATGTTTTTTGTCAGTTATGATGAAGTCGATCTCATTTTTTGTCTTACCATCGGGGCTCTTCCAAGTCTATCTTCTATGGATCTTCTTATAGAAGAAGCTATTCATTAAATATAGATTGTTTTCTAATAGGAAATTTAAGAGTATTTCGCCCCTTTCGTTTCTACCTGGTGTGCCAAAATTTCCGAGGGAATTTTCAGCTGGGTTAGTGCTTATTCCTATTTTGGCATTAAAGTCGCCACATATTACCGTAAAATGTTCTTGGTCTTCTGATACAGCTGTGTACAAGTCATCATAGAACTGTTCTATTTCTTCGTCAGCGTGACTCGATGTTGGTGCATAGACTTGAATGATCTTTATGGAGTAACGGGTGTTTAGTTGTAATTTTGCAAGTATAACTCTTGTGAAAACTTCTTTTACTAATATGATATTCTCAGCTAGTTTTTTATTAATAAAGAGCCCAATGCCTCCATTCCCATCGTTTTCTCCGACATGATAGAAAATGTGACCGTATTTTAAAGTGGTTAGGCTTTCTCCTTTCCTTCTGACCTCAGCGACTCCAACAATGTCCCAATTGATTTTATTACCCCCCCCCCCCAGAATCCGGGACACTGACTAATAGTCTATCAGTGTGAGATTCTGCATTTTTCTTTCTACTCACCTGGGGTAAATCCGTTTTTGTATTCGTATCTGACATTATAAAGTCAAGTCAATCTTCCTAGGCATGCCATATGCAAGAATTTTAAATACATTGAAATTCATGGATTTGCCGATAGCTCTAGTATTGCATATCGGGCGTGCATTTATTTGCGTAGTGCAGATCATGACAATAAGGTCCACATTCATTTACTTTAGGATTACTCTTTAGATACTCTAGGTTAGAGCTTTGCGGAGCACTTTTGTTAGCACGTTTATTCAATAAAGTGAAGCAATCTTTGAGAATAACAATAAACGAAACTATTTTATGGTCGGATTCTACTATAGTTGTTCAATCACAAATTAACCCCTTAATTTGTAATCTCACATTATTCTTAACTTCTTAATCTATTATAGTTTCACCGTGTATAAGTGACATTGTAAAACCACTTCGTATAATATTTTAATAATTAGTTCATTTACCTACAACTAAATAAATTGCTGAATAATATATTTTCTAATTGAACTTCCTAAGTGTCGCAATTAAGGCGTAGATTAAATTGTAGTGTAAGCAAAGTTTGTTGGTATGGTATGATAGGAAGCATTAACCTCGATGCTTAGGTATGAAATATTTGTGAGATTATAAATTGGGGATTTGAGTTCATTTGAGTACAGTCAATCATAAGTAGTTACCTAACGAACATCATATTGTGTAATTACCAGTAGCTGTCAATAAATCAACACTTTTACTCCACAACTTCAATTTTATTAAACCTATTATCGTCGAACGACAAGAAGCGGACAAAGGGGCATTTACAAACAGATTCGAACCTCAAATCCAAGTTCGAAACTTTACATTGGTCCTTCGACAAAACATCATCAAAAGGGCGTTAATTGGTTTGGAGCTTTAAAGGAGACGACCCTTAGCGACCTAAATAGCTGTTTCCCAGTTCCGTACAAGATCGACGATCGAATTCGAAGTGTGGAGAAAAGAAAAAAGAAATTAAAAAGACCAGAAAGCACCAAAATTAAAGGTAGGAGCCTTACGAGAGCCTTTGACTACAAGAGAACCTGAATAGCAGTCCTTAAGTCTACTGTTCCATCAGTTTGGGGATCCAGTTTCCGGCAGAAAAATCTAGTCGCATCCAGAGATCCAGCTCACCAGTTCCAGTTGCAGTTCTAAGAAGGAAGAAAGGACATACAAGTGAACGTCGGGATAAAACTGTAAGTTTTTGAATATTTATTATCATTTAGAGCAGTGCATTTTTTTTATGAATTAAAAAGATTATTAAAGAAACTTAGATTTAAATTTAATAATACTTAATTGAAATATTTTATTCTGCATAATTTTTACTTAAAAAAGCAATAGTTTGTCTACAGCTAATTCAAATCTAATAGCTTAATTATTTTAATTTTAATTATACTCCATAATTTGATTCTTACAATTTAAAATTCTTAAAACATTTAATTTTCATAATATAGGGAAATATCGTGACAAACCGTTATTTTTATACACATTCAGAGTTCGTTCATTCCAAATATATAGTATTTTGTAGTATTTGCATTTTTTTTATATAAAGAATTTTTCTCTCTGGTTACAAGTGATAATATTACATTCTTTAATTTGTACAGTAAGCCGTGTCAGCAAGGTTAAGAAGTTCATTGCGTTGTTGTCTAAGGTAAATCTTGCTGAGACTTTAAAAGTTGAATTTAGGTCAGCCTTATATACGTTTAAAATGGAGCGGATATATTTAGATCAAGAAAAACTAGGTCAAGAGATTACAAAGCTTTTAAATAATTTACGAAAACTTCGGAAAGAAAAACGAACGAGAGAATACTTAAACATCAAAAGACAGACACTTGATGAATTGTGGAACGACTTTGAAGAACAAAACAAAGAAATTGAAGAGAAGGGTTCGAGAGTTGATAAATATTTTACGTCTAACTTTTACGAACAAGTACAAAAAAGATATGAAGAAACGAAAAAAACTTTAGAGGATTTTATTAAAAATTCGTACAAGTCTTCGACAAAAATTAGAGAAATAGAAATTAGGATGGGAAAACTTCATCATTTATTGGAAGACGACGAAACCGATGAAGATATACAAGAATATTTAAAAGAAGAGGTACAAAAAATAGATGCTTTATTAATGGAAATAACTGTGGACAATGAACAGGATACACTAGAAGAAGGTGAAATAGAAAGATTTTATGCAATGAGAAGAAGGGTGCGGTCGATCATAAAAGAAAATAAGAGATTAGAGGCGGAAGGATGCAAGAAAGACAAAATAATATTACCCCAAGTGAAGTTACCCTATTTTGAGGGAAGGTATGAATCCTGGGTAACATTCTATGATATTTTTAAACGTTTGATACATGAGAATAACCAACTATCAAATGTGGAAAAAATGCAGTATCTGAAGACAAGCCTTCGAGGAGAAGCACGTAGAATAATACAACATTTAAATACAACAGAAGCAAACTACAGTGCTGCCTGGAAAATGTTGCAAGATCGGTACGATAATCCAAGGATGAATCTATTTATATTAATAGACAAGATACTTCAGGCTGCGGAGATAAAAGAAACGTCAGCAAAGGCGCTGAAAACATTACATGATACTCTCCACGAATGCTTAGAAGCCCTAGTGGACTAGGTATAATGACAGAGTCCTGGAGCCCTCTTATAGTAAGGATAAGTATGTTAAAGTGGGACACAGAAACCAGGAGATTATACGAAACGTCAATTCAAGACAGTAGGGACATTCCGACATATAAGTCAACACAGGAATTCCTACAAAGAAGATTCCAGACATTGGAGATGTTGGAAACAGAAAGGAAAAGAACAGATCATAGACAACAGGTTAAGAAAAAGACAACCTGTGTGGTGTGTCACGAAGAACATAACCTGTTGAAATGTACAACGTTTCTACATCAACAATTACGTGAAAGAAACAAAATCGTAAAGGAAAAGCAATGGTGCGGTAGATGCTTACTACAAAAAAGGGAAGTACCATGTTATTCCTATCATAGATGTGCAGAATGTGGTGGACAGCACCATTCATTACTACACTTGTCAGAAGGTCAGTAAGATAACAGAAGGAATTCTGAAAACAGAAGGCCACAAAATAGACCATATTCTAGTGGGTCAGGTCAGTATGATAACAGATGGAATTCTGAAAACACAAGGCCACAAAATAGATCAAATTCTAGTGGGTCAGGTCAGTATTACAACAGAAGAACTTCTGAAAACAGAAGGCCACAAAATAGACCCAATTCTAGTGGGATCAGAGGTGACAACACTTACGACGGATCGTCAAGGAGACAAAAGAATACCGTGAGCTGTTTAAGTCATCAGAATGAAGAAGTGCTACTTGCAATGGCATTAGTACGAGTAAGAGACTCAAAAGGAAGCTCACAATTGATGAGAGCATTGATTGACCAAGGCTCGCAGTCATCATTCATTACGGAGCAGGCCGCTACAAGTCTTGGAATAAAAAGAAAGGCTGTCCACGCTCAGATATCTGGAATTGGCAATGAAGACCAAAGGACGTCGAAATGGAGCGTAACATTAAACTTGGAGGCGCATTTCAAAAACGAATTTGAAATGAAGACCGAAGCAATTGTACTACGAAAAATAACAAGAAATCTACTGGAGAAGGAGATCCAGATGAAAGAAAGGAACCATAGGAACTTAGTCCTGGCGGATCCAAATTTTAATGAAACAGGTTTAATAGATATTCTATTAGGAGCCAAAGAATATAGTTTGATATTACTGGACGGAGTAGATCGAACAAAGAATGGTTTGGTCGCCCAAAATACAAAATTGAGTTGGATAATGTCAGGGATAGCACAGCAAGAGAATATTCCTAATATACAAGTACTCAGCATGGTATCTAGACGACAGATTGATGAAGAAATAAAAAAATACTGGAAGTTAGAAGAAGTAGATCAAAGCAATACTCTTTCAGTAGAAGAAAAAGAGTATAAAGGATATTATAAAAGAACAGTAAAAAGAGATAACGAAGGAAGATTTGAAGTTAAAATACCCTTCAATTCTAATACAAGCCTATTAGAGGGACTTAGAACAGCTAGCATATGCGAGACTGCTGCAATTAAAGAAGAAATTTCAAAGAGACACAAACCTAGAAAAAGAAGAAGTGGTGATAATAAAGGAGGATGACACCTCGCCGGGGAAATGGCCACTAGCGAAGATAATCGAAACACATCCCGGAGCTGAAGGTTTAACAAGAGTTGCAACAGTTCAAAAAGCGAACGGAAAAGTAACTACTCGTCCTATACACAAGTTAATAACAATAGTACGAGAGCCAACATCACGAAAGACAAATAGAGCACGTAGTATGTGGAGAAAATTTATGTTTTGCATCCTATTTTTAGTATTTTTGAAGCCATCAAATGCAGATTTGTACAAAATTTATACCTCATCCCCGTGATTATATTCAGAGCATCTAAGCGATGTATACATAGATCGCGGGTTATTTAGAATAAAAACTTATCTAGAAAAGAAAAAAATTTTAGATGGTGAACAAACGATAGATTCAATGGTAAAAACGCTAGAAGATATGTGTAAGACAAGCAATATAATAAATTGTGATTCCTTATCGAGCCAGCTAAAAGAGGAACAAGAACGAGCAAAAATGATAAGTCGAGCTTTAGATCTGGAAGTCAAAAGAAGGCTGAAGATGGGTCTTCTAGGAACAGTCCTCACATCAGTATTTGGGGTAAATGATAAAGTATACAGGGACATAGATTCTTTGGACGAAAATCAGAAGGATCTAATAAAAAATTCAAAACATCAGACGAAGCTGATGTTACAAACAATAGCCTCGATTAACTCTACAGAAGAAAGAATAAACGAACATCTAAATAGGTTCCGAGAAGCACTGATAAACGGAACTAAGGAAATGTCTAATAGGCTAAGTGATGTCTCATATAGAGCTGACACGTTAGAGAAAGAGTACATACGACTTAAAGTGGAAACTACTTATAACCGTGCAATGGAATATGCAAAAGAATATTCGAACACATACGAAAAAATATTAAATCTTCATTACAATCATGGACACTTCATAGATATTATAAAACCTGGACAAGAGTCAATCATTTCGAATGCTAGAAGGTTCCTTCCACAAGGAGTAGATATAAGAAGGCAGCCAATAATAGATACGATCGTACAAAATGAAAAAGGAGACGTCGTCATTATTGGCTATTTCCTAATAATTGACAACACTAGATACAACCTACTGAGAGTCACAGCTCTTCTGTTGTCGATGAGAGGTGGTGTTGTGCGCTCGTTGTTGGTCCCAAGGAATCTACTTGCAGTAGATTACAATAACTTACATTATTTTGAAGAAGTGACATATGAAGATAAAGGAAGGTGTATAGAATTAAACAAAGGAGAGTTGGCATGTTCACCAATGGGAATCATTAATATGGATACTCAGCCAAACTGTATCTTACATGAATTATATGATAGAACTACCAATACCACTTGCAATATAATAGAATACACAATAAAGGAAGCCAGTTGGTTGAAAATGAGTACACCGAACCTGTGGTTAATCATTCCACCATATGCGATAAATTTAGCTATAATGTGCGATGGTTCTCGATCTGAACATATAATCGATCAAACGAGTTTTATAAAACTGTCCCCAAAATGCGTTGCTCAGACTCGAAACATAACGTTACTCACATCCAGTAACGGATTGGAAACAGCAATTGGAAGCTATTTAAAGACTCCCGTCAGTCCCATTGAAGAGCTTATGCAGAGGCCAATCATAAGGCAGAACAACATTCCCAAACATAATATAGATATTCGGAGAGATGAGTTGCCAAATATTGTACTTGAGGCAGAGCAGTTTGACCAAGATATATCCGAACACACGTGGAAAACCATTGCTAACCATCAGTGGGTTCCTCATTTAACCACGGGACTAGTCACTTTATTCATTGTTATGTTGATTATCATTACATGGAAGGTAGTCAGATATTTTCGAAACTCCAAGAAAGCCAGAAAACAAAGGCATCAAGGTTCTTGCATCCAACCTCATCCAGCGCCTCGAAGACATACTTTATCACAACCAAATTTAAGTAGTACTTTAAAGAAAGCCCCTCTTAGATCAGTTTCACTTAATGAGCTTAGATTTGAATTAGATAGTTTAGCTGAAACATAAATTCTAAATAATCAAATTATAGGTAGCACTGCTCGGGTGAGATAATAATTCAAAAACCGAGTGAATTAGTGTTATGATTATTGTTATATTATTTGTTGTCTGTTTGTTTTTTTTATATAGTGGCCAATATGTTCAATCACAAATTAACCCCTTAATTTGTAATCTCACATTATTCTTAACTTCTTAATCTATTATAGTTTCACCGTGTATAAGTGACATTGTAAAACCATATCGTATAATATTTTAATAATTAGTTCATTTACCTACAACTAAATAAATTGCCGAATAATATATTTTCTAATTGAACTTCCTAAGTGTCGCAATTAAGGCGTAGATTAAATTGTAGTGTAAGCAAAGTTTGTTGGTATGGTATGATAGGAAGCATTAACCTCGATGCTTAGGTATGAAATATTTGTGAGATTATAAATTGGGGATTTGAGTTCATTTGAGTACAGTCAATCATAAGTAGTTACCTAACGAACATCATATTGTGTAATTACCAGTAGCTGTCAATAAATCAACACTTTTACTCCACAACTTCAATTTTATTAAACCTATTATCGTCGAACGACAAGAAGCAGACAAAGGGGCATTTACAAACAGATTCGAACCTCATATCCAAGTTCGAAACTTTCCAATAGTATTATCCTGAATTCGCACCAGTCCAAATTTACTGAATACATTCGTCAGTAATCGAGTATCCGAAATTCAATCTCTCACTTCCAATTGCAAATGGCGACACGTATCATCACGTGACAATCCATGTGACATCTTGTCCAGAGGTTTATTTCCCAGCCATATTTTGAATCACGAGATATGGTGGTCAGGTCCTCTATGGCTTCAGTTGAATGAATCCTCCTGGCCCACCTCAAAGTTCGACTACATTTTAGACCTACCAGAATTAAAGCAACAGAATTTCACTCATTTGGCTACTGCCTCAAAGTTATTTCCATTTGAGCGCTTTTAACGTCTTAGTCATTTAAAAATAGTGGTTGCTGTGTGTTTTCATTTTAAATCAAATTCTCTGCGCTCAGATAAGGAGAAAAGATCTCTTAATAAATATCCTATTTCCATTGACGAATTAGATCAAGCTTTTCATTCATTAATTCGAATGTCACAAAAGGAATCTTTCTCAAATGAAATTGAATTGAAAAGTGTCCTGCGCACTTTTCCAGACGAGTTCGAGATTATTTGTATGCAAGTTATGCAAATAAATGGATTGGAAGATCAAGTATATTTTCATGGCCAGCTAGATCTCCAGACTTGTCTGGAGGGAAGGTTATCTCTTGGGAAGATTGAAGGACTTAGTGTACCAAACTCGACCAACCACGGGAGACGACATTATAAACATTATAAACGGCGCATTATAAACGCAATAAATAGTATATCAACAGCTGAGATTGAAGCAGCTGTTATGTCTACGCGCGAAAGATTACATCTTTGTGTGGACAACGATGGAAAACAATTTGAACATTTATAATAATTGGACATTAAGTTTTAATGATCGAGATATTTGTATGATCTGTCACATATTTAATTTTAAGTTATAATAAAGGGTGAGTCAATACTATACTTACTTATGTTTATGCGTTTTTATTCATATCTCGAGTTCGACAAAAGCTATCAACATGCGGTTTGCGCCATTTTGTTACGAATTTAATTCAGTTCCATTATAATTTAAAACAAATAGGTGTTTCCATTAAACATTTTGAAGAAAAACAAATTTTAATTTTTTCTATTCGAAAGTACCCTCTACCCATGACAATTAAAACTAAATGCAATTATTTTATAGTAGATATAAATTAAATCATCCACACTTTTTCTAATGACACTAATTTCGTTAAAAACGGTTGATCCAAACCAAAGTTATAGGTATTTATCCACAAATACTTTCCCACTCTCCCCCCCATTATTTTAAAAAAATAAAAAAGTACTTGAACAACTTTGTGCGGAATTTAGGCCTCTTTCTAGTTTATTTATTTAACACTTGGTATAATTGGGCATATTTCACAAAAAACTGGTTTTCAAATTTTTTTTCACAGGTTACGCTCCCTAGCGGTTAACCCAGAAACTTGAAAGTTATTTCCAGCTATTTCTCTTGGCCACTTTTACTAAGACATTTTTTCTCCTAAAGTTATAACATGAATAGTTTCTGATATATAGCTGAGAGATCGGCTTATTGGACCACCCGGTATATATATATATATATATATATATATATATATATATATATATATATATATATATATATATATATATATATATATATATATATATATATAGGTATATCGCACCATGAGGATACAAGTGGCGCAACTCAAAAATCTAACTTTTTTAGTTAACCTCATAGTGACATCCCTTAAAATGAGATCTACCTGATGCTACAATGGGCTCTTTTATAGTCCCAATATTTTCTGCTGGAGAAGCGAAAATCGCTGTATTAAAATCGTAAGCAAGTTAACAGGTGGGGGGATACGAGAGGCGTATGTCAAATTTCTCAGTGTGCTCCGTGATTTCGAAGTGAAAGCGTAGTTTACAACAGGCCCATTTCGAAATACGTCTATTGTAACATAAATGGTGAGTACAAAGTTTGAATTAAGCCCATAGTATTTTCGGGTTGGTAGTCTGAATTTAATGTATAATTTTACCTTTTTATTTTTGCTACAGTCTTTCAATGTACTAAAATCATACTTTTTATTTCAGCTATTATAATGTCATTCAGAACAAAGCGCATTATGAATTAAGTACAATCAAATAATATTAATAAAATGCCAGATAGATGTTCGCAAGGGAATGGAGAAATTTGTAAATTTGTTCCTGCTCATAGTTATAAGGAAATGAAACCGAGTAGTTATTCACATGGGGATGGAAAAATTTGGGCAGCTTTTCCCACTGATGTTGAGGTTGGTAGCTTCATATCATCTGCTGATTTCGAGGGATTGGATATAGTTAACCTGAACGAAACTTTATTGCCTAATAAAAAAGATGACGAATTACCGGAACCTTCACAAAAAAGTAAATTAAACAATAACCCTAAGAAACTTTCTGCAACGCATGTCTCTCAAAATTGTGAATTCAAACCATCGCTAGATTGAGAGTACATCAACAACACGAACGATTCTGATGCTGATCCAGAATACATTCCTAACATCACTAGTGATGACGATTCTGAAGTTGATGAGTCCACAATAAGTAATAAGTAGAGTCATAATATTTTTATTTTTGACATCTTTTATTTAACCTGCTTTGTTGTCTTCCTGTTTTTTACAAATCTGTATATATGTCGATTTTATCATTAAGTTTACCTGTGATCCAGACAGATTGAAATTTTGCTTATACGTATTATTCTGATGAAAATACGATTTTTATTTACTTTTTTTTAGTATGTGTTATTGAGTATGTAGTTGTCGACTACTACCTTTCATGTGAATATTATCTCAAGTTCACGTTACGTTTTTTGTGTTATCATATAACAACATTTTTTAGCATAAATAGATGTCGATAGGAAAAAAGTCAAAAACACATTCAGCTTTTTTATAATTTAGCCGCTAGTTGTGTAAAAATTTCTTGTAATATATTTTTTATTTTTTTATCTGTTTTTTAAAGCGTGTTCTTTTACAGGAAGTCGAAAAGAAGTATTGATTAAGCCACTAGTAGAATACACTGATTCATCAGATGACAGCAGAGAGCGAGAAGAACCACCACGCCGAAAATTTAAAAAGGTGATTCCCCAACCAACGAAATGGAAAATTCAAGTTCGAAAAGAAAAAAGAAATACAGGTCAAGAGTACATTTCACGCAAAAATAAGATCGTCGCTGCGAGAACCATGAAACCCCCATGTGGTGCGAATTGCAGACTTCAATGTAACACGAAAATAACTGATGCTGAACGTCACATTACTTTTAAAAATTTTTGGGCTATTGGTAACATTGAAAAGCAAGGTACTTTGTAGCTCAATGCATTAAAGAAATTAATCCTAAGTACAGGTATGGAAACAGTAGAGCAAAGAATAGCGCGTATTATTTTACTACTCCTTCTTGACCCAGTGGAGTTAGGGTTTGTAAAGCTTTTTTTATAGCAACATTAGGAATCTCAGATAAGATGATTAGAACCACAATTTCGAAAAAGGGCGACTCTGGAGAGCTTCAACCTGATCGGAGAGGGAAAGTTGGAGTTAATCCAAAAAAATTGGATCCTGCTTTGAAATTGGAAGCTGGGAACTTTATTCAAAATATCCCTCGTATTGAAAGCCATTACCTTCGTCAACAAACAACAAGGGAATTTATTGATGGTAGTAAGACTATCGTAGATTTGTACAGAGACTATAAATCTCAATGTGAAGAAGAAGGTAAAATGTTTGTCAAATACTCTATGTTTCGGCACATTTTTAACACGGAGTTCAACGTTTCCCTATTGTTTCCGAAGAAAGACCAATGTGAAGACTGTGAAGCTTATAAAAATAAGACTCCAGAACAAAGGGAACAAGATGTGAGATACCATCAACATCTACAGAAAAAGAATTTATCCAGGACTGAAAAATACTGTGATAAAAAAGGGCTTCTGAAGAGCTTGTAGTAGCAGTTTATGATCTGCAAGCTGTTCTGCCAATTCCACGAGGAGACATTTCCGTCTTTTACTATATTAGTAAAGTTGCGACATATAATTTTACAATATGTGAACTGAACAATATGGAGGCTTACTGCTACCTTTGGCATGAAGGGGAAGCAAATAGGGGAACGAATGAATTGGCCTCATGTCTGTTGATGTTCCTGAAGAAAAAGGCAGAGGAGAAGCAAACGGATTTTTATGTTATTTTCTATTCTGACAATTGCCCAGGTCAGAACAAAAACAAATACATAATTGGCCTCTATAACTACGCTCTTCGTGTCATCCCTAGATTAAGAAGTATAACCCATAAATTTTTAATAAAGGGCCATACACAAAATGAGGGGGACGTTATTCACTCAATAATTGAAAAACAAGTAAAAAAGTCCTTTGTGAGAGGCCCCATTTATATTCCAGCCCAATACGCATAAATTATCAAGGATTCAAAAAAGAGTTCTCCTTTTTTTGATGTAACTGAGTTGTGTCACAAAGATTTTTACAATTTTCATTCTTTTACCAATCTGCTAGGAAACAATTTTACCACTAATACTCAGAAATCTACAATTCACTTCACTGACATCAAAATAATTAAAGTTACAAAGTCTAACTTAGATTCATTTCAGTACAAAACTTCTTATAAAGAAGATGAAGCTTTTGGTACTATCCAATTTAAGCATTCAGATAGGCAGTCAAGGAACAGCGATTCTATCCCACAGGTCCATTTGACTCCAGCTTACCGTGAAAAGCCCACAATTTCAGAAAAAAAGAAAAAGGAGGTGATGAAATTATTTAACAAACATGTAATTCCACAAGTTTATTTTAATTTTTTTGATAGTTTGTAACTTCTCATTTATTTAAAAATTTGTTTCTGATGTTTGTTTTATTATCTTAAGAGAAAAATTTTTGTTTCATTTAAGTTTTTTGATTTTGTCTTTATTAAGTTTGATTTGTTACTTATTCCAGTTTATTTAGTTTATGGTATTGTTATTACCTGCCATATAGAAAGAAAATTATTTTTGTTACTGAATTTGTAAGACAAAACTATTATGTGAAAAATTTTATCATGTACTGCGTAAGTAAAGTTTTTAAAAAATTCCATTTAATAAAATATTTTTTATTAATTAGGTTGATGGTTGATATTTTATATTCCCTACATTATTTATTTGCTGACTCCTTCATTGTTAGTATAGAGAAACAAAAGGCATAATGTAAAACAAGTGTATAAGTGAGAAAAGTACAAGAGGCATAACTCTAAAAAATTATTGATAATGCTGTTAATTATTAATTATTTTCCAAAAAAATATTATGTTAAGTCTTGCGGGAGGGTATTACATTGTGATGTCCTCTCGTGCTAGTCACTATCCGGGTAGCTTTTAGACAGTCAGAGACAGAGTTCAAAATAAAAATAAAACTTTATTGTCTTCCTTAAATTAAATTGACAAAAATCTTATGTACATATTTACAATTTGGTTTAGTCTTCTCAGTACCTGGCCTATTTATTCAAATTAAGTTTGACCTTGTCATATGAAATTAGTCTTATCGGCAAGCGAGTGTGTATTTGAAATTTTACGGGAACGTTGTATCGATTTAATAACAACGGACGATAGGTACAAAGAAAGGAAAGGAACTCAACACGTCCCTTAAGTGATTCGGGTTAATAGGACACTCCTCGACAGTCTCAACACGACTGCTTCAGAGTACGGGTAGTGAAGAGCTCAATACGCTCTTCGGGTAACGGCGGTATGGGACGGAACAACTTGTGAACTCAACACGTCTACAAGCCGGGGTAGGGAAGAAGAGAAACTTCAGTCAACACCTGTCGATACTCCTCTATCAGGAAATGTTGCGGTTTATATAGCGGAGCTTGGTAATTAATTTTGCCCTTTCTACTGTCGATACATTCCTACTTCATGGGTTGGTTCGCGCGCACGCTGGTTTAACGGTGATGGCTTGGACTCATCGTTACACCCCCTCTTCCTGGAAAAAAAAATTTTGGAACAAAATTTTTTTATTTTTATTCCTTGCCAGGTACTTGGTTACCCTAAAAAAAAATTTACAATACATCGAAATAAAAAATGTCCGCCCTAAAAAAAAATAAATATCGTCTTCTTAAAAAAAAAATCGTCTTCCTCTCTCTTAAAAAACGTCTTCCTTCGTGGAGCTTCAATTATTGGTTTTTATCCTCAGCACCCGGTTCGGGAGTCTCAGTCTGTATTTTTTTCCTTTATGCTGCGGCGGAATTAGTGACAGCAGCGGGATTGACACTGGAATTGACTGGACTTTCTGAATTTTTGTGATGCCCATGGTTGGTTCATCGAAAAGGTTTTTAAATTTGGAAATAGCCTTTATCAGGGGCTCGCAGCCTTTGCCCGGGGTGTTAGGTTTTGGTGTGTTCTCCAATGGTGATATTAATTCTGGAACGGTGTATGGTGGCGGCGTAACTGTGTCGTCCATTTCTATGTCACTGTAATATATTTCTAACGTGTCTGACATTATATTTGAAGGTTACTGGTAAACTGTATTAAAATATACTGTCACTACTTGGTGTTGACTGTAAGTGCTTGGACTGATTAAGGAGTAGGGAAATCGGTAAATGCGGGTTTTAGGTCTTTGATATGAGCTGTTATTGTACGGTTTTTATCGTCGTGTTTTAATTTGAATATTACATTAGAACACACTTTTGTTATAGTATATGAGCCTGAAAATTTTGGTGCTAATTTGGCGTTAAAATTTTTGGCGGCATTTGAGAGTTGGTATTCCCTTTTCATGACTTTGTCGTTTATTGTGGGTTTCCACTCTCTTCGTCGTAAGTTGTAGTAATGGCTTTGAGTTGTAAAGGCTTTTGCCAGGTTTGTACGTACTAGTTCGAATGTTTCTCGTAGTTTATGCCATTTTATGTTTTGATCGGTATGTTGTGTGTCGTTTGGGGTTTTTACGACTTTACTTGGAATTTCTAGTTCGTGTCCAAAGTTCAGGAAGGCTGGGGAGAAACCCGTTGAATCGTGTTTAGCTGTATTATATGCGAATAGTAGTTCTGGAAGGCTCGTGTCCCATTTCTTGTGGTTATTATCGCAGAACTGAGCTATCATTGTTTTGATTACTTTGTTTGTTCTTTCTACTGGATTATTCTGGGGTGAATATGGCGGAATGTTTCTTTTAGAAATCTGGAATTCGTCTAGCAACTTTCGTACTTCCCTGTTATCGTATGTTCTTGCGTTGTCTGATATTAGCTCTTTGGGTGATCCGAATCTCATAATGATTTTATCTTTTTTAAGTTCTGACAGACTGATTTTGCCGTTGCTGTTCTGATCGGTATGGCTTCGACCCATTTTGAAAAGGTGTCCTGGAATGTCATTATATATTTGTTTCCTTTGCTGGATGTTGGAAGGGGTCCTATGATGTCGGTTGAAACGGTGTGCCATGGATGTGGCGGAATTTGTGTAGATTGCATGCGGCCTGGAGTTAAGCTTTGTTGCGGCTTAAATTGCTGACAGTTCTTGCAGTTTCTGACGAACTTTGCGGCGTCTTTAAACATCCCTGGCCAGTAGTATTTTCTAGCTAGGCGGGTTATTGTTTTGGCTATTCCTAGATGTCCTGCGGTCGGTTGCTCGTGGTTTTCTGCCAGGAGTTGTTGTCTCTTGTGGTTTGGGATGCATAGTTTCCAGGGGTTGGATACCTCTGTCTCTTTTAAATCGTATTTGTCCCAGAAGTGTCGATAGAGAAGTCCATCTTTGATAGAGCAGTCTGGAAATAGTTGCGGATTTGTCTGGATTTTATTTAAAGCTTTATTGTACCATTCGTCGGGTTCTACATCTTCTACGTTTATTATGCAAACCAGATCTACTGGTTCTCTAGAGAGCGCGTCGGCCAGGACGTTCTGGGAGCCCTTTCTGTAAATGACATCGAAGTCAAATTGTTGCAGCAGCATTGCCCATCTAGCTATTCTACCTGTAGGGTTTTCCATTGTTTGTAAGTATCGTAGACTTTGATGATCTGTGATAATTGAAAATGGGTATCCTTCGATGTAGGGTTTCATCTTTTCTACACCGAAGATGATCGCTAGTAGTTCTTTTTCTGTCACGCTGTAATTTTTTTCGGCATTTGTTAGGGTTCGACTTGCGTAAGCGATGACTTGTTCCTGTCCTTCGTCGTTTGTTTGTACTAAAGCTACTCCTAAACCGTGGTTCGAAGCGTCTGATTGTAAAAAAAATCTTTTCTGGAAGACCGGGCAGATCAGTATTGGAGCTTGTGTCAGTAGTAATTTTATTTTGTTAAATGCTTCCTCTTGGTCTCTGTCCCAAGTCCAATGTTGTTTTTTCTTTAGTAGCTTTGTTAAAGGGGCTGTAGTTCGTGAAAAATCTTTTATAAATCTCCTATACCATGAGATGATGCCCAAAAATCGGCGTAGTTGTTTAACGGTTTTTGGCGCGGGATATTCGACTATAGCTTTTGTCTTGTTGTCGTCCACTTTTATTCCCGTTTTGTTTACTACATGGCCTAAATAATTTATCTCTTCTTTGCAGAATTTACATTTTTCTATATTAATTCGTAGTTTGGCCTGCTGTAGTCTGTGAAGTACTTCTTTTAAGTTTTCCATATGTTCCTCGAACGTTTTCCCCAGTACTATTATGTCGTCTAAATAGGCGAATGCATGTGGTTCCATTTCTGGCCCGATTATTGTATCTAGTAATCGTTGAAAAGTAGCGGAGGCGGCGTGTAATCCGAATGGAAGTACTTTGAACTGGAATAGTCCTTTTCCTGGTGCTATGAAAGCGGTCAAGGGTTTGCTTGCTTCGGAAATTGGTACTTGCCAATATCCATTTTTTAGATCTAACGTGGTAAAATATTTTGCAGATTTTAACTTTTCTAGGATATGATTGATGTACGGTAATGGGTAGGCATCTTTTTCTGAGATGTCGTTGATTTTCCTAAAATCGATGCAAAATCTGTATCCGTTGTTATCCTTCTTTTTTACTAGGACGATGGGGGAACTGTACGGGCTATTAGATTTTTCTATCACGTTCTCTTCTAGCATCTTATCTATCTCATCGTTTCTGATCTTCTGCATTGCCGGGTTTCGGGGCCTGTATCTTTGTTTGATCGGTGTATTATGTTTGAGTTTTATTGTATGTTCGGTTAGATGTGTTGTTCCTTTAATTTGTTTAAATTTCTCCAATTCTGTTAGTAACAATTCCTGTAATTGTTTTTTTTTTCGGTATTGTTTAGTGTAGTACTGATGTCGAGCTGCTCTCGTTTCGGACTGTTCGTGACTTCCGGTATATATGACGGAATATCTTCGGTCTGGTCTTCGGCCGCGGTATCGGTCGGTAGTTCGGTACATCTTCGGTCTGGTTGTCGACCGCGGTATTGGTCGGTAGTCGGTATATTTTCGGTCTGGTCTTCGACCGCGGTATCGGTCGGTAGTCGGTAGGTCGTTTTGTTATATATTTTGCTTCTCTGTTGGAGCAGATATCTTGCGGTTGGTGTTTCGTTGACCCTGGAATTGGTCGGTATTCGGTTATTGTCTGCATTGTACGATCTGGATCCGTGTTCTGTCCTGGTTGGGTATTGTTCTCTCCTTCTTACGCGATTTCTATTTAAGATGTTTGATAAATCAAGGCCCCATCTTGTTATTTCATGCATTCCCAGTACTACTTCTGAAGCTAGGTTTGGTAAAAAATGTAGCTTGGCTTTTCTCCAAACATTGTCTATGGAACATTTTGCTGTAAAACAGATTTCTATGTTGCTGGTTTTTCCATCTGCCAGCGTGATCTTTAAAGCTTTTCTGTCGCTTTTTGTTCCACATTGTTCCAATATTTTTTTACCTTTTTGTCCTATAAACGAATTTTGGGCTCCTGTGTCTATTAGTGCTCTTAACTTTTTACCGTTGCTGAACGTTATCGTTGTGTGGGATCGTTGATCTGTATAGTGTGCGTAGCTGGAGGTTGTTAGGGAGGACTCTAAATGCTGACTGGGTTGCCTCCTTCTTGTCCAGTCCTGTTGGAGTTTTCCGGTCGGCTTCTACATTGGCAGTTATTGGAAGTTGTTCCTCGGGTTCCGCTATGGCTGCAGAAGAGTACAGCGATAGCTCTGCAGTTTCTTCTATTGTGGCCTCTGCGGCCGCATCTCCAACAACAAGTCTGTGTGTCGAAATTCTGTATTTTGTTATTACGACTATTTGCCTGTGTCCAGTCACACCTTGTATTGTTTCTGTTATATATTTCTTTTTGGACCATATCATATTCTTCCGCTAGTCTGATGATGTCCTGTGTTGACGATACGTCTTGCCTCTTTATATACAACTTGTATTTCGGGTTCATATTGGTGTATATCCTGTTTAGTTCTTCTTGGTGATTGAATTCACCATGTCTTCTGATCATTGTTTGAATATCAATGATGTAGTCTTTTACACCTTCGTTGTTTCGTTGAAGTCGGTTCTGGATTTGAGCTTCCAGAGATTGCGTGAGAACGGAGGAAACGAAGAAATTGCGGAAATCTTGTTTGAAGTCTTTTAATTCGTTCCAATATTTATTATTGTTTCTGTACCATAGTAATGCTTTCCTGTTTATTGTTTCTGGTAGAGCTTGTAAAACGTGGGTGTCTTGTAGGCCGTAAGCTGTCTGGAGTTCTTTCAACCGTTCTATGAATTCTATTGGGTCTCTTGAACCGTCAAAGTGTAACCCCCATTTGCGTACTATTTCCATCTTTCTTTGTCTGTCTTCCATCTGGTTTTCTTCTATTTCCTCTGGGTTTTGGCCTTTTTGAGTTGGTGCCTTGATGATCGCAACTAATCTCGCTCTTAGCTCGCTGAAATTCCCTTCCGTCGGCTGTTCTCTGTTTGTTAATTCGGCTATAAGTTCGTCTTTCTTTAATAGGTACACCCAACTAACCTTCGACGTTTCCGGAGCGTCTGTCATTTTTGAACTGTGAATCACCCTGTATTTGATTAAAATTTGAAATGTAGTACTGTCTCATGAAAATAAAATTCGGAATTCGGTCGGTATTATTGTTTAAAACGTATTTTTCTGCTCGGGCGCCATTTGTGATGTCCTCTCGTGAGAGTCACTATCCGGGTAGCTTTTAGACAGTCAGAGACAGAGTTCAAAATAAAAATAAAACTTTATTGTCTTCCTTAAATTAAATTGACAAAAATCTTATGTACATATTTACAATTTGGTTTAGTCTTCTCAGTACCTGGCCTATTTATTCAAATTAAGTTTGACCTTGTCATATGAAATTAGTCTTATCGGCAAGCGAGTGTGTATTTGAAATTTTACGGGAACGTTGTATCGATTTAATAACAACGGACGATAGGTACAAAGAAAGGAAAGGAACTCAACAGGTCCCTTAAGTGATTCGGGTTAATAGGACACTCCTCGACAGTCTCAACACGACTGCTTCAGAGTACGGGTAGTGAAGAGCTCAACACGCTCTTCGGGTAACGGCGGTATGGGACGGAACAACTTGTGAACTCAACACGTCCACAAGCCGGGGTAGGGAAGAAGAGAACCTTCAGTCAACACCTGTCGATACTCCTCTATCAGGAAATGTTGCGGTTTATATAGCGGAGCTTGGTAATTAGTTTTGCCCTTTCTACTGTCGATACATTCCTACTTCATGGTTTGGTTCGCGCGCACGCTGGTTTAACGGTGATGGCTTGGACTCATCGTTACAACATTAAAAGTAAATATTTTTGTCAAGCAACCCAATAATAAAGAAGGAGCTGGATTATACAGCAGTTCTGTAATTAAGTCAGAAAAAAGGAGCAAACTTTAACAGCGATTTCTCTAAAACGACAGTTTTTGAGTTGCGTCACTTGTATTCTTGCAGAGCGATATATAGGTATACCATAATACCATAATAAAATGGTTATAATTAAAATTACATACACATATACACATACAGTCCATCTAATTTACAAACCGTTATTATCTACGTCAGAGATCGAAGTTGACATAGTTGCCAAAGTATAAAAAAATCCTGAATCCATTTTAAATCAAATAGGTCACATAATTATTATTCTACTCTTTACAACGACTATTTAAATTCTTACGTAACATTTTTGAAATAAAACACACTAATTTTGTTCTAAAAAGAACAGATTTTATTAAATAGGTAAAAATATAAAACAAGAGGTATTCACTTTAAAATTTAAAATAATAAATACAAAAAGTGTCAACACTGCAACTGTCAAATAAGTGTTACCAATTTATGCCAAAATTTCACCTTCGTTCAATTACAGTTACAGTGTGTTCGGAACAAATGTTCTTCATAAAAACGCTTAATAGTGCATTTATACAAATTAAATGAAACATATTGTTGTCTATTTCTTTAAGTTAACATTAATAGAAATCTTTAAATATTATTTCTACGCGTACCTATATAATAAAATATATCTAGTGGCTGTAATGCCAGTGTACTCGGCAAAGTGATTCTAAAAAAGAACACACCTACCGCCTAAATATTTCGTGTTGGTACCATGTGACCTCACGGGATATGACGCCGATGACGTGCAACGGTTTGTAAATTAGATGGACTGTACATCCATGCATACACCTATTTTGACGTTTCCGCTTCTTGTTAGTAAATTGTTCTTAATAAAATGCTTATAACCTATATTAATCAATATTACGTTTTTTGTCAAAATAATAATTTTCATACACAATTCGGTTTCTTTATTTATATTATAAGCAAATATATTCATGGAAGAATTCGAATCAAATATTATTTATAAACAAAATTTAGAATAAGTATGTTGAGTTTATGTATGTAATGATTTCTTCATAATGGTCTCATTGATTAGAATGTTCATGATAGATATTGATATTGCTAATTAGATACATTCCTGCTAAATACTAATGATAAACGAGGATCCATAAAATCTTATACGGAAAAGAAATAGACCATTCTTGGATGTTTTAATCTCGAATGGATACGAAATGGGTAATCTTGGATGGATACGAAACATCAAATTATTCTATGACAGAGCCAAAAATACTTGTTCTAACTAAAATACCGTTTTGGAGAGGAAACATTTGTTAAATTCTAGCTTCGTAATAAATTATTATTCATTATTATTTATGAATAAAAAATTTCACGTATCAGTTTAACTAAATATAAAATTACACTCAAAATAATTAACTCATAAAGATTTACTGCATCAAATACTATGTGTTTGCTGTCGGTTTCTTTTGACTGTGAACACAACAAGAAATAATAAAGAACAAAGTACTGTGTTTATACACTTGAAAAAACCAGAACTTTTATTTTAATGAAACATTGGGTCCAGTAAACGAACAAATACGAACCAATAGATTATAAAAAGGGAAAAAAAAGAAGCATCCCATCTTACGAAATTAAGAAATACCAACATTGACTAGGTAACAACATATCGAGAAAACATAATTTACAATTCAAAAATATTATCACATAAGTAAGTCTCACAATTAAGTTTCGACTGTGGTCTGTGGTTAGAATTCATTTATTGTCAAGTGACAAGAAACATCATTTTTTTACATATACTATTCACATTATTTTGGCAAAAATTTCCATACTAAAAGTCGAAAGGTCAAAAATAAACAATTTTATTTACAGGCATTGTAATTTATTTCAAAAATAATAATAAATAAAAGTCTTTAGTTTACGTTGTAAAACATAATTAACTTAGTTTATGTTCGCATTTTTAAAGAAATTACCAAATCCGTTTATTCTTTTGGAGTTTAAATGAACCTTTTCAGAATTGGTATCACTGTTTAGTCGTATACGTAATATCAATTCCAAATGTCTTCTAACCTCTAAAATATAAAAGAGCTGCAAGAGTGGAGTATAATATGGACACTTTACGGCTGACACCTTGTGCCACTTCCGAATTATATGGTGGTGTCGGATTTCGCTTTACGATGTTTGCATGCTGACAGATGCTGAAACTTGCACAGCACCCCTACAGGGTGATTTTTTTTAGTTAAGATACATATTTTCTTTAAAAGCTGTTTTCTCAAGATAGGTCAAAAACAATTTTTAAACTACAATTTTTAAAATTCGTGTTTTGAACCTACTAGGTATATTGATTTATTTTAATTCTATTTGAGAAATTGTTTCCAAACTGAAAAACGAAGCTTCAAGATAAAGTAAATATTTACAAATTGTAAATAATGGGTAATTTCTATTAATTAAGTTGTCATATTTTTAACAAATTTAAAAGAAATAATATATATTTCAGTAGGATAATTTTATTTGTCTTAACATACCCAACCTAACAACCTAACAAACAACACTTATGGATAAACTGGTACTAAATAACAATAATTTACATGTTAAGCACAACGGGAAGATCGCCCGATTTATACTTATACTTATAAATCTCTACTACTAGTGCCAATCCCAAGAATCTCTTTGATAACATAAAACATCTCGGTCTTAGGAAAAATCTGTAGAAGACCATTCGTCAAGCACTACTGCTCTCAACGTCCAGATGCGTAAGAAATAGTTATATTAGGTCACCTAGAACGTATTTAGCGGAAGCCAGGCAATTCACAAAAGGTTAAATAAAAACAGAGATAAATAATTAAAATATAAGAACTTAGACAAGAAAACAACGAATATAAACAAAATATGGAAGCCAAACAAAAATATTTAGCACACCTCTACTTTTTGCCTATTAGCTGTTTACCCAATTATTTCCCTTCTTTCAATTTAAATTTTGAGTCAGCTGTTATCAATCAAATTTCTAGGTTTAGCATTTGTTTTCAGGTAGCTGTAGCTTTCTCTATATTTATTGCTAGATATTGCCCTGAAAACCAACAGGGTCTTCTATCTCTAATCGTACAAATTGGTCACATTGCTCCTGTAGTGATCTTTTTCCAAGTTAACATGCTCCTTTTCTAACTTGGCTGCACCGTACTGATAACGACCAAATAGTCAGAAATACGTATGTAGTAAGATATTGAGATGTAATTAATTTATTCATAAAAAATCCCGAAAAAATGTTTATTATAAATTACGGTAAACTGTTTACCTACTTAAATTAGACCAATTAGAAACTAAGGCACGCGTATTAGCCCAGTCTGGTTAAAAAAGGTCGAAAAATTTTTCGCAGATATCTGAAGCTTTTAAGACATAGGTGGGGGTTACTAGATGACGAGTAGATGAAAAAGTACTCGTATTTTTATAG
The DNA here is from genome assembly GCF_040954645.1 of Diabrotica undecimpunctata. Classification (NCBI taxonomy): domain Eukaryota; kingdom Metazoa; phylum Arthropoda; class Insecta; order Coleoptera; family Chrysomelidae; genus Diabrotica; species Diabrotica undecimpunctata. The sequence continues at coordinate 70,362,295 of NC_092808.1, forward strand.
TGAAGGAGAATATCTATGCGAAATTTTAAAGACCAACCTGCTAATACTCCGCTATTGATACCTATTGTAACACAGAACAGGGAGCACGCAAAATAGAATTCTATTCTAGTGACGTCACGTTGCCTAGCAACCAGTACGCCTCGTTTTGAAACGATAATTTGGTAGCATGCCGTATCGAAATTACCTTTACCGCTCCCCGTAACAACCTTGTAAAATCGTTTCGATTCTTTATGTCAATACCAATAGTTTAAGGTTAAGTAAGACGTTTATTGGATATTTTGTGCTTTGTGCTCCCAATCCCAATCCCAAACAAACCAAAATATTCATTTTTAATAGACATGAGGGTAAATGCAGACCATTGGGCAATTTTGTTGGATTTTGCTGAAAAAAATCCATCAATTATTACAAATAGATTTCCAGGATGTAACGGCAAAGAAAAGGTGACAGAACTGTGGAAGCAACTTTCAAATAAACTAAATGCACTTGTATATGGTGAAAAAACTACAGCTGAATGGAAAAAGGTAATAATTGCTTTTGAAGAAAACAAAACATTACCAAAAAATATATTTTATTTCAGACGCTAATTGATTGGAAGTCCAAAGTAAAAGGAAAAGCTGCTGGTATAAAAACGTATGAAAGCAAGACTGGAGGTGGACCGTCATGTAGTCAACAGTTGTCCTCATATGAACTTAGATTGCTAAGCATAATGGGAAATTCTTCATATGAGGGGAATTCTAAAAATGAGGAAGTGGGTTTGAAAAAAAGAAAATTGTATGTAAGTAGGAATGTTAAAAATACAGTATACTCCCTCTATAACGAACACGGTTATTACGAGGTTTCGCTTATAACGAGGTACATTAGATGTCCCGTAAAATTTCTATTGACCTATAACCCTCTATAGCGAGGGAGCTAAATTTGGTTATAACGAGAGAAAATAAAATTGAAAAACGTGTTTTTTTACGTTTTTGGCCCGGACGTAGCTATAAATAAATACCTTTTTAAACGGCCCGTAAATACATATAACTGCCGCCCGCAATAAACTTCTTTACAATAAATACAACTGTTTCACATATTTAGAAAATATGATAGAATAATACTGAACAATTTAAAGCAGGCAAAAATGACAGAATTCTTCCAATTGCAGAAGCAATAGTTTATGTTATCCGTGAAAATGGGCTTTATACATTATGTAGTTGGGAAAAATGCAAGTACAGATTTTTTGTTTTAACCTATATCTTTATTTATTTTTATTTATTTATTTATTATATTATTTATTATATTTATATTATTTATTATATTTATATCATTGACAATAAAAAAAACTCTTTTTTGTTTAATGCCATTTCAGTTCTCGTTATAGAGGGAGTCTACTGTAGTTTAGTAAAAGTATTTAAGTAAATACAAAATGCAAATACATTGTTACTTTATTATTTAAAATAGAACTACAAAATAATTTTTAACAAAAGTATTTACATATACTTAAGATGCAAAATACATATTTTCAAAATAGGTTTTCCAAATAAAATACCTTATTACTTATTTAACTGATTTTAATACTAGTATTTGTTTTATGTAAGTAAGCTTTATTTCTGTAATAAGTGTAGATATTTTGTTTTAGGAAGATGTAAGCCTTGGACACAATACAAATACTAAACCTAAGTTGATCCTTCTTGATCCTAATAAAACCAAGCCGTATATTCCTTCAACTCATCTCCCTGCTACCATTGTCCCCCCTTCAACTCATCTCCCTGCTACCATTGTCTCCCCTTCAACTCATTTCCCTGATACCATTGTTCGCCCTCCAACTCATCTCCCTGCTACCCTTGTTCACCCTATTAATTCTGAATCTTTTGATACTGTACCCCAATTACCCAAGGATTTACATTCAATAGCCAGTGTGAGCCGTCCTTCTCTGGGCAATCAAATACTGAAAAGTATTAATTTTCCAGTTACTGAACTTCCCAGTATAATATCCTCTAACTCTACACCAGATACCTTTCTCCCATCTAAATTAAAAACCCAGCGATGTTTTCCAAACCCGACTAATTCCAATGTTCCAAAAGAAAATCAAATAGCTGAACAATCTACTTCACGGCCATCCACAACCAAACAGAAAAGGATACAAAATAACACAATGATTAATATGCATAAAGAACTTTTAGAAGTGCTTAAGGATATAAACACCAACATAAGTTCCTTAGCTTCAAGTGGTAGTCAAATAGTTGAGGTGTTGAAAAAGTAATGTTTATTATTGTAAATAAATGTATCTATCTATCTAAACAGCCCTAAACATCCATCCTTCGATATAGGCCTCCTCCTCCTCCTTCCATGCCTCTCTCTCTTGGGCAATTTGTATCCATTTTGACCCGGCGTGTTTCTTTAGATCATCTGATCATCGCATTTGTTTTCGTTTTTGATTCGTCTTGTGATTCCACAGTCTCTAATGTATAATTGTCTTAGTCCATCTTTCTGCCTTAGGGTGTGTCCAACAAACTTTCATTTAAGCTTTGCTACTTGGGTTTCTTTTTCTGTCTGATAGTTTAATGTTCAGCATTTGTCTTTCCATGGATCTTTCTGTCTTTTCTTTATTTAATTTAATGATTTGTCCTACATATATATACTCTTTTACTTTCTATTCTTGTTTGTGCCACTGTAATTATTAGTTCTTCTTGTTGATTGGTCATGGTTTTTGTTTTACTGTAATTCATCTTCAGTCCAATTTTTTCCCACCATTTTTTAGCCTTTATACAGTTATCTCGTTCTTACTGATTTCTGGTTGTAAGTCGAAATTAACATTTTTTATTTTTATTTGTAGTTACTTAAGGATTTATTGTGTTGGTTTCTGTTTTGTATTGTAAATAAATGTATACATATTATTTTTTGTAATTATTTGTCCTGTTTAATAATTATGAAATAAAGTGATTGGACATTGTATGTATTTCTAAAAATACTTTTCTCATATGAAATTTCATAATTATCTCTTTTTGCCATGTTCAAAACTTTAACACAAATTTAATTTTTAATGGATGATGGATAGTGTAATTTATTCATACAAAAATATAAGCAACCCACATGTATTTTATTATGTCATTTAAAAATCAAAAGAGGTCAAAACTTATCTCACGAGGTGCAAAAATTTAAATATACAAAACCATAATAAGACCAGAGATTGTATATGGAAGGGAAACATGGACGCTGACAAAAAAAGAAGTAAATACATTGCCGATGTGGGAACGTAGAATCCTTCGAATAATATATGGTCTCTGCAGAGATAATGTGACAAACACATGGAGGCACAGACACAACGAGTTAGATTCTCTTCGGAAAGGAAAATTTAGTGAGATATATAAAGGCCAGTAGATTAAGATGGACGTGTTACGAAACAACGACAATGGCCTTATAAACAGCGTGTTTTGGGAAAGACTAGATGGGAGATCAATGGGTCGGTCTAGAAAAAGGTGGAAAGATGCAGTCAGAAATGAACTGGAGAAAATGGGAAATAGTAGCACAGGACAGATATAACGCCATCGATGATGATTTAAACTTTGGTGATTAAATATAAAAAACTCAAGCAGATCTATTTATGAACAAACTGTATTGATTTTGATCTTGACTAATTTTGTATTCATTTCAATCAATAATAATAAAAATAAAAAAAAAACAAAACTTTAACTAATCACTATGATACTTCTAACAGTTCTAATTGAAATATCTTTCTATTAAAAGTTGTCTGGTTCTTGTGCCCGAGTCTTCTTCATTTACCCTAATTTCAATTTCCTCAGGTCCCTGGTTATCGGGAAAATCTTCATGGAGATCATTTTCATCCAATCTTCCTTTGACGCAAATATTGTGTAAAACACAACAAGCTACAACAATGGTTCCTACTTTTTCTGGATCATATCTTAACTTCCGTTCACCCAATAAACAACGGAATCTATTTTTCAGAACCCCATTACATCGTTCAATAACATTCCTTGCAGATGCATGGCGGAAGTTGTATCTTCTTTCTGGAGTTCCATCTGCAGCATTTTGAACAGGTGTCATGAGCCAAGGCTCTAAGGGATAACCAGAATCACCCAATAACCAGGAATTAGTGTCACCAGCCTCATAACAGTTTTGTAGCTCTTGTCGGATTGCAGACCTCCTCCAAATATATGCATCATGAGTGGCTCCAGCATATCTCGGGTTTACATTCAAAATAACCAACTTACTGTTGCATATCTAAAAAATATTTTAAATCAAATTCTATGTCATTAATTTATTTTAAAGTCTTACCAGCTGGACATTCTTTGAATGATATCCTTTACGGTTAAGATAATTATGTTCCTCTATTCGAGGAGCTACTATTGCTACATGTGTGCAATCGATTGCCCCAATTACACCAGGAAATTGTCTTGTCTCCATGAAACCTGTTTTGATTGCAAGCTTTGCTTCTGGTGTGACGGGAAATTCAATCCAGGTATTTGACAGATTATGTACAATTAAGTCAGAAACTTCCTTGATACATTTGCTTACGGTAGTCTGTCCCATACATACTGCATGACTATGACCAATAACCCGTTGATATGACCCATTGGCAAAAAAAAATAAGGCGGCAAATATTCTTATTCTGAGGTCAACTGCAATGGGGTGTAATGAATTATTCATATGGGGCAACAGCTGTTCTATTAAATAGTGAACCATATCTTTAGTTAAGCGATACAAGGATATGAAATGATTATCGCTAAAAGAAAATGGGTCACTTTCGTTACGCATTATCCTTCTTTCTATATTCTGTTCTAGAATTTCATGCTGTCTATTTTCCTCCTCGATTTCCGCAAACATAAGTTGGTATAATGGAAGCATCTGGTAAATAAAACCTATATAAAATAATAACTATACTGAATTATTTATATACCTTTGCTTTGAATCCCGCAGTTTTACAGTTTAGAAAATAAAAATATTTTCAGTTTTCCTGTCACTGTCAATTTATTTTAATAATATAATAATCTTGAATCTTGGATAGAACATCAACATTTCCTACAATATTTTCAAGATGAATAGTATATTCACGATGTTTACCGAATGACGATTTCTACTATCGTATTCTATTTGGCGTGCTTCAAAAATGATTTCCACAACGAAACTTTTACGTGACGTCACTAAAATAGAATTCTATTTTGCATGCTCCCACTACAGACCCCTAGAGAGACATTACAGAGTTGTACTAACCTTTATCCAACATTTAAATAAAATTACCGGAGCAGTATTGAATTTTGAACTATTAGTTTGTTTAAATGTTTTTTAGCAGTAAAAAATCTCGCAATGTACTATTAAAAAAATACTTGCGTTCATCTTTTTTCTAAACTCAGGACTGGCAAAATAAAATATTTTTCAGTTACGAAAAAAAGTAGACATTTTATTTCGTGGGTTCATCAATGAGCACTAATTATTGATATACACAAAAAGAAGTAAAACTTATTCCAAATCATCGTCATTAAATATTTTTGTGAAATTTGTCACAAATATGATATCTTTGTTAAAAAATAATACTGGCGATCTTTTGCATACCGCAAAAGACAGACGCCTTGCCTTAAGATAATTCGCAAACGCACTATAGGTGCACGGCACTATAAGAAGAGACTAAGTACTTAATAAGTACATTTTCCTAGAATAATTAAATGGGGCGGAATGATTGTCACAATATTTAAATAACGGAATTAGTCATTCTTAATCAGTATATTTGTGGTTCTTTTAGCTAGAGTTTGTCGAAAAAAGTGTTGTGATATATATTTAGTAGGTATGTATCAAAGAAAAATATGTGGCAGCCATGGGAAAAAGTAATGTGCGTTTACCTGACGAAAATGAACCTACGGATAATTTAGAAGATGAAGATGATAGTGCGGGGCCAAGTACTCAGCAAAGGAAGAATTTTTGTGTAGATGAGCAAAATATGGTGTTAGATGTATTTGATGGACTTTCTAAAAAAATTACCAAATATGAAAATGTTAAGAAAACGGCGGTTTTAACAAAAATGTCTTGTGCAATAGTGTATCGTTTAATAAAGATAGGTTCGAAAAGTAGAACAACAAGAAAGGATTTGGGAAGCTCTAAAAAAATTCAACCTCACCTCTTGGAACCTATTAGTGAGACAATATATAATATGTATGCAGCTAAAGTTATGCCTAACCTAAACAATATCATGGTAAAATATAATGAAAAACATATTGTTGATGATTGTTCAACAAAGACTTTGGTTTTAAATATAAAACTGTCAATAAGAGAAAAACCATAATGGAAAGATGCCGCCTAATAAAATGGAGGAATGAATATATCGAAAAAATTTCACAATACCGCAGTGAGTGTCGAGAAATTTATTATCTGGACGAGACTTGGTTTGATTCTCACGAAACGATAGATAAAGCCTGGACAAATGGTACAAGAAAATGCCAAATAGATGTACCCCATTCTAGAGGCAACCGAATTTGCATATTACATTGCGGAGGACAACATGGATGGTTGAACGATGCGTTATTGTTGAGTTCCAGAAGTATTAAAGACAGTTCTGTAGACTACCACCAAGACCTCCAAGGGATGCTTTTTGAATCGTGGTTTGAGAATACATTACTCCCAAATTTAACAGAAAATAGCGTAATTGTTATGGACAATGCATCATATCACTCCAGATGCATAAAAAAAATTCCAATCAAACAGGGCAGGAAGAATGAAATTCAAGAATTTTTAATAGCCGAAGACCTATATTTTGAGGAGTATTACACCAAAGATCAACTAATCCAGGTTCTTCATAAAAAAATTGTAACTAAAGAACATATTGTAGATAAATTAGCCACTTACAATGGACATATGGTTTTAAGATTACCTCCATATTACTGTGTGTTGATTTCATAGAATTGCTATGGGTTCAGTTAAAAAACCATGCCTGGAGGAACAACAAATCTCCAAAAGATGCACAAAGGGTTGTCGAACTAATAAAAACAGAGTTCAAGAACATCATTGCTCAAAACTGGTAAAATGCAATACAACATGTAAAGAAGATTAAAAAAGATTACATGAAAAATGTCCCAGCCCTGAAGAAAATTATTATTAATTTGGCTGAGAGTGATGAAGAGAACGATAATGACGAGGAGTTGGAATAACTGTTAACTCTAACTTGAAGATCCCAAATGAATGTGAATTTCCGAAGTGGCTAGTATACCATTTAATTTATAATAGTAAAAAAACCAATGGGTAAACTTTTTGTGGCATCGCATGTGACATGTAATGTAAGTAAATAAAAACTATTTTTGAAGTTATACTTCTTTAGGCGCGATTGGGAAAATTTGATTTTATAAAATTCCCAGTATGAAGTATGCGCATATTCACAGCATGAAGTTAGTTGCTCCATCTAAATTTTTAAGTTAGGTATTAATGCAGATAAAGTGTGAAAAAAATATATATTGGTGTTTCTGTTAATTCGATTATATTAGGACGGTGATAGATATTTACTGATGATTTGTATATTGTATAGGTATATTTTTGTGTGTAAATAGTCCAGTTACTGTGGCATTTTCCCTTTAAATTTTTTATAACTGCACCGATTTATCTGAAATTTTTACACTGGGTAGTAAATTACTCAAAAAACATAAGTTATATGGTGTCGATGTGTGCTTCTACCCCTGGGGTGGTTGGCACCCCATCTAAGAGGTTGAACTTTTTACACTCAAAATAACCCCGGGAGTTGATATAGAATCAAATTTTAAACAAAAAATGTCATATACATTTTTTTCGCTAAATTAATACTTTTTGAGTTATTCGCACTTGAAAAAGTAAACTTTTCGCAAAAAAGAACATGTTTTCCAATGATTTTGTACGAATAACTCAAAAACAAAGCGTTTTATTGAAAAATCTATAATGAGTAAAAAAAAAGCTTATAAAAAAAACAAAGAGAATGTATTTTTATTAAGTTTTATAAATACAATACTAAGCGATTTATAATTGTTTGAAGATGACTTTTTGTTTTTGGGATACTATACTCGATGCATTTAACATCAAATATCGGAAAATGGACATCTTTTTTGAAAAAACTCATACAAGACTTTTTAAAGAGCTAGAAAAAAACTTTAAAATGAGCTATGTTAAAAGCCATTTCGATTAAAACAAAGCGAAATACGAAGGAAAGAATTTGAATTACTCTAGCGTTTTAAAAAAAAAACGAGCAGTATAAGTAACACTATTTCGATCAGAATTGAAATTAAACGTATATCTTCTACAATTCATTTTATTTTAGTGTTATTTATAAGTTTTAAAAGTTTAGCCTGTTTAAAATGCGTATTTTTTGAAAAAATCATGTTTAAATTAAAAAATCTTTTTTTTTTAATTATCTAAAAATTTACATTTTTTCAAAATAAATCTATAACTATAAGAGATACGTGAAAAATGGTTCTATACCAAAATGTAGTTTTTTTCTTAACAAAAATTTTGATTTTTTTATTTTTGTTGTAGCTCGAAAAATAATAGAGATATAGCCAATTGAAGTTTGAGATACAGCGGCTGACACACCTGTAATCAGCACTTTGGCCCTTTACTATTTAAAAAGAAAGAATTTTAACATATTTTGATCTCTTAGTCTTGTAGCTTTTGAAATTACCTTCAAAATATTTTTTTAATGGACACTGTAGCTTAAAAATTAACGGAGTTATTCTAAAAAAATTTTGGAGCATGTTATTTATATTTTGGAGCATCAACTTATTTTCTGTATATATAAATGCTTTATTCAAGTATATTCGAAAAACTGGTAACAGACACACTAACACTCACACAAATATGTATATAATACACACATATATATGTTATGTATATAATATAGGCACCTCTAAACTGAACATTTGCTTCAGAGAACTAACGAACACAGAGAGCCGACACTCCTTTGAAGTTGCGTGGGCAAGCCGCCAATGAGTGCCAATGACAGGAGTACTTCAGATCTCGAAGACATTTTAGAAGCTGGGAGATACTGTACAATTTTGCTGTATGGCCTTGCCAAAGACACCCACATGAACAAAATGAATAAGGTCGAAGATTATTCATCATTACTTGAACAAATGCGATACGAATCGTTTATTAAAGCCACAACTAAAAATAGTGCAGTTAAATTATCATCTCTTGTACCAACTGTAAGTGCCCTGAATGAGCATATCAAAAGAGTTTATTTACAAACTCAGATATGGCTTGGAAACAAAGAGATTGATATAACGGATTGGGGATGGTTCAAGAGTGATGATATTTTACAACCAATAAAAATGACAAGTTCACCTGCACCAGAAGAACTATTAAAACTGATTTTTTGCAATTGCAAAAAGGGTTGCGGCTCAGCGTGTGGCTGTCGTACACTAGGTATATTTTGCAATGCTACGTGTGGAACATGCTCTGGCGACAATTGTCAAAACTGTCCTGCAATAGACGAAGAGGTGGAGTTAGAACACGACGAGAATGACGCCTCAGACAATGAATAATTTGATATATTGTAAATAATTTTTATTTTTGTAAATATATTTTGTATACTTTCTAATGTAAAGTATTTTCATGCATAATTTTTTACAATAAAAACAGCATGAGCATACTTAATTTTTTTATTTAGACATTTACCAAAGGGGAATTTGTTTCGTGAGCATAGAGGTGGTTTTTAAGGGTTGAAACTAAGCAACCAATCAAAAAATATTTTATTGATAAGAAAGGAATTTTTGAATATAAATGTACATTAAAAACTTTTGAAGTTGTTTAAAAAGATTTTTTTATATATTTTGATATAGGGGGTAGTTTTTAAGTGTTGAAGTGTTGCAATCAACCAAAATTATTTTATATAAGCAGAGAATTACATTGTAGATGATATAAATGCACTACAAAAGCGTTTGAACCTGTTAAACGATTTTTTACAATTATTTTTATTAAAAAGGGTGGTTTTTAAGATTATTTAAGGGTTGAGAATGTACACAATATCCATTAATATAATTGACAATATTTCAATTACCTAATTTAACACGATTTAAATCCATAAAATGCTTTAATATAAATTTTTTTCATTATTTTCAATAAGGGGTGATTTCACCCCTTAAAAATTAAAAGCTCACCTATCGCATATATAACTTTTGAAGAGGGGGTAAGGTAAGCCTAATTCCAAATTATTAGCAAAATCGATTCAGTTATAAAAAATTTAGAGGTATTGACCTCTTTTCCTCCACAGTGACTGGAGTAAAATATCGACCTGGTTCAGTAGTTTTCATCTACTTTATCCACAAGGAAAATAATTCCTGCAGCTGGCTGTATACCACGTATCACAAAAAGAGGTTAATCTTTGTATATGGGTATATTTTATAAAAACCCTTAAAAGGGCTACATTAAAAACACGAACGTTTTCGGAACAACAGTTCCATCATCAGGTTAAAATACCTAAAATAAGTATAGACCATTTAATTAAGGCAAACGTGGTTTAAAATTTTGACTAAGGTTAAAAAAGCAAAATGGTTATACTTACAGGTTACCATGCCTGAGCCACCAAAATTTGGTGAATTTGGAGAATTATTAGTCTGTTTAAACACTTACGTGGGGCCTATACGGGAGCGTCCCGTGGTGGTGGAGCTGGCCTGATGTCGTCTACGTAGATGACTCTGTCGACATCTTGATCTCTACATACTTCGTACGTATGGTCGCCTGCCACTCTGAGGATGGTGTGGGGGCCCGTCCAGGTGGGGTCGAAGTTCCCTTTGGTATGGTTCCTCACCAAGACTTGTTCGCCTTGTAGGTAAGCCCTGGGTTGGCGGACATCCTCATTCTCTGGGAAGAGATTCCTGGCATATAGGGTGGCTCGTTGAACGGCTCGTTCGACCCTCTGCTAGCGTGTTTCTTCTCGTCTCACCTGGTGCTCAGTTCCCTGAGACCTTCTCGGTCGGTAGCCCAGTAAAAGTTCCGCCGGAGTATGGCCTGTGGCTTCATTTTGGCGGGTACGGAGGCTGAAAATAATATCGGCCAGGTAGGATTCTCATCTGGGGTCCTCAGGGGATGAAACTCGTGCACGAAGACCTTTCTTTAGTTCTTGGACTCGTCTCTCTACCGGGTTGGCCCGCTGGTGGTAGATTGGACTTCGTTCGCTTTGGATATTGTGTTTTCGGAGAAAGCGTTCCCAAGCATCTGTTCTAAATTGGATACCATTATCCGTAATGATGGTGGACGGTCTGCCCCATCTGTTACATATTTTTTCTTGTAGAAAACGGATGATATCCCGGCTTTTTGCGGCTGTCGAACATCTGTACTCGATCCAATTACTGAGGCAGTCGGTAGCTAGGAGAATATACCTATTTTTGGTACCTCTTGCGGCTGGATACGGTCGAAGAACGTCGAAAGATATCCTTTCCCAAGGATTTACGGGCTCTCTGGGAATAATGGGTGCTTTTGGCTGTCTGGCTGCGGCCTTCGTCGTGGCACATATTAGGCATGACCTGACATATTTCGTCACATCTTTTGAGATTGTTGGCCAGTAATATACCTCTTTAATGGCCCTTGTGGTCTCCTCCTGGCCGGGGTAATTTTCTTCCTCGCTGTCGTGGTAACACTCCAGGACTTCGGATCTGAAAGCATCGGGTACGAGGATTTTTCTATCGTTTTGGCCGGCTGTGTAGTAGGCTGTGTTGTTTTCTACTACAAATTCTTCCAGCAGGCTCTGCTCGACTTCGTTAATCGGGCCTCTGGCGGTGATTCTATGCCATCTTCGAACGAACCTCTGCATGCCGGTGTGCACCTGGTGACTTCGTGCAATTCTGGTTTGCAGAGGCATTTCTCTCAAATCGTCGAGGATGGGGTGTTCTGCCCCTTCTTCTTCGTCATCTAAAAGGCAGAGTAATGGGAAATCCTCTGGTTCGGCTTCAGGCGGAGACTGTGTTGGCCGGGAGATTCGGTCAATTTGACTGTCTATGTCTTCTTCTCTGGTTTGGTCATCTTCTGCTGGATTTCGTGAGAGGTGATCAGGAAGTTGGTTTTCTTTTCCTGGTATATGGACCACCTCGAAATTAAATTCCTGTAGTAGCAGTGACCATCTTGACAGTTTGGCTTTATCGGCTTTGTATTTGTCTAACCATAGCAGCGCTGTACTGTCGGTGAGAAGAGTGAATTTTTTCTGCTGGAGGAAGTGACGAAATTTCTTGAGTGCCCATATAACTGCTAAGCACTCTTTTTCGTTTATATGGTATTTTCTTTCGGCTGGTCGAAGTTTAGTGGAAGCGTATTCAATTATCTTCCGTTCTTCGGTCGAGCCTTGAAATAGGACGGCCCCCATACCATATTCGGAGGCATCAGTCTGCAGGCTAAACGGCTGGTTCATGTCAGGTCGCTCTAGGTGAAGATCTCCAGATAGGGCCGTTTTCAATGTGTTGAAAGCTGTCTCGGCTTCTGGCGTCCATTTGAAATATTTCTTTTTCGATGTTAAGTCAGTCAAAGGAGTGATAATGACTGCAAAGTTTGGAACAAAATCTCGGAGCCAATTTGCTGTCCCAATGAAACTTCTCAGTTGTTTGACAGATTTGGGTCGCTGAAAACCTTGGATTTTCTCACAGTGTTTTTCCAAGGGTTGAGTATCTGTGTCGGTTACTTTGTGGCCCAAATACTCTAACGTGTTGGTAGCAAACCGACATTTCGTCAACGAAACCCAGAGTCCATGTATTCTGAGTCGCTCTAGGACGAGGTGGAGATGCTTCTGATGATCTTCCCAGGAGTTGGAATAAATGATTATATCATCCATGTAGACCTTTACAAATTCGTCTATGAAACCAGCGAAGACTGATGTCATCAATTTTTGGAAGGCTGCAGGTCCATTTTTGAGTCCGAATGGCATAACTACGAACTCATAAGACGATCCGTCGGGTAGACTGAATGCTGTCAGCGGAATCGAATCTTTGTGTAGTGGTATTTGCCCAAAACCACTCTTCAAATCTAATGTCGAAAATATTCTCGCCGTTTCTAGATCTTTAATTGCATCGTGGATTGGCGGTAGGGCGGAGACCTCGTCGATTGTTATCTTGTTGATTTTACGATAATCAACACAAAATCGAGGCGTGCCATCCTTCTTCTTGACGATCACCACTGGGCTGTTATAGGGTGATCGACTTGGTCGGATGACACCTGCTGCAAGCATCTCCTGGACTTCATCGAACATTATTTTTTCTTAGCTGGAGAACATTTAAATGGCTTCGTATTGATCGGCCGTGTGTCTGTCAGCTTGATTTCCATCACCGTGTCTCGGGTAGTGGGTTGTTTAAGTTTATCGTCGAAGACGTCTTCGTACTCCTGCAGGAGTTCCCTTACGGTTGGGACTGCAAATTGTGGAGCTTGGTCATCTTGGAGTTGAGTCTTTGAGTTGCATTGTTTGGCTGAATGCGACTTCCAGTAGAGGACTTTTCGTGATTCTTTTCCCACGTGTAGACATTTTCGGTTAATGTCTATTAGTACCTCTTCTTTTTGGAGCCATGGCATACCCAGAATTAGATCTTGGTTCAGATCTTTGACAATGGCACATCTCGTTGTGGACTGGCAACTTCCAAAATCGATCGTGACTTCGACTGTACCCTGACTATGTGTAGTGGTGTGTTTGCAAGCCAACTGGACCATTCTCCGCCTTTTATGAATATCTGCCGCTTGAACCAAGTCAGGATTGATATAATTCATCGATGCACCGGTATCAATGAGGACCTGGACTCCCTTTGAATTGATGTTCGCATCGATTCGTGGCAGATTTGAAACTTTCATGGCGTTGATTGGATTAAGTTGGGGCACCGCATCTGGAGAGAGGCTTAATGGGGTCCCTCTCGTCGTTTCCCTGGTTGTTAGGTTGTTGTCGGGGTTTCGGCGTTGGTTTCTGAGTTGGATTTCTATTTCTCCAATCATCTATAGTCTCAGAAGTTCTCGGTTGCCTTTGTGAAAATTGTCACCTAGCTTGGTTCTGGTTGGATTGTTTTGCGGCTTTTGGCGGGTCAGGTTGTCGATTTGCACGTCGTAAAATATTGCCGTCTGCTTCTAGTTCTTCGCAGATTCGCCTTAGATCTTCTTCGGTTCTCGGCATGTTGTTGCGAAGATTTTTCCTGATTTCTGGGCGAATTAGGTTGGTAATGGCCCTGCACCGTTCTTCTTCGTCGATATGTGGTAATAATCGTCGAAAAAGAGCCATCTTGGTTGAAATAAATTCGGCTATTGGCTGATATTTTTGGTAATGTCCGTATAACTTGGACATTAGTGATGATCTCTTCGTTGTATTGTCGAAGTGATCGATCAGCATGTTTAAAAACGTCTCGTAGTTTAGACCAGTCGTGAATTCGCTCTGTGCCCATTGAGCTACCTCTCCTATTAGTGATTTTTCTAGGATGTAGGCTATCCAGTGTTTGGTATCGATGTTCATATTACTCATGTGGTCTATTATGTCATCTACGAATTGTTGTGGATTTTCGGTATCATCGCCGAAATATTGAGGTGGTGCAGGGGTTCATTTTGGTTGTGGAATCTCGATCTTTTTCTCCTGGGCTTCAGGTTTGGGTTGTACCAGTGTTAAAGCTGTGACTGCTTGTATCAGCGTGGACAATATGTAGCCAGGTCTGGGTTGTGGGTATCTTCTGTTAGTTAGGCGCCATGTCGTACGGCCGTAGCGTCCTCCTGGTTTTCAGGGGTTTCTGGACGATCTACAACCGCCGCTCTCGAAGAGGATCTCAAGTTTCGAGAGTCCATCTTCGTATTTAAGGAGTTTATTGAGATACCGGCCGTTACGGGCAAGAAGTTCCGCCGAGCCTTTGTGGTAGGTGAGGCGACACAGGCAATCAGAATTCTCTAACAGTTCGAACTTTCTTACAGACAAAATATTCTTACACTGACTTATATGTATTAGAATTCTGATGCGTGGTGTATATCTCAAGTTCCACAAAGATGTCGGCCTTCTCGCTTCGTGTAGCCTCGTTCCCTCTCCTCGAGAGAGGTACAAGAATGCCGGCAATGTCGACCCTTCCTGCTGCCAGTCGCTTCGTATAGCTACCTTTTTGTTAACAATAATTCCTATAGTTACTATTTACATAAGGTTTCGGAGACGAAGTGTTATTGCAGCTCAACCTGATCGGAAAAGCAATTACAAGTCCCAGTCGGGGTTTTTATTCGCTCTTTACCGTGACAGGCGCAAATAACGCTGTGGTCAGTTCGACACGATTTGAAATAGTTATAAGACCAATGTCTTTTCTATCTGAGAAAGTCGTGTCGTACTGTCAGGAAGCGTTTTGTAGTCGACACGCCGGTTCTCGTACACTTGATAATTTAACTTCTAAACTGGATAACCGTTATTAGGTATTATTCTTCAATTTTTGGACGTCTTCGACGATAGCAGGATATTGGTTAATTAATAAAACTCAAAGATAGCTTAGTAGCGCACCGAACCAACAAGGTCTTACGGAGCTAGTAGTGTATGACGACTGGATCCCGTTCGGAAGATGTGCTGCTCTTTTATACACATCGTGTTTGAGAATTTTCAGCACACTTCCGCCGAGAGGCCAATGACAGCGCAGTTAATAACGAGCGATGTGGTTGGCCGGCCAAAGTAACAATCTTTGTCGTGATTGGTTACCTTGACGACAATATTATATCGTTTTGCTTTAAATCACTAAACATTTATTTCAGTCTTTATTAGAAGTGTTTATAGTAAAACATGAAAATCTTATTGAAAAAACAATGTCGTACTTCCGAAAATAAAGTAAAAATTCTTCAAACATAACGGAACGTTTTAAATAAATGTACTTCCAAAAATATTTAAATAGGTAGAAATTCTATAAAAATAAAAAAAATTTATTCTAATGAAATGTATTTACAATTAATGTTCGAATAAGCCTCCATTAGCAGCAGAACAATAACCCAATCTGTTATAAAAGTTTCGTCTAACATTAGTTAATGTTTCTGGACTAATACCTCTCATTGAATCAGAGATCTCAGAGATCAAACAATATCTCCGTGGCCACTAATTAATCGATTAGGAAAAGTCGCACTGAGATATTCACTGACGATGCCAGAATTATGTGCGGGACAACCATCGTGTTGAAACCATATGGAATCGAAAGGTATTGGTAAATTACGAAGGGCTGGGACAATTTGATTTTGCAGAAGTTCCAAGTATTTCCGCCCAGTCAACATACCGTCTATAAAAAATGGACCAATGACATGATTCCCTATTATGCCTCCCCAAACATTTACTTTTCGAGGACGCTGGGTACGAGCGACATAAATATGACGAGGATTTCCTCGAGACCAATACCGAGCATTCATTGAATTGTGACGGCCCTGCAATGAAAACATACATTCAGCGGTGAACAAAACGTTCTCTAAAAAATGTTCATCTTGATGTGACATTTCCATTGCAGTTTGACAAAATTCTAAACGTCTATATTGATCCCCAGGGAATTGTTCGTTGGATTTATGAAGTTTATAGGGACGTTATCCATGTCTTTTCAAAATTTTACCTACTCTAAATCTTGAAATTCCATATTGTTCTCCGAGACGAGATGTTGATTGGGTAGGATTTTGCTCAATACTTGCACAAATCAAAGTGTGCCTTAGTTCCAAATCTGGATTTACCTTCCTTCGTCTACGAACTCCTCTTGGAGCGAACACGGATCCATAAGTAAAAAAATTACGTATAATAGACTGAATTGTTGATCGTGCTGGAGCCGGCCTATTTGGAACATATTTACAAATTGTTGTCTAAACATGTTGTCTGATAATCTATTCACATGCCAGACAACAATTTGCACTTTTTCCTCGACCGTTAAAACCATTTTCACGAATTGTTTTTCCAATAAAAAGTTTCTGTTTACCGTGCAAAAACACTTCTCGGTATGTTATTATTTGATGGCTTGATGATTTGGTTAGCTGTAAAGCAGGCAGCTGTTCGCGCGCATCCATTACAATGTTGTTAATTGTTTTGAAAATCATTACCTGTACAGAGGAATTGATATTAACACTGAGAATTTAGTGATGGATTTGGCATTAAACAGTCTTAACCGGATTATTTTGCAATCACAACTGAAGACTGTAAAACTGAAATTGAATTTGAATTATTTTGTATTTCTATTTTTTAACATTGGAATAAGAATAAATTGTAAATAATGAGTTTTTCGAAAACTTTTTACCTAATATGTATCATATTTTCTATTATTTTTTGATTGAGTAAAACAAAAATTTTATCCTTGGTGTGAACTTCAATCTTCTTGTCACTAGACCACGTCTCTAACTATTACACCAATTCCACATACAATAATTGTTTTCGGATAGAACATATCTATCTTTAGTTTAATCAAATATTTCAGTTAAGTTATTTTTATTATTAAATAAACTTAAAGATTTATAATTTAAAATCGCTAATAATTAATGTTTTTTACTATAATATATCTTAATTTATTCAATCATTTATTCTAACATCAGAAATTATTAAAATAAAATATTTTCGAGGTCATCCGTATAATTATGACTGAAGTGAAATATCCACGTCAAGAATTAGCTTTATCTCGTACTATCTCACAACTTAATCTGTCTTCTATCCTTTTCGCTAATATGCCGGGTGGTAAGACACTCATCACTGTATATGTTTTTACTTTTATATTTTAATTGACGTTACAGCATTTTTCTGTTTCTGTTTTATCGCGAGTTAGTTGCATTGGGTTACCCCACCAGAGGCACATTTTTTAGTTTTATTCATAAATGTTGGTTCTTTTCTAATATCTCGTTGTTTTTTATTTGAATATATTCGTAACTTGTATATATATATATATATATATATATATATATATATATATATATATATATATATATATATGTATATATGTATATATATATATATATATATATATATATATATATATATATATATATATATATATATATATGTAATTTTCTGTCGAATTACTCTAATCTAGAAGACTTTTGCTTTAAAATTATGCGATCTGTTTTCTGTTACAGACCTTCTTTTTAGATACATTTTTTGTTTCTGTTTTATTCCGCGTCTCGTTGCATCAGAGACACAATATATTTTAGTTTTATTTATACATATTAGTTATTTTCTAATATCTCGTTCTATTTTTGTAACTTATATGTAATTTTATCTATGGAATTATCCTATCCTTATGGAGTCTTTGTGATTTTTTTTCTCTTTTTAGACACATTTTTCTGTTTTCGTTTTATCCTGGGTCTCACTATATCGAGTTACCTTACCAGAGACACATTTTTTTAGTTTCATTCACACATATTAATTCTTTTATAATATCTCGTTCTATTTTTGCTTATATTCGTAACTTGTATATACGTATATATGTAATTTTCTCTGTCGATTTACTCTAAACTAAAAGACTTTTGACATTGAAATTTTGCAATCAGTTTTCTCTTACAGACTTTCTTTTTGGGTATATTTTTCTGTTTCTGTTTATTCCAAGTTCGTTGCATGAGAAACACTTCTTTTTTGGTTTTATTTATGCATATTAGTTCTCTTCTAATATCTCGTTCTATTTTTTGCTGTTATTTGTAACTTGTATATATGTAATTTCCTCTTTGGAATTATTCTAAACTAAAAGACTTTTGATTTAAAATTTTGTGATCTTTTTCCTATTACATACCCTCTTCTTAGACACATTTTTCTTTTGCTGTTATATCCCGAGTTTCCACTCGGGTGGATTTACCGCACCAGAGACACATTTTTTTTTAGTTTTATTTTGTTTTTTGTTTTATTCATATATGTTAGTTCTTTTCTAATATCTCGTTCTATTTTTGCTTATATTCGTGATTTGTATCAATTTTATATGCCTAATTACTTTAACCTAAGAGACTTTTGCTTTGAAATTTTGCAATTTTTTTCTCTTAAAGACCTTTTTAGATATTTTTTTTGTTTCTGTTATATCTCAAGTCTTGTTACATCAGGTTATCGCACCAGAAACACATTTGTTTTTTTAGTTTTATTTTGATTTTTTTTTGTTTTATTTATGTATTATGTTAGTTCTTTTCTAATATCTCGTTCTGTTTTTTGCTTATATTCGTGATTTGTATATTTATTTTTTATTTATCGTATGGCAATTACAATACATTTAGAACAAATACACAAACACTAGTAATATAGGTATTTGACAAACTTTAAATAGTTACAAACAAACATTAAGTGTATTTATATTATAATTAATTGACTCTAAAGTGGCAAACAGGAAGTCTTCAGGGCTACCATTGTAGGATCTTGAGGGACATTCTTCAATAATATGGTCGATGGTTTGGTTCTCCCCACAGTCACATGGAGGAGACGGGTTCTTTCCCCATTTATGTAGCATGTATGCACATCTGCCATGTCTGGTTCGGATCCTATTTAGAGTGGACCATGTTTTGCGTGGAAGATCAAAACCTGGTGGCTTGTGAGTAATGCTGGGCATGTTATTTTGCCATTTGTTCCATTCTTGGGACCATGCATTAATGATGTTGAATTCCTTATTTATCATTCTTGCCGTTTTCATTGGTGGTTTTCTAGAACGCAGACGGGTATTTCGTGCATCCTCGATATCTTGGTGGATCGGCAGGTTTATATTGTTCATGATCTTATTGTATTCACGTGTAAGTGCTTCGACTCGTCGTAATTGTGGAGGTGGAATGTGACTTAATACTGGAAGCCATTGGGTGGGAGTTGATTTAATTGTACCAGCTATCATCCTCATAGTGCTGTGCAGCTGATTGTCGACCTTTTTTACGTGTGGAATGTGTAGCCAGACTGGAGCACAATATTCAGCGGTCGAGAAAACATGGGCTGAGGCAGTAGAGCGGAGAGTGGACGCCGATGCTCCCCAGGTGGTACCGCAGAGCTTCTGTATAATGTTATTTCTTGTACTCAACTTTTGGACAGTTTTTGTTAAATGCTCTTTAAATCATAGCGTTCTGTCTAGTGTTACGCCCAGGTACTTCGGTGTTTTGTTGTGGGTAAGTGTGGTATTTTCAAACCGTATTTTGAGTTCCTTTCCAGCAAGTTTTTTGTTCAGGTGAAAGCAACTAACTTCTGTTTTGGATGCATTTGGTTGAAGTCGCCACTTGCGAAAATATTTGCCCAATATATATATAAGTCTGCCGTCAGAACTTCTTCCGAAAATAAAGTAAAAATTCTTCAAACATAACGGAACGTTTTAAATAAATGTACTTCCAAAAATATTTAAATAGGTAGAAATTCTATAAAAATAAAAAAAATTTATTCTAATGAAATGTATTTACAATTAATGTTCGAATAAGCCTCCATTAGCAGCAGAACAATAACCCAATCTGTTATAAAAGTTTCGTCTAACATTAGTTAATGTTTCTGGACTAATACCTCTCATTGAATCAGAGATCTCAGAGATCAAACAATATCTCCGTGGCCACTAATTAATCGATTAGGAAAAGTCGCACTGAGATATTCACTGACGATGCCAGAATTATGTGCGGGACAACCATCGTGTTGAAACCATATGGAATCGAAAGGTATTGGTAAATTACGAAGGGCTGGGACAATTTGATTTTGCAGAAGTTCCAAGTATTTCCGCCCAGTCAACATACCGTCTATAAAAAATGGACCAATGACATGATTCCCTATTATGCCTCCCCAAACATTTACTTTTCGAGGACGCTGGGTACGAGCGACATAAATATGACGAGGATTTCCTCGAGACCAATACCGAGCATTCATTGAATTGTGACGGCCCTGCAATGAAAACATACATTCAGCGGTGAACAAAACGTTCTCTAAAAAATGTTCATCTTGATGTGACATTTCCATTGCAGTTTGACAAAATTCTAAACGTCTATATTGATCCCCAGGGAATTGTTCGTTGGATTTATGAAGTTTATAGGGACGTTATCCATGTCTTTTCAAAATTTTACCTACTCTAAATCTTGAAATTCCATATTGTTCTCCGAGACGAGATGTTGATTGGGTAGGATTTTGCTCAATACTTGCACAAATCAAAGTGTGCCTTAGTTCCAAATCTGGATTTACCTTCCTTCGTCTACGAACTCCTCTTGGAGCGAACACGGATCCATAAGTAAAAAAATTACGTATAATAGACTGAATTGTTGATCGTGCTGGAGCCGGCCTATTTGGAACATATTTACAAATTGTTGTCTAAACATGTTGTCTGATAATCTATTCACATGCCAGACAACAATTTGCACTTTTTCCTCGACCGTTAAAACCATTTTCACGAATTGTTTTTCCAATAAAAAGTTTCTGTTTACCGTGCAAAAACACTTCTCGGTATGTTATTATTTGATGGCTTGATGATTTGGTTAGCTGTAAAGCAGGCAGCTGTTCGCGCGCATCCATTACAATGTTGTTAATTGTTTTGAAAATCATTACCTGTACAGAGGAATTGATATTAACACTGAGAATTTAGTGATGGATTTGGCATTAAACAGTCTTAACCGGATTATTTTGCAATCACAACTGAAGACTGTAAAACTGAAATTGAATTTGAATTATTTTGTATTTCTATTTTTTAACATTGGAATAAGAATAAATTGTAAATAATGAGTTTTTCGAAAACTTTTTACCTAATATGTATCATATTTTCTATTATTTTTTGATTGAGTAAAACAAAAATTTTATCCTTGGTGTGAACTTCAATCTTCTTGTCACTAGACCACGTCTCTAACTATTACACCAATTCCACATACAATAATTGTTTTCGGATAGAACATATCTATCTTTAGTTTAATCAAATATTTCAGTTAAGTTATTTTTATTATTAAATAAACTTAAAGATTTATAATTTAAAATCGCTAATAATTAATGTTTTTTACTATAATATATCTTAATTTATTCAATCATTTATTCTAACATCAGAAATTATTAAAATAAAATATTTTCGAGGTCATCCGTATAATTATGACTGAAGTGAAATATCCACGTCAAGAATTAGCTTTATCTCGTACTATCTCACAACTTAATCTGTCTTCTATCCTTTTCGCTAATATGCCGGGTGGTAAGACACTCATCACTGTATATGTTTTTACTTTTATATTTTAATTGACGTTACAGCATTTTTCTGTTTCTGTTTTATCGCGAGTTAGTTGCATTGGGTTACCCCACCAGAGGCACATTTTTTAGTTTTATTCATAAATGTTGGTTCTTTTCTAATATCTCGTTGTTTTTTATTTGAATATATTCGTAACTTGTATATATATATATATATATATATATATATATATATATATATATATATATATATATATATATATATATATATATATATGTATATATGTATATATATATATATATATATATATGTAAAAGTAAACCTATGTTTATTTTAAGTGAAACAGCAGGGCTTAGTTATTTTTAGTTATTTAAAGTTTTAGGTTGTATGACTGTTTAAGTTTTATTGACATTGACATATTGTAAATTGTATGGTACAATTGTCAAATTACTTAATGGCGTAAGAAATAGCATTGTTCTTGATTCTCTTTTTAGGTTTGTATATTTGTTAAGTTATTTTAGTTATGTTATTATTGTTAATAATTTATATTGTAGAATTTTAACGATAATAAACTCTTTTTAGACGAATTCAAACTGCTATCTCTTCACATGAATAAGGGTATGATATTACACTTATAAATCAAGAACTTAAGCTGATAAAAAAAATATAGTGATAACTATAAATTTCCAAGCCGTTATTTGGATAAAACGATATTTAAGAATGAATTTTACATCAATGAGAATTTGCATGGCTATAGAAGCAAACAGTAGTGATAGTAAGAAAAATGTATATAAATTTAAGTGGCTGCAGCCAACAGGGTCCCGTTTTTATTATGAAATCCCCTTTGAAAAACAACTTCAAATTGATCATTCTGAACTATTTCATCTGAAAAAAGTGAAGAATATATTAGCATCTATGAAAACAAGAGGATCCTTTAGAACATGTACTATAGCATTAGAAGACAATTTGAAGGAGATTTATTTTGATTCAGATGGTGATGTGGTTTATCAAAGTGAGTACTTACAACAGACCTTATTACCAGTGTATGAGAAGATAGAAACAGCTGAACAATTTCCATCATTTGCTGAGTTGCTCCAGAAATTTAATGACACAAATTTACCTAAAGTTGAAAAGAAAAATTTTAAAAAAATAAAAGATGATTTTGTACTTCGAAATTTTGATGGAAATAATGTTCCAATGAATTCATGGCTCAAGACCTTCGAATCAGAATGTTTGCGATGTGAGGTGGTTGCTGATGAAGACAAGATTTTGATTCTACGTTTATTTCTTGATGGAATAGCAAAAGAATGGTTTGAATCAAAAATAATAACATTAGGCTTAGATAACAGTTTTGAGGTATGGAAAATTAATTTTTTAGATAGTTTTTGTGAAACAGGTTGGCATAATCATAGGCAAGCTTATTCTTTTAGGTATATAGGTGGTAGTATTGTTGATTATGCGTTTCGTAAAGAAAATTTATTGCTAAATATAAAGAATGATTTTCCCATTGATATACTAATTGATTTAATTGTAACAAATTTGCCAATTTATATACAAGATAATATTAATAGAGCTGACGTTACAACAATGGAAAAATTGGTAGGTGAATTACGAAAATTGGAAAGTTTAGTTATAAAAAAGAAGAATAAATTGGAGACAAAACCAAATTTTTATCAAAAATCTACTATAATACCAGAAGAACAGAAAACTACTTGTCAATATTGTGATAGAAAAGGATTCCCTGGGAGGTTTCATCCAGAGGCAATATGCCGTTTAAAGCAAAAAGATAAAAAGGTAACAAAAGAAAACAAATCAAATGATATTAAATATATTAATAATATTGCTATACAGGAGACATTAAATGAAACAGTAACAGAACAAATTTTACAGGAAAACTAATTGCAAAACTGAAAATTAATAAAATTGAGAAAAATATTAATCTTTTTGTAATTAATGATGAATATTTTGAGTACGATATTCTACTCGGATTAGATTCTATTTTAAATTTTCAAATGAAACAAGATTTTGATTTAGAGATTTATCAAAGATTATACGGAAAAATTGAAGAAAAAATCGAAAAATTTAATTATAATATTAATATTACAGAATACTCCATAAACTTTAATGAGGGAATTCCCACAGAACTTTTTGAAGCAAAATTACAACATTTATTGCCATATCAGAAAAATAAAATAGAAATATTACTAAATAAATATGACAATATTTTTGCAAAACATAAATTTGACATTGGGCAGGTTCAAAATAATGAAGCTCAAATTAAACTTTTAGAACATAAATTTGTTGCAAAAAGACCCTATAGATGCTCGATAGAAGACCAAAAAGAGATAGAATTTCAAATAGGACAATTATTAAAAGCAAATTTAATAGAAGAATCATCTTCACCTTTTGCAGCACCTGTTACATTGGCTTTTAAAAAAGATGAAGGATCTAAAACAAGATTGTGCATTGACTTTCGTGAGTTAAACAAATTAATTATTCCTGAACCCCAACCTTTTCCTTTAATTGACGAGATTTTGACCAAAACAAGGAATGCTAGGTTCTTTACTACTTTAGATATAAATTCTGCTTTTTGGTGTATTCCAGTTCGGATAAAAGATAAATACAAGACAGCCTTCGTTACCCAAAGTGGTCATTGGCAATGGAAATGCTTACCTTTTGGGCTTAAAACATCTCCCGCAATATTTCAAAGAATTTTAAGTAATATTATCAGGAAGCATAATTTAAATTCATTTTGTAGAAACTACATAGATGACATTTTAATATTCTCATTATCATTTGAAGAACACTTAGACCATATAGAAAGACTTATGAAAGCAATTATTGAAGAGGGATTTAGGCTCAAACTTCTAAAATGTAATTTTGCAAGAGAAGAGGTTAAATATTTGGGACACATTGTGGGACACAATTCAGTTCGTCCGTTACATGATAATTTAATATCGATCAGAGATTTTCCAGCACCAGACACGAGAAAAAAAGTACGACAGTTTTTGGGAAAAGTAAATTTTTACCACAAATATATAAAAGATTCAGCTAGGTTATTAGAGCCACTACATAATTTACTTAGAAAAGATATCAAATTCCACTGGTCTTTAAGCTGCCAAACAGCTTTTGATAGGGCAAAGAATATCCTCTGTTCTGAACCTATACTAGCCATTTTTAACCCAAATGCTCCTACAACTATATATACAGATGCTAGTGTTCTAGGAATTGGTGCGGTTCTGAAACAAAAACAAAGAGATGGAGAAATGAAACCCGTAGCATACTTTTCAAAAAATTGAACAAATATCAAAAAAATAAAAAGGCTATTTTTTTAGAATGCCTGGCAATTAAAGAAGCAATAAAATTTTGGCAATACTGGCTAATGGGAAGAAAATTTCTCGTTATTACTGATCATAAACCCCTTGAGGGAAGAGAACTTCGTACAAGACCAGATGAAGAATTAGGAGATATGACACATTTTCTTTCACAATTTGACTTCGACATTAAATATGAACCTGGAAAAGAAAATGTAGAAGCGGACTGCCTTTCTAGAAACCCAGTGTTGGAAAATATGAAAAATGCAGAAACATTCATAAGAACAGTAAACCTAGTCACATTAACTGAGATAAAACAAGACCAAAATAATAATCGACAAGTTATAGATACAATGAGAGGAACAATTTTGAACCAAGATATATTTTATAAATTAAGGAAGAATGAAAAAAGAATAATTTTATCCAAAGATTTTGGAAAAGAGTTAATAACAAAAGTTCACAAATTTTATGGTCATATTTGTGCTGGTAAAGTAACAAACAAAATTAGAAATTTTTACTACATTAAGAATATAGATTCACTAGCAAAGGATATCTGTCAAAAATGCGAGATCTGCTGTAAAAATAAAACAAGAATCGGTCCAAAATATGGTCTTCTGTCACAATTGGGTCCAGCAAAAGAACCTTTTCAGATAATGTCCTTAGATACAATAGGAGGATTTGGTGGCAATCGTTCGACAAAAAAATACCTCCACTTACTTGTAGATCACTTCACCAGATATGCGTTTGCAGTTACTTCTAAAAATCAGACCACAGATGATTTCATAAAATTAATCGCCAAAATTCAAGATAAACACCCCATAAAAACATTATTAACAGATCAGTATCCAGGAATTAATTCCAAAATATTTAGAAATCATATGAAACATTTAAATATTCAATTAATTTTTACAGCAGTAGACTGTCCATTCTCGAATGGATTAAATGAAAGACTTAATCAGACATTAGTTAACAGAATAAGATGCAAACAAAATGAAACTAGAATTCGAGCATGGACAAAAATAGCTGAAGAATGTATAGAGGAATACAATAAAACAGATCATTCCGTAACCGGATATAGCCCAGAATATTTGCTTTTTGGAAAAGCAGATCCGATTGTTCCCGAGGAACTGTGTGAGACAACAAATGTATCAAAAGATAAAGAAATAGCCTATAAAAATTCGGTACGACATCATGAATATAATAAAAAACTGTATGACAAAAATAGAAAATCCTATGAATTCAAAGAGGGAGATTGGGCATATGTAGAAAATAAATCAAAACTAAATAGAAAAAAACTTGACGAAGTAAGAGTAGGTCCATTTCAAATAAAAAAACAAATTTCAAATACATTATATGAAGTAGATATTGGATACAAAAAGAATGATATGAATTATTTCCATATTTCAAAATTGATGCCTTGTGATAAACCATATACTTAGATGGTTTATCATACCTTTTTGGTAGGGGGATGTAAAAGTAAACCTATGTTTATTTTAAGTGAAACAGCAGGGCTTAGTTATTTTTAGTTATTTAAAGTTTTAGGTTGTATGACTGTTTAAGTTTTATTGACATTGACATATTGTAAATTGTATGGTACAATTGTCAAATTACTTAATGGCGTAAGAAATAGCATTGTTCTTGATTCTCTTTTTAGGTTTGTATATTTGTTAAGTTATTTTAGTTATGTTATTATTGTTAATAATTTATATTGTAGAATTTTAACGATAATAAACTCTTTTTAGACGAATTCAAACTGCTATCTCTTCACATGAATAAGGGTATGATATTACACTTATATATATATATATATATATATATATATATATATATATATATATATATATATATATATATATGTAATTTTCTGTCGAATTACTCTAATCTAGAAGACTTTTGCTTTAAAATTATGCGATCTGTTTTCTGTTACAGACCTTCTTTTTAGATACATTTTTTGTTTCTGTTTTATTCCGCGTCTCGTTGCATCAGAGACACAATATATTTTAGTTTTATTTATACATATTAGTTATTTTCTAATATCTCGTTCTATTTTTGTAACTTATATGTAATTTTATCTATGGAATTATCCTATCCTTATGGAGTCTTTGTGATTTTTTTTCTCTTTTTAGACACATTTTTCTGTTTTCGTTTTATCCTGGGTCTCACTATATCGAGTTACCTTACCAGAGACACATTTTTTTAGTTTCATTCACACATATTAATTCTTTTATAATATCTCGTTCTATTTTTGCTTATATTCGTAACTTGTATATACGTATATATGTAATTTTCTCTGTCGATTTACTCTAAACTAAAAGACTTTTGACATTGAAATTTTGCAATCAGTTTTCTCTTACAGACTTTCTTTTTGGGTATATTTTTCTGTTTCTGTTTATTCCAAGTTCGTTGCATGAGAAACACTTCTTTTTTGGTTTTATTTATGCATATTAGTTCTCTTCTAATATCTCGTTCTATTTTTTGCTGTTATTTGTAACTTGTATATATGTAATTTCCTCTTTGGAATTATTCTAAACTAAAAGACTTTTGATTTAAAATTTTGTGATCTTTTTCCTATTACATACCCTCTTCTTAGACACATTTTTCTTTTGCTGTTATATCCCGAGTTTCCACTCGGGTGGATTTACCGCACCAGAGACACATTTTTTTTTAGTTTTATTTTGTTTTTTGTTTTATTCATATATGTTAGTTCTTTTCTAATATCTCGTTCTATTTTTGCTTATATTCGTGATTTGTATCAATTTTATATGCCTAATTACTTTAACCTAAGAGACTTTTGCTTTGAAATTTTGCAATTTTTTTCTCTTAAAGACCTTTTTAGATATTTTTTTTGTTTCTGTTATATCTCAAGTCTTGTTACATCAGGTTATCGCACCAGAAACACATTTGTTTTTTTAGTTTTATTTTGATTTTTTTTTGTTTTATTTATGTATTATGTTAGTTCTTTTCTAATATCTCGTTCTGTTTTTTGCTTATATTCGTGATTTGTATATTTATTTTTTATTTATCGTATGGCAATTACAATACATTTAGAACAAATACACAAACACTAGTAATATAGGTATTTGACAAACTTTAAATAGTTACAAACAAACATTAAGTGTATTTATATTATAATTAATTGACTCTAAAGTGGCAAACAGGAAGTCTTCAGGGCTACCATTGTAGGATCTTGAGGGACATTCTTCAATAATATGGTCGATGGTTTGGTTCTCCCCACAGTCACATGGAGGAGACGGGTTCTTTCCCCATTTATGTAGCATGTATGCACATCTGCCATGTCTGGTTCGGATCCTATTTAGAGTGGACCATGTTTTGCGTGGAAGATCAAAACCTGGTGGCTTGTGAGTAATGCTGGGCATGTTATTTTGCCATTTGTTCCATTCTTGGGACCATGCATTAATGATGTTGAATTCCTTATTTATCATTCTTGCCGTTTTCATTGGTGGTTTTCTAGAACGCAGACGGGTATTTCGTGCATCCTCGATATCTTGGTGGATCGGCAGGTTTATATTGTTCATGATCTTATTGTATTCACGTGTAAGTGCTTCGACTCGTCGTAATTGTGGAGGTGGAATGTGACTTAATACTGGAAGCCATTGGGTGGGAGTTGATTTAATTGTACCAGCTATCATCCTCATAGTGCTGTGCAGCTGATTGTCGACCTTTTTTACGTGTGGAATGTGTAGCCAGACTGGAGCACAATATTCAGCGGTCGAGAAAACATGGGCTGAGGCAGTAGAGCGGAGAGTGGACGCCGATGCTCCCCAGGTGGTACCGCAGAGCTTCTGTATAATGTTATTTCTTGTACTCAACTTTTGGACAGTTTTTGTTAAATGCTCTTTAAATCATAGCGTTCTGTCTAGTGTTACGCCCAGGTACTTCGGTGTTTTGTTGTGGGTAAGTGTGGTATTTTCAAACCGTATTTTGAGTTCCTTTCCAGCAAGTTTTTTGTTCAGGTGAAAGCAACTAACTTCTGTTTTGGATGCATTTGGTTGAAGTCGCCACTTGCGAAAATATTTGCCCAATATATATATAAGTCTGCCGTCAGAACTTCTTCAGACGTTTCTAGTATTCTGCATCGTGTAGTGAGGGCCCAGTCATCGGCATATCTGAACTTTCTTGACTGTGTTTCCGGCATATCTGCTAGGTATAAGCTAAATAGTAGTGAAGGGAGTACTGACCCCTGTGGTAGGCCATTCTTAAGTTTCTTTGGTGGGCTGATATCTGTGCCTATCACTACTTGAAACATTCGGTCGTT
Source organism: Diabrotica undecimpunctata (assembly GCF_040954645.1). NCBI lineage: Eukaryota > Metazoa > Arthropoda > Insecta > Coleoptera > Chrysomelidae > Diabrotica > Diabrotica undecimpunctata. Next base: position 70,391,892 of record NC_092808.1, read on the forward strand.
GAGCATGCTATCTATTAGGCGTGCTATTGGTTTACAGGGGATTGCACGGACAATTTTGTATATAAGGCCCTCTCTCCATACTGTATCGTAAGCTGCCGAGAGATCAATAAATGCCGCTGAAGTTTGAAGTCTTCTTTGGAAACCCGCTTCGATGTAAGTGGAGAGTGACATTACCTGGTCTGCACAGCTTCGTTCTGGTCGAAAACCCGCTTGTTCGACTAGGATCAAATGGAACAGTTCTGTACTAATTCTATTATATATAAGCCTCTCTAATAGTTTGCAGATGGTAGAAAGAAGCGCAATTGGTCTGTAGTTTTTTAGGTTGTCGGCGGGTTTGCCTGGCTTTAGTATAGCTATTATCTTAGAGCGCTTTAGTTCTTGTGAAATATTTCCAGTTTCCATGATGTCTGTGAAAAATCGAGCCAGCCAAAATTTTGTATACTTGCCACAATTTATTAGGAATTCAGGGTGAATATTATCATATCCTGGTGCTTTTGCTGGCTTAACGTCCTTAAGAGTCTTTGATATGTCTTCGCAGGTGAAGGGGAGGGAATGCTCCGTTTCTGTGGCTACATGTTTTAAAGTTTTAAGTTCTCTCTTTACGAAGATGTTGTGTGCTTTATCCTTTGGTGCCCTGGACGTTTTTACTATATGTGATGCTACGGCATCTGGCTTTACGGCTGCCTCTCGGCGTTTCGTACGGACACCACTCCCTAATTTTCTTAGTAATGACCATGCCTGTCTGCTTGATTTCTGGAAGTTTAAACTTTTGACTGTTTCGGTCCACTTTTGGCTTCTAGCGGCGTCTAGGCTGTACAGTAGTTCATCCGCTATTTTTTGATCGCCAGTTTCAAGAAAGCTCTGATATAATTCCTCGCTATTTTCCGACCAGCCAGGGATATATTATTTGCGAAGCCTCTTGGTATATGTTTATTGGCTACACTGAGGACGGCACCAACAAATCTGTGGTAGTCAATCCAGTTGGCCTTTTTAAAATTCCATCTTGGCCGTGGGATAGAACTAATTAAAGGGATTTGCGTCCCTACTTCTATTATTACTGGTCGATGTTGGCTCTGTGGGAAATCAGTTAGAACTCTTCGTGAAGCCCCTAGAGGTATGTCTTTGTTGTCGGTCGAGACGAAGCATAGGTCGGGGTTGTATTCCCGCCTCCATGCCGCGGATCTGAAGGTTGGTCGATCTTTGGCATCAAACAAAAGGTACAGGCGTTCGTCTTCTGCCCATTTTATTAAAGCATTCCCATTCGCATCATTATTTTTGTACTTCCACTGTTCATGATGGCTATTGTAGTCTCCAACGTATACAGCAGGGTGAGGATGTACTTCAATTGCTTGGGCTGGCCACGACGTTGCAGGTGGCCTGTAAATGTTAGACATGGTAATGCTAGAGATTTTTGTGACCACATTATAAATACAGTAATCAGTGGAAGTACAGATTAGCGAATCATTTTCAATATCTTCTTTGACATATGTGGCTGTGCCGTATGTTCGGTGGTAAGTTGCGCCTAGTAGTTCATAGCCCGGTATTTTGCCCCTTTTTTGTAGTTGCTTCTCTGTTTCGCAGTGGGTTTCCTTTATAGCAAGTAAGTCAATGTTGTTATCTTTTAATAGTTTTGATAAAAACTGGCTTTTAGCGTAGCTTATACCTTCTATGTTTATCTGGCAAATTCGAACTATAGGTCCGATTGGTCTGGTTGTGCGGTCCTCACAAGGGCCATTTATTTTGTTTATCATCTTTCGTTGGAAGTGTTGTTTGGTTAGGAGATCCTAAGGATTGTCTGGCTGCCAGTGTGTGATAGTTCATTTAGCGTTACCCAGGATACACGTGTAGTATTCTACTACGGACTCGAACTAGCTCTACACTCCATGTGATTTATATAAATTTATTCTGTCTTATCACTCTAAACTAAGAGATTTTTGCTTTAAAATTTTGCAATCTTTTTTCTCTAACAGACCTTTGTAGATATTTTGTTTTTATTTTATCTCGAGTCACTTTGCATCAGATCATCGCACCAGAGGCACATTTTTTTAGTTTTACTTTGATTGTTTTGTTTTATTCATAGATATTAGTTCTGTTTCTAATATATTGCTCTATTTTTGCTTATATTCGTAATTTGTATAAGTGTATAGCATGGTATTATTATTATTTTAGATGGATCTATTAAAAATAAACGATGTCTCGTATATTGCAGAGAAAGAAAAACGAAAAGCATTATTAAAATTGGGAGATCTGGTCCAAAATACTCCTTGTAAAATATTTTCAGCCAAGTTAGTAAAGGGCCGATTTGGAACGCAGGTTTTACTGGAACTTGAGAAAAACGTTATTTTTCTTCCTGAAAGAGTAACAAAAACGTATACTCCATTTCTTTCTGACTTTTCTAGCAAAAAATACTCAATAGTGTTTAGAGGACTAATTGATGCAGGTTGTCAGCATCCTTCAGCATCATTCGAGATTATTGAAAAATAATTATAAGAATAAACAAAAAAAAAGGATAAGTGATTTTGTTTTTTCTTGTAAGCCATATATAGAAATGCGTAATAAAATTGTTAGACAGTTAGATAATTTGGTAGTGGCGATTCAAAAACTTCGTAAGATAATTTTTGATAAATTTAGTGAAAGGGATGCTAAAATTTGGTTTTAAACGGTTAAATGCACAAATTTGGAAATGTAATAACATCGTTAAAGCTAAAAAGTTACCTATTGGAACTGTTAGAAAGTTAGAAATTAACGTAGGACGTTTGAAACATTTTCGAAGAATAATTTTAAATTTTAATGGACATGTTGGTCTAGGACTTACCTTAAAATTACGGAATAGAGTAAAATGGGAAAACGTCGTTTCATGTTTTGCAAGCTGGATTAAAACAGGGGCTATAATGAATTTATGTCATAAGGACGTAGGACCGTTTTTGGATGATGTTTTTACCGTATTTAAACAAAAAATTAAAACTGTTTTGAAATCTAATAGAATAATCGGTAAGATAGTTTCGAAACAAATTCAGATTTCTGCTTTAATCTGGAGCCTTCTAAAAATTGCAAGGCATAGCCAGACGTTGATAAAGATGTTAATAGAGACATGGGGAATCTAAAATTTGCATTCCACATGTCTCGTCAACTAAGCAGAAATCCTTAACGAATTTATTTCTTGTACTCATACAGATTAAAGCAGAAATCTGAATTTGTTTCGAAACTATCTTACCGATTTTTCTATCAGATGTCGCTATTGCGTCCATAACGAAGCCATTTTATTGTTGCTTCCTAATAAGACAGAGAAGATTATTTTTCACGTTAAGAACGGCTATGAATAACTGTTCTGATGAGACTTATTAAGTCGAAATACGTATCAACAGATACATAGACGCTTTGAACGTGAAATCAAATCTTTTCTGTCTTTTTCATCTAATGGAATACTTAAAGTCAGTACTACTTTGTGCGGGGACTTTAGTAAAAATACAGGCGACAGTGAGAGTTTAGATTTGGTATATTTTAACACTAAAAATGTCATTATAGATAGTTATTCAACCGATTTACACATTTGGTCTAGTGAAAATGTTAAAGATAAAATTTTAAAAAAGCTGTCAGAATTTGCAGAAAAAAATTCAGGTGCCACTCTATCTAGAGTAATTTCATTAGAAGTTAATATCAATAAAGTATAAATTGAGAACAGGTCATCGTACATTAAACTTCCTGAGCAAATTCAAAAGCATCGAGCATGTATAAATATCAGAAATGGTGATCAAAATTGCTTGTATTGGTCGATAATTAGCTCTCTCTATCCAGCTAAAATAAATAACGAACTTATATCGTCATATCCATATTACAGTACTGCTTTGAAAACGGAGGACTTGGATTCTCCAATGCCTTTAAATGATATCACAAAATTTGAAAAAATAAATAGCATATCAGTGAATGTTTATGCTTTGGAATTAAATTAAGTTAAGAAAAAACAATTTTAAGAAGTAGTGCCTGCTAGAATTACACAAAAAAAGCTTGATAGACATGTAAATTTGCTTTTAATTCAGGATAAATATTTTCCAAAGTTAAATGATTACTACGCTCCTCCTAGTGACGATGAAAATATTGAAATAAATTTTAATTATTGCTGGATTAAAGATATGTCTAGGTTGTTAAGTTCTGAGTTAAGTAAAAACACAAATAAAAACTATATTTGTGATCGCTGCATGAATTATTTTTCTAGCGAGAGTAAACTAGCGGAGCATGAAGAGTTCTGTAGAGACATAAACAAATGTAAAATGACTGTTCCCAAATACGATTATGTTGCTTTTAGAAATTTTATATACAAACAAACTACTTCGTTTATCATATATGCAGATTTTGAATGTCAGTTACATAATTTTACAGATTCTAATGTAAAACTCAGCGTAACAGCAAAATACCAAAAGCATGTACTTTATTACTTTAAATGTGCTTACGATTATAGCTTATCATATATTCGAAGCTACAGAGGTGAAAATTGCATGGAGTGGTTTGCAAAAGAAATGTCTGAAATATCAAAATTTGTCAAATCTAAAATAAAATTAATTGTACCTATGGTTCAAAAGCCTAGTACACGTGAGGCAACTGTCTGTCATATATGCAAGAAACGCTTTTCGGCCACAGATATAATTGTTGTAGATCATGATCATTTTACCGGATAGGCAAGAGCATTTGCACACCAGGCATGCAATTTAAACTTTAAAAAGTTGTTTGTTGTACCAGTAGCCTTTCATAATTTTAGTGGATACGATTCGCATTTTATGATTACCGATTTATGCAAACACCTGAGCTTACTTCCTATTAATAAAGAAACATATATTTCTTTTACTCTACATTTATATGAGTATAAAATTAGACTAAGATTCATCGATACTATAAAATTTATGGAAGCTTCACTTGACGAATTAGCATCACTTTTAGATACTTTAGAAAAGAAGATTTTAAAACAAGAATTTGATAGTTTAAATGATGATACATTTAGTTTATTAACTTGTAAATGAGTATTTTGTTATGATTATATCGACAGTTTGGAAAAATAAGAGGAAACTTCTTTACCAACAATTAGTCATTTTTATATTAAATTATGTGATGAACATATTGGCGAAGAGAAGTATGCTCATGCGCAGAAAGTTTGGTTTAGATTTAAGTGTAAAAATTTGGGAGAGTACAGCGATTTGTATTTAAAAACAGATATTTTGCTTCTTGCTGATGTATTTGTACAATTTAGACAAAAATGTCGGGATACATACTATTTAGATCCTGCGTGGTATTATACCATACCAGGATATACATGGGACCGTATGTTAAGATACACAAAATGTAAATTAGAGATATTAAAAGATGTGGATATGATTTTGTTTATTGAAAAAGGAATAAGAGGTTAAATATCTGTGTGTAGCAACCGATTTTCTGAAACTAACAATAAATACATGTCGACATATGATCCCACACAACCATCTAAGTACATTTGTATTTAGATGTAAATGGTCATGAGTGAGCATTTACCTTTTGGAGGATTTAAATGGATTGAAGATGTTAACAAAATCCACTAATCTTTCCAAAGATCATATTGATATTATGTCAATACCGAATGATGCGAAGGAGGGCTATTTCTTTCAAGTTTACTTAGAGTATCCACATGAATTACATGACAAGCATAAAGATTTTCCATTTGCTGCCGAACACCGCATACCCCCAGGTTCAAAACCAGCAAAAGTATTGCCAACTCTTTTTTTAATAAGTCGAAATATATTATTCACTGTAGAAATGAATGAATGAATGGTATTTCTTTGATTGTAGAAACAAACGTTAAATATATCACAGTGAATATAGGGAAGAATATTCCATCATATATGCGAATCCAGCAAAATCAGTAATAAAATATTGAGTAATCTAGTCCAAAATACTCGCTGAGAATACTATCTGCCAAGCTGGAAAAAAGCAAATGTGCGCTTCCCTGAGGACATTATAATACACCATATTTTTTATAATGCAGATGATGTCGTCAAAGTTAGAAAACTTGTGCATAAAATCAATATGTTGTAATATTACCAATCTAGCAAACTTCATTAAATATTCACCACTACCATGCATATTGACTAAAACGATTGCAAATAATTATTCCGATTATAAATGGAATATACTAAACAAGCCAGCCTCTAACGAACCTTGTGCCGACATTCAGTTTGTTGACTGTTCAAATATAATGTCACCACGAATGAGAAATACAGTTTTATCAGCCAATGAATCTGATCATGAGTATGATGATAATGAAAAGTGTGTATGGAATTATTTTTATAGAATCGCTAATTATAATATTAATGTTTGTAAAAATTGTTTGTAGAAGTTCAACTTAGCTCAAAAAATACACAAAAAATCGTTATGTACAGTATTTGAACATTACCATATTGTTTTTGAGAGTAAGTTAATTCTATCAGAAGTGTATCAAAATATGTTTTATTGGTGCCAGAGTTGTTTTAAACAGGTTTTATTTAAAATTAAAGAAATGGAATCATGTATGTACTCACTACACCATGCATCTCCACAAAAACATAAATTTATTGGTTCAGGTGAGTGATTCTAGCATAGATACTTTAATTAAATATTAAAAAAATATATATGGCTGTTGAAAAGACACAATCATTCATCCTCTTTAATTTGTTGTATATTAATAAAATGACTTTACTGTACAATATTGTTTTTTTACTCTTTTGAAAATATTTTTATGAAAATAAAACACAAGTGTTACATAAATACTACTTTTATTAACAACTAAAGTTATCAAAGTCATTTACAACTTTAATTTTATAATAATATACATATTCTCTCATAGCTTGGCTTAACAAAGTATCTGGTGGAGAAATTTCACAAAACGCTGTTAGAGCTTCAAACGCACCATATAAACTTGTATCTGTAACAAGATTATGTTGCATAAAATAAACAACATTTGTATAATATGCAGGAAACTTTAAATTTTCTAATAACGATATGCGATGAGTCACTGTGATGTACTTGTAGAATTTGCGTGACATTATTTTCATCTAAATAGTATTCCACACCATGTTTTTCAATGACAAGGGAACTTGATTGAATCCAACACCATTTGTGTTATCTTGCAGTAGTTTCCACTTTAAAACTCAACAGGATCATACTCATCTGCGTAGAAAAAATCATTTATCTTTTGTGTAAATAATTTAATTATCTCACTCCACTCAAATTTGTCTATACTAATTCTTCGAACGGCGAAAAATTCTTCTTTTATACCGTGTTGACATAAAATAACGGATGTCGTAAACTCTCTAGCTATAGATAGACCAACTTTAATTATGTATCTATCTAGTGGAAAGGAGGCTTCTAACAAGGACTATGGTTCATTTTTCGCAGCTTCTTCAAATTTTGCTAAAACGCGATCTAGTTCGGTATCATAATTGATTTGACTTGATGATGAACCATCGAATATCACCATATCACTTGATGAACTGTAACCACTATCTTGAGAACTTATGTTGATAAACTAACTGAGAGCGAGGTTGCTGAGAGGTCTTTTATACTGTTTCCCTCCACGTCAAGGTAGTATTCGTATGTAGCGTATTTAAAAAATATTAAACCACATCTTTATTATTAATCCAACTATTATTTTTACCATCAAGACCCAACCATTTAACATACATCTTATTTCCGCGTGTACGCAATACTTTTTTAATCAAGTAAATGTTTGTATTTTTTGTTTTCTGTAATTCTTCTTCGTAGAATGCTTCTCTAATAGGCGCTCCAGTCATATCTTCAATCAAGTATGTTCAGTTCATAATTTTATATAGTTCTGTTGTCCAATTTGATTTATATCCTTTATCAAAAAGGTGTTTATTTTACTAATGCGAACCACATTGCCAACTTTCAATTTTCTTGGACCTGAAATTTTCAAGTGTGTGTAATGTTTTCGTAAAATTTCTTTTTCGTTAGATTTTTTAACATCAATAGGTCTAAGTCGAATTTTGCTGTGTTTAGTGTTATTGTAGTCTTTTGTAACTTCAGACAAGATATCGATCCATTTGTAAGTACCATTAAGACTGAAATACTTGTAAAGTTTTTCCTTTAATGTTCGAATAATTCGTTCACATATGGCTGCTTTTTTAATACTAAAGGTATTATAGTGATTAATACCATAGTTTCTTATGAGATTTTTAAACTTGGAATTGAAAAATTCTGTACTTTGGTCTGTTTGTAAATTTTTCGGAACTCGGCGAGTATGACTTAAAATATCTGCAAACATCTTTTTTATTTCCTCCCCTGTTTTTGTCTTTAATGGTCGAGTCCAAACAAACTTTGAAAAACAGTCAATTTCGACAAGAATAGCTTGTAAGATTTATTTTGGTTGACATAAGACCGCATCTCAGCAATATCCATTTGCCATAAATTTTCTAGTCCTTTAATGACGGTTCGTCGGCGTGGATAGTTTTTTCGTGCTGGTATATGCAATTCGTTGACCAACTTGTTTTTCTTTGAACATTACGAATTTCAACTAACTTAAGACGATTGTCTAGATTTCATGAAGTAGTGTTATCTACTGCGTCCTGTAATGTATATTACATTTGATTTATTCTCTTATTAATCATTTTTACTGTCACGGTATTTTCTACTTTTTTTGTAGTAGATTCAAAGCCTTCTTTAATATCTTGTTTTAATGCATTCTGGTCACTTGTTATTGCTTTTGTTAAATCAGATAAAATGTGAACTAATGTTATCTATGACGATCTGTAATGTATTTTCTGCAACTTTTTTTGCAACAGATCAAAAGTCTTCTTGTTTTAGTGCATTCTGGTCACTTATTGATTTTTGTAAATCATTCATTTCTTTTGTTAAATCAGATATTTTCAAAACAGCTAGTTTATTTGAATCAGATAACTCATTATTTTTTTTTTATTAAAACTGCTTTCAATCTTACCGGTGGAGTTTTGAAAGTCAGAAATTTTTTGTTCAAGTTGAGTATCTGTTGAACTATATTCTTTTTGCATCAAGTTTATCTCTTTTCGCAAAAAATTTTTTACATTTACAATGTGGTCATCTACATATTTCTTGTTGGAAAGATGTATATCTGCTACAGGAGGATCTCTTTTAATATCCTTATTTACTGAATGTATCTGGATTTGTAAATCTAAAATGGATTGTTTGATGCTTCCACGCAGCTTTTTAACAGCTTGTTCATTAGAACGATAATGGTGATGACCAAACTTATCAACACTCATATTGGAAATGACGGTTAATCTGATCTAACATTAATATATAATATCTGCGTAACGTAATTCGTTGATAATGGCAACAATTTCGTTACTGTGAGACGTGTTTTCTACTTCTTGGGAAGCAATCAACAATTTAAGTCTGTCACATAGTTCATTTGGATCATAACAATATACATCTTCTTCTTCTACGGCACTACAGCCCAAAATGAGCCTTGGCCTCCTTTATTTTTTGCCTCCACCCTTGTCTGTCTGTGGCTGCTCTTCTCCATACACGGACTCCTAAAAGTGCTTGTGCGTCGCTGCTTACTGTGTCTTCCCAGCGCTTTCTTGGCTTTCCAACTGGTCTCTTTCCCTGCATTCTGGCGTTCAGTGCTCTTTTTGGTAGCCTATCCTCTCCCATTCGTATCACATGTCCGGCCCATTGCAATCTTTGTATTCTAATGAAGTCTGACAGGGGTGTTTCCTTATACAGTTGATAGAGCTCGTTGTTATATCGAATTCTGAAGATTCCGTTTTCCCTCACAGGTCCTAGTATTCTCCTCAGTACTTTTCTTTCGAATGTGTCGAGTTTGTTTTTGGATGTTTCTTTCAGGACCCATGCTTCGCTGCCATAACATGCTATTGGCCGAATTAAAGTTTTATAGATTCTCATCTTTGTATTTCGGTGGACACTTTTAGACCGAAATATATGGGAGAGGACAAAATAAGCTTTGTTTGCCTGCGTTATCCTTTTTCGTATTTCTCCATCCTCTGCTCCATCGGCATATATTTCTACTCCCAGGTATGTAAACTTTCCAACCGTTTCAATGTCATCTTCATGCATAATGTTTTGTGGGATTATATTTCTTCTCGTCTGTACCATTATTTTTGTTTTTTCTGTGTTAATTTCCAGACCTAGCCTTTTCGTTTGTGTTTTTAACTCTGCGTATGCTTCCTGTGCTCCTGTTGATGTTCTACTCATAATATTAATATCATCGGCGTAGGCAGCCAGTTGAACCGTTTTATTGGTCAGTAGGTTTTCTCGTCCAGTTTGCATTTGCCTAACCGCATACTCCAGTGCCAGGTTAAACAATGTTGGTGCCAGCCCATCTCCCTGCTTTAGTCCCTGCGAGATTTTGAAAAAGTCTGTCCGGTTGTTTTGTATTCGTACACATGCCTGAGTTTCATCCATTGTGGCTTTAATGAGTCTAATTAGCTTATGTGGTATTGCTAATTCTGCCAATATATAGTATAGTCTGTCCCTTTTGACTGAATCGTATGCCTGTTTGAAGTCTACAAACACGTTGTGAACATCAATGTCGTGTTCCCACGATTTGCTCAAGACCTGCTTGACTGTAAATATTTGATCCATTGTCGATCTTCCCCGTCTGAAGCCCGTCTGATATTCTCCAATAATATTTTCTGCTAGTGGTTGGAGTCGCTGGTTTATAATATACGTGAGGACTTTAAACGCTGTACATAGTAGAGAAATTCCACGGTAGTTTTTGCACTGGAGTTTGTCTCCTTTTTTATAGATTGGGCATACTATACTTTTCTTCCATTCGTCGGGTATTTTCTCTTCTTGCCATATTTCTTTGATAAGCGAGTGGATATGACTTGATAGGTGGTTGCCACCTACCTTATACAGTTCTGCTGGAATCTCGTCAACTCCCGGGGCTTTATTGTTTTTCTGGGCCTTAATAGCTTCGAGAACTTCCTCTATGGTTGGAGCTTCTACTTCAACTTCGTTCTCTTCTACATGGTTCGTACCCATTTCATCTTCCATATCTACTTGTGTTCCAAGTAGGGTCTGAAAATAATGCTTCCAGGTTTCTGTGACTTTCTGTTGGTCACTGATTATTTGCCCACTTTCATCTTTGCATAGGCTTGTTTGAGGTTTATATCCACTTTTTATCTTTTTTAGGTATTCGTAAGCGTAAGCTCCTCTGGTTTCGTTTTTTTTTGAAATTTTGTTCCATTTCTTCTATTTGTCCATTTTCATAAGCTCTCTTTTTGTTTCTGCATATCTTGTCTGCTTTCCGTCTTGCGACTTCAAATGATGTTCGTCTTTCCCGTGTTCTTCTTGTTATGTACATTTTGTGCGCTTCGTTTCTTTCTTCTATCGCTTGCCTGCACTCGTCATCAAACCATGTTCCTCTTCTCTTCTTTTTCTTGTTTCCCACGGTGGACGCTGCTGCTGTCAGCACTGCTGTTTTGATATTATTCCATTTGCTCTCTATGGAGTGCAGTTCTTGTGTCCTTAGCTCATTTGTGACTTCTTGCTCGAACTTCTCTCTACATTCCTGAGTCTTCAGTTTTTCCAGGTCTAGTTTGTTTGTTCTTTGTTGTCTTTCGTTTCTTTCTCTGTTAACTCTGCACCTAAATTTGGTTTGCAGTAAAAGATGGTCTGATCCACAGCATGCTCCTCGTCGTGTTCTCACATCAGAGATACTACTGGCTGCCCTTTTGTCTATCATCACATGGTCAATTTGATTGGTTGTGGTTCCATCTGGTGAGATCCACGTCATTTTGTGTATGTCTTTATGTGGGAAGCATGTGGAGCTTATAACCATGTTTTTACTGGAGGCAAAATTTATCATAAACTCCCCATTCTCGCTTGTTTCATTGTGCAGTGAGTGTTTTCCTGTTGTGCCATAGAACTGCGGTTCCTTGCCTATTTTGGCATTCATGTCACCCATTATAACCTTAATGTCATTTTTTGGCGCGTTGTCATATACTATCTCCAGCTGTTGATAAAAGCTTTCCTTCGTATGTTGCTCTTGTTCATCTGTTGGGCAGTAGATGTTTATCATAGTAAGGTTGAAGAAGTGGGTGCGAATTCTTAGTTTGCATATCCTTTCATTCACTGCCTGGAAGTCTATGATTTTTGACTTAAAAACATTATCTACCACAAATGCAACTCCACATTCTTTGATTCCTTGTTCTTTGCCACTATATAGAATTGTGTGCGTTTTGGTGTCCCTGACACCTTTCCCCAGCCATCTTGTCTCCTGAAGAGCAGTGATCATAAGATTATATCTTTTTAGTTCTTGTAGAAGTGCAGTTTGAGCTCCTGGTCTATTTAGCGTCCTCACATTCCAACTTCCAAATGCATAGTCCATGTTTCGTAGCTTTAGTCGTTTCCGAAAGTTCCCCTTGTTCCGAGGCAAATGTTTAGGTTTCATAACAGTGTGTTTTTCCGGGAGTGGGTTGTTAGCCCACTGCCCAACCTTCCTCCTTTACCCGGGCTTAGGACCGGCAATGGTGACTCCTGAGCTACTCAATCCACCCATTAGTCACCACAGGCGGAGTTAACAATATACATATTCAATAGAATTATCGTTGTAGATCAAATGAGAAGCATCGACGAACCCAGATCCTTTAGAGGCAGATGATGAAATTAACGTTGTTGACATTATAAACGAGTCTCTGTTTCTAGACCTTCGAAGGGTGGTTTCTTTAATGTAGTAGAAAGAGTTTTCGGTGGTGAACGAGTGGCTTTTTCTAGACCTTCGAGAGACAGTTTCTTTAATGTAGTAGACTGAATTTTAGGTGGTGATTGCTTCTTTGCTCTTTTAGGTTTAAACAACGGTTTGATAATATTATGATATTTTTCTGCATTTGAACCTTTAAGATGATCTATGGAATTGTGATGAACTTCAGTATTATTTAATAATTCTTTATAGTGTTTTAAATCTTCATTTTCATTTTCGTTAACTTGATACGTTGATGTTGCATCGGAAAATACATCTTCATCGCTGTCTTCTTTTTTCACCTCTTTTTCTGTTTTCGCCTCTTCCTTTTTGACGTGTCTAAGCTTGTTATTAATAGCATAAAGTGACGTTTTTGAGAATTGTGCAATATGTTTAGCTATGGGTTCAAAGAGTTTATTTAGCACCTTGTCTTGTTCTGTTCTACCCAGCTTTAGTGCCAAATACTTTTTGCGATTGACTAGAGCTAATTCAGTAACTTTACACCTTGGTGGTGCAAGCGCCATCACAAAGACTGTAATTGACTCAAAGAATGCTCAAAAGAAACTAAAAGAGGATAAACGTCACAATAAAGCTATGGAACATCTAGACAAAGGATATCTTTGAAAAAACGCTAAAGGAAGTTTTGAATTATATTTAAAAAGGTCAAAAAACTCCCAATAAAGCTACCTAATAGACCTTTAACCAATGTGGACTTGAACACATTTGTTAAACTACTTAAAATTTCAAATTTTTGTGGCGTGTTTATGAGAGATAATTTACCTCGTAACCCTCGTAAACATGAATTAATCTCGACATTTCAACAAACCCTGGTACACATTGGGTAGCTTACAGAAGGATAAACAAAGACATAGAGTATTTTGACTCATATGGTTGCTTGAAGCCACCTTAAGAACTAGTTTCCTATTTGAACGGTGAAAGAATTGCATATAATAACGATCAGTATCAAAGTTATAACCAAATAAACTGTGGACATTTGTGCTTAATGTGATGTAATTTGGTGTGATGTTTGTAGGTTGATGGAAAGTGTATGTGAATTTTGTAGAATACCATATATTATGAGCAAAATATAAATAAAACAAAAAAACATGTAACGTTATTCTAAAAAATAAAGAAATGTTTAACATATTTTGGTATTTAACTTACTGCACCTTTTACTTTATATCAGTCATGTCTCGATTACTGACCCTAACAAGTACTACAAACGGGTTTTTATTTACCCCTGAAGTGCCTCTTGTGCTTGATCTGTTACGACAGAATTATATAGGAGTGTTGGGATTTCATACATTTAATTCAATTCCAAACATTGATGGTGAAAATTTTTACTTCTCTGAGCAAAATGATCGTACAAAGTTGCGTCATATCGAAATTCCTTCAGGATCTTATGAAATTACTGATATCGAAGCATACATTCGAAATGAACTATTGGGTATATACAATTCGGTTCAGGAGTTTACTTTAAAACCGAACAACAATATGCTTAAATGTGAAATTTTCTGTCAAGATCATACCATTACTTTCGAGAAAGACGATAGTCTTGGTAAATTATTTGGTTTCTCCTCAAATAGAGTGTTAACATCAGAAAAAATGCATTCTTCAGATCAACCTGTAAACATTATAAAAGTATCAAGTCTACTCTTTGAACGCAACATTACTGAAGGAGCCTTCTATGAAGACAGACCTGTACACACCATTCCGCATTTTCCGATAAATGTTGATCCAAGTTTTTCTATTGATGAACGTCCTAATAATTCTATATACATACCTGTAAGCAACGGTATACGTGAAATTACCAAAATTATTGTTAGTATAGTCGATCAAGAATTAAGACCCGTCAACTTTAGAGGAGAGAAAAGTACACTCCATTTGGATTTTAAGGAAACGATATAGATGGGTTTAATTATAAAACAAAATTCAACAAGTCAATATTGCCTTTGCCCTACTGCTGCCAATAAAGCCTTTCTTGTTGCCATTGGATTAAAGTTGAAAGATGTCAAAACGTCAATACATTCGACGGGGGGTTCAACAGCAGGAACCTCAATCACCTATTTTAAATATTTACCAAAAACCTCTGTTTGACAATACTATTAGAAAAGAAGAATTTCGTACATATACACCCTACATCAAAATATTTAATAATAGTTACGTTGTAGAATTTATCATAAATCAATCAGATGCATTCTTTGCGATACACGAAACTCTGTTGGAAAAAAAGGAAGTATAGAGAAAGTAGGTAATGGAGTGGTTTTCCTAGCACCGAATGCTGGAGCGTTCTTGTTTGATATATGTACATATATCCAAAGCTCACACGATATGGAAATAGTTCGGGACCCAGGTGTAGTTAGCACTATTCGCAGTTTGTTATGTTATACTACTGAAGATTCTAAGTTTCTCAGTACTGCAGGATGGACTATTAGAATAATCCACATATATCGGGACACAGCTTTAGTTTACTGATTCCGATAAAACATATTTTTAACATTTTCAACGATTACAATAAATTAACCTATGGTCGTCAAGTGTTTTGATTTATTCAAGCACGTAATGATAGAGACTGTATTTTAGTGGAAGAACTAAATGCTACAACAACAACAACAGTATCTTTAACTGTTGCCAGCATGGAACTTAAGGTCACGCATGTCTTTCCCAATGATGATATGAAAATGGAATTAATGACTCCGATTAAGAATAATGCGCCGATAACTATACCTTTTCGTAAATGGGAGGTCAATGAACTACCTTCACTTACGTCAGGATCTTGACGTGAAATATGGAGTGTAAAGACAACTTCATCTGTTGAACGTCCACGTTATGTCATTGTGGCTTTTTAAACTTCTAAACGAGATGACATACACTCCGATCCAACGTTATTAGATCACATTAGAATGTCCAGCATACGATTGGTTATTAATGGAGAATATTGGCCTAACGAGAGAATGCAATTGGATTTTGCAAAAAATGACTATGCTATAGCTCACTGTAAGTATACGGAATTCTTTCGTAGTTATACTTTTTCCTCAACAAAACATCCCATCTTAGATTATGCTGCATTCAAGAAATATGCCTTATTTGTTTTTGACTGTTCCAAGCAAGATGATACGTCATTCAGATCAGGAATCGTTGATGTTAAACTGGAAATCGAAGCAGATGAAAGTTTTCCGGCAGGCACTGGAGTCTACTGTTTAATTGTTCATGACAGCCTACTCGAATACTTTCCTCTAACAGAAATTGTCAAAAATATTATTTAAGTAGGTTTACAGAATATGTCACTGAGTATCAATTATCGCGCTCAATCATGAGGATTGCTTTAGTCGACATACAGGGATTTATGATAGATGGATGGTTTGTACCCAAGGGACTCAGCATTGAAATTGGTTTTAAACGATATCATTACATATTTACATCTCCGCAACCGTTTGCTTCATTAACTAATCAAGATAAGAAGACTCTATTTTTTCTGGAGAAAAACGTGCATGGCATTCGATATTCCAATGGTGGTGTTGAATATTCCAAAATAAATAAAGTACTAGAATCCAAGTTATTGTATGCTGCCGATTACATTTACGTTCGAGGAGAAAAAAAAGCAGATTTTTTCAGGCATTAAAATTAAACACGTCAATGCGAATGCATTATTAATTTTACTTTTCATGATCTCGCTAAATATGTTGCTTATGGTAGTCGTCTATCTGCGTAAATATAGCTGCTTTGCTACTGCTCTTGTAATATTTCTGAATTCCAATTTATTACACTATCACTAATATGTAAATTCTCTAACTGTGTGATAATTTTTCTTAAATCCTGATATACTTTAATATCTTTCCGTAACTCGATGAGTTTCTCTTGAAAGTGTGCAACTTTATGTCTGTATTCACTCAAAGACATGACGGTACTGAAAACTTAAAGTACTTTACTTATTGTTCATTACGTAAATTGTTTACCCATTTTTATTAGGACAAATAGAAACTAGAGCACAGGTATTGAATAACACATATGTGTCCTGTTTCATAATACTTTTGCTAAAAAACTAACCTGAAAGACTCAGCATTTTTACAAAAACATCATCGTTGTCCTAATAACCGATATTGTTATAAATATAGTAAACACACAGGTAATTTAGTTCAGCATAATATTAGTTCGTTAGTAAATCAGAATAGTCCATTTGTTCGAGATGTAATTATAGTTACTCGTGAGATGTAACGTAATCATATAAATAAGTAATGTCATGGATAGGTTATTCCGTGTGTATATAAATAACCAATGAACGAGATACATCACAGTTTAATACATTATTTAACTTCTGCGACAAATAAGATGTAGTTCCATAATACAACATAATATTTGGATATGTATCCAAAATAATATATTCATCCATTATACATTATAGCCACCACGTAGCCCCGAATTTAATCCGCTTGATTTTGGTGTATGGGGCGCATTAAAACAACGTGTCTATAAGAATCCCATAAACATTCGCAACCAACTATGGGAAGAAATAAATACTGCAGCAGTTTCTTTAGAACCAATGATGCTATTTAATATGAGACGATCTTTTATGAAATATATTGACAAATGAATTAAAGAAAATGGTGGACATATCGAACACTTACTTTGACAAAAAGTTATGTTATTTAGTTTAACTATTTCTTAATTTGGTTTGTAAACAAAATGTTTTTCTTATGACTTTAATTTAACATAAAACATCAAATCTTTTATGTAAAATCCTATTATTCTGTTATTTTGTCAAATCCTATTATTAATTATCCTGCTGATTTATTTATTTTATTTAATATTTCGTTAACTATTAACTTTAGTTAAAGGTATTTTATACCAAAATTCAGAAGTATTAATGTTTTTGCTATTTTTTCTTCGTTGCCTGGAGTAATTACCTTAGATCAGAATTATGCAACTGATTTTTAAAATACGATTATCTCGAAAACTGTTGAGTTTTGAAGTTATTAACAGGTATATCTTTTTTTTGTTAAAATAATGTATCTTTAATATTTTTTATCCCAAATACAGGTAACTTAAAGAGCAAAAAAGTTAAGTGCAAATTTATACCACATATGTGGCATAAGATGTGGCATAAGTGGCGCCCTCTATCAGTTACATTAAAGTGTGCATCAAATTATAATTTCTTATATTTAAAAGTACCCATTTGTAAATTTTTATACATACATGTTTACAAACATAAAAGTTGTAGCGAAAAATAAAATTTTAATTTTGCACTTTACCACCCTGTATCTTTCTTAATATCAACATTTTATTAAAGCAATTTGGCTTAAATCGTAATATTTTAAAGTGCAGAATCTACTGTTTCTTTTTGTACAATTACTTAAGGACCACCCTGTATATATATATATATATATATATATATATATATATATATATATATATATATATATACATCATACTATCATTTTCGCATCGATACATTATGCTTTTACCATCAATTTAGCATCGTCTTGCAAAGTAGCATCTGTATATCGACGCTACTTTACAAGACCTTAATAACTTTTTTCCTGTACTTGTTACAAGAATTTTAACCATCTCATTGATTAGAGTGTTGATACCGTGTTGATATTTTAAAATATCCGCTTTCTCTTTTTATCCCTTACTGAGTTATACAAGTTTATTCCAGAAAACGTTTGAGTCTAAAATGATGGTACAGTGAAAATATTATATATATTTAGTTCAGGGTTTTACCGTTTACTCGCTGCCATTATATACATGAAAATGTATATCCCACTTTCATTATCAATCATTTTAGCATCAGAAATTTGGCATCGCTGTTGAATATAATATTACCCACAATGAAATAGTAAATTTAAGAATATATATATATATATATACATATATATATATATATATATATATATATATATATATATATATATATATATATATATATATATATATATATATATATTCTTTTCATCCACAAATCATTCTGGCATCATGGTTGGTTAAAAGTAACGGGATATGATATATTGCAACTACCTATGGTATCTTCGCTCCAATTGGTCCAGTCGCGACGTACAGCCCCTCAAATGATAGGATTTAACCAATAAAATACAATAAGACAGAAAAATCAAATATAGCAGCATGTCAAAAAGGCCTTAATTATATATCTTTGTTTCTATAAGTCCAATCGTGACGTACAGTATCTCAAATGACAGGATTTAACGAATGGAAAACAATGAAATAAAAAAATTAAATACAGCAACATGTCAAAAGGGCCGTAGTCACGTATCTTCGGTTCTATTAGTCCAATCGTGACGTATAGTACCTCTAATGATAGGATTTAACATAGAGAATACAATGGGATACAAAAATCAAATACAGAACAATGTCAAAAGGGCCTTAGTTGTGTATCTTTAGTTCTATTAGTCCAATCATGACGTACAGTACCTCAAATGAAAGGATTTAACAAATAAAATACAATGAGGTATAAAAATTAAATAAAGTAGCATGTCAAAATGGCCTTAGTTATGTATCTTCGGTCCTATTAGTCCAATCGTGACGTACGATACCTCAAATAATAGAATTTAACTAATAGAATACAATGAGATAGAAATCAAATACAGCAAAATATTAAAAGGGCCTTAGTTACGTATCTTCGTTTTTATTAGCCCAATCGTGACGTACAGTACCTTAAATGATAGAATTTAACCAATCGAATACAATAAGATAGAAAAATAAAATACATCAGCTTATCAAAAGGGCCTTAGTTATGTATCTGCGGTCCTATTAGTCCAATCGTGACGTACAGTACCTCAAATGGTAACATTTAACCAATAGAATACTACGACGTAGAAATCAAATACATCAACACGTTAAAAGGACCTTAGGTATATATCTTTGCTCCTATATATGTTATGTCAAAAGAGCCTTAGTTGCGTATCTCGAGTCCTATAGGTCTAATCAGGATATATGGAGCCTAAAATGATAGGATTTAACGAAGATAATACGATAGTGGAGAGAAATTCAACATGGCTGCATCTAATATCACCTTAAACTGGCAGCAATAAAACGAATTTACGCACAGAGGTATGTGGCATATTACGTGAGAGGATTTAGCGAATACCATACGATTACGTCATACATCTCTTTGCATACGTCCACTTTTAGTTTACTACTTAGTATGTATTCAGTACTTAGCTTTACGGTGTTGAGGCATGGACTCTTAAACAGAAGAATGTTACAAATCTTGAAAGCTTTGAGATGTGGTGCTACTGCCGTATACTAAAAATAAGTTGAGTGGATAAAATTACAAATGAAGGGGTAATACGTAGAATAAATAACGATCTAGAAGTTATACTGAATATAAAAAAGAGAAAACTTAAACACTTTGCCCACCTGATGAGTTAGTGATGAGTGAATTATTCAAAACAGCAGTAAATAAAATTAGAATCGCCCTAATGATATCCAATCTCCGATAGGAGAGGCACTCAAAGAAGAAAATATGAAAGACTCGAAAAATCTCCAACGTTCACTGTTAAACATATTCCTCCCGTTCACTGCACACATTTACTGCTCCTTGACGCTGTGACGAGAATGAGATAGGATTTAACAAATGAAATGACAGAAAACTAAACAAGACAGAGTGTCAAACGTGAAATGCCTCGTAGAACGTGAAATAGCGTCAAATTATATGATGGCCGTAGACGTTTCTTTAATACCCAGCAAACGACTCGCTTTGTAAATTTACATAGGCGGAATCTGTACGAGAAAAAGTCGATCATTCGTTTTATAATCCAAAGGGGACCATAAAATATTCAACGTTAAAATGTGACATAATGTAACGTTATGACAAATCTTTTTTCTCCCGCACGGGTGCATGCCTGTGTACCTATGCAAAAGGAGTCGTGCATAACCTTTAAGTTGATCGTAATACATAACTGCAACAACAAGTATGTTGACGGTTTGGGTTAGTATACACAGTGCATTCCGTACGTTTTTTAAACATGATTAGGAAATTGTTGACTGGAGGCTATTAAAGAAGTTCTTAAAATTTTTGCGGGTCACAACCTTTTCTCTAAATGGAGTGAATATTGTTATCCGTTTAATTTTTTCCCCAGTTGAATAATTCCTGCTGGTATTTGGTCTAAGCTTACTTCTTTTCCCCATTTAAGCTGTTTCATAGCTAATTCTACTTCCTCGTTATAGTACCCTGTTCACCTGGCAATTTCGGACTATTTCATCTCTTATAACATAAAACAGTTGTTTCAGATATCTTTATCGCGTTTCCTTTTTTTATGCATGAATATGCTGCCGTTTTCATCTTTTACTATTTCATATGGAGCTACACGATTAACAATTCCAAATCAAGAAAACACAAGTAACACTCCGAATTATATTATACAACTAATAGTCGAAAAATGAAAAGCAAGAGTTAGATGACCAAGAAGCCGAAATCTTAATGACGAACACAAATATAATCGACTAATCAGACAATTAAGATCAGCGCTACATGACGCACGCAATGCCACATTTGAACACTACATTAGTACATTGTCTAAAGAAGATCATTCAGTATGGATACCAACAAAAACACTTAAAGAGACCAGAACAACACAACCCACAAATTAAGAAAGATGACGTTAGTTGAGGAAGATCAGACCAGGAAAAAATGTCAACATTTTCAGAATACCAGATAATAATAATCCAGCAATAGAACGCTGAAAACTTTTGTTTTTAACTGTACGCCCGTCGTGAATGACATACCATTTTTTAAATAACACTTAATATTGCACTTTTTTAGTGTATTTATTTAATGTGTCAAGATAATTCTTTTAGGAATATATTTATTTATAACATACGGTCTTATGGTCTTATTACGGCTTTCAGATTATGCGACATAAATGTATCTTGTACCGCACTGCTAATTAAGAATTATGTTTGTAATGCGATAAGAGGTCCGGATATACGAGACACCAGTGACTCATGCCGCACTGATAAAAATCCGACAGGAATCTGCATTTCTATAAAAAAAAATAGATTAATTTGTTTTGTGTATTAATTTAGTTTAGGTCGAACAAGAGTTGCAGTAAAAGATTTTTCTAAATATAGAGTGTAAACCATATTTCCAATGCTTTATGAAAGAGAACCAGTTTATAATATTCTGGACGACGTAATAACACCTTATTTTAGAATATTGGTCGATGAATTGAAATCATTGTTCAAGAAACGAATTATTCATGTGCAGATGTTTTACTCTAAAAACATGTAAAACTAAAATCTCGATTAAAAAAGTTGCAACCAGTTACTCTCGATGAAATTTAACCCCATTATTGATTTTACGAGTGATAAAATGGATCGACAAAAGACCAGTTTTAATCCTTGCATCATTTAAACATAATAGTTGTATCTTGGTTTAATCAAATAAAAAGAAAAATTATACACAAGTACTAAAACCACAAATTATTCTCGATTATAACTTGGTGAAAAAGAGTGTTGATTTTAGTGATCAAGTGGCTTCTTACCAAAGCCCAATACGCAAAATTCTGAAGTGGTACCGGTAAGTGGCAATGGAATTAATATTTAATACCGCAGTAGTCAATGCTTAGTTGCTAAATAATATAAAACGTAAAAAAAGCGACAACCTATCCTTGAGTTCAGACTGGAGTTCGCGAAGGCATTTACAAATAAAGAAATGTTGTAACCCTCATGACCAGTTACACCCAAAAATACCATCTAAGGCAAAGCGATGTAGATAATACAAAGAGAAGAAAGTGTACAAGATGTTACAAAGTTTTAAGAAGAAGCATGACTAGTAGAAAGGCCGATAGAAAAGTTAAAAAAGTTAAATTTTACTTATACAGGAACTATTATTGAGTAAAAACGTATTGTGGCTCAAGTGGCCTTATAGTATTGGAAGTCGTAAGTTGATAGTTTCCAGTAGAACGTTTTTATTGTTAATTACCTCGTAAAAGTGAGTTATAGTATTTATAAAGAAATGGATGTAAATAATATGCCTTCGACATCTAAAAAAGGTAGATGTGAACATAAACGTAGATTGACCACTGCTGAATTACTACAATCATTGTTAGAAGCATCGGGCGAGGACGATGTGGATTAAATGAATGGTGGAAGTGACTGACAAAATACTTGCACAAAGTCGTTCAGAAAAATCGAGGATTGCGTTTTGGAAAGAGACAACACAAACAGAATTTAAGACTTTTCTCGAGCTTATGTTCCATATGGGGACAATTAAAATGAACCGTCTGCATGACTACTGGAAAAGTATAGGTAACTATAATAGTGTTGACTTGACTAGACAATTGTTCATAGCCCATATGAAGAAATAACCGAATCCTCACTTGTCAAAGAAACTAAAAAAACGTTAAGTGGTCTAAAAACTAAAAAGTCCCCTATTCAAACTGGTTTTTAATAAAAAATTTAATAATATGTTAAAAGTTTTTTTAATATACCCTAAAACTGAAAGCGCAAAGAATCGATTGCAAGTTACAAAATACTTATAGTCATACGAGTTTGGACAAGTACAGTTGTTTAAATAATTGCTTTCTGTGATAAACAAATTGAATAAATTGTAAAATATTTTTTGATCTGCTTGATATTTAGCATACTTTAATAACTCATCAATTGCCATGATTTCAAGTAGCTATATTATCTGTCGTTAGTCACAAAACAAAGTTATTAACATTTATAAATTACTACAGACATATAATATCTTAGAGTTGTAACGATGAGTCAAAGCCATCACCGTTAAACCAGCGTGCGCGCGAACCAACCCATGAAGTAGGAGTGTATCGACAGTAGAAAGGGCAAAACTAATTACACAGCTCCGCTATATAAACCGCAACATTTCCTCATAGAGACAGAATCGACAGGTGTTGACTGAAGGTTCTCTTCTTCCCTACCCTGGCTTGTGGACGTGTTGAGTTCACAAGTTGTTCCGTCTCCCATACCGCCGCTATCCGAAGAGCGTGTTGAGCTTTTCACTACCCGTACTCTGAAGCAGTCGTGTTGAGACTGTCGAGGAGTGTCCTATTAACCCGAATCACTTAAGGGACGTGTTGAGTTCCTTTCCTTCCTTTGTACCTATCGTCCGCTGTTATTAAATCGATACAACGTTACCGTAAAATTTCAGATACACACTCGCTTGCCGATAAGACTAGTTCCATATGACAAGGTCAAACTTAATTTGAATAAATAGGCCAGGTACTGAGAAGACTAAACCAAATTGTAAAT
Source organism: Diabrotica undecimpunctata (assembly GCF_040954645.1). NCBI lineage: Eukaryota > Metazoa > Arthropoda > Insecta > Coleoptera > Chrysomelidae > Diabrotica > Diabrotica undecimpunctata. The sequence goes on from NC_092808.1 coordinate 70,415,821, forward strand.
ATGTACATAAGATTTTTGTCAATTTAATTTAAGGAAGACAATAAAGTTTTATTTTTATTTTGAACTTTGTCTCTGACTGTCTAAAAGCTACCCGGATAGTGACTCCCACGAGAGGACATCACAGAGTTTATGGTTTTTTGGAATTATCTCAATTATTTATGTATTTAAATTTGGTATTTCTCTACATAGAAAACTTTTTATGATCTACAACTTTTATTTAAATTATTATTCTTTAGAATGTATACAAAACGTTTTATAAGCAAAATTTTTTATTTTGCCTTTTAAGATTGTTTAAGAAAACAAAGCAAAATCAACTGTACGTCTTTACGAATTTTTCGTCGGCTACCCCTCATACTATTTAGAATTTAAATTTCTGTAAGATTTTTTAAAACTATTTAGCGAGGTTCCGTTAACTACTTTCTTATGACATGGTCAAAGTCAAATATTATTTTTTTATGTGATTATGCCACAATTATTGGTCGATATTGAGATGAAAATTACATTTTTAATTAACTAATATTTAACGATACGATTTCCAATATTTAACCTTGTTTATTGTACAAAGTATGTAAAAATGTGTATACACATTTTGTACAAAAAACGTTTTTTGAGAACAATTTCCTGAATTGAAATCAAAATGTTAAACATTAAATAATTAAAAATGTGATTCTCATCCCAATCACAACCAATATTTTTGACCTAATCCCAGAAAAATCTAATATTTATCTTAAACTATTCACTGATAGCTTCGATTAAACAGCTTGGAAATTGAAATATGTAAAATATTCCTCTACACAACTCTCTGGGAAAAAATATCTAAATTGAATAAATATAACAACTGAACGTTGATATAAAAAAACTAGTTGGTTGACCCCAGCCGGTCGGCAGGTAGTTTCAATGTCTTCATTTGAACTTGACCCAAAACCGATCGATATTTTTATGTTTTCAAATATTATTTAAGTATTAACACTGGCAACATCTATTGGCTTTAAAATGATACCAAATACAGTAATTTTACCTCCCAATGTTAAAATGATGGTTTGATGTAAAAAATTTAATTTATAAAAAAATCGGATTATTGAAAAACCGACAACGGTGTCAAGCCGTTATATATATATATATATATATATATATATATATATATATATATATATATATATATATATATATATATATATATATATATATATTGTTATGAAATTAAAGCTCCTAAACAGTTTTTTTTTTTTGAATAGTATGAACATAAAACAAAATGACAATATTGAATATACCACATATATATTTAACTCAAACAATTGTATTATTGTTGTTAATTTAATAGTTGAAACTAGATTCAACAATAAGAAAGAAACTAAAAGCAAAAATAAGCAGAATTCACAGACATGTAACAAACCAATAAGGACTATATTGTATCACCAGATTTAATTAATGTTTTCAAAATAATTTTATTATTATTATAATTAAAACCAGTTGGTTTATTATAAACAAATTTAGCATAATAGAAATAAGATTCTTTTAATACGTGAGTTATTATAGCCACTGAGTTATAGTTGGTTGATAAACACTTTTCAATAAAAAAAAAATATATAAAAAAAAATTAAACCAAAAACAATTGTTGATCATGAAATTGATTATGATTTAAACTTAAGTTATTGTTCGTTATATATATATTATATTATTTATGTAAGAGATACTTACAGAATAAGCCAATATAGCCACAACATAAAGATACAAAAAGCAAATATCAAACCACTTCGGATCGAGTGGAAATAAAAACCATAAATTTGTATTTATTAATTAATTACAATTTTTATTATAATCCAAATTCTAATATATACAAGTCAATAGAATCTTCAACAGTCCTAAAACAGATAAAATATTTAAGTCATTTATTCACAAAGTAAGAAGTTTCAATTTGTTAGTAAACATACAGTTAACATGGATAGAGCTCGGAAAATAAAACGTGTTAGGAGGTGAAATAGGATATATCTCATAAATAAGAGTTCAGAATGATATAATCTTTAATGGACAGGTAATCTGAAGACAATTCTCAGTGATTCAATATCAAAAATGCTTTCAGATAGCTTTAAAATTAAATAAAAGCAAAATAAAAGCAACTAATTCATGTTAAAATTGGTGTATGTCAAATTTGTTAGTAAAAATTTTAATATTTAAATTATCATTTGTTGTAGAAATTATATGTCAAAAGAATGCTTAAATTCTCTAGTATTTGTTTCAATTCATTTCAAAAGTCAATATAATTCTAAAGATTTAACAATTTATGAAAATTTAAAATATTTTTTATTTTAATCATAAATGTCAAAAATATACAAAAATCCTGTCAGATCTTAAAAAACATTGTCAAAATGCTTGGAGATCTGGTAAGCAATGAAAAATAAAAGATAGAAAATCAATAGTTACGAAGGAGGAGAAAATTTTTGATTTTTTTCAGCAGTCACAATTTTTCAAAAGTATTTTAAAAAACCTTAAAAAAGTCCTGAATTATAACAAAGTATATTCAAATTACCTTGCCGATAAGAAACCATCGTTTCTGATTAAATTTTAGCAAAGCCTGCAGATTAACAGTATATTTTCCGATAAGGGAATTGTTAGCAGTCATCATAAAGAGGTCCACAGCTACCAGAAAGGTGAGTTTTTACACTCATTTGAATTCTCGCTGAATAAAGAGACCGTTTGGTGTTTATTTTTGACTGAAGATCATTTAAAATTCATTTTGGGTACTTATAAATATTTCTCAACCATTGGAGAGATAATTCTGATAGTTTTGCGGCCCTAATCCATTAGAAGACGTCACTGAAAGATGCAATCTTTGTTATTGAAGATTTCCATAAAATTTTTAGAGAAGGGATTATCTGAAAGACGAAAGTGAACTTTAATAAAGTTAAACGCAAGTTTTGAAATTTCTTTAGAAATAATCTTACCTTTTTTTTTTAAGCAGCCTATATCATTCTAAATCATCTTTGTGTTAAAAAACAAAATAATTTGAAGTCAAGTTCACAAAAATTTTATTATCGCTTTTGTAATATTAACCAAATATAATTCACCGTTTCTTTTGCTTACTAAAATCATTAAACAAAACAGTTAAACTAAAAAATTGAAGGATTATAAACCTTTGTTTTCGCTCTAAAAAGATAGTAAGTGAGGTTATAAATACTTTGACAAACAAACACGTATTAGATCTTAGATCAAGTATTTCTTGTTGCAACTTCACAAAACACTAATTTCATATACTTACTTCAATATTGTATTACGTCATAAATCTAAATCCATTCATATTAGTATTAAACGTTTAAGTATTGGCTTATTTATTGGAAGAATCTTAAATAATTTTTTTTATATATTATACAAGATATCGTTGTGTAATATTTAATTGATCACTTGTGAATAATTGCACAGTACATTAAAAATAAAACTTCTTGTGTGGTGATTTTTGCTTTATATAATTTTATATAGCTTTATCAAGCAGTACAGGTCACAGAACTCGCTTGAGTTAAGAGTCTGCATGTTCTAAGACAAATAAGTAAAAAAAAAAAAAAAAAAAAAAAATTTTAATTCAAAATACAGATTTAGAGAATACAAGGTGAGTAGAATAAATGTTTGTCAAATTTTTTTTATTTTCAGGCGTTCAATAATTTTTATTAAAAGCATTTCTAAATTTAACAATATTACAAATTAATCAACTTAAAAAATTTATTTTTATCTTCATAAAGCTAGCCGGTAAATAAGAGCAACTTGTAGTTTTCTTGCATCGAATTCACATATCATAACAATTTGGCGAGCCCAACGTGTGGCTGTGTATTTGGACGGTGACAGGTAGTGCATTATAACAAAGTATTAACCAGTGGTGTACCTTAAACATTTAATAACATAATATACAGGGTGTTAAGAGTATAATTTGTGTAGATAATAAGTTTATTGAGTGAATTGAAATTAAATAAAAATAAACATGGACAAAAGAAAGACTAGATCACATAAGAACGTAGAAGAAGAACAGGAAGTGACAGACAGAACCGAAGAACAAATTAAAGAGACTGAAGAAGTACAGGAGACAATGGAGGAGAAAAGACAGCCAGAAGAAGCACAAATGGAAAGGCAAATGGCAAGTGGAGACCAAGCTCAGCCCGTAAAGAAGGATGAATTGGACTTTCACAAGATGATGGCAATTTTGTTACAGAAAATAAAAAAAACTGAGCAAAATATAAACCAGAAAGCAGAAGAAAATAAACAACATATGACAAAAGAACTTGAAGATACAAAAAAAGAAATAAAACGGGAAATAACACAAAATTTTGATGACAAAATACAACAGATGGCACAACAGGTTGAGGATAAGTTGGGAAAGAAGATAGAAGAAGTAAAAGAAGAGTTAACCCTAGAAATGGCCAAGATGGAAGAGCAGTGCAAAGAACAAATGGAAGTGTTATCGGCACAGCTGGAAAAGAATAATGAAACTCAAAATAAAAAGATTGAATTAATGGAACAAAATTTGAAGCTAGAACAACAAAATAACCAAAAAAAGTTCGAAGATATTGACGAACAAATGGGAGTGTTGGCAGTACAGCTGGAGCATCATATTGAGCAGAAGGAAGAGATATTTCGACGAGACATTAATGAACAGTGGAAGAAAAAAGAAGATGAAATAGATGAAAATATGAATAAGACCAAAGAGATAATGGAGAAAGAAATTGGGAGAGTACAAGAGTCTCTTAAAGAAGTGACACAGAAGGAATTGGATGCAAGGCCGGTTGTACAAACGGTCGAAAGAGATTGTAAAATCTATTTTAGTGGAAGAATAAAACAGCAGCATCCAGTACCTTTCATGAAATTCCTTAGGCACAGATATGCATCTTACAGAAATTTCGAAGACTTTAAAGAATTCATCAGAAACCAGATGACGGATGAGGCGTTACTATGGTTTTCGAACAAAGAAAATGAGTTGGTGGATCTGGAAGACTTTGCGACCAAATTCAGTGAATATTTCTGGGGTCAAGCACAACAGCGTTCAATCAAAAACGAGCTGTTAAGTGGCAAATACAACCCAAATCGTAGCATGTCATACCACCGGTACGCCATGCAAATTTACAGCACAGCTCAATACTTAGACTGTGGTTTTAACGAAGAATACATTGTGGGTTGTATCGTGCAACACTTTGATCGGACATTGGAAGATATCATGATGTTATACAACTTTAAAGAAATAGACAAACTGTGCCAATTTTTGATGAAGCATGAGCAACGAAACCCCATGTATCAAAACAATGACCAAGCAAATAATAATAATAATAACAACTTCAATGGGAGCAATAACTACAGCAGAAACAATAATCAGAACGGCAATAATTTCAATAATCATCGTAATTTTAACAATAACTATAGACAAAATAATGGTAACAACAACTATAATAACTCGAACTTTAGGAATAATAATAATAACTACCGCAACCAAAATAATCAGAACTTTAATCGCCAAAACTATAATCGTAACAATCAAACTAACAACAATAACTATGGAAAAAATGGACGGTATCAAAACGGTAATTACAATAATCAAAACAACGGAAATTTTAACAGAAATAATTACAATAATAACAACAGAAACTTTAACTCCAATGGCAATATGAATCATGCATTTTCAAACAGTGCCATTCAACAGAATCAGACAAACAATTCACAACAACAGTCAAATCAAAACTACACAAACAATCGAAACCATAACACTAGAAGTCTAGAAGATATAAATAGAAATAACCAAAAAAGACAAGTGAATTTTCTAAGTCACCATCAATCATACACCGACGTCAGTCAACAAGAGTCACCAATTGAAACACTCAACACATCATCACCATCACAACCCTTTGACACACAATACACAACAGATTCACAATCACCAAATTTTCAATAAAGCACCTGCTAAATGCGGCCGTATGTCACTATGAGCATCCAAGGGAGTTCATAACATTTGGGGAAGAAAAGAAAAATCAAAATTTGCAAGGGTTAATTTTAATTCAGGGTAAATTCTTTCAAAAACAAGTTAAAATTTTAATAGACACGGGTTCTGAAGTTTCACTAATTGACAATAAAGTTATTAATGAATTAAATTTTCAAAAATATTGTTATTCAATTCCAAAGGTTAATCTAGTGGGTGCAAACAACAAAAAACTATATGAAGCAAAGAAGGGAATAATGAGAAAAGTATTCTTTGATACAACCGAATATAGTATGCAATTCAATAGAACCTGAATATGACCAAATTTGTCAAGATGTAAAACTAAGAATCATCAAGAATGGAGAGAAATATTTGAAAAGACAAAACAAAAGGAAGATGAGAACAAACCGAAAATTTCAAAAAGGAGAAATAGTATTAATTAGAGCACATAGGGTAAGCAATTATAGAGATAACATTTGTAACAAACTTTTACCACCATTGGAGGGACCTTATGAAGTTGAAACAGAAGATGGAGAAAATAGTTATTTATTGAAATATCCTGAGAGTGGGTATCTTAGAGGAGTTTTTAACATAAAAGACATTTACAAATATGAACAATAAGTGAAGAAATAAGAAGACATTATTAATTTTAAGTTATATTTATAAAATGAAACAATTAATATTTTTTTATATTAAGTAAAGGACATGAATGGGATACAGAAGATGGAATAATAATAATAATAATGCGGCTATTTATGAAATATGAAATATGATGAAATATGAATTATTGCGGATATTATGATTATGAATATGATATATAATATAATATGAATTATGATGAATTATGAAAGATTATAATGATATAATTATGCAGTATAATAATAAAACTTGGAATGGAATTACAGAAGAAGGATTGGAGAGGAAAAATTTGAAACGAAGATGGCAGAACTCTAAGAAACCAAGGAAGAAAAACAACTATAAAATGGATTCAAAAGTAGAATATAAACTCAACCCTCAACGAAAACTTATTAAAAATAACCGAATGATAATAAAGTCACATTCAAACTAGCTTACACTCTAACCACAAAATGCAGCTCACACGTGCTTAAATAAAACTTAAACTCTATATTTTTTTGTATATATTCAAAATAAAACATGCATTAATAAAACAAACTAAAGCAACTTAAGCTTACACATGCAAAATTAAAAGAACAAAACTAATTATTATTTTTTTTCAAAGAGAGCATTCAAACTATCTGCAGCATAATTGTATACCATATATATGCAACTGAATCAAAAATTTAATTGTTTTTAACCATCACACATTCATAAAATCACTGAAACATACACTTGTGTCGACGTTCAGAGAAACAATCACACAACTTGCAAAAAACCAGTCAAAGAAAAATGAATATTTGATATTTGCCAAAAAAATTGTCAAATATGGAATATTAATTTTTGGAGAATTGTTATGAAATTAAAGCTCCTAAACAGTTTTTTTTTTTTGAATAGTATGAACATAAAACAAAATGACAATATTGAATATACCACATATATATTTAACTCAAACAATTGTATTATTGTTGTTAATTTAATAGTTGAAACTAGATTCAACAATAAGAAAGAAACTAAAAGCAAAAATAAGCAGAATTCACAGACATGTAACAAACCAATAAGGACTATATTGTATCACCAGATTTAATTAATGTTTTCAAAATAATTTTATTATTATTATAATTAAAACCAGTTGGTTTATTATAAACAAATTTAGCATAATAGAAATAAGATTCTTTTAATACGTGAGTTATTATAGCCACTGAGTTATAGTTGGTTGATAAACACTTTTCAATAAAAAAAAAATATATAAAAAAAAATTAAACCAAAAACAATTGTTGATCATGAAATTGATTATGATTTAAACTTAAGTTATTGTTCGTTATATATATATTATATTATTTATGTAAGAGATACTTACAGAATAAGCCAATATAGCCACAACATAAAGATACAAAAAGCAAATATCAAACCACTTCGGATCGAGTGGAAATAAAAACCATAAATTTGTATTTATTAATTAATTACAATTTTTATTATAATCCAAATTCTAATATATACAAGTCAATAGAATCTTCAACAGTCCTAAAACAGATAAAATATTTAAGTCATTTATTCACAAAGTAAGAAGTTTCAATTTGTTAGTAAACATACAGTTAACATGGATAGAGCTCGGAAAATAAAACGTGTTAGGAGGTGAAATAGGATATATCTCATAAATAAGAGTTCAGAATGATATAATCTTTAATGGACAGGTAATCTGAAGACAATTCTCAGTGATTCAATATCAAAAATGCTTTCAGATAGCTTTAAAATTAAATAAAAGCAAAATAAAAGCAACTAATTCATGTTAAAATTGGTGTATGTCAAATTTGTTAGTAAAAATTTTAATATTTAAATTATCATTTGTTGTAGAAATTATATGTCAAAAGAATGCTTAAATTCTCTAGTATTTGTTTCAATTCATTTCAAAAGTCAATATAATTCTAAAGATTTAACAATTTATGAAAATTTAAAATATTTTTTATTTTAATCATAAATGTCAAAAATATACAAAAATCCTGTCAGATCTTAAAAAACATTGTCAAAATGCTTGGAGATCTGGTAAGCAATGAAAAATAAAAGATAGAAAATCAATAGTTACGAAGGAGGAGAAAATTTTTGATTTTTTTCAGCAGTCACAATTTTTCAAAAGTATTTTAAAAAACCTTAAAAAAGTCCTGAATTATAACAAAGTATATTCAAATTACCTTGCCGATAAGAAACCATCGTTTCTGATTAAATTTTAGCAAAGCCTGCAGATTAACAGTATATTTTCCGATAAGGGAATTGTTAGCAGTCATCATAAAGAGGTCCACAGCTACCAGAAAGGTGAGTTTTTACACTCATTTGAATTCTCGCTGAATAAAGAGACCGTTTGGTGTTTATTTTTGACTGAAGATCATTTAAAATTCATTTTGGGTACTTATAAATATTTCTCAACCATTGGAGAGATAATTCTGATAGTTTTGCGGCCCTAATCCATTAGAAGACGTCACTGAAAGATGCAATCTTTGTTATTGAAGATTTCCATAAAATTTTTAGAGAAGGGATTATCTGAAAGACGAAAGTGAACTTTAATAAAGTTAAACGCAAGTTTTGAAATTTCTTTAGAAATAATCTTACCTTTTTTTTTTAAGCAGCCTATATCATTCTAAATCATCTTTGTGTTAAAAAACAAAATAATTTGAAGTCAAGTTCACAAAAATTTTATTATCGCTTTTGTAATATTAACCAAATATAATTCACCGTTTCTTTTGCTTACTAAAATCATTAAACAAAACAGTTAAACTAAAAAATTGAAGGATTATAAACCTTTGTTTTCGCTCTAAAAAGATAGTAAGTGAGGTTATAAATACTTTGACAAACAAACACGTATTAGATCTTAGATCAAGTATTTCTTGTTGCAACTTCACAAAACACTAATTTCATATACTTACTTCAATATTGTATTACGTCATAAATCTAAATCCATTCATATTAGTATTAAACGTTTAAGTATTGGCTTATTTATTGGAAGAATCTTAAATAATTTTTTTTATATATTATACAAGATATCGTTGTGTAATATTTAATTGATCACTTGTGAATAATTGCACAGTACATTAAAAATAAAACTTCTTGTGTGGTGATTTTTGCTTTATATAATTTTATATAGCTTTATCAAGCAGTACAGGACACAGAACTCGCTTGAGTTAAGAGTCTGCATGTTCTAAGACAAATAAGTAAAAAAAAAAAAAAAAAATTTAAATTCAAAATACAGATTTAGAGAATACAAGGTGAGTAGAATAAATGTTTGTCAAATTTTTTTTATTTTCAGGCGTTCAATAATTTTTATTAAAAGCATTTCTAAATTTAACAATATTACAAATTAATCAACTTAAAAAATTTATTTTTATCTTCATAAAGCTAGCCGGTAAATAAGAGCAACTTGTAGTTTTCTTGCATCGAATTCACACATATCATAACAATATATATATATATATATATATATATATATATATATATATATATATATATATATATATATATATATATAAATATATATATATATATATATATATATATATATATATATATACATCCTACTATCATTTTCGCATCGATACATTATGCTTTTCCCATCAATTTAGCATCGTCTTGCAAAGTAGCATCTGTATATCGACGCTACTTTACAAGACCTCAATAACTGTTTTCCTGTACTTGTTACAAGAATTTTAACCATCTCATTGATTAGAGTTTTGATACCGTGTTGGTATTTTAAAATATCCGCTTTCTCTTTTTATCCCTTACTGAGTTATATAAGTTTATTCCAGAAAATGTTTGAGTCTAAAATGATGGTACAGTGAAAATATTATATATATTTAGTTCGGGGTTTTACCGTTTACTCGCTGCCATTATATACATGAAAATGTATATCCCACTTTCATTATCAATCATTTTAGCATCAGAAATTTGGCATCGCTGTTGAATATAATATTGCCCACAACGAAATAGTAAATTTAAGAATATATATATATATATTTTTTTCATCCACAAATCATTTTGGAATCATGTTTGGTTAAAAGGAACGGGTTATGATATATTGCAACTACCTATTGTATCTTCACTCCAATTCGTCCAGTCGCGACGTACAGCCCCTCAAATGATAGGATTTAACCAATAAAATACAATAAGACAGAAAAATCAAATATAGCAGCATGTCAAAAAGGCCTTAATTATATATCTTCGTTTTTATAAGTCCAATCGTGACGTACAGTATCTCAAATGACAGGATTTAACCAATTGAAAACAATGAAATAAAAAAATGAAATACAGCAACATGTCCAAAGGGCCGTAGTCACGTATCTTCGGTCCTATTAGTCCAATCGTGACGTATAGTACCTCTAATGATAGGATTTAACATAAATAATACAATGGGATAGAAAAATCAAATGCAGAACAATGTCAAAAGGGCCTTAGTTGTGTATCTTTAGTTCTATTAGTCCAATCATGATGTGCAGTACCTCAAATGAAAGGATTTGACAAATAAAATACAATGAGGTATAAAAATTAAATGGAGTAGCATGTCAAAATGGCCTTAGTTATGTATCTTCGGTCCTATTAGTCCAATCGTGACGTACGATACCTCAAATGATAGCACTTAACCAATAGAATACAATGACATAGAAATCAAATACAGCATCACGTCAAAAGGGCCTTAGTTACGTATCTTCGTTTTTAGTGGCCCAATCGTGACGTACAGTACCTCAAATGATAGGATTTAACCAATCGATTACAATAACATAGAAAAATAAAATACATCAGCTTGTCAAAAGGGCCTTAGTTATGTATCTGCGGTCCTATTAGTCCAATCGTGACGTTTCGTACCCCAAATGATAGAATTTAACTAATAGAATACAATGAGATATAAAAATTAAATAGAGTAGCCTGGCAAAAGGGCCTTAGTTATGTATCTTTGATCCTATTAGTCCAATCGTGACGTACAGTACCTCAAATGGTACAATTTAATCAATAGAATACTACGACGTAGAAATCAAATACATTACCACCAAAAGGACCTTGGGTATATATCTTTGCTCCTATATTATATGTTATGTCAAAAGAGCCTTAGTTGCGTATCTCCGGTCCTATAGGTCTAATCATGACATATGGAGCCTAAAATGATAGGATTTAACGGAGATAATACGATGGTGGAGAAAAATTAAACATGGCGGCATGTAATAACACCTTAAACTGGCAGCAATAAAACGAATTAACGCACAGAAGTGTGTGACATATTACGTGACAGGATTATTAGCGAATACCATACGATTACGTCATGCATATCTTTGCATACGTCCACTTTTAGTTAACTACTTAGTATGTATTCAGTACTTTGCTTTACGGTTGTTGAGGCATGGGCTCTTAAACAGAAGAATGTTAAAAATCTTGAAAGCTTTGAGATGTGGTGCTACCGCCGTATACTAAAAATAAGTTGGGTGGATAAAATTACAAATGAAGAGGTAATACGCAGAATAAATAACGATCCAAAAGTTATACTGAATATAAAAAAGAGAAAACTTGAATAGTTTGGCCACCTGATGAGAGGACAAAAGTACACATTCCTACAAAATATAATGCAAGGAAAAATCCAAGGACGCAGAAATCCAGGCCGTATAAGAATGTCCTGGATGAGAAATTTAAGAGAGTGGTTTGGCTGTACCACTAACGAATTATTCAAAACAGCAGTAAATAAAATTAGAATCGCCCTAATGATATCCAATCTCCGATAGGAGAGGCACTTAAAGAAGAAGATATGATAAACTCGAAAAATCTCCAAGGTTCACTGTTAGACATATGCCTCCCGTTCAGTGCACATATTTACTGCTCCTTGACGCTGTGATGAGAATGAGATAGGATTTAACAAATAGAATGACAGAAAACTAAACAAGACAGTGTGTCAAACGTGGAATGCGTCGCAGAACGTGAAATATTAGCGTAAAATATCCATTTAATTTTTTTCCTCAGTTGAATAATTCCTGCTGGTATTTGGTCTAAGCTTACTTGTTTTCCCCATTCAAGCTGTTTCATAGCTAATTTTACTTCCTCTTTATAGTGCTCTGTTCATCTGTTTTGGTAAAACATAAAACAGTTGTTTCAGATATCTTTATCGCGTTTCCTTTTTTTATCGATGAATATGCTGTCGTTTTCATCTTCTACTATTTCATATAGAGCTACACGATTAACAATTCCAAATCAAGAAAACACAAATAACACTCAGAATTATATTATACAACTAATAGTCGAAAAATGAAGAGCAAGAGATAGATAATCAGACAATTAAGATCAGCGCTACATGATGCACGCAATTCCACATTTGAACACTACATTAGTACATTGTCTAAAGAAAATCATTCACTATGGATAGCAACAAAAACACTTAAAGAGACCTGAACAATACAACCCACCAAATAAGAAAGATGACGTTAGTTGAGGAAGATCAGACCAGGAAAAAATGTCAACATTTTCAGAATACCAGATAATAATAATCAAGCAATAGAACACTGAAAACTTTTGTTTTTAACTGTACGCCCGTGAATGACTTATTATTTTTTAAATAACACTTAATATTGCACTTTTTTATTGTATTTTTTCATCTTTCAAGATAATTCTTATAGGAATATATTTATTTATAACATACGGTCTTATGGTCTTATTACGGCTTTAAGATTATACGACCTAAATTTATCTTGTACCGCACTGCTAATTGAGAATTATGTTTGTAATGCGATAAGAGGTCCGGATATACGAGACACCAGTGACTCATGCCGCACTGATAAAAATCCAACAGGAATCTGCATTTCTATAAAAAAAATAGATTAATTTGTTTTGTGTATTAATTTAGTTTAGTTTAGTCGAACAAGAGTTGCAGTAACAGATTTTTCTAAATATAGAATGTAAACCATATTTCCAATGCTTTGTGAAAGAGAACCAGTTTATAATATTCCGGACGACGTAATAACACCTTATTTTAGAATATTGGTCGTTGAATTGAAATCATTGTTCAAGAAACGAATTATTCATGTGCAGATGTTTTACTATAAAAACATGTAAAACCAAAATCTCGATTAAAAAAGTTGCAACCAGCTACTCACGATGAAACTTAACCCCATAATTGATTTTACAAGTGATAAAATGGGTCGACAAAAGACCAGCTTTAATCCTTACAACATTTAAACATAATAGTTGTATCTTGTTTTAATCAAATGAAAAGAAAAATTATACACAAGTACTAAAACCACAAACTATTCTCGATTATAACTTGGTGAAAAAGAGTGTTGATTTTAGTGATCAAGTGGCTTCTTACCAAAGCCCAATACGCAAAATTCTGAAGTGATACCGGAAAGTGGCAGTGGAATTAATATTTAATGCCGCATTTAATACCGTAGTAGTCAATGCTAAGTTGCTAAATAATAGAAAACGTAAAAAAAGCGACAACCTATCCTTATGTTCAGACTGGAGTTCGCGAAAGCATTTGCAATTAAAGAAATGTAACCCTCACGACCAGTTACACCCAAAAATACCATCTCAGGCAAAGCGATGTAGATAATACAAAGAGAAGAAAGTGTACAAGATGTTACAAACTTTTAAGAAGAAGCATGACTAGTAGAAAGTTAAAACATACTGTGAAGAATGTGATGGCAATACTGCAATATGTCTAGTGTGCTTCATTGAAACACATTAAAAAATAATTTTTCTTATACAGGAACTATTATTGAGTAAAAACGTATTGTGCCTCAAGTGGCCTATAGTATTGGAAGTCGTAAGTTGATAGTTTCTAGTAGAACGTTTTTATTGTTAATTACCTCCGTAAAAGTGAGTTATAGTATTTATAAAAAGATGGATGTAAATAATATGCCTTCGACATCTAAAAAAGCTAGATGTGAACATAAACGTAGATTGACCACTGCTGAATTACAATCATTGTTAGAAGCATCTGTCGAGGACGATGTAGATTAAATGAATGATGGAAGTGACTCTGATTGACTCTGACGAAATATTTGCACAAAGTCGTTCAGAAAAATCGAGGAGTGCGTTTTGGAAAGAGACAAAACAAACAGAATTTAAGACTTTTCTCGGACTTATGTTCCATATGGGGACAATTAAGCTGAACCGTCTGAATGAGTACTGGGAAAGTATGGGTAACTTCTATAATAGTGTTGACTTGACTAGATAATTGCTCATAGCCCATATTAAGAAATAAGCGAATAGACAATCCTCACTTGTCAAAGAAACTGAAAAAACGTGAAGTGGTCTAAAAACTAAAAAGTCCCCTATTCAAACTGTTTTTAATAAAAAATTTAATAATATGTTTAAGTTTTTTTAATATACCCTAAAACTGAAAGCGCAAAGAATCGATTGCAAGTTACAAAATACTTGTAGAGTCATACTGTTTGGACAAGTACGGTTGTTTAAATAATCGGTTTCTGTCATAAACAAATTGAATAAATTGTAAAATATTTTTTGATCTGCTTGATATTTAGCACACTTTAATAACTGATCAATTGCCATAATTTCAAGTAGCTATATTACCTGTCGTTAGGCAAAAAACAAAGTTATTAACATTTATAAATTACTACAAACATAATATCTTATTTACGGTTTACGGTTTTTTGAAATTATATCAATTATTTATGTATTTAAATTTGGTATTTCTCTACATAAAAAACTTTTTATGGTCTACAACTTTTATTTGAATTATTTTTCTTTAGAATGTATACAAAACGTTTTATAAGCAAAAAATTTTTTTTTGCCTTTTAAGATTGTTTAAAAAAACAAAGCAAAATCAAGTGTACGTCTTTACGAATTTTTCGTCAGCTACCCCTCATACTATTTAGAATTTAAATTTCTGTATAAGATTTTTTTAAACTATTTAGCGAGGTTCCGTGAACTACTTTCTTATGGCATGGTCAAAGTCAAATATTATTTTTTTATGTGATTAAGCCACAATTATTGGTCGTTATTGAGATGAAAATTACATTTTTAATTAACTAATATTTAACGTTTTGATTTTCACTATTATTTTACAATAACTTAGTTTATTGTACAAATTATGTAAACATGTGTATACACATTTTGTACAAAAAAACGTTTTTTGAGAACGATTTCCGGAATGGAAATCAAAATTTCAAACATTAACAGGATCACAACCAATAATTAAGGCCTCAATCCCATAAAACCATAATATTTATCTCAAACTATTCATCGATAGCTTCGACTAAACAGGTTGTAAATTGAAATTTATGTAAAATATTCCCCTACACGATTCTCTGGGCAAAAATATCTAGGTTGAATAAATATAACATCTAAACGAAGAAAAAACCCGTTGAGACTGCAACTTGTGAGCAGGTAGTTTCAATGTCGTTCTTTGAACTTGAACCCAAAGCGATCGATATTTAGGTATCTAAAATATTATTTTAAGGATTAATACCGGCAACATCTATTGGCTCTAAAATGATGCCAAATACAGTGATTTTACCGCTCGATGTTAAAACGTAGGTATGACGTAAAAAATTAAATATATAAAAAAAATCGGAATATTGAAAAACCGACAACAGTGCCAAGCCTACAAAGGTGCACTAAACGAACATACACAATTTATAAATAGAAAATGATAGCAATTCTTGGTGATGCTAAATTACTGCAACGTGAAAAGAGTTTAAAAGGATAGCGGGATGTATATATATATATATATATATATATATATATATATATATATATATATATATATATACATATATACATATATATATATATATATACATATATATATATATATACATATATATATATATATATATATATATATATATATATATATATATATATATATATATATATATATATGTGTATATATATATATATATATCTATATATATATATATATATATATATATATATATATATATATATATATATATATGTATGTATATATATATATATACATCCCACTATCGTTTTAAGCTCTTTTCACGTTGCAGTCATTTAGCATCACCAAGAAATGCTATCATTTTCTATTTATAAGTCATGTATGTTCGTTTAGTGCACCTTTGTAGGCTTGGCACCGTTGTCGGTTTTTCAATAATCCGATTTTTTTATAAATTAAATTTTTTACATCAAACCATCATTTTAACATTGGGAGGTAAAATTACTGTATTTGGTATCATTTTAAAGCCAATAGATTTTGCCAGTGTTAATACTTAAATAATATTTGAAAACATAAAAATATCGATCGGTTTTGGGTCAAGTTCAAATGCAGACATTGAAACTACCTGCCGACTGGCTGGGGTCAACCAACTAGTTTTTTTATATCAATGTTCAGTTGTTATATTTATTCCATTTGGATATTTTTTCCCAGAGAGTTGTGTAGAGGAATATTTTACATATTTCCAAGCTGTTTAATCGAAGCTATCAGTGAATAGTTTAAGATAAATATTAGATTTTTATGGGATTAGGTCAAAAATATTGGTTGTGATTGGGATGAAAATCACATTTTTAATTATTTAATGTTTAACATTTTGATTTCAATTCAGGAAATCGTTCTTCAATTAGTTAATTAAAAATGTAATTTTGAAAAAGACGTACAGTTGATTTTGCTTTGTTTTCGTAAACAATCTTAAAAGGCAAAATAAAAAATTTTGCTTATAAAACGTTTTGTATACATTCTAAAGAAAAATAATTTAAATAAAAGTTGTAGACCATAAAAAGTTTTCTATGTAGAGAAATACCAAATTTAAATACATAAATAATTGCGATAATTCCAAAAAACCATAAACTCTAAGATATTATATGTTTGTAGTAATTTATAAATGTTAATAACTTTGTTTTGTGACTAACGACAGATAATATAGCTACTTGAAATCATGGCAATTGATGAGTTATTAAAGTGTGCTAAATATCAAGCAGATCAAAAAATATTTTACAATTTATTCAATTTGTTTATCACAGAAAGCAATTATTTAAACAACTGTACTTGTCCAAACTCGTATGACTATAAGTATTTTGTAACTTGCAATCGATTATTTGCGCTTTCAGTTTTAGGGTATATTAAAAAAACTTTTAACATATTATTAAATTTTTTATTAAAAACCAGTTTGAATAGGGGACTTTTTAGTTTTTAGACCACTTAACGTTTTTTTAGTTTCTTTGACAAGTGAGGATTAGGTTATTTTTTCATATGGGCTATGAACAATTGTCTAGTCAAGTCAACACTATTATAGTTACCTATACTTTTCCAGTAGTCATGCAGACGGTTCATTTTAATTGTCCCCATATGGAACTTAAGCTCGAGAAAAGTCTTAAATCCTGTTTGTGTTGTCTCTTTCCAAAACGCAATCCTCGATTTTTCTGAACGACTTTGTGCAAGTATTTTGTCAGTCACTTCCACCATTCATTTAATCCACATCGTCCTCGCCCGATGCTTCTAACAATGATTGTAATTCAGCA
The DNA here is from genome assembly GCF_040954645.1 of Diabrotica undecimpunctata. Taxonomy (NCBI): domain Eukaryota; kingdom Metazoa; phylum Arthropoda; class Insecta; order Coleoptera; family Chrysomelidae; genus Diabrotica; species Diabrotica undecimpunctata. The sequence goes on from NC_092808.1 coordinate 70,433,849, forward strand.
GTGGTCAATCTACGTTTATGTTCACATCTACCTTTTTTAGATGTCGAAGGCATATTATTTACATCCATTTCTTTATAAATACTAATATAAATACCTTATAAATACTTTTACGGAGGTAACTAACAATAAAAACGTTCTACTGGAAACTATAAACTTACGACTTCCAATACTATAAGGCCACTTGAGCCACAATACGTTTTTACTCAATAATAGTTTCTGTATAAGTAAAATTGTTTTTTAATGTGCTTCATTGAAGCACACTAGATATATTTCAGTTTTGCCATCACATTCTTCAGAGTATGTTTTAACTTTTTCAAATTTTCTATCGGCCTTTCTACTAGTCATGCTTCTTCTTAAAACTTTGTAACATCTTGTACACTTTCTTCTCTTTGTATTATCTACATCGCTTTGCCTTAGATGGTATTTTTGGGTGTAACTGGTCATGAGGGTTACAACATTTCTTTATTTGTAAACGCCTTCGCGAACTCCAGTCTGAACTCAAGGATAGGTTGTCGCTTTTTTTACGTTTTCTATTATTTAGCAACTAAGCATTGACTACTGCGGTATTAAATATTAATTCCATTGCCACTTTCCGGTACCACTTCAGAATTTCGCGTATTGGGCTTTGGTAAGAAGCCACTTGATCACTAAAATCAACACTTTTTTTCACCAAGTTATAATAGAGAATAATTTGTGGTTTTAGTACTTGTGTATAATTTTTCTTTTTATTTGATTAAACCAAGATACAACTATTATGTTTAAATGTTGCAAGGATTAAAACTGGTCTTTTGTCGACCCATTTTATCACTCGTAAAATCAATAATGGGGTTAAATTTCATCGAGAGTAACTGGTTGCAACTTTTTTAATCGAGATTTTATTTTTACATGTTTTTAGAGTAAAACATCTGTACATGAATAATTCGTTTCTTGAACAATGATTTCAATTCATCGACCAATATTCTAAAATAAGGTGTTATTACGTCGTCCAGAATATTATAAACTGGTTCTCTTTCATAAAGCATTGGAAATATGGTTTACACTCTATATTTAGAAAAATCTTTTACTGCAACTCTTGTTCGACCTAAACTAAATTAATACACAAAACAAATTAATCTATTTTTTTTATAGAAATGCAGATTCCTGTCGGATTTTTATCAGTGCGGCATGAGTCACTGGTGTCTCGTATATCCGGACCTCTTATCGCATTACAAACATAATTCGTAATTAGCAGTGCGGTACAAGATACATTTATGTCGTATAATCTGAAAGCCGTAATAAGACCATAAGACCGTATGTTATAAATTAATATATTCCTAAAAGAATTATCTTGAAACATGAAATAAATACTCTAAAAAAGTGCAATATTAAGTGTTATTTAAAAAATGGTATGTCATTCACGACGGGCGTACAGGTAAAAACAAAAGTTTTCAGTGTTCTATTGCTTGATTATTATCATCTGGTATTCTGAAAATGTTGACATTTTTTCCTGGTCTGATCTTCCTCAACTAACGTCATCTCTCTTAATTTGTGGGTTGTGTTGTTCAGGTCTCTTTAAGTGTTTTTGTTGGTATCCATACTGAATGATCTTCTTTAGACAATGTACTAATGTAGTGTTCAAATGTGGCATTGCGTGCGTCATGTAGCGCTGATCTTAATTGTCTGATTAGTCGATTATATTTGTGTTCGTCATTAAGATTTCGGCTTCTTGGTCATCTAACTCTTGCTCTTCATTTTTCGACTATTAGTTGTATAATATAATTCGGAGTGTTACTTGTGTTTTCTTGATTAGGAATTGTTAATCGTGTAGCTCCATATGAAATAGTAAAAGACGAAAACGGCAGCATATTCATGCATAAAAAAAGGTAACGCGATAAAGATATCTGAAAAACTGTTTTATGTTATAAGAGATGAAATAGTCTGAAATTGCCAGGTGAACAGGGTACTATAAAGAGGAAGTAGAATTAGCTATGAAACAGCTTAAATGGGGAAAAGAAGTAAGCTTAGACCAAATACCAGCAGGAATTATTCAACTGGGGAAAAAATTAAACGGATAACAATATTCACTCCATTTACAGAAAAGGGGGTGACCCGCAAAAATTTTAAGAACTTCTTTAATAGCCTCCAGTCAACAGTTTCCTAATCATGTTTAAAAAACGTACGGAATGCACTGTATATACTAACCCAAACCGTCAACATACTTGTTGTTGCAGTTATGTATTACGATCAACTTAAAGGTTATGCACGACTCCCCTTGCATAGGTACACAGGCATGCACCCGTGCGGGAGAAAAAAGATTTGTCATAACGTTACATTATGTCACATTTTAACGTTGAATATTTTATGGCCCCCTTTGTATTATAAAACGAATGATCGACTTTTTCTCGCACAGATCCCGCCTATGTAACTTTACAAAGCGAGTCGTTTGCTGGGTATTAAAGAAACGTCTATGGCCATCATATAATTTGACGCTATTTCACGTTCTACGACGCATTCCACGTTTGACACACTGTCTTGTTTAGTTTTCTGTCATTTTATTTGTTAAATCCTATCTCATTCTCGTCACAGCGTCAAGGAGCAGTAAATGTGTGCAGTGAACGGGAGGAATATGTTTAACAGTGAACGTTGGAGATTTTTCGAGTCTTTCATATTTTCTTCTTTGAGTGCCTCTCCTATCGGAGATTGGATATCATTAGGGCGATTTTAATTTTATTTACTGCTGTTGTGAATAATTCACTCATCACTAACTCATCAGGTGGCCAAAGTGTTTAAGTTTTCTCTTTTTTATATTCAGTATAACTTCTGGATCGTTATGTATTCTACGTATTACCCCTTCATTTGTAATTTTATCCACTCAACTTATTTTTAGTATACGGCAGTAGCACCACATCTCAAAGCTTTCAAGATTTGTAACATTCTTCTGTTTAAGAGTCCATGCCTCAACACCGTAAAGCTAAGTACTGAATACATACTAAGTAGTTAACTAAAAGTGGACGTATGCAAAGAGATGTATGACGTAATCGTACGGTATTTGATAAATTCTGTCACGTAATATGCCACATACCTCTGTGCGTAAATTCGTTTTATTGCTGCCAGTTTAAGGTGTTATTAGATGCAGCCATGTTGAATTTCTCTCCACTATCGTATTATCTTCGTTAAATCCTATCATTTTAGGCTCCATATATCCTGATTAGACCTATAGGACCTGAGATACGCAACTAAGGCTCTTTTGACATAACATATATAGGAGCAAAGATATATACCTAAGGTCCTTTTGACGTGTTGATGTATTTGATTTCTACGTCGTAGTATTCTATTGGTTAAATGTTACCATTTGAGGTACTGTACGTCACGATTGGACTAATAGGACCGCAGATACATAACTAAGGCCCTTTTGATAAACTGATGTATTTTATTTTTCTATCTTATTGTATTCGATTGGTTAAATCCTATCATTTGAGGTACTGTACGTCACGATTGGGCTAATAAAAACGAAGATACGTAACTAAGGCCCTTTTAATATTTTGCTGTATTTGATTTCTATCTCATTGTATTCTATTAGTTAAATTCTATCATTTGAGGTATCGTACGTCACGATTGGACTAATAGGACCGAAGATACATAACTAAGGCCATTTTGACATGCTACTTTATTTAATTTTTATACCTCATTGTATTTTATTTGTTAAATCCTTTCATTTGAGGTACTGTACGTCATGATTGGACTAATAGAACTAAAGATACCCAACTAAGGCCCTTTTGACATTGTTCTGTATTTGATTTTTGTATCCCATTGTATTCTCTATGTTAAATCCTATCATTAGAGGTACTATACGTCACGATTGGACTAATAGGACCGAAGATACGTGACTACGGCCCTTTTGACATGTTGCTGTATTTAATTTTTTTATTTCATTGTTTTCAATTCGTTAAATCCTGTCATTTGAGATAATGTACGTCACGATTGGACTTATAAAAACGAAGATATATAATTAAGGCCTTTTTGACATGCTGCTATATTTGATTTTTCTGTCTTATTGTATTTTATTGGTTAAATCCTATCATTTGAGGGGCTGTACGTCGCGACTGGACCAATTGGAGCGAAGATACCATAGGTAGTTGCAATATATCATATCCCGTTACTTTTAACCAACCATGATTTCAGAATGATTTGTGGATGAAAAGAATATATATATATATATATATATATATATATATATATATATATATATATTCTTAAATTTACTATTTCATTGTGGGTAATATTATATTCAACAGCGATGCCAAATTTCTGATGCTAAAATGATTGATAATGAAAGTGGGATATACATTTTCATGTATATAATGGCAGCGAGTAAACGGTAAAACCCTGAACTAAATATATATAATATTTTCACTGTACCATCATTTTAGACTCAAACATTTTCTGGAATAAACTTGTATAACTCAGTAAGGGATAAAAAGAGAAAGCGGATATTTTAAAATATCAACACGGTATCAACACTCTAATCAATGAGATGGTTAAAATTCTTGTAACAAGTACAGGAAAAAAGTTATTAAGGTCTTGTAAAGTAGCGTCGATATACAGATGCTACTTTGCAAGTCGATGCTAAATTGATGGTAAAAGCATAATGTATCGATGCGAAAATGATAGTATGATGTATATATATATATATATATATATATATATATATATATATATATATATATATATATATATATATATATATATATATATATATATGTATATATATACATATATATATATATATATATATATATATATATATATATATATATATATATATATATATATATATATATATATATATATATCTACGGCATAAAGTGGACTCCGCCCATGTTAAAATTCAGGTTCAAGTGAGCTCCATGGTCAAGTGGCCACCGATATACGGAGCTCACTTGACCATTCCATAATATTGGCTCTGTCGATTCGTCAACATGTATAGTTTCATAATTTTTAAAAATTTTGTGGAGGCCCTAAGTACCCCTGTATCATGAATGTATATCGCTTAGTTCACGTGTATATATTATAGGGGTCGTTCAGATCTTTTTCCGTGTATATTGGAACCATAAGTATATAGGTTTAAGTAAGCTCTGATAGTTTGGCAACTATGGGATTAAGCCGTTTATTTCCAGCGGATATTCTAAACGGTTCATATGGACTCCTTACTTTTGTTATCATTCATACGCATTACAGTATGTAACAGATATGTGTACTACCAAATACCTGTTTTTGGTAGGTACGTGATTTTCTAAAAATAGATTTATAGATACAAAAGGATTTCATTACCAAGTTGGATGTGTTTTTTCATATGCGAAAATTATCTAATATATTTTGTTAACGTGAGTATGTCTTTATACGTTTTATTTAAGAATCCGGTTAATAAGAACTTCTTTTATTTCATCCATTGTTTCATGATATCTTATATACAGCTTTTTATTATTTTATTTCTTCTATTTTATTATTTTATTTTTTTATCTGTGTACTACATATAATTCTGGATAGAAGGTTATCTCAAAATAAATATTTATGTGCTAAAATAGATATTTTTTGTTAAAATTGGTAGTAGTGCACAAAAAAGGGAAGACTGATTAATTTATCTAACACGAATTATACAACTTCACCAATATTATATATTTCTGAATGTTTTATCTTCTATTTAGGGGTAATATGTAATCAATATAAGTGGAGTTAGTGTCAAATTTGCAATGATCTGTATAAGTAGTAGCTTACTGACTGTACTTTACATGTTCAGTTCACATAAATAAACCTTGTCCCTTCAGAAAAGAGCGATTCGAATGGTAAAATTTACTAAGAAAGTGTAATAAGTCTTGTACCACCCCACATGCACACAAGTTAACCGGTGTTTGCAGGCCAGAGTCCTCCTGGCAGATTTAAGAAAGATAACTACCATAAGGAAGTTCCTTTCGAGGGATCAGATGGCGAGGAGCAGCTTATTTTTGTTTGTATATCTTGCAGATTTGTTGATATAGCCATTTTTCCTTGATTTTAGTCATAAAATGGGCTGATATTCGTGGAGTGGATGTTACGAATCTGGACTTTGTTTCTTTTGCTCTCTAGCTACTTATCTTCGGATATTAGGTGGATTGATAGCTACGATATTGTAGAGCTTATGTATGGATGTGAGTCTTAATATTTGCTGAATTTGGCTGACTAATTTATAACTAAATCTACGTGTTAAGTATGTGTTAGTGTCACTTATACTATCAAGGTATACTAGGCAGCAGAAGCATAGAGTTCAAGCGTCTACGTTTTAAGGGTGGAAGGATGTGCTTCACATTTTTAGCTGACAAGTTTGCAGAGAATATTATTTTCTGGTTCTAGTTTGGCATTTGATTTTAAAAAAAGTACTGTGAATGACAAAGTGTGATAGAAACTATCTTCAAGCTATTTATAGCGAGTCCAGAGTTTAAGGATTTCATGACACTATTGGTTCAGGTATATATTCAGATTTGTGAAAGTGTCTCTGTTAGGGACATTGAAGGAGCACACCTGACTTTTTTCGGGGTTTGGCTTAAAATTGAGTTATAATCTATTTTTGTTGTATTTAAGGTATGATTTAGATTTTTCTCCACTTCACCAACAAAAGTTTTTGGCTGTGCAACAATAGATAATGTATCGTCTACATAATAAAAGTCCTAGTATTTACTGGTATGAGTTGTGTAAATGTTATACAGAGTAGGTGCCATTACAGGACCCCAAAGAGACAGTTATTCTACGTTCTCCATCTGCTATTCTTACCATTGAGTGATACGAAAAATTTTCTGTTATGTAGGCATACGCGGATAATACAAGTGAGTTTATTACCTCAGGGGATATTACATAGATTTTGGAGAAATACCCTATAATTTAAGGTGTCGTAAGTGGCATTAAGATTAACAAATACCACTCCTCATACCTGATATTTTTCGTACTTCTCTTTGCTGTATTGGGCAAGATTTAGTATTTGTGACGTATATGATTTAACCTGTCATATATAGCCACTTTTTTTTAATTTGAGTTTTTCTTCTATTATCGATTTATATTAAGGATCATGTGCAGAAGTATTTTGTATAGCTGACAAAATAAATAGATATATTGGCCGATAGCTTTTGTGGTCGTTGGAGTGTTTGCCAGGTTTAAGCAAGGCAACACCTTTGTCTTTGCTTTGCTTGTCTAAAGACTTTGGATATTAGCCATTGTTGTATTTTTGGTTCAAATTTTAGTTAGTTTTGTGCTCAGATTCTCAGCCAGGAGCCGTAATATTGTTCATTATATACGTGGATAGCGGATCCAAGCTCAACATCGTTGAAAGGTTCTCTCAGCTGACTGGTTTTGTTTTCTTTCATTATAAGTTTTTCTTTGCTTCTTTGCCTGCATTTAATATGTAATTTTCAGCGATCAGCTTAATACTAAATACCATAGGATTGGCCATCTATGTGCTTCCTGCATTTTGTTAAGCGCATATGTAAAGTGGAGTGTCTTTATCTCTAGATATACTCTTAATATTTATACACATAATTAGAATAGTTATAGACGAAAAATATCCTGGCTTAAAAACCTAAGGGAATGGATTGAAAGCAGTAGTGCAGAACTTTTTAGAGCGGCAGTCAACAGAGTCCGTATAGCCATGGTGATTTCCAACCTTCGATAGAAGATGGAACTTAAAGAAGAAGGTGGAAAAAAGCATAAACTATCTACGTAATAAATCCCATTAACCTGTTAGTAATGGATAACCAGATATATTTAAAAAGATTAAGTGCCTTTCTTTTTATTTTGGATTTTGAATTTTGCATAACTAGAGCAAGCGACTAATTTTTGTGTATTAGTTTTGCATCAGTAGACCAAGCGCCTCTTGCGAGCGTTTTAATGATTGTAAATCGAATATTTGGCAACATATGTACATAAACGTTGTTAACAATGGTGACGTTGGCAACTTGTTGAGGCAGTAGTGAGGCAGTTATTGCTTAAATTTTTCTATAATAGTCACATTACAGAAGAGCTAACACAGAAAGAGAATACCTAACAAAAGACATAACACTAAGTAAAATGTATGAATTGTATATTAAAGAAGCAGACAATGACCTTGTTAAATTTTCGTTTTACAAAAAAATGTTTTTAACACGATTTAATCTCCAAAGCAAAAAGTTGAGAAAAGTTACTTGTAGTAGATGTGATTGTTTCGAATTAGAAATTAAAAGTTGCGCAGATAACGAACAATTAAGCAAGTTAAAAAAAGAAAAAATGTGCACTTAGAAGATAAGCAACTATCAACCAGAAGTGGAAACCTTTTGTTTTGATTTAAAGAAATACTCTTCCCCTTCCGAGAATTCTAATAAATATTGTATATTATAAGCGTCAATTATGTATTTACAATCTTGGTATCCATAGCGCCAAGGATAACAAAGGTCATTGTTATATTTGGATAGAAGGTGAAGCTGGTCGGGGAGCCCAGGACGTAGGCATTTGTCTTAAGAAACATATTGAAGAAAATGTTACTTCTGCGAGACATGTAATTTTTTGGTCAGACTCTTGTGGCGGCCAAAACCGCAAAATCAAAATATTTTGATATTTTGATTTTGGAAACTCATCCTACCATTGAAAAAATTACATTACGCTATTTTCTTCCTAGTCATAGCTTTTACCCAATGGTAGTGATTTTGGAGATTTTGAAAATGCCCTAAAATTTCAACAACGTTTATATATCGTTGATGATTAAATAAACGTGATAAAAAAAATCCCCTAAAAAGAAACCACTAGTAGTTCACAGAATGAAAAAAAAAATTCGTTGGAACAAAGAAGTTAGAAACTATGATTACAAACCGTAAGTCAGACATAGAAAACAGTAAGGCTGGTTTAAAACAAGAGAAATTTAAATAAGAAAGGATATACCACTCATTATTTTTATGAAAACTTAACACTAGTGAAGTTGAAGTAAATCTTTACACGGATTTTTAAAAAGGACGGCCTGTTGCAATGCAATCCGTAAGTAACCACTTGATTCCTCTTTGGCCCACAGGCAAGCCACTTTTTGTGCCCAAGCTTAACGACAATCTTTAACGCACCTAATACCAAATGATGCAAAACCTTTGTATTGCTCTCTTTTCAGAAACAATACAATAGAAGACGACATTAAAAGATTTTATATTTTTAATTAATTTCTTAAGTAATATAAAATATTCAAAAACAACGACTATTTTTGTCATACCCAAAAAGAAATAATAGCTTGTGGCCTACCAATAATTCACTAAAAGTGATATTTTAGTTACTCATCACTAGACCAAACGACCTCCATGTCGCTTGGTCTACTGATGTATAACACAATTACACAATGTGGCGAAAATCGTAAGTCGACCAAAAGACTTTTTTTTTTGTTTTTCTTTAATATTGGACAAGTTACTATTTCGCACTTATAAGAAACATGAAAAACTGTATTCGAAAACAAAAAATTACGACAATTGTAACATATAGTGAATTTTAATAGAGTGAAAACTTTAAAGTCAAATATCTCAAAATCATATTTTGGCACTTGGTCAAGTGATGAATTACGCCGTCCATATAAAATTACGAGACAATATTCATATGCTGTAGACAAATCGTCATAATTGCGTTATATTGATATGTATACGACAATCAGCTGTAAAAGTCATTGCCTTTTTTTTGCAGTATCATATTTTAGCATAGTCTTCTGATTTATTTTGTAGTATGTTAACTAAACCGGTTTAGTTTGCGTGAAATGAATCCACAATTCGTCTAATAATATTATGTTTTTAAAACAGTTGTGTTTTTATGCTCATCCGTTCACTTTTTGTAAAGCAGTCTGTGTAAATATTAGGGATTTACTTATATAATCCTTTTGTATATATAATTTGTTTATTGATTTTACTTTTTAGATAAAGTTTCATAATTATAGTCCTCTTGCTTTTATTATCTATGGTAATACATATACATACCCAATTCGAAAGGGAGAAAACCAGCGGTTTCTAGATTAAACATAGACATTCTTCTCTCTATCTCCCTCTATGTTATATAAAGATCATCGTCATCGCATAGTCAAAACACAGCAAGATTCCATTGCCTTTTCTTCTTTTTGTCTCCTCATTTCTATTGTAAACTCAGCCACGTAAATGACGTTTTAAAAATTTGTCAATATTTCTGAGGTGCTTTTCCTGGGATAATTTTTTTAAGCCTAGTTCGTTTGATTACAAGTAATTGATTTGATAGCTTCCAACAGAGAAGTATTGATTGTAGGTAGAATAGCAAGTGTTGATAAATATGATGGGTCGGTAGGTAGTCTCATTATTCCTAAATCTGATCATATGTTACCTCCACCCTTCATTTGTAGACATCGTCTCGTGGCATTCTCCCAATTTAACTTGGTAATGCAGTTATTGAGAGAGGCTTTGGATATAGCTAGCTGAACGTTGGAGTTGAGATTGAGTTTCTTGTATGACATTGCTATCTTTATATATGTGTTTGACATTGGCATTATTTCCGTTCGTTAATGGTTAGTACGCGGACCTTTGTAAGTCGGAAAATACTTCTGATGGCTTTTCTAGCAATCCTGATCTAATTAATACCTGAGTTTCACGTACATTGTTTTGTCAGCGTTCTCGTCACATATCCACACATTAGCACTGGTTTAATCACTGTTTTATATATCCTGATTTAAGAGAGTCGTATTAGACTTCTGAATTTAAAAGTATTATAAGAGTTATGTATACATCAGTTAGTTACCTGAATAGTCCCTTTTATTTCTTATGTTACAAAGTTATCTACGATATCTAAAACGTTTCAATCCTTTAAAATTATATCGGTTTATTGTTACGTTATGCCCTTCTCTACGTCATCTCTTTTGTATGTTAAAGAACATTTATATGCTTTATTACTGACTATTAGACCGTTTTTTTTTTCGCTAATATCATTATTTTATAGCATCACATTATTTAATTTATGGATTAAATCCGGATAGCAAATTGATATTCTTCACTTATGACATTCTGCAATTATTGTTGGATAGCCCAAAATTGACGAAGTAAGTCTAAAACGTTAATCACAAAAAACTTATCGGTAAAATTATATTAAGGATTATGTGCAGAAGTATTTTATATAGCTGACAAAATAAATATATTGACCGATAGCTTTTGTGGTCGTTGGAGTTTTTGCAAGTTTAAGCAAGGTAACAACTTTGTCTTTGCTTTGCTTGTCTGCAGACTTTGGATATCAGTAATTGTTGTGTTTTTGGTACAAATTTTATAAGCTTTGTGCTCAGATCTTCAGTCAGTAACCGTAATATTGTTCATTATATAGGTAGATAGTGGATCCAAGCTCAACATAGTTGAAAGGTTCCCTCAGCTGACTGGTTTTGTCCTCTCTCATTTAAGTTTTTCTTTACTTATTTGCCAGCAGAGATAGCACTTTTACATTTATTATGTGTTTTTCAGGAATCATATTAATACCAAATACCCTAGGTTTGGCCCTCTATATGTTTCCTGCACTAGAAATACGTCACATTTGTGCTAAGCACCCTTAATATTTATAAACATAATTAGAATAGTTGGTCCTAAAAAGGGCCGATTTGACAAAAATCATATTGAACGGGTGATTAGCCGATTAATTTTTTGTTCATTACCCAGGGTACGTCAGATTGCGGTGGTCTTATTAGTACTTAAATTTTCGTAAAGGCTTCTCTTTTGAACTCCATAATAAATGGCTAATCTTTAACTTTTCATTAAAAATTTAAATTTTACATACTGTTACCTTTCGACGATATTTCGAATCAGATATGTATAGTAATCACCGTACTTAATATAGAGTCTCTTTGTGAAAAGTAAGTGAGTTTATCATATCGGTGACAACTCATATATGGATAATAAGGACATAAACGGGTAAAATAAGTGTACAAAATTTCAAATAAATATATCGACGGTATTGCTCAGAAGATGGGTTTATCCCAGAAATCAAAGGTTACAGGTATATTAAAGGTTCTGTTTACGTATTTTTATTACTAAAAAAGTATATTTAAAATAAAAGCCTTAAGGTATTTTTAGATTCTATGGAAATTAGAATTTAGGGAAATCAGCAAATTAAAAAATACAGCCATAATTCTAAATCACCAACTTGAGACAAACAGTTGTCCCCTCTTCAACTTATTCAGTTACAGGCTATAACATGTAAACCCATACCTGTTTTATTGTCAGATAAAATAAATTTCCATCAAGTGACAGTCGAATCCATCACTTACTTAAAGAGTAGGAAAAGACATGCTTATGCTTTAGAGTACGGGTACTTTATTACAAAGTACCATTTGCTTTTGGCAATTAGTTTCTCACTTTCTCAGCGATGGATCTCTCTTTCCTCATCAATAATGTTTTCGCTCGATACTGTCTGAATATCTTATTCTACGATATTTAGATTTCACTATATGTTCTACATTTCTTGGCAATACTTCTAATGGGTTTTCTGGTAATACTGATCTAATTAATACCTGAGTTTTACTTACATTGTTTTGTCAGCGTTCTCGTCATGTATCCAGTCAATAGCATTGGTTTAATCACTATTTTATATATCCTTATTTTAGGGATTCGTATTAGACTTCTGGATTTAAAAGTGTTATGAGGGTTATATATACATTAGTTAGTTACCTGAATATTCCATTTTATTTCTTATGTGACAACGTTATCTACGATACCCAAAATGCTGCAATCTTTCAAAATTATATGGGTTTAGTGTTACGTTATGCCCTACTCTACATCCTTTCTTTTGTATGTTAAAGAACATTTATTTGGTTTTCTGATTACTGACTATTAGACCGTTTTTTTGCTGCTTGTAGCATTATTCTATAGCATTCTAATATTTAATTTATGGATTAAATCGGGTAGAAAATAGATATTCTTCACTTTCTCAGAGAAATAATATTCTAACATACAAAATCCTATTAAATTTCCAAAACCTTCCTTGAATATTAAATTCACTTATGAGGGGCAGAAGCAATATCAGTACTATAATAAGGCGTATAGTCCTGGACCGGCTAATAGTTGGATAATAGGAACCATGAGTGTAGCAGTTTTAATGTTTTCCTGACTGCTACCTGGGATCGGGGAGCAGAGATATCAGTACCAAGTTAATGCATATAGGAATTGTAGCTTGAACTTTATTATTATTAAATAGCACTATATTTTCTAGTAAAATCGTCATCACTTTACAGTAAGACAAATTTTCGAACGTTGGTTATGAAAACGTTAAGGACATACCACCGAACTCCCTATGTCAAAAAAACAGAGATTAAAATAGGCGCCAAGAAACTGTATTATAAAACAGTCGAATAAATACAGATTCTCGATTTAAATATTCAAAAAAATTAATGAACAGCTTACTAAAATAGAAATAACGCATATTTAAGATGCAATCCATTAATGGACCAAGGTACAAAGCACTCCTAGCATATGCTAATGACATTGATCTCATAAGAAACTCTCTCCCATCCGCAAACGACATCTTTAACAAAGTGAGGAGAGTACCAAAACTGTTTCACTTAAAATCAACAAAATGAAAACCAAATACAAGCGAATCAAGAGAAGAGAGCAATTCAATACATCTAGATAAAATAATAAAGTCAACAACTACAATTTTGAAAGTATGGAATACTTTAAATATCTTAGATCAATAATCACGGTTAATAATAATGTCACTAAAGAAATACAGAGCATAATTCTCCTAAAATTTTTTAACCTCATTATTATATCACTACAAATCCGTATAGAATAAGAACATATACTGAATAAAGAAAGCTCTTATAACGATATTATTCAGGAAAATAAATCGCTTAAGGTAGATCGGACAAATGCATAGCCGCCAAGATGTCAAACTTGTAAAACTGGTATGGAAGAAACTTAGCACAGAAGAATGCCACTTGGGTGTCTCAGTATACAATAGAGAGAAAACATCCAATCATATCTTAGAAAATTAACATTTCATTGAAGATTCGTGGAAAATCTATCAACTTGGAAAAAAGTTGTAGTTAGCGAAGACTCACCCAGTGTTGTAGCGCTACGTAATAATGACAATAAAGAAAAAAGGGAAACAGTGATAAATAGCAACAAAAATGGACTAATGGAGCACAGCTGCTTCAAAATCATGATAAGAAATACAATAGATGATTGACAGATTCGAGAAACTTGAGACTTGCGAAAGGCACTCTGCGTGCGACAGCTGTAGTGATAAGATACAATTAATTTGGTGTAAGTTTTGAAATCAAAGTTTTTAGTATTTTGTTGTTAAATAAAATGGAATTAACATACGACATTATATACGCTATAATAACCAGACAACTTGTATGATACGGACATATAAGGAGAAAGTTTCATGAAACACTAAACTACCCAATATTCTTTATGAGTGAAATCGATATGAATAAAGAAAATGAGGAAAACTATGGCAAAAGGTAAAAAAAAGTAGTGATTAAAACATGAGAGAGGTACCTTGTGGACAACATGTGCTTAATTAGGAACGAATTGAGATACATAATCAGAAGACGACAAAGGAAAATCTATATAATATATCGTCGGTATACTGCGAAAACCAGGTAAATGACAAATTTTAAAATATTGAGTTAAGTATACCAAAATTCTCAGCTTTTTCCGCTCTACATACAGGTAAAACCCAATAAATGATACGACTTACTATTCAGCAGATAATTTGTGTAATAAACAAATAAGTTACACCTAATCAACTTTTCATTTTCAAATAAAACAATATATCGCTACTTACTTCCATAAAATTAAAGTTTTGTTGCATGTAAAACAAAGTAAGCCCACATATATTATTATGCCGGACAACAATAATATTTCTACTACTGCATACCATATTCAGTAAAAAGGTGATAAGTGTCTTTAATACATTTTACGTGTATGATTTATTAAAATTTCTCTTTCATATCGACTAGTAAAAACCTTTAAGTACACTTACTTCATTTTACCTGAAAACGGGTTGAGTTAAAATTTAGAAATGGTTATTAAGCTAAACCCATAAATGATCTTATAACACAAACACAGATAGAATAACTGAAGACAGCAGTTCAATTCTTGATGATTCTGATAACAATATAGTCTCAATAATGGAATCCATTTTTGATAGTGACTTTTCAGATGTAGACCCCACATATCAGCCAAGTGAAGAGGGATCGCTCTTTTTAGGAAGTCTATATGATTTACACACAGCTGTCTTTGATAGCCTAAATGATGAGAAAAAAAAAAACACTAAAATAGGTGCACCCACGAACAATTTAGTGTCAACTGAAATAGCTAGTTGGATATTAAATCTACATCTTGACAAAGTATGAAAAGACCTACGTCCACTAAAACGTTGGAGAAAAGCTAACCCCAAAGATTGGGTAATAAATGTCGCAAAAAGGAGACGTGCTGAGGGTTTGCCTTATAAGATAAAAAAGAGAACATCGACCAGCAAAATTGACAAAATCAGTTAAATGTTTAGAGTGCTTTTACATATATGCCAGTTATTTCAGCGAAGATTACAGACAAAGACTAAGTCGTGATTATTGAAAGTTAGAACATATTGGCCAGAAACATTTTCTTATTGCACGTATTAAAACGGAGCCACCAAAGAGAGACTTTGCAGTTCGTCGAAGTTTAAAAAACCACGTGCATTTTCCAAAAATTGTTACTTTTCTTTGAATGATCAAGACATACAGGTATGTGAGAAATTTTTTTGTAAGCCACTTTGTATATCAGCGTCGTTATTACAAGATGTAAGAAAAACTGATATTCTAGACTGTTATGCAGATACGAATAAAAGAGACAAGCATACACCGCCAAATAAAACAAGCAGTAAAACCCGAAAAATCGTGAAGGCTCATATTGAGTCTTTTCCAACCATGGGCCCACATTATATTCGCCAAAGTTCAAAGCATAGATATTTGGACAAAAATTTAAGTATAAGAAAAATGTACTTTTTATAAATGACTGAATATTTTCTAACGACTATAATTTAAGCTTTTTTGTTGCTAGAAAAGATCAATGTTTAGTTTGTAATAAATATAATAGGGGTAATCCAACTGACAAATCGGATTTAGAAGACAGTTATAGAGAACATCAGAAAAGAAAAGAAGTACGTAATCTTAAAAAACAACATGATAGGAAAAGATCTAATGAACAATGTGATTTTGTTTCAATTACTTTCGATCTACAGGCCGTACTACAGATTCCAAGTGGATTGACTGGACAACTATATTATTCTCGAAAATTAGATGTCTACAATTTGTGTGTATATGAAGCCGCATTACCAAATGCAGCTTACTGTTTTGCCTGGTCAGAAATCAACGTTAGACGAGAAAGTTCTGAAATAGAAAACATTATACTCCACTACTTATCAAAATGTGTTCCAGAATATGTAAGTAAGTGAAATTAGTTTATTTTCTGATACCTGCGAGGGAGAGAATCGTAATTAGAATATTGCAGCCTTGCTATTAAGGGCTGTTCAAAACATAGATCATTTAAATATTATTGAACACAAATTTTTAGAGTCTGGACATTCCTATATGGAAGTTGACTCTATCCATAGTAGTATCGAAACCGCTAAAAAACAGATCTATCTGTGGGATGCCAGATTACTTGTCTGTTTTTCAAAATGCAAGAGGAACTAAAAATATCAAGGTTGATGATAAAAAGTGTGTATAGAACCATACAAATGTAAAGAATTTAAATACTATGACTTACGATTTAAAAAATTTGTCACACACTTTAATTAAAAACCGGACAAAAGACCAAAACGGCGAAAAAATAATGTGGTTGAAGATAAAAAGAATGAGATTCATGAAAGGAGAGACAAAGAGAATGTTTTAAAAGAGACTATTTTAATTATGACATGTCAACAAGCTTCAATTATTTCCATACTGATACTGCACGGCAGTCAACAAGAAAAAAGCACGCCAAGTTATCAACTAATACAAGCAATATTGAAGAACTTAAGCGACTTTATGATGCACATTTGCCAATTAGCATAGCAAAAAAGAGAGATTTGGTACAGCTATGTGATACCGGAGAAATATCACGGGTGGTATCGTAATTTAAAAACGGGAAATGATGTAACAGACATCTTGCCAGAGCCTGATTTTAGTGACGAATCGGACGAGGAAGCCTCATAATAATAATGTTGTTATTATTATATTCGAAATAAATTTGTTTTTTTCTATAAAACTGCCTATCATTCATATAAATAATAACTATAACTACACACAGCTGTTAATAAAATTTTCAGGGAAAACCAGTTAAATGTCATGAATATCGACTAATACCTTAAAACATTGCTATTACCTAGTAAAAGCCTCATATATCGATCACAAAACTGAAAAATATTATACTTGGTTTATTATATTTGTGTTAAATATGTTATTTGAAGAGTAATTGATTTATTTAGATTTACAGGTAACTCAACAGGTGTCTCAACTTTTTCAAACTAATGATAGAATATCATTTCAGATATATGCATCTTTCACTAGAATACCTAATATCAAAAACAAGCTGACTGCTTAATTCACAATAAAAAACTAAACTTTAAAAACGTTTTTTCTCGATTTCGGTATTCCGACATTTACCTGGTTTTCGCAGTATACCGACGATATAATAATCTATATAAATGTATACCATTTTTAATAATGCATATTTATAGCTCATTTCCAGAGCCAACGTGCTAATTGTATGTAAAATGAAACTTTTTAAGGTTTTTAATGTTTGTATGAAAGATGAAACCGTATGACACATAACCGTGAAATTTATATATCAACCTATAAATCTCTTTTAAAAGAATACTGACACCTACACATTATCACAATACTACATATCATAATACTAAGAAATTTGTTATTTTAATCTAAGAATAGGCTTTATAATTTACGAGAGATTTAATTTAATGTATTTAAAATTTTACAGGATCCGGTATAGATATATTAGATATTCTTTTAGATTTTTTAGATATATTATTTCTTCAACACTGAAGTTAGTCCAATCTCTGATATTTCTCTGCCAGATTTTGTCTTTCTTCCCAAGACTTTTCTTCCCTCTACTCTTCCTTGCATGATGACGCGTAGAAGAGAATATTTATCGTTTCGAACTGTAGCCCAGATACGATGTCCAGATAGACAATTCGTCTTAACGCTTCTTCGTTTGAGACTTTTACAGTCCAAGGAATTTTAAGAATACACCTATATAGCCACATTTCGAATGCCTTTAATTTTTTTACAGATTTGGCTGTCAGGGTCCAAGCTTCTACCCCATATAGCAGTTGCGACCATACATAACATTCGACGATCTCAATCTAATAACCACACTCAATTTCTTATTTGTAAACATTGACTTTTATCTGTTTAGTTTAGTCCTATCTTTTTGCTTTAGCTTTTAATGATTTCTATAAGAATTTGTAAATCCTCTATATTTTCTGTCATAATTGGGGTTTAGTCTGCAAATTTTATGTTATTAATGATGCTCACTCCATTCCTTACTTCTTTCCCATAGTGTCTCCTAAAATACCTATTAGTTG
Source organism: Diabrotica undecimpunctata (assembly GCF_040954645.1). Taxonomy (NCBI): domain Eukaryota; kingdom Metazoa; phylum Arthropoda; class Insecta; order Coleoptera; family Chrysomelidae; genus Diabrotica; species Diabrotica undecimpunctata. Next base: position 70,452,422 of record NC_092808.1, read on the forward strand.
ACAACACACATCTCTGGCTGACTCCTTTTTGAATTTCTGCTTGATTTGTTTCTCTATCTTTCACCCGCATGACCGCTGTTTGAGTTTAGTAGATTTTTTAGTAAATTAATATCTTGGTATCTAGGTGTATGTATTTTAATGCATGTATGGGCTTACCAGGTTGAACTATGTCAAATACTTTTGAAAATCTATATTAGATATGAATATGTTTTCATTATAATCTCTGCATTTTTGTAATAGTACCTCCATTGCGCACAATTCCTCTTTTGTTCCCAATCTACTTCTAAATCCAAACTATGTGTTGTCCAATAATTGTTCTTCACATTTTTTATTGACAGACGATTTAATGTTGTTATTAATCGGATGACATTTGTGACTTTAATTAAATTTTGATAATCGTTACAAATCAAGTCTTTTAGTGACATATTATTCTTTTAATTTTTACTTCTCATTTAATGTCTATCTTTTGTTAGTTATTTTTAGAGTAAATATATGATGACTGACATTATTCCCAATTGATTCTTTTGTTTCAGTTATTGCTCTAGCCTAATTTGACATTTTCTTTCTTTAAATCATTAAATTTTCATGGTTTGTTTATATTTCGTTATAGTAAAATTCATATTTTCCACTAAGCCTAACATAAGTAGCAGCAGTGTCATCAAACCGAAATAATCCAGTTGTGCATAACGTTTTTGCTGATCGATTTACAAATAAATTTTAACAAACACATCAAATTGATCATCCTTTTTACTTTCGTATACGATCATACTTATCCAAATTAAATTTTCAATTTTCAAAAACTTATGATACCTCCTCAATCCACAACCCTGCGCCATGGACAATATCTGTTCCGGCTATCGACATCAAACAAACCTAAGAAATCAGAGATATCGTCAACCGTCATTAAACAAAAGTTTGTGAAGTGTGCAACCGTGTTCTAACGGTAAAACATTTTTTAATACAGTGTCTTAAATATAACAGTAAACGAAATATAGCATACCCAACTGCCCTAGAAGAAAATACAGATACAAAAAGAATAATTTCCTATCTTAACGACTGTAAACTTCTTCATAAGATTTAAAACATACATTGTAATACACATACATATTATTATTATTAATTGTGAACTAATGTATATACACTATTTGTATCAACTGTAACATTAATCTAAATACGCTAATGCCTCTGCGTGGTAGATGCGTTTAAAAAAAGGTATTTATATTAGACTATAGAATATATTAGATTTATATTAGATTAGATATTCAGTTTTGTGAAAGCGCCTGTCTTAGACAAATTGAAGGAGCGCTCCTTCGGGATTTGGCTTAAAATTAATTCGTAGTTCATTTTATTATATTTAAGGCAATCATTTAGATTTTTTTTCACTTCAGCAACAAAAGTTTTGGTTGTGCAATGTATCGTCTACATGAAAGTCCTAGTATCTACTGTTATCGGTTAATCATTTGTGTAAATGTAATACAGTGTAGGTGCCATTACGCTACCCCAAGCGAGACCATTCATCTGCGTTCTTCATCTTACCATTGAATGATACAAAAAATCTTCTTTTCTGTAGATATACGCGGATAAAACAAGTAATGTTTTTATCCAAGGCGATGTCATGCAGCTTTGGAGAAATGTTCTCTTATTTAATATGTCGTAAGTGGCATTTAGATTGACAAATACCACCCCTGATACCCGATATCTTTCGTACTCGTTGTTGCTTTTTGCAAAAACGGGTACGTTATTACGTACGTTAATAAGTATTACGAATAAAAATAAATAAGCAAGAAGAATATAAGTGATCTATATTTAAACTAAGTGACAGAAAAAAGAATATTATATATACATTTACTTCTAAATTAAAAATTAAATTTTGATATGCCTGACAACGAAAGATACAAAAACACAATTATATAAAGTTGAAAATAATAATAGTTTGTACAAGCGACAAAGCATTTAAAACAATAAGACCAAACATATTATATGTAATTGTAATAGATATGTTGCCGAGAATCAAGATACCCTAAGGAACCCAAATATTTCTTCTTTTAGTATCTGCCCTAAGTGTCTCCATGTGTTTATGTGTATCTAAAATATAGTATATAGGATATTGAATTCCCTACATTTAAAAATCGAAATATTGAAATTAGACGGTAAAAAATTGGAATTTTAAGAATGATTTATAAATTGTTATAATTTAAATTTTACTACTCCATGAAACAAATATTTTATTCGTCATAAACTGTAGCAATCGAAACACCGGAACGTTCATTTATATAATAAATATTTCAGTGCCAACGCATTTTAACAAAAAACCAATAAATAAAAATGAACTCTTGCCTTTTCCAAGTTTATAATAGGCACTACTTAAGTTTAAAAATAATTAAAGCAAGTAATATAAATTACCACTCTAAAATATTTAACTGCATTAACCAAGTATTTGTGAAATTTCTCGATGACTAAATTGATTGATATTTAAATAAATTTGAAGTTCCAAAATGTACCTGCTGTAAAATTTGAAAGTCTACGACTAATCAAATTATTGGCAACATCGCAAGAGTTTAGTTGTGTACGCGAAGGTATACATACGGATCCCAAAAGTGTTTTAACCTATTACAGAGTTCACTTAATCCTACGTGTTGCTCGGAGTCTACATAAAGCGCTACGCAGATAATAATATACACGGTGTATATTCTACTGGAGTTAGTATAATACCGTTTTAGAACGGAGCTTACATTAACCGCTAGATGTATATATATATATATATATATATATATATATATATATATATATATATATATATATATATATATATATATATATATATCTACGGCATTAAGTGAACTCCGCCCATGTTAAAATTCAGGTTCAATTGAGCTCCGTGGTCAAGTGGATACCGATATACGGAGCTCACTTGACAATTCCGTAATATTGGTTCAGTCGATTCATCAACATGTAGAGTTTAATAATTTATAAAAAATTTTTGGAGCCCGTAAATACCCCTGTATCATAAATGTATATCGCTTAGTTCACGTGTATATATTATAGGGGTCGTTCAGATCTTCTTCATTGTATATTTGAACCATACGTTTATCGGTTTAAGTAAGCTCTGAGAGTTTGGCAACTGTGCGATTATACCATATATTTTCAACATATACCCTGAACGGTTTATATGGGCTCCTTATTTTTATCTACTTTTTGTAGACAGTGGAATGTCATACGCATTACACTGTGTAACAGAGGATATCTTATTACCTGGCATACGTACTAAAATGTAACTGGTTCTTTAAAAAACAGGTATGTAGATACAAAAGGATTTGGGCTTATTATTGAATGGAATGTTCGCTTGCATAAAATTTTATTTTTTCTGTATTTTTAAAGATGTTGTTTTTTTATTTAATATAATTCTATTAGTTCAATGCCGAACTCGATGTTTTCTTTAATTCTAGAAATTTCGTAATATATTTTGTTTACGTGAATATGTCTTTGTACATTTTATGACTTTGTACATTTAGATCTGGTCTTTGTGTTCTTAAACTATTTGTGTACTACATATGATATCTCGATAGAAGGTTATCTCAAAATAAATATGGTTAAGTGCTACAATAGATATTTTTTTGTTAAAATGAGTAGTAGTGTGCACAAGAAAAAAGAATGGTTAATATGTCTAACAAGGTATATTCGGCAGCAGAAGCATATAGTGGCTATGTTTTAAGGGCGGAAGGACGTGCTCCTCATTTTTAGCTGACAAGCTTGCGAAGAATATTATTTCTGGTCCTCAATTTACCTTTTAGTTTTAAACAATAATCTGTTCAACGATTTTATGACAAGATTGGATGTTCAGTTTTGTGAAAACGTCTATGTTGGGGAAATTGAAGGAGCACCCACGAGTTTTTCAGGGGTTTTGGCTGAAAATTGATTCATAGTTTATTTTTATTGTGCAATAATAGGTGTCTCGTCTATATAATAGAAGTGCTAGTATCTACCGGTATGGATCGTTTGTTTGTGTAAATGTTATACAGTGTAGGTGCTTTTATGCTACCCCAAGCGAAACCGTTCTTCATCTGCTATTCTTACCATTGAGTGATACAAAAAATATTCTCTTATGTTGGCATACGCAGACAATGTAAGTGAGCTTGTTATCTAAGGGGATATCATATAGTTTTTGGAAAAATATTCTGTAATTTAAGGTGTCGTAAGCGGCATTTAGATTGAAAAATACCACCCTTGATACCGGATATTTTTCGTACCCGTCTTTTTTTTGCCAGGTTTAAGCAAGGTAACAACTTTGGCTTGTCTCTAAACTTTGGGTATCTCCATAATTTAAATACAGTTGTTCATCATCTGGATAAGCCATTGTAGAGTGTTTTTGGTCCAGGTTTCGTAATAAGCTTTGTGCTCAGATTCTCAATGTCGGTAGTTGTATTATTTTTCATTAAATATGTAGATGGTGGATCCAAGCTCAACATCGTTAAAAGGTTCTCTCGGCTGACTGGTTTTGTCGTTTCTTACTTTGAGTTATTCTTTGCTTCTTTTCCGACAGAAATAGCATGTCTATATCTATGATGTGGTTTTCATCGATCAGCTATATAAGAAATACCCTTGGTTAGGCCCTATATGTGTTTCCTGCACTAGAAATAAGTTACATTCGTGTTTAGCTCATATGTCTAATAAGTTTAAGTAAAGTAAAGTTTCTTGATCTCTAGATATACCCTCAACAGTTATAGACATATGTTATTAGAATAGTTAGTCCTAAAAAGGACCAATTTGACAAAATCATATTAAAGGGGTGACTGAAGAATTAGCCGATTAATTAATTAATCATTACCCGGGGTATGCCCGATTGCGGTGATCTTATTAGTACTTCAATCTTCCTTAAGGCTCGTTCTTTGAATCCCATAAGTAATGCGTAATCTTTTACTTTTTATTAAAAATTTAAATTTTACATGCCGTGTATTACTTTTTAACGATATTTTAAATCAAATTTGTATAGTAATAATTTTAGGTATTAAAGAGCCTCTTTGTGAAAAATAAATAAGTTTGTGATATCGGTCGCAACTCATATCTAGATAATAACAAAATAAACAGTTAAAATAAGTGTAAACAATTTCAACTACATATATCGGCGCCACTGTTCAGGTGATGGGTTTATCACAGATTATCAAAGATTACATTTTAATTCAATGTTCTATTTACGTATTTTTAATATTAAAAAAGTGGGAAAAGACATGTTTATGCTTTTATTTTTTTAAATCTATTCTATTTTCTTTTTAGAGTTCCGTCTTTTTTGAACGACCTGTGTCCTTTTTTTAATTGGGCACCTGTCCAAAGCTATGACAAATACTCTGTCCTCTACTATTCTACATTAATATGACTGATTCATTATTTTCTCTAAACACTCTGTCCTCTGCAGTCTGCAATATGACTGATTTATTTTATCTTTCTTGCAGCAATTTTAATGTTTGTCCTGTGTGTCTGCTTCTTCTTCTTCTACTTTTTCTTTTTATATAGACATAACTCTGTCTGTTTTTCAATGTGCCTCCAGTAAGTTGCCTTTCCATCGTTTTCGTGGTCGTCCTACTGATCGTCTTCGTATGTGTCAACCGTCTCTTGCCGTCTTTATTGTTTTATTTGTTGTCATTCGGCTTATATGATCGTTTCATTCTACTTTTCTATTTCTTAACCAGTTCTTGATGTTTTTCATCCTGCATCTACGTCGTATATCTGTACTTCTAGCTCTGTCCCATAGTGTCTTACCATCAATGTTTTCATCTCTGCTGTTTCATATCCTTTTTGTCCTCTCTGTGTTAGATCTTGTTTCTGCCGCGTATGTCATTATTGGTCTGATGATTGTTTTGTAAATTCTGCTTTTCGTTTCTTCTCCGATATTTTTATTTCTTTATAATGTTTCATTTAGGCAGCCTGTGACTCTGTTTGCTCTATTCACTGGATCTTCCACTTCAGTTTCGAGCTTTCCGTAGCTAGATAATGTGATGGCTAGATATTTAAACTCCATCACTTGTTCCATTATCTGACCTTCCAGCTCCAATTAACATCTTAGTAAATTTGCTGTTGTAACCATGAATTTTGGCTCTTTTGGGGAAATTAACATGTTAAATTTTCTGGCAGTTATATGAAAGTGGTGCAGCATACGTTGTAAATCATCTTCATTTTGAAAGAGTAGTATTGCGTCGTTTGCACAGCAGATTATTTTAATTTGTTTTTCTTCCATTTGGTATCTTTTTTTAGTTCTTACTTTTTTATTATTTCATCCATAATCAGGTTGAACAATAGAGGACTCAGGAAATATCCCTGTCTTATCCCATTGTCAGCTTTATTAGGGTCGGTTGGTTCTTCTTCTACTTTTACTTTTATTGTGTTATTTTGGTATATATTTTCGGTCGTTTTGATTTTTCCTAGAGGTATCTCTCTTGCGTACAATAAGTGGATAACGTTTTTTAATTTTTGTTTCTTCTGCATATCATTATTTCTTCTGTGTATTAAAAGTTACATTTTGCTTATTATTAAGATTCTCTTAACGTGTTTATTAATTGTCTTGTTTCTGCAGTACGAATATATGTGCATCATGATAGATGGTAATGCATATTTCATTTGCGTTTGCCAATTACTTTTTCACTTCCTCAGCGATAGGTCTTTTTTTCCTCATCAATAACCTCATCTTATCCTCACTCGATACAGCTATTCTAAGATATTTATATTTCACTATATGCTCTATCATTTGGTTTTTATCTCAAATTTGCACCTGTGACGAAATTTATAATACATATCTAATATCTGGTGCTTTCATATGAAACTGGAATAAAACACTTGGTAGATAATATTAATTTGTTTTGAGTACACTTTTTTTAAAAATTTAGAGATTTATTTAGAAATATTAGATTATACATTTATTAAGAATATTCAATATCGAAATTGAAGATTTTATATCACAAAATATGAATAGGTTTTTACATTTTGTTTGACGTTTTAATCTTCTAATCGGAGTTCATTTTTCGAAAAACTATAAAATTGTGAGAACAAATGATTGCTATATAAAAGTACGAGGCAATATTCTCATGCTGTGAGCTTTGCTGCTCTGTTACTTGTATAACGCTTAAGCTATTTTTAATTTTTTGTCAATATTTTTGAGGTGTTTTCTTAAATGACCATGTTTAAGGTTAGTACGGTTGATTAAATGAAATTGACATTAATTTAATAGTTTCCATTTTATTAGTACTGATGGTATATAACTAGCATCTGTTGGTACTATATATCAATTTCAACATATGGAAGTGAGAGAGTGTAACTCTTGTTAGTATTTTTAGTATAAATTATGTGGCAGCCATAGCTCAGTGGCTGTGTTACTGGCTTAACAAGCTTCGGAGGGCACGTAAAGCCGTCGGTCAAGGCTACGAAAGTAGTCGTTAAGTCATGTTAGGGACGCTTGCGTGACCCGAAAACCCTAACACTAGACCTTAGCCAGAAGGTTACACGAACTTACTTATTTACTAGTGTAAATTATGACGAAACCAGAAATAACCCATATTTTCCCCGTGTGATCTTAGTATTTCCATTGATTGAATAATATAGGGTCTCCAATATTTCAGTCAACGGTATGTCAGAGTGGTTTTTATTAATTTTTATATATATATTTGCAACATGAAGAAGAAAGTTCAGTACAGGCAGTTAAACAGCTAATCTGTCAATTTAAAAGTAAGAGCAAGTACCAACTTACTGAAAAGCATACCCATACACAAAAGGGATGATAAAATGTACTGCACAAACTATAGCGGTATAAGTTATATATTAATTATTATTATATACAGATTTTTTTCTAATAAACCTATAACGATTGAGTGAATAGGTGAACTATCAAACAGGAGACTATTAGTGTGGAATTAGAAAAACTTAATAAATCGTTGATCAATTATTCACAATTAGTCAGTTAATGAGAAATGTTGGGAATACAAAAAAAAACATTAAACTAGTTATTTATAGATTTTGAACAAACACACATACAAGTAAAGTAAGATTTCAAGGAAAATTATCGACTTATTTTCAAATGTACATTGATCTCAAACAGGAAACATGTACAATCATTATACAATATAGTAAATACTTATTTGGATAGACGTAAAATATTTCACTGAACGTTAACAATAAAAATGTTACAAATAAAGGTTAAAACATTCTTTTCAATTCGCGGTAAAAGATTTAATAGAGTTCAGCACACAAGATAAATTCGTAACCAAATTCATATACCAGTAAACGGTACTCGATACAGCAGCAAAGTAATTTTAACAACAAATATAAATCATAGCATCAGCTCTGGAAAATGTTGTTTTCTTTGACAGACAGCAAACACAAATGTTAAATAAGGAAAGATTAGTATGAAATTAGAAAAACTGAATGAACCATTGATCAAATATTCAGTATTATATACATAATAAAAAATGTTAGGAATAAAAAAAAAAACATTAAACTAGTTATGTAATTGTAACTAAGATTGTAACTAAAATGCTATGGCAGAACTAGCCATACCTAAGGAAATTAACTGTCAACTTACTTTCAAATGTACAGTGACCTCAAACAGAAAGATGCCGTGTCTCCAATCGTGTTTACCATCGTGTTGGTGAGCATCTCCCGCAAAGTAAATACAGAAAATCTCAGTTTAATAAGCAAGGTCCTTACATTATACAGACTTTCGACGATAAGTTAAATATAGTAGCAAGTATAATTATTAGTAAGAAAAAAACATTAAGAGATTTAATAGGAAAAAGCGCAAAAAGGAGTCCTCCAAATCAACGATGACAAAAAAATATATGGCTATCATAAGAAGAGCACTACGAAACAGGATAGAACATAATATTTCAATAGACTAGTACAACTTTGAAATGGTTCATCGGTCTAAATATTTGGGATTTAAGAGTACTTTTAATAAAAACACTACAACAGAGAATAACAACAGAATACAAGCTGGTAATTGCTCCGTTTTAAGCAAAAAAATTAAATCCAAAAATACATCCCGCAGTACCAAAAATAAGAATCTACGTATGTAAGTGAAACACGGACAATGAAAAAACAAAATAAGAGCCGATTGAGTGTCGCAGAAAGAAGAATTATTAGAGAAATATATGAATCTTATGAATCACAAATCAATACAGAGTGCAAAACAATAACTTTGACGTTGAGATTTAGTTTCCTGTACGACGTTGCAATCTTTATATACCTGTTTGACCTTAGCATTAGTTCCCTGTCGTAAAACACTTCTGGGGGTTTTCCTAGCAATCCTGATCTAATTAATACCTGAGTTTTACTTACATTGTTTTATATATCCTCATTTTAGTAGTTCGTATTAGACTTCTCGATTTAAAATTGTTATGAGGGTTATACATATATCAGTTTGCTACCTGAATTTTCTCTTTGATCTCTTATGTGAAAACATTATCTGCGATATCTAAAACACTCCTAGCTTTCAAAATTATAGGGGTCTATTGTTAAGTTATATGCCCTACTACATCGTCTCTTTTGTCTGTTAATGATATTCTTTACTTTCTCGGAGAAATTATATTCTAACTCACAAAAATCCTATTAAATTGCCAAAATCGCCCTTGCATATTCTATTTACTTATGAGGGGCAGCAGCAATATCAGTACCATAATAATGCATATAGTCCTGGACTGGCTAATCGTTGGATAATAGGAAGCATGAATGTAGCAGTTTTAATAGTTTGGTGACTGCTTGCTGAAATCGGGGAGTAGATATATCAGTATCAAGTTATTGACTATAGGAAGTGTTGCTTGATCGGCAAAATATTAAATACCAGAAGGTATAATGGTAGCAGTCTCACTACGACCTCGATGGAGAAAGCAAAGTGAAACAACTTTATTATTATTAAACAACATTATATTTTCTAGTAAAATAATCATAATTTTACAGCAGGACAAATTTTCTAATGTTTTCTAATCAAAACATCATGTACGTACCACCAGGTTCCCTATGTCGGTATCCAGCAAAATCCTTGTAGTAACGATACAGGAAACAAAACATCAGACATATAAAATAAATAAACCAGAGATCTAATAAAATACAAATTCTCGATTCAAATAGTTAAAAAATTAACGAACAGCTTACCAAAATAGATATAACGTCCACTTAACATGTAATCCGTTAACGGTCCATTGTACAAAGCAGCTCTTAACATAATGCTGATGATATCGATTTCAAAAGAAACTAAAACATCAACGAAGTGAAAACCAAATACAAGCAAATACACAGAAGACACCAATTAAATAAATCTAGATAAAACAAAAAAGTCTACAACTGCAATTTCGAAAGTATGGAACACTTAAATATTATTGGATCAATAATCACAGTTAATAATACCGTCACTGAAGGAATAAAGAGCATAATACAAACTTCAGATCTATTTTAATATATTGATGCAAATTAGGAGGAATGAATAAAACAAATAAGGCCTTATTAGTATAATGCTACAAATCTGTATAGATTAAGAACAGATACTGAAGGAAGAAAGCTCTTATAATGATATTGTCCAGGAGAATAAATTTTAACGACTAAGGTAGATCGGACACAAAATCGGATATCTCAAAAAGTTAATATTTCATTTGATTGCAGATATGTAGAAGACCTATCAACGTGGAGAAAAGTTGTAGTTAAAAGAAAGGAGAAACAGTGACAAAAGCAACAAAAATGGGCCAATGGTTCAGAGCTGCTCGAAAATCTTAATTGGAAAGAATTAATATTGAAAATATAAGAAATGCAATGGAATTAACATACACTACATGCGCTATAATAACTAGAAAACTTATGTGATACGGATATATACAGAAAAAGTTTAATGAAACAATAAACTACCCAATATGTGTTATGAGTGAGAACGATATGAATAAATAAAATGAGGAAAGCCATAGCAAAAAGAATAGTGAATAAACAATGAAGAAGTACCTTGTGGATAACATGTGCTTAGATAGGAACGAATGGAAATGAAGATTCAGAAGACGACAAAGAACGTTTTAAATTGATAAATCTACACAATTTTTAACAATGTATATTTATACGTCATTTCCAGAGCAAATGTGATAATTGTGCATAAAATTAAACTTACCCAGATGCGCTACTAAGCTATCTTTGAGTTTTATTAATTAACCAATATCCTGCTATCGTCGAAGACGTCCAAAAATTGAAGAATAATACCTAATAACGGTTATCCAGTTTAGAAGTTAAATCATCAAGTGTACGAGAACCGGCATGTCGACTACAAAACGCTTCCTGGCAGTACGACACGACTTTCTCAGATAGATATAACGTCCTATATATATATATATATATATATATATATATATATATAACGATATATATCGTCTTATAACTATTTCAAATCGTGTCGAACTGACCACAGCGTTATTTGTGCCTGTCACGGTAAAGAGCGAATAAAAACCCCGACTGGGACTTGTAATTGCTTTTCCGATCAGGTTGAGCTGCAATAACACTTCGTCTCCGAAACCTTATGTAAATAGGATTACCTTATGTTCACCTTATGTAAATAGTGCTAGGAGAGTGAGACTTCTAACTTTCACCCAGACGAGTCCTAGCGGCGTTAAGGCTTCTGGAAGAAGAACCTTCTCGGTTTGAGAGTAGTCAGGTTTTTAATTGTTGTCGTACTATTTTAAAAATAAGTTACCTAAATTTTGTTTAAACTTTTAGTGAGCTGAACGAACCAACCTTAATAATAATTACAGTCAATTTTCATAATCCATATTTGCATTTCATTATCCATATAACATTCAAGTTTTCTTAATATCATTTGTTTATTTTTGTCATTAACTAATTTAAATAGGTATATATGTATTAGTTTTAACAGGGCAGGGTGTATTGTAATACAATTTTTGTAAGGTCATTTGTGCACAAAGGTCAATTTGGTATTTTTACAGCCCTACTGGTAACATCATTGGTTAATCTTGGATCTGTTCCCTTCCGAACAGACCAATTTATAGGTTATCTGATTTGAATAAAATCAGAAATTGTCAAACTGATACATTGGGTTAAATATAGGGAAGGGTTATAGTTGTTTGGATATATAAATATTGTGGGTGTCAGTAAATTTTGTTCTAATTAATGAATAAAACTTTATCGAAGGTTAAAAGCATTCAATTTGAAGTGTAACCAGAAGTTCATACCTACTTTTCTAGTACATTAGGGAATGTAAAATATATTGTATATAAAAAACAAGGGTTAATAGGATTTTCATATTATAAGGGTATTTAAATTAAATAATATATATATATATATATATATATATATATATATATATATATATATATATATATATATATATAACATTGTTAAGGAAATTTTCATGTAGGGTATTTAAGTTAAATTAGGTTGTTCACAGGGTTTATACTATATTATTATTAAATTGGGTTGTTAGTGATAATCTGTTTTATTAAACCACATTCTTTTATATATAAGTGTATATCTAGTTACAGAAAATCATAGTTATCGGCAGCAATAAAGTCACTAGGTGAAGTGTTTATTAGACGAAGAGTCCAGTAAACATCTTCCCTGTCTCCCTAATCATCCTTCTTTCGTACATTCCTGTTGTCACTACTTACTCTCAGTTCATTTTATTTATTCTTATATTTTCTAAGTTATCTATATTTACTATTCTTTACTGTTTTCTCAGGGCATGCAAATAAGCCTAACCCTACCTTAAGTATCAACTGGCCAGTCTCAAGCATACCCAGCCAGCTGAACTGCATTCAGTTTCAACTTCTACTTTTAACTTGGTTTGAAACTTATCTTCACTACTACTCTAAAGATCTCTATTACATCAGGGACCTTGTTCCAAGTGATCTATATACATTTTGTTACAGTAGCGCCCATCGTGGCGCAACACGTATTTGTTACAGTGGCGTAGTCCAACGTAGAGCTCAGATTTTCAGTAAAATAGTATTCCTTAATTCATTTCTCAGTTTTTAAACTGTTTCTAGTTTGTTTGTCTATTTTTGCATATTTTGTAGTTATATAGATCCAGTTTTCTTTGCTACAGTATCTGAGAAATATTTAATAGTGTCTTATATTGCTGTGTCGGTTTTTTTGTTAACTTTAAATTAATAATTAATTGTAAACCTTCATTTAGTATAATATTTTGGATAACTACATTGGTTTGGTATTATCAATAGTGAAAGAAGCAGTTAGTGGATGAAATTAAAAAAATCTCCAGGCCCAGACGGAATACATCCAGAGTTGATTAGGTATGGATGATCAAAACTGTTTGAGATAATCCGAAAATTATTCGAAAGATGCTTAAAAGTTCCAGAAGAATGGAGATAATCGTATATTTCTCCAATACACAAGAAAGGCACAAAGATGGATCGTAACTCGATACTCAAAAGTACTACGAAACCTGATAGAAAATGATATTAAAGACAAACAACCCAAGAACAAGCGGGATTTAGGGCAGGACGCTCCACTATGGATATTATTTTCACATTAAAAATTGCAATGGAAAAACGAGTGCAGAGAAATAGAGAAACTCATATAGCCTTAATAGATTTGGAAAAAGTATATAACAGTGTACCGATCTCCCAACTATGGATAGAAATGGGTAACTTGAAAATAAACCCAATTTTTATTAACGCCACTCACAAATATTACGAACAAAATTTTGCAAGAATTAAAATGGGATAAGAAATCACCTTTCCTTTTCAAACAACAAAGGGACTAAGACAAGGCTGCTGTCTGCCGCCCACCTTATTTAAAATCTATTTGGACAGATCCTTAGTGAAATGGGTAAAAAAATGTAGAAACATGGGAATAACGGTGGAAGAAAACAAGCTATATTCACTTTTCTTTGCGGATGATCAGGTAGTAATTGCCAAAGACAGCTACGATCTTAGCTATATGGTAAGAAAACTGCAAGAAGAATATGAGGTGGCAGGTTTAAATATGAATATGACAAAATGTGAATATCTCTCAGTGGGAACAGATGAAATATGTGACCTAGTCTTGGAAGACGACAAAATCAAAGGCGTTCAATCCTGCAAATATTTGGGTGTCATTTTCAACAAGAAGGGAAATAGCGCAGGTGAAATCAGGGAAAGAATAAACAAGGGCAGAGCAGCGATCCGTGCCTTAAACTCTCTTCTCTGGCAAAAAACAATTCGACGAGAAACCAAAAAACACATTTACGGTAGTATAGTCCAAAGTATTACACTTTACGGTTCGGAAGTATGGGACGTCACCAAAGCTAATAGAAACAAATTTATGACGACAGAAAAGGATTATCTGAGACGAAGCTGCGGTAGATCGAAACTAGAGAGTTAGAAACGAACAAATAAAAAACGAAATGAAAATGGAGCGAAATATCAATGATGACATAGAAAGAAAACAATTAATCTGGTTCGGACATGTTAAAAGAATGCCAGAGTACAGATGGCCTAGAAGAGTACTGGAATGAATCCCTCCTGAAAGAAGAAAGAGAGGACGACCACGGAGAAGTTGGCACAAGGATATTAATGAAGCAATGGCGGCAGGAGACTTGGAAGAGGCAACTGCATATGACAGAAAAAGATGGAAATTGGGGACGGAGAAGCAGCGACAGCCGTAATAAATCCGTTATTATATATACATTGGTTTGACATTTCTGTTTTGATTGGGTTAGTGATGAGAAATATTGAATAATTTATTTTATTACTATTAGCAAATAGTGGTTTTGTTTATATGGGATCACACTATATAGTATATATATATATATATATTTTTTTTGCTCAATTATTGCTTACTTTATATAAAAATAAGTTTAAATTTACTTACTGTCATTTGATCTCTAAAACAAACTTTAAGTTATTTTAAATATTTTTTATATCTTTATATCGTTTATACCTTTACCAAGTTACATTTGGTTTAGCACATCGTTGATTTTGGATTGTTGGTGATATTTTTTTTTCTCTCTTTTATCATGTGTACTTTTAAGGCTGAGCATTTATTAGCCAAGGAAGTGGATTATGAGCTGAGGATAAGGGGAATACCCTTTGAAGAATCTACCAAGGTTGAGAAAAAACACCAATTATTACGCGGTGCTCTGAAACAAGAGCAAGAAAATAGGAGCTTTTGACAAATTTCTTCTGTAGATATCCCTCTTTTGGAACAACAACAGGAGATAAACCAGACGGTGGAGGACCTGGCTCAAAGAATATCCGATTTTAGAGGGACTGTCTATGATAGCATGTATTCCAGGTTAATTTCACGTCTTGCTCATATCTCTGGTCGTGCTCATTTACGATCTTGCTCAGATGAGGAGCAACAAATTTTCAAGCGCTCTATTTCCATTAGAATTCTTAGTTTAGAAGGTGAACTCGATTCTCGAGTAAATCCGGCAACCACTTCCACTCCTACTTCTTCTGTTCATGCAGCTAATGCGTTTTCACACCCCAAACAAATTCAGGTACATAAGTGGGGAATTTAATTTTCTGACCAAGGTCATCATAACGAAGTCATTACCTTTTTGGAGAGAGTGGAATGTCTATGTATTTCAAGCTATGTGAGTGAGGACGATCTTTTTGCAGCTTCTGCTAAATTATTTACAGGTCCTGCGTTTACTTGGTTTATGAACAACCGTCATAGCTTTTCCACTTGGTCTGAGTTGGCTCAGAAATTAAAATCTGATTTTTTGCCATATTCTTTCCAAGATGATCTCTTAGATGAAATCAAAAACCGTAAACAAAAGCCAAACGAACCTGTCACTATTTTTATTAACACCATTTTGGGCATGTGTAGTCGACTTGAGGCCCCTCTATCCGACTTTGCCAAAATAAAGATCATTCTCAAATGTCTGTTGCCTTTTTACCATCAGCAATTAGCTTTAATCGACATTCAAAGTATCGAGGATATCACTAAGAAGTGTAAACGAGTAGAGGAAATTCCATCTTGGTCTTCTTCTTCTGCAACGACATCTCGATCTACTTCTGGTCCTTTATTTAACTTAAATTTCTCTAGAAATCGTTCTTGGCAACCCAAAACTCATACACAAAATGTGTCTGTGGTGAATTCGTCTTTGACTTGTTGGAATTGTCGTGAGCCTGGCCATGCATTTTATGAGTGCATGACACCTCGAACGTGCATGACACTTGTTTGGCCCTATTAGATAGTGGCTCTAATATTTCTTTAATAGGTTCCTATTCATTACAGTTGTTAGAAAACACTAATATTAATATTATGCCTATTTCTTCTCTGCAAATATCTACTGCAGATGGTACCATTCAGTCGATTACAGGTAAATTTAAAACTAAAATTTTAGTTGCAAATATTCGCAAAACTATTACCTTTTATATTACACCTTCTGTGCAAAATTCTATAGTTCTTGGCATAGATTTTTTAAATGCATATTAAATTGTTCGGACTTTTCGTTCTGTATATATTCCTTTAATTTATTAACCGTAAGTGCTATTCGTGAGTTTTCTAGTTTGTCTGTAATGGAACAAAAACAGTTAGAGAATATTATCTCTAAATTTTCATCTATTTCGTCTAAAGATAAATTAGGCCGTACGCATTTAATGTCTCACACTCTCCTTAAACATTATCGAACCTTCTATCTCTTCATATTGTAGTTCTCTGTAGCTTACAAAGAAGAAGGATGGATCATTCAGAGTTTGTTTTGATAGTCGTAAATTAAACAGTATCACGGCGAATAGGGACGCTTATCCCATCCCTCGAATATATGTTATTTTAAGCAAACTTCAGAATGCCAAATACATCTCTTTCATCGACTTATCCAAGGCCTTCTTACAAATTTCTTTGAGTGAAGAGAGTAAGAAATATACTGCTTTCGCTGTTAGTGGTAAAGGACTATTTCAATTTGTCACCATGCCTTTCGGTCTAGTTTCAGCTCCTCAGACGATGTGTCGTTTAATGGACTTGGTTATTGGTCCACAACTTGAACCATTTGTATTTTATTATTTAGATGATATTTTAGTTGTTACTCCTGATTTTACTTCGCATATTGAAATATTAAAAAATCACGCCTTAAAGAGGCCAATCTCACTGTTAACTTGGATAAGTGTAATTTTTGTCGTCCTAATCTTAAATTCCTTGGATATGTTGTTGATAGTTAAGGTTTGAGGACAGATCCTGACAAAGTAACCGCTATCAAGGACTTCCCCATACCTAAAACCACTACTCAGTTACGTAGGATTTTGGGTATGTGTGGGTACTATCGACGGTTTGTACGTTCTTATTCCACTTTATTATCACCTCTTACTGACCTTCTTAAGAATAGGAAAAATGTCCAGACTATTACCTGGACTCCTGAGGCTGATGATGCTTTTCATCGTATTAAAGAAGCTCTTACCAGTGCGCCTGTCATGACCTCTCCTGATTTCAGTGAATACTTTTACCTCATGACAAATTGTTCTAACACTGCTTCAGGTGGTGTACTCTTTCAGATGAAAGATGGTTCTGAACACCCCATAGCATACACTAGTAAGAAGCTCAATAAAGCCGAGAAAAATTACTCCACACTGAGCGAGAACTCCTTGCTACAATTCATGGCTTAGAGGCTTTCAAGTATTATTTAGAAGGTCGTAAGTGCACTTTGATCACTGACCATAGTTCGTTGTTGTGGATGCATTATATGTGTAACCCATCCCAACGGTTGACCCGCTGGATTTGTAAGTTATCAGCGTTTGACTATAACATTGTCCACCGTAAGGCAAATGTTGTTGTAGTAGCTGATGCTTTATCTCGAACATTTGATGTCAATCTTCTTGACTTATCCTGATCAGTACCCTGATTTTAAAGTGGAACATAATATCCTTTATAAACATGTTGTTATTTCTATCGAACCCTTGTCTAATATGTCGGATGGGAAAATTGTCGTCCCAACCGCAAGTAGGGATGAAATTCTTCGTACTTTTCATGATAATGTGACATCTGGTCACTTTTGTTCCTTTAAAACATTTAGTAGGATAGCGGAGCTATATTATATTATGGGTCTGGTATGCACAACTGTATTAAGAAATATATTTCTAGATGCAAAGTTTGCGCTACATGCAAGCCAAGTAATAAGCCACAAGCTGGTGTAATGGGTTCTTTTAGTAACATTGACTTTCCATGGCAGATGGTATGTATGGATTCGATTGGACCATACCCTCGTAGTTATAAGGGCAATACCTATCGTTTGGTGGTCGTGGAATACTTCACTAAATTTACATTAGTTTTTCCTCTTCGTAATGCCACGGTTCCTGCCATTGTGAAATATTTGGATGAGCAAGTCTTTTTGTTATTTGGTGTTCTCCAAGTTGTCTCTTGTGACAATGGTCCTCAATTTGTATCTTAGGCTTTTAAAGACCTTTTAACTAAATACAAAGTTCAGAAGATCTTTTATAATGCTGTAACGAATATTTTGCCTACCACATGGGGTATTATTGTAAGGGGTAAAAGATGGGGGATTAAAATTACTGGGGGTGGAGATAGGGTAAGCAAAATAGACGCTACTTGTGCGCACGGCACTCAGGTTTTAGTAGGAGAGCTGGGGTCTTTGATAAGTAAAAGACAAGGGGGTTGGATTGGGGCAACTACAAAAAAAATGAAATAAAGAGCGCCACTTTGAGGTGCCTAATTATAACCATCACAACAGCTAGTTGTAACTGGAGATATAATTATTAGACATAAAAAACATATCTTTTTAAAATAAAACTCAAAAAGGGTTAGTTAAAAAGGAACAAACAAAATGTTGAAAAACAAAATTTAACATTTATTGTGTCTTACCACAAACAGTTACAAAACATAGAGAACACAAGAATGCTCAAAAAAGACAATACAAAAATATTACCACAATAGTCACAAAATACAAAGAACTTACATGTCATCTACTGATTTACAAACTCAGGAGATGCTACAAAAACAAAATAGCATGGAGGTTAACCTTTTTTTAAAAATAAAACAAATAAAATCAAAATAATAATAAAACGAGCTGTCATAAGTTAACAATAAATTAAAAAAAAAACTGAACACACAAATTGACAGCTAAAGTCAAACTCTAAAATCTTACAATTAAAAAAAAAACAAAAATTTAAATTATTACGAAAGCAATTATTTCTCTAAAAAATGTCTGTCTTTACTTGAAAATTAAACACAGAAAAAGTTACCTGAACCTCACTAAGCTTCATTCTGCATGTCTGGGGTCGGGAACTGGAAACATGCTGGAACTATACTGGGGGCAGATCCGGGATGATGATCAGGGATAAGAAGATGAGGGAGGAAGCCAGCACCGGCTGGATCACAACCTTGAAAACCCGTCTCCTTCAAAGACTGGAAGAGGCACAGCACAATGGCAACATGAGGCCCTCTTCAAAAACTATCGTAAAACTGCTACTATCACTTCATGCTACATTTCCATGAAAAGGGGCCAAAAACAAGAAAACACAAATTCGACGGTGAATTTGTGGATCCATACTTGTGATCCACACAGCGAACCAAGTAAGAATTAATCTACACCTGCACCTACGGCGACCCAAGTACGAATGACGAATTTAAAAATTCGTTCATATAAGTTGAAAATAAACAAACACTTGACAGGAATTAAAACGAAGAAGATTCCATTTCTACGACGTACCAAAATTATAAGGCGACTTCGAATAAAACATTAAAAGAAAATGCTGAGAACGTACACATCTTTAAAATAATAAACAACTTTAAAATGATTTATATCACTTTTTGACGCTAAGAAACAATTGAAAACATTTGGGTTCCAACACCTACGATAGGAACAAAATTACATCAAAAACATTCTTAGATCTCTCAAACATATATGAGGGGACCTCAATATATCACATATACGAGGGGACTTCAATATAAAATGCTACAATGCTGCGTACCATCCGCAAGCTAATCATAATGAGCGTGTAAACCGCAGTATTGTTACAGCCCTAAGATCATATACATACCAAGACCACAGAGCTTGGGATCAATATATCCACTTCATAGCTCAAGCCATAAGAACTTCTGTCCATGAAGTTATGCAGTGTTCTCCAGCTTATTTAAATTTTGGTCGAAATGTTGCCTTATCTGGTGAGTATTTTGATTTAGTTTCAGGCAATTCCACAAATCTCCCTCAAATATCTGATAAACTTCATCAGTTAGATGATCTTCTGACTCTACCTCCAATATTTGCAGACATCAGGAAGAAATTAAAAACTTCTTACCGTAAATCACAGGGTTAGTATAATTTAATGAAAAGAGATTTGCGATTCTTTGTTGGTGATCGGATATTAAAACGTAATTTTTTTTAGTATAGTAAAGGTGATGCTACTACCAGATAATACTGTCAATGACTTAGACTCTTCATCGTCAGAACAAGATTAACCTAACAAGATTGATTAGGTTAATTCATTTTTATAAATTTTGGTAATACTTGATTTGTTAATGAATAGGTAAATGATTTGATTTCGATTTTAGTCACCAGATAGCCAATATGGTTTATCTATTACATAATGGTTTTAGCTTCCCATACTAAATTCAGCTTTGTTCTTATTAGTTATAATATTAAAGTAGGTACAGCTATTTTTCTTTGGTAAATTAAACTGGTATGGAACTGTCAATCCTTTCGTACCTTATTCTGTTTATATGTGTCACTGCTGTATATCAGTATACATACGTATAGTTTTGGTTTATTTGATCCTGAGGTTGTTTTTGTAGATTATACAGGAAATTATTAACATACTTATACTATTATTCTTTGATACATTAGTTTCCATTTGGTCTAAAGAAGTTATCGTTTCATTTGTTTTGGGAAATACAGTTTTAGTATACAGTGTGATTCCTAAGATATATTTCATTCGTTAAATATTCAATGAATTTAGTTGAGATAAAATTTATGATGAATTACTATGTAACATTTCGTTATTTTTTGTATTTAACATTTCTTAGGAAAGTGGTTTGCCTCGCATGGCTATGCAAATACGTGGGTTCGAAACTTGTGTTACTATCAACAAAGTGCACCTGATAGGAAGCAGATTTCATGGCTCACAATTGCCTGGTTGTAGGTCAGACTTTATTCAATTTAAATGATGAATCTTTATGATTGAATGTTTAATCATCATCATTATTGAAGGATGTACTAAACATTCTAGTATTCCATTTCAGAAATATTATTCTGTTGAAACATAGTCTTAATTTTATTCTCACTTCTATTATACATTTATTGTCTTTTATTTATTGTCTATTCCTTTTTAGCTTTATTATCTAGTTTTGCTGATACAAATGATAACCTTTTAGATCTCAGCCTTATTAGAATATATCTTTTGTATCCAACAATTGAATATTGTGTTTGAGCATCAGCTTTCCTGGGAACTCATTTTTGTTTATTTATATGTATTTTGGAGTCAGGATCAATGTTCGGTTATATAAGAGTAACTAGGGAACATACCCTTAATCTGCAGTTTCTTAAGAAATTGACTTCCTTGTTCTCTAGTACTTCTTTGGTTGAACATTTATAAGAGTTATCTATTTACAATGTCTTGGGGTATTTTATTAGTGATGATTTCGAAATATTTGGTTGGCTTTTTCTGGGTATTCTTATAAATCTGTTTTAGCTACAGCTATAGTTAGAGAATTTCAGAATAAGTTAACTCCATTTTGTTATGTCAACTCTTCAATTTGGTACACTTTCTTCCTATTGAATTACTTGTATATGTGAAACTCAACTGATCATCTATTAGTTCATATATTATTAATATTTGGTGTTGGAATACCTTACTTCAGGAAGTTTGTCATTTTTGTGTAGATCTTATCTTGAACCCGATGCATAACGGATGATGAGCTTAGTTTGGGTGGTAATCAATCGTAGGTTGTGGAACTTGATAGGAATACAATGTGGTCTGGAATTTGGTAACCTTAATGACATGAAAGGGAATCTACTTACTATTCTTGATATTCTCGTTCGGTGCAAATGCGATAGTCTGACGTCGCAAATTGCACGGCACCATCAGCACAATCATTTTTGGTATTTAAAGCAGCCGCCCTGGTGATATAATTACAGAAAATCTCGATATTGGAGTCCCCAGCTGAATTCTTTATTGATATATGTTACATATATTACATATATTATATTATATATATGTTATACATATTTATCATTACTCTGCGAGTATTGGAGTATTTTATATATTAGTCACTTGCTGGCGTGTGTCTTAAAAATGAACTGATTGAAAGTTACTGAGAGTGATTTTGTTTTTTGATAAACTATTAGTTTAGTCTAAACAAACCTGAGCGGAATTATTGCGTCACGAGAAAAGAACTTATAGCAGTAGTTAAATCAGTAGAGCACTTCTATCAATCGTTTAAGAATCCAGTTGGTCAGATAGCCAGGTGGATCAAACGACTGAGAATCTCCGAGAATGATCTCCAAGAATACGATTTTAAGATTGAGCACTGGGCCGGAGTTAGCCACAGAAACGCTGATTCTCTTTCCAGAAGGCCATGCCCAGCAGAGTGTTCCCACTGTAACAAAATGGAATCCAAGGAAGCAGCAGTGCTAAGCACGACAATTGTCAACGACGACTGGATGCCTACTAAGATAAGGGAAGAACAAGAGAGAGATCCAGTTATACAGAAAATCCAAAAATGGAAAGAGGAAAACCGTCGACCACCTTGACAGGAAATATCAAACCTATGCTCAGTAGTTAAGACGTATTGGGCCCAGTGGGACTCATTTATCATCGAAGATAACTTGCTCAAACGGGTCCTGGAAAATGATGATGGTTCAGAAAAGAGAAGACAGTTGGTGATCCCAAAGAGCAGAATAGTCGAAGTACTTCGTCAGTTACACGATAGTCCATCAGGAGGGCATTTTGGTGTAAAGAAGACCCTTCAGCGAATTCAGGAACGGTTTTATTGGATGAACAGTTCCAACGATGTAAAAGACTGGTGTAAGAAATGTACTATTTGTGCTACGAGTAACGGGCCCTATCGAAAAAGGTTGGACAATATAATGTTGGAAGCCCGTTTGAAAGAATAGCTTTGGACATCGCTGGGTCATTTCCAGAAAGTGAAAATGGAGGAAAATACATGTTGGTAGTAATGAATTACTTTACTAAGTGGGTCGAGATTTACGCACTTCCAGACCAGAAGGCCGCCACCGTTGCAGATAAGTTGATCCAAGAATATATCAGCCGATTTGGAGTGCCTTTGGAGATCCATAGTGACCAAGGCAGGAACTTCGAAACTGATCTATTCCAAGGAATATGAGATAGACTAGGCATGAAGAAAACAAGAACTACAGCATATCATCCGCAATCGGATGGTATGGTAGAACGAATGAATAGGCCAGTTGGCAAGTATTTGACAAGATGGCGTCCGATCATCAGCGAGACTGGAACCAATACCTTCCGTTCTTTACAATGGCCTACAGATCTGCTGTTAAGAGGCTACATCAGCGCGTCATCAATATTAATTCGAGAAATAGTAGCCGCACCGTCTTTCTAAAGTTCTGCGAACCTTTGGCAACAGTGCGTCGGCAGTACGTGAGACTTCAAAAAACAAGGCACAATATTGTGATAATTATAATTGGAGTTCGGATCGGATTTAAAAGCATAAAGGAACGCAAAAAAAGCATAAAGATTGTATGAAAATATTTAATTATTTATTTATTATACAAAAAGGAATAAACATAAGCATATAAAAGGTGAAAGAAATAATAAGTTAGACTTACTCACAATCAATTTAATTTAACTAATCGGACGACCGGTTTCGCTTTCTATAATATGCAAAGCATCTTCAGGTCACGATACAAAGTTAAAATGCTGAAAATAATAATCCCATATTAGGGTGTTGTCTAATAAAGATAAAAAACATAGGTAGGTGATATAAATTATATAAATTACAGTAATTATGCCAATATTACATGTCTGTGGTTTTATAAATGAATAAAAAATAAAATGTTTAAGCAGACAAGGTAAGACCCACAAATTGGTAACATCGTCTATTAAACTGTAATGAATCAATAAATAAACCACTAAATAAACATTACTTACATGCCGGTACTCTATTAATTGATGGTTGAAAGAACATGGTTCAAACTATCTTGGATTGTTGATTGGAGAACTCAGGTCAACTATTGTAATTGTTTAACAGTAAACTGGGAAGTTCTTGAGGAGACAGATTTTATCCAATGAAGTAGAGATAGGTGGAATGTATTGTTTGTTTTATGAAAGTAATGTTCTATACCATTAATTTCTTTAAAGTTATTTAAGTTTATTCTGGAGATATATTTATGAAATGTGTGTTATTTATTGAGATTTTATGTTTTGTTTTGGAAGGTGACAGTTGTAAGACAATGAATAGGAATGGATGTACAGATTGTGTGGATGTGCAATTGTATAATCTTGTAGTTATCAAAATTTCTTTGATAAAGTTGTTGCAATATCTGGCAAATTATTGTAAAGTCCAAAGATTTTTATGTTAAAATTAAATTAAGACACTTTTACACACACAGAAACACACAGAAAACACTTTAAAAAACGGGAGACGAAACAAACATTTAATTTAAAAGGAGAGGATTTCAAAAAGAACTACATTTCTTACTAGGAGACAATGAGTTTTTTATGTGCTGTATATCAGATTTTAGAGGTAAACTTGACAAATTTAGGTTAAAGTGTGACAGTTCTTCTTCTATTTTAAATGCTGTAAGTTAAGTTATCCAGTTTATGAAACAAGCTGATATTAATAAAAATCTAAAATTTTTTTAATTTTAGATATCAAAGTTATTTGATGTGTTAATATTGGCATACTTTAACAAACTTTAAATAATTGATTTCAATGTAACAATATAAATAATTGTAATACTTATTCTATGATAACTAACTCAGCTTAGTCAAAGTTACAGAACAAACTTAAGTGATTATTTGTTAATTAAATTAAAATATGTACATTTGTATTGAAAATGTATAATGTATAACTAAATTACAAACTTTCTTTGAAAATAATTGTTGGTGTGAGTCATCTGTCATGGTGTGTATAAGTATTTTTAAATATTTATTCCAATTCTGATATGTTAATATGGAACTGAAATAATAAGCAAATAAACCATTGTTGATAAAATTATTGATAAATTAAAGAAAATTAAAGAAATTGACTGAAAATTAAGTATTCAAAGGTTAGTTGGTAATTTTAATATCTGACAGTTGGGACCGGAAATTGGTTATACCAACAGGTAAAAGGTTCTCTATTTAAACCGGTGTAAAGTAAAATTATTCTTATTTCAATTTTTCAATACCATGAAGAAGTATCATCACACCGACACGAACAATGGTGAGTTTGTACAATAATTTCTGTGACACTTTAACAATTTTAAATTTAAAACAGTTTATAGTTAAAATATAATATTTCTATTAGAAAATGTAGATTTGCTAATTATTAGGATTAACAAAATTCTATTTAATTAATACTGCCAGTCTGAACGACTTTACCATGTTGTGTTGGGAACAATCAAACCACGTGTTAATTTGAAATTAAATATTTTGTAAAATGAGTGTATGTCGCAACCGGATGGGGTGTAATAATAATTTTGGGTTAAATAAGTTGAGGCACCATACCAGTTCAATACTGATGTTTTATATAGTTTTAGGAAAATGTAGTTTAAAGTAACATGTTAATGAATCCAGTGAACAAAAAACTTAATCAATGGGGACCGTATTTTAAACTTTATGTAGAAATTCAAATAATCTGAGGAGTATATCAAATGTATTTGAATGTATATGGGATACTGGAATAAAAAGTTTGACCATGATGTTGAAGTTAATTCCAGAAAATGTGCATGAAGATAATGGATACTGTATGGAAAACCTCATATAAAAGAAGATATTGGGCAATCAATACTTATATAATTATAGCTCGCTCGATCCGAGCTCTACTACTTATAACGTTTATTATAAACGTATATATCAAATAGTTTAGCCGTAAGAAATGAACTACAGATTCATGCATAGTGGTGTATAGCAAATAAAAAATAAAAGTTCGAAAATATTGTCGCCAATGAATATCTACCTATCGGAAAAAATTGGCGTTTGTGCTTTTCTATTTTCTATTTCTGTACATAAATACAGATTTATTACCAATTTCATTTTCATGGGAAACCACTTTTCACACTTTTTATTTACGACAACAGTAGATTGCTTATAATTACACTATTAAAATTTGTGGTGGCTTTTATTTCGATTTTTGAATCATTTTAGCACGGTTTTTACTGGACTTTTTCTTGGAAGGCGTGACTTTATCTTTCGCTTGAGAAATTTTTCTGTTTTAAAAATAATTATATTTCTAGAATAAAAAATCCTCCTAAAACTATACAGGCTGTTTCAAAAAGGTATGTCATAAATTAAATCACGCATTCCGGAGACAAAAATAAATTGATTGAATCCAACTTACCTTAGTGCAAAAGTGTATACAAAAAAGTGTACATTGTTTTTTTACATTTTCTCCTAAACTACTTGACATTTTGTAATAAAAATGGACACGTTTCTTGTTCTGAAAGCATTTTTCATACAAAAGAAACAACATAATCCAAGCGCACATAAAAATTTTAAGGGGCGTGTGCAGCCATAACTCTCCCCAAACTTTTGAGTACGTTCAAATCATATGAATTTTGTGGCATCATTCATTATTTTTAAAACTTATTTGCCTCTTATCATTTTTTCGAAAGACTAGTTTTTTCCTAGTTGAACATAAAATTACAATTAGTTTCTAGGGATACAATAACTACAAACAGTTCCATCAATAATAGTCAATAATTTAAAGTTATTATTTATTGTGTGAATAGGATTAATATTAAAAATTTTGATATTACAATGGCCTCCACATTTCAGGAAATGGCAGATATGTATTTAACTTTGGGTAAGTTGGATCAGATTAAATTATGATTTCAATAAACTATCGGGAATATCGTAAGCGAATGTCAAGGAAACAGTGCAGCCGCGAGGCGTTATGCAGTAAAATACCTAAAATCGAAATGCACCCGATAGACGATTATTTCTGACCATTGATCGTCGTTTACTGGAAATGGGTACATTCCAACCGCAAGTTGCTGGCAATAGTGGTCGTCCAATAATGGACGCAACTGATGTAGACATTTTAGAAATCATTGAAGAAGTCCCTGTTTGAAGAGAAGTTTGGAGGCGAGAAGGATCAGCTGCTTAAACCCTATCACTTAACAACGGTTCAAAAGTTATTGGTTGAAGATTATCCTAAAAGGATTGGATTTTGCGATTAGTTGTTAATGGAAAACACTCGAAATGTTAATTTTATTAGAAATATTTTGTTTACCGACGAGGCGACCTTCAGTAGAAATGGAATAACAAACCATCATAACGAGCACATTTGGGCCGACGAAAATCCTCACGCCAAGAAAACGACTCATCACCAAAGGACTTTCAAAGTTAGTGTTTGGACAGGAATTGTGGATAACAATCTAATAGGCCCAATATTTCTTCCCAACAATTTAAATGGTGATAATTATTTGCAGTTCTTGGCAAAAGATACAAGAGTATTTGGAAGAAGTAAATATTGCGTTACAGTAATGAAGTCTGGGAATACGTTTTCAGTCAGTATCCTGGTCGGTGGATTGGAAGAGGTCGTGACGCACCTATTTCTTGGCCACCCAGAAGTCCAGATCTTAATCCCATGGACTTTTACTTTTAGGGGTTTATGAAGGGGAAAGTGTATTCTGTAAAAATAGAGGAAGAACAACAATTAAGGGT
Source organism: Diabrotica undecimpunctata (assembly GCF_040954645.1). Classification (NCBI taxonomy): domain Eukaryota; kingdom Metazoa; phylum Arthropoda; class Insecta; order Coleoptera; family Chrysomelidae; genus Diabrotica; species Diabrotica undecimpunctata. Next base: position 70,480,192 of record NC_092808.1, read on the forward strand.
TAGAATATTTGAAACTGCAAATCAATTTCGTCAGAAAATTATGGTTTTTTAGCGCATTCGGTTTTCCTTATTAAAACGATACTAAATATGTATTGAAGAAAATGGGGGTCATTTTGAACATTTATTGTAATATCATATTTATAGAGATTGTAAACATTTTTTGTACTTGTTAATTCATTTAAGCCATTTATTTAGTTGCACGTAATTTTTTAAAGGTTAATGAAAAGGGCCGTAACTCAATAAAAACTGTTTCTTGAAAAAAGTGATAAGAGGCAAAAAATTCTAAAAATAATGTGTTAAACTAATGATGCCACAAAATTCATTTGATTTGAACGTACTCAAAAGTTTTGTTTTGAGTACGTTCAAAAAGTCAAAGATATTGTTGTTTCCTTTTTATGAAAAATGCTTTCAGAACAAAAACGTAACGTGTCCTTTTTTATTACAAAATGTCAAGTAGTTTAGGAGATAATGCAAAAAAACAATTTTTATTTTGTAACTTCAAAGGGTTGTAACTTTTTTGTGTACACTTTTGTACTAAGGTAAGTTGGATTCAATTAATTTATTTTTGTCCCTGGAATGCGTGATTTAATTTATGAAATACCTTTTTGAAACACCCTGTATACTCGCATTAGAATTTGAAATATTTTTACAAAATATACCTAACTATAAAACTCACAATTAATAATAATCTATTTTTTCAAATAGTCCAACAACCTAGTTCAATTACACAAATATAATAAATTCATTTTACAAACACTACTTCACTATGAATCAACAATAACGAATTCCAATAATATCTTAGAAAATAATATCCAAAATAATATTCCAATATCTGGCTGAACAGATATCGATTACAGAACAGAATCGTGCTATCACTTACACAGAAAACAGACGCAGGTGTGCAAATGTGATGGGCTGACTAATTCTCTATGTTGCCAGCTCACTCAGTTAAGTTCGATTTCTTGTTATAGATCATTGATTTTAGGTGATTTTAGTAATTCCAATGTAACGCAAAATCTAGGCATGGGATAAAAAAGTTTATTTGAAGAAAGTGTATTTTTTTGTTTTTCTTAATGGCGGTACGGACTCGTTTTTGTAATATTTTATTTAGTTATAGAGTAATTTCCACAAACTAACATATTTCTCAAATTGGGCTCCGTACCGCCATTCTTTACTATATCACCTATATGTGTGCCAAATATTTCGAAAAAATATTCAAAATTAAAGCTGTAATCTTGGAACGCGTTTTCCGTCTTGATGACGCGCTGATGTAGCCTCTTAACGAATCAACAGGCCAGACACCAGCCAGAGTCCTATTCGGACACAAAATGCGACTACCTTATGATCTAGAGTTTGGGTGTCGACCTGGAGAAGATGTAGCAGGTGAAGATTATGTGATCGAATTACGAAGAAGAATGGACGATGTACATGAGTTGGTCCGTTCCCACCTTCAGATTGCTAGCGACAGAATGAAGAAACGGTACGATACACAAGCCGAAAAGGGTTGCTTTAAGAAGAACGACAAAGTCTGGCTCTATAATCCCAAGAAGCGAAAAGGTTTTTCTCCCAAATTGCAGCAGTTTTGGGAAGGCCCATACTTAATTATGGAGAAGATCAACGATGTCATCTACCGAATAAGCAAGATTCCGAAGGGAAAGCCGATGATAGTACACCATAACCGGCTGGCGTCTTTCGAAGGTGACCACGACGTAGATGAAGAAGTGGAAGTAAACCAAGTCCAAGATGTGTCTGACCTCACGTTTGGGGAATTCATGGGTGCCTATGGAGGTACCGGTAAAGCAAGACATGGTGTTACCACCGGCAAGTATCGAAGACGCATCACGGTTGGCATCCGTCTTTCGAAGGAAGTTTGGTCGAGTTGCAGAACTTCAATGCCAAGTACCAGCTCTCGGTAAAACCTTGAAACTCCAAGATGCATCACGTTACCTTTTCTACCTGGTAACAAAAGATACTGCCCGTGACCAACCTACCTACCGAGATGTATGGGAAGCCTTACTTCAATTGAGAGAGCACGTACTAGAGTCCGACGTGCAAAAGTTAGCCATACCAAAGTTGGAGTGCCGCCAATTAGATTGGAGGGTTATCCGAAATATGGTGGAGGAGATCTTTAAAGACACCGAAGTTCAGGTGTTAGTCTGTTGCAATCCGCATAGTTACTGGTGCGGAGAGAAAACCGTCCCTTGTCATTTTTATACAACTGGAAGTTGTAAAAGAGGGTCCAGTTGCCGATACCAGCATACCGTTCCGGTTCCAGTCCGGACAGGGTTCCAGGAGGAACCATCTTTTAAGAGGGGGGCAATGTTATGATAAATTCTGACCCAAAACGGTAAACATGTTTATTACTAATATGCTTATTCATTCGAGTATTTTCTAGGTAATGCCTACCTGACACACGATGTTATAAAAACAACAATTCGAACCTTCTGGAGACGAGCCGATGTGAAAATACCAGTTTGCCGTTACCATTTCGCCGCTAATCGAGAGGGCCGTCGACGTTTCTAGTTTAACAGTACTGGCGTATATAACAGGACATTTTATTTGGAAGAGAACAGTTAATTTTGATGATTCGCGATCGCGATTTAATTATAGCGTTCGTATACATAAATTATATAATTATTAATCAATTAAATTGTTGTACTGTGGTTTAAATAAATTGATATAAATTATCGTGCTTTTTAATAAATTAAAATAAGAACAATATAATAAATTATAAATAAAAAAAATATAACAATACCATTGAATCATATGTTTTGAAACTTCCGGAGGAACAATAAATCTCATATAAATTCCAAATTCTGAATTCCACTAGAGTTACATTTATTTATACCTAGCATGGACCTTGCTTACAATAATTTTCTTGACGCGGTAAACGAAGCTGCCACTGAACTGAAACTTTATATTTGTAAAATAAAACGTAATAATAATAGTAACCGAATACAACAGAATTTGTTTGACCATAGACGTATCAAATTAAAAAAAAATGTGAAAGATAGACTACAAATTTGCAAACAAAATTATTTTTTCTCAGAGTATTTCAACTCATAGGTGTCTTTCAAAAAAGAATACAAAAATTTACTGAGTAGAAACCTACATGGTAGAGAAATTATTACAAACCTTACTAAATTTTTTTTTAATTCCTTTATAAAAGGCATATTAATATAACGTTTTCGGAATATCTGTTCCATCATCAGTGCTATGTGGATTAACATATTTCAAACCACTAAATACATGTGTAAAAACCATTTAAATGTAGTTAAATTAACTTTAAATTACATCTTTGATATTAAAAAACTAGGATGTTTAACTTATAAACGGAATTTGTCACATAGTAATGTAGGATTCCATTGGGGTTGTTAGTCCTTAAATGAACCTTCCTAGTTTTTTAGTATTAAAGAAATAATTTAAAGATATTCTAGATACATTTAAAGGGACCACATAATTAGTGGCGTTAAACATGTAAATCCAGACAGCACTGGTGATGGAATATTTATTTCGAAAAAGTTCTGTAATGTAGCCCGATAAGCTTTTTATATTAATATACCTTATATAAAGAAATATTTTAAATAAAAATGTTGATGATTTATTGTATACATTTAACTACAGGAATTGAGTTTCCTTGTAGAAACCTTTCTAACTGTAGGGACGCTAAAACGTTTTGGACCACGATCAAAAGGATACGTGGAAATAAAAGCAATATCGAAATATCGGTTGATTAATTAAGACTATTTTTCAGAAATTCCCAACAACTAGTTATTAGAGAAAACACATATTTGTTTGACGCAAATCATCCCTATTTCGACATCTCAATTACTTCCGAGGAAGTATACACAGTTCTTAAAAGCTGCAAATACAACCAATCACCTTGTTCTGACTCGTTTCCTTATGAATTCTTAAAACTCCCTAACAACTTCACTTTTTAATAAAATACTTGAGAAAAGCAAGTTCCTTTATCCTGGGGTAATATAATTGCCCAAGCATTGCGTTAAAAAGTTGTTTATGTAAAATGTTTATGTACATTTTATATAACCGTCTCATACCATGGTGCGAGCAGATTTCCATACTTCCAAAATGTCAGTCAGGATTTCGAGCGAATAGAGGCTACACTGATAATATATACACACTCTTCCCAGATATACAAATACAGCTCAGGCTTCGAAAATATAATGTTTTTACAAGATTCGTTGACTTTAAATGGGCATTTGATAGAGTTAACCACTCTTTACTTTGGCATAAATATGTAGTATAGTTGTGAAGCCAGTTCACGTGTTGTTGGTTCATTACAGAATTTTTACGTAAAAACCACTACACGTGTGCGAACTAATGGCTCTGTCACATCGCCATTTTTCGTCAAAACAGGAGTTCTCCAGGAAAAAATATTAAGCCATCTTTTATTCTCAATATTTTTGTCTGGCATAGGGTATTACTTCAGACAAAGGCTGCCGCGGCATCGCTGTAAATAGAAATACTGAACTATTAATGTTGTTGTATGCAGATTACATTGTTATCCTCACAGACTCGGAAATAGATGTCAGAACTAAATTCATTATTTTTTATAGGTATGCTAACTTTCAAAGTAGACTAATAAACTAGAAGTAAACTCACAGGAAACTAAAATTGTACACAGGGACACAAGAATGTAAGTTCAGAATTTTTGTATAAATATAATACAATCGATGTCACTAATAAGTTTACCGATGTCAATGTTATTTTTTCCTCATCTAGTCTATTTTGATAAATGGCAGTCTTAAAAAGGCCAAAGCAAAAATTACCATCGCTTTTATCTGACCACTTTGAAGAAATAAACTCCGTTCTTGGACCTTGTAACGTTTAAACTTAACATTGCAATTAAATTGATAAAGTCTAATAGAAATCGATTTATTTGCCTTGAACAGGTTTGTCGTAACCTATGCGGAATACACCTGGTAAATTTAAAATTACTAACTAAAACTATTAGCTCTCGCGCCCAAAAAAAAGCACGTTATTGGCAGAACACGCTTTAGCGGTAAATTTTTGTTGATTAATATGATAAATATAATTGTTTGACTACATAAGATATATTAAATATATTTTTATTTGTAAATATGATATATGTTATAAGAAATAAAATGAACTTATTTTACTCTATATTTAGCTAATTTAGATTTAAGGAATAAGTATATTTTAATTAAGGGTAACCTTGTCATTGAATGGAGATATTTTCCAGAATGTTTTATAATAAATTATAATACTTAGTTAATTTTGTTACAGAATATAATACATGTTAATTTAAAGAATATAATACTCGTACATTTCCTTCTCTGTTTGGTACTATATTATATATTTTTGTAACATTAATTATATGATTTTCAAAAGATCCTTTAAAAATAAGGGTATTGCCCAAGACTGATCTCTTTTATTTCGAAATTGTGTTTTTTTTTAAATATATTTATTACATATGTTATCCTGTGCTCAATATCTTTCCTAAAGAATTCCCCCTAGTTCTACCGAACTGAGCAACCGGGGATAAGTTTCTTATTTGTTTGCACCCACAGGGTGATCCTGTCTTCCTCCCCTTTTATTATCTCTGTAGTATAAAACATTATAAAAATGGCGACCAACGGGAGCACCTTTGGAGCATCAAATAGAACACAAAATTTAGTGTGATTTAAAGGCATTGTCCCCATTTTAAAAAAAAAGTAAAAGACCTGGCTGAATCTCGTAATAATTCTGTGGATATTCAGTGCTTCAGTTTGTTTTTGATCCATTCAGTAGATGTGACAGGTTCGTTCAGGAGCAGAAGTGACCTGTCACTCTAGGCCACGCCCCCTGGTGACGTAGGAACGCCCCACGTGTCTCAAGGCCACGCCCTCAGCCAATGGTGACGTAGGTACGCCCCTTGTCTATAGGCCACGCCTCTCGACCAATGGTGACGTAGGTACGCCCCCACGTAAACGTATGACCAATGGTGACATAGGAAAGTCCCCACTTTTGACGTTAGAAGATATCCTCGACCAATGGTGGCATAGGAACGTCCCATCGTGACGTAAGAACATATCGTCGACCTATGTGGACACAGAAACGCCCCACTCGTGACGTTAGAGCATATCCTTGACCAATGGCGGCACAAAAACGTCCCCACTCTTGACGTAAGAACATATCTTCGACCAATGGTGGCATAGGAACGTCCCCTCGTGACGTAAGAACATATCGTAGACCAATGGTGACACAGAAATGCCCCCAAGTAAACGCCTGACCAATGGTGGCATAGGAACGTCCCCTCGTGACGTTAGACCATATCCTCGACCAATGGTGATACAGAAACGCAACACTTGTAACGTTAGAACGTATCCTCGACCAATGGTGACACAAAAACGGCCTACTCGTGATGTCAGAACGTATCTACGTCCAAAAGATACGCCTCAACGTACACCAATAAGAACGACTTATGGAGGCGTATCACGAAAAGACACCCAAACGCCCCCCATTCCCCCAATAATAACGAAGATTATTGGGGCAATGGGGGGCCGAAAAGAAGAAGACGAATTAACGTTGACAGATAAAGAAAAGAAGTGTGTAATTTTTAATTAACCTCGTATATATTTTATAGACGATGATTAACGTAAGAACTTTTAAATTTTCTTAATTTATATTTTACGAGTAATTTTTTAATCAACCTCGTATATATTTTATCCACAACAAATAGTGTAATAGCAAAAATTCGTTTATTTTTCAATTTATATTTTACTAGTAATTTGCGAGTAACTTCGTATATATAATTAAACTTCCAAACAAACAACACACAAACAAAAATTCCAACCAGCGGATGTGCATTTCCTTTTAACATTTCTCACACGGTCGTCGGAGACACGTGCAACAATTTTTTAAGAATCAGCTTTTAAGTCATATAGAATGATACGGCTGGACGTAATATGACGCGAAATACTGCTAACGAGAGTTTTAGCGGATATTATTCCATTCCTTTTTAACATTCTCTCACAATTCAGCGTTTTCACAGTGTCGACAATATCCGGTGCACGTGTAAACAAGCTTGAGCTTGCAATTCTCGATAATTTCCAGTCGAGTTACGTCATACCAGTCTGCCTATTTAATGAACGAATCTATTTTGTACTTCCATTCTGCAGTCAACATTTGCAAAAGCAACAGTGGTCGTTTGAGCTACAAGAAGCTTAGTGGTAACGTATTCGTTTTGTGTTTGTGCTACAAATAAAAATTAAAAAGTACTATTTTATATATTTTAGAGGGCTTGTATTTGATTTTATACACCATCATTCTAAGTTTGTCATTATGTTAATTTATTTCTGCATTATTTGAAACATGCAATATTATTTGTAAATATGTTGTTTAATTTTCTCGTTTTTAAAATGGAACAGTGCATTTCACAAATAATAAAGTAATTGTTGATTAAAAAATAGAGACATACAAAAAATATTTTAAAATTTTGGTTTTATACCACATCTGTTATCCCTTATTTTTTCCAAGTTTTGACATATTGTTTATTAATTTCTGTATTATTTAAAACATGCAATATTATTTGTAAATAGTTTAATTTTCTCGTTTTTAAAGTAGAACAGTGCATTTCACAGATAATAAAGTAGATGTTAATTAAAAAATAGAAGCACTCAAAAAAATATTTTGATGGTAAATTAAGAAAAGACATATTGTTGCAGATGGATCTAGAAAAAATTAATGCATCATCTTTGGTTGCAGAACGCAAACCGATAAAAAAATTGGTAGATTTGCCAATTGGGACACCCTTTCCAATTCACTCAGGAAAAGTGGTAAACACAAAATTTGGGGAAGCAGTTCTACTGGATTTAGGTACTGAAGTCGTGTTCCTGCCGTATCGGGTGACCGAAGTATACCAACCAATCATCGGCGAACTTTGTAGAGGAAAATATTCACTAATCTTCGAAGGGAAAGTGGACGTAGGAAAAAACCAGCCTCTGGCATCATTTCAAATAGCTGAGCATTAATAAAAATAGTGGTGAGTTTTTACATTTATTAATTTTTTATTGTTTATTCAATCATGTGTCGTAACATTGGTAACCTCACTAGCAATATTGTATAACATTTAGTTAAGGCGCGAAATATTTTGTTTCAACATTATACACTGCGAGAAGCGAATATTTGGTTAAAACACATCAAGAGACATTTGACTTTGTTTACTAAAGCGATTTGGTGTGGGGACTTGGAATTAGCCAAGTTACGACAACTACAGACAAACGCAGGTCATTTAAAGACAATTAAATTGGAAATTAAAAATTTCTATTTTTGCGTGGGTGGCGGAATTAATAATAAACATCGTAGAGTTAAATGGGAAGATGTAAATTCCGTATTTTCGAGTAGTCAGAACGGGTATAATTATTAATTTAGGACACAAAGATTTAATGCAATTTTTTGGGGACTATTTTAAGTTATTTAAAATTCGAGTTAAAAACATCTTAACAAAAAAAAACAAAATAAGAGCAACAGAGATGGAATTCCTAAGGAGAAGCTGCAGAGTAACAAGAAGAGACAGAATAAATAACATGGAGATTAAGAGGAGAATGGGAATGAACTCCGACATAATAGACTACATCGAACAGAAGAGATTAACATGGTACGGACATGTCAGAAGAGCAGACCAAAATCGGTGGATAAATAGAATAACAGAGTGGAGCCCGATAGGAAGAAGAAAGAGAGGCAGACCCCGAAGATCTTTCAGAGATGAGGTGGACGAAGCAATGAGTAGAAGAAACCTACAGGAAGGGGACTGGCTAAACAGGAAAAATTGGAGAAAACGGTTGAGTGAAGGAATACAGTGAAAACTGTATCTTAAAAATCTTAAAAAAAATTAAATATGATAAAATGTAATATGACATTATGTGGAGAATTTATTAGAAAATCAAATCAAGGTGATATTAACCAATTTAAATATTTCAACACCAAAAATGCTGTCCTGGACGGAGGAACGGACTTAGTTTTATGGTTTCATAGAAACGTAGTCGATAAATTAATGACCAAGCTATCAGAATTTGAAGAAACAGGATCAGGGTGGGCTTTGAAAAAAATAGTTTCTTTAGAAGTCAATATAAATAAATATGAAGTGGGAAATGGAGCTTCGTCGTTCATTAGACTACCATAACCAATCCAAAAGAAGCATGCATGTATTAATATCAAAAACGATGATGAAGCATGCTTTTTTTGGAGCATAGTTTCAGCGATTTATCCAGCTAAATGCAGTTCAGATCGTACATCTTCATATCCACATTATGCGACTGTCTTAAATATCGATGGGCTAGAGACACCTATGACTATAAAGGGTATTTCAAAATTTGTAAAGTTAAATAACATTTCTGTAAACGTTAACGGGTTAGAAATGAATGTTGCTAAAGAGAGAACATTTTACGTAACAACACCGGTAAGGCTATGCAAAACCAAATTAACTAAACATGTAAATTTATTGATTGTGCAGGATAAATATTTTCCAAAATTGAATCACTACGAAGCACCTATGGCTCACGATGAATCTGTAGAAATTAAATATCATTATTGTATGATTAAAGATATGTCTCGACTCATGTCTAGTCAGTTGAGTAAGAATCATAATAAAAATTTTTTATGTGACAGGTGTTTGAATTATTTTAGCAGTTTTGACAGATTAAACCATCATACAAAATATTGTGAGAAAATCAATGAATGTAAAGTTTTGTTTCCATCATATCAGAATGTTGAATTTAAAAATTATATGTATAAACAAACGACTCCTTTTGTCGTTTATGCTGATTTTGTGTCAATGTTGTACAAAGTTAAAAACACTCCGTTAAAATGCAAAACAATTAAATTTCAGCAGCATAAGGCCTTTAGTGCAGGTTATTACGTAAAATGTTCTTACGATGAATCTCTGTCGTTTTACCGAAGTTACGCAGGTGAAGATTGCATGGAGTGGTTTGCCAAGGAAATGTCTGAGTTGGCGGCATTTGTGCAAGGAAAAATTAAAGCTATTGTACCTATGATTGCTACACCCAGTTTTATTGATTTATCTAATTGTCACATTTGCGAAAAAACGTTTTCAGATAAGGATGTAATTGTTCGTGATCATGATGATTTTACTGGAGATTTCCGAGGATTCGCACACCAAGTGGGCAATTTAAATTTCAAAAAACTTTTCGTTGTCCCATTTTTTTTTCATAATCTCAGTGGTTACGATTCACATATGATGATTAGAGTTCTGGCGAAAAAGGGTAGTATCAGCCTACTGCCAATAAATAAGGAAAACTATATTTCTTTTACAATAAACGATTCCAAATTCAGCATAAGGCTGAGATTTGTTGATTCACTGAGATTTTTAAATTCGTCATTGGACAAGTTGGCTGCCACATTACAACCTGAGGATTTAAGATATTTAGCTGGTGAATTTCCAAACGGGAGTACCGAACAAATGGAATTGTTGAAAAGAAAAGGCATATTTCCATACGAATATATTGATTCTTTCAATAAATTGAATGAAACACAACTACCATCAATTGATAAATTTTACAGCTCATTATCAGGTGAACACATCTCCAAAAATATGTATCATCATGCACAAACAGTTTGGCAGTCATTCAGTATTAAAAATATTTTGGAATATAGCATGTTGTACGTGAAGACAGATAATATGTTACTGACATGCATTTTTGAAAATTTTCGACAAAAATATCGAGCCACATACGGTCTTGATTCTGCTTGGTACTATACCATGCCAGGGTTTTCATGGGATGCAATGCTAAAGTATACTGGATGTAAACTTGAACTACTGAATGATATCGATAAAATCATGTTTATTGAGAAAGCTATCCGAGGTGGCATAAGTCAAGTAAGTAATCGATATTCTGAGGCAAATAACAAATACATGCATATTTATGATCTATCAAAGCCTAGTAAATATTTGCTATATTTAGATGTAAACAATTTGTATGGTTGGGCAATGTCTCAATTCTTACCATATGGGGGTTTCGAGTGGGTTGACCACAATATTAATGTTCTTAGCATTTCTGACGACGCAGATATGGGGTACATACTACAAGTGGATTTGGAATACCCAGAACACTTGCATGACTTACATCGAGATTTATCGTTTTGTTGCGAACATCGTGTTCCACCAAGAAGTAAGCTTCCAAAACTTATGACTACCCTTTACCACAGAAAAGAGTACATTTTGCACTATCGTAATCTAAAACAAGCTCTGAATGCAGGACTCATACTAAAAAAGATTCACCGGGTCCTGAAATTCAAACAGAGCGCTTGGCTTAAGCCGTATATCGATCTTAACACCAGATTGCGAACCGCAGCAACTATAGCATTTGAAAAAGACTTGTACAAGTTAGCCAACAACGCCATCTTTGGTAAAACAATGGAAAATATTAGGAAACATAGCATCGTAAAGATAGTATCAAAGTGGGATGGAGCATATGGGGCAAAAAATTTTATTGCTAGTGCACGATTTCATAATAGAAGCATGTTTGATGAAAATCTAATAGCAATCGAACTTAATAAAACAGAGCTTATTTTCAATAAACCATTGTACATCGGTATGTCTATTTTAGATATATCTAAAGTATGTATGTACGATTTTCATTATAACTTTATGTTGCCATATATGAGAGTTGAAAATTGTAAGCTGATGTATGGTACGATATAAATTCGATAGATCAGACTATTCTGAGAATAGTATTTACGAAATACCTCAAGTCAACAAAAAAGTTCTCGGAATGATAAAAGATGAGACAAACGGTCGCATTATGACTCATTTTGTTGGACTTAGATCTAAAAGGTATTCGTTCAAGATCAGTACGACAGATGAGGATCGAAAGGCATTGTGAGATAAATACAAGAGTAATATGGATGATGCAAATATTGAAAGAATTGTAAATAATAATTTAGGTGTCACAAAAAAATCTAAGGGGGTTAAATATTCAACGGTAAAAAATGACATTAGTTTCGATGATGATGTTAAGTGTTTAAACCAATTTATAACTAAAAGCGTCTGCCAATCAACGTTTCGTTCCTACGCCCATGATCTCTTCAAAATAACACAAGAAAAAATTGCATTAAGTCCGTACGATGATAAACGTTACTTGCAACAAAATTCTCATGACACGTTACCTTGGGGTCATTATGAAACCACAATGATTGAGTAAAACAATAAACAAATTAATAAATGAAAACATAACCAACTTTTACAATTTTCACTGTTAACTGAAAACCTATGGATTCAACAAAATCTTGTAAAATAAATGCTGTAATTACATGTTTATATCTAAATAAAATTAAATTAAATTAAAAAGTATTTTATTCCTGTAAAATAGCAAAAGACAAGTTGGTTGACTAGTAAAATAACTTTATTTAAAAAACATAGGTTGTGCTAAAATGAACGTTGAAAAAACGAATGTTTTTAATTGTTTTTTTCACTTTATCAAATCATTTTATGAACTTAATACAAATAGAAATAAAATACATGTTTAGATACATACTATTTTATTTATTAACAATTATACAAATCATTTACAACTTTAATTTTATAATACCATAAATATTCTCTCAAAGCTCGACTTAACAAAGTGTTTGAAAAATATTGCAATATGCTGCAAAGGCTTCAACTTGTCCATGTAAAGAGTCTATGGCAGAAAAATTGTTCTTGATAGAAGTTGAAATATTTATATAGTATTCATGGAATTGTAAACTCTTTAACAACGCCACTCTATGGAACATCATGCTCTGGTCTGCTTCTATAATTTGGTTGACTTCATCTTCCCATAAATAATATTCGACTCCAAATTTCTCAATGGTCAGCAACTTTACATTTTCCATCACCAATTGTCTAAGTTTGCAAAAATCACCACACATAAATTCGATAGGATCATACTCATCCGCATAAGTCGGTAGATCTGCTTGGAAAAAATCACTCACTTTTTCTTTAAACCACTTAATTATGGCTTCCCATTCGAATGTGCTTAAACTGATTATTTTAAAATTACCATGTTGACACAGAATGATGGTTGGTGAAAAATCTCGAGCTGTAGATAGACCAATTTTTATGTGGAGAGAGCTCATTGGATATGTTTTTTCCAATAAACAATATGGCTCATTTTTCGCAGCTTCTTTAAATTTTGCCAATACTCGATCTAATTCGGCGCCAGGACTAGGTGGTTGACTATCTTCATCGTAGTCAAATTCTACACTAAATTCACTGCCATCGTCATCGTGTTCTAAATTAAATGACTCATAGCCGCTATCTTGGGAACTCATGGTACTACCGTTGACTAAGTGAATGTAAACTGAACGTCTTAAATTTATACTTTTTAGTCCGCCACTCCCCACTCATTTAGAGTATGTCTACGCAGCGTATGTAAAAGCAGATCCTCAAACTAGGTCTAAACTATTAATCCAACTGTTATGTTTGCTATCCAATCCTAACCATTGAACGTACATCTTATTTCCGCGTCTGCGCAGTACTTTTTCAACTAAATAAATTTCAGGATTAGCCGTTTTTTGCAATTCTTCTTCGTAGAATGCTCCTCTGATAGGCGCTCCAGTCATATCTTTAATCAAGTATGCTGTAGGATTCGTTATTTTAATTTCAACGATTTTAAATAATTTAGTTGTCCAATTCGGCTTATATCCTTTATCGAAAACATGTTTATTTTTACTAATGCGAACTACATCACCAACTTTCAATTTTCGTGGAGCAGCGATTTTCAAGTGAGTGTAATATTTTCGTTAAATATCTTTTTCGTTGGATTTATTAACGTTCAACAGGTCTAAGTCGAATTTTGCTATGTTTCGTGTTATTGTACTCTTCAGTGATTTAAGGTAAGATATCAATCCATTTGTAAGTACCATTAAGACTGAAATACTTGTAAAGTGTTGTCCTTGTCTTGTCCTTCAATGTACGAATAACTCGTTCACAAATAGCTGCTTTTTTAACACTAAAGGTATTATAGTGATTAATACCATGCTTTTTCATGAGATTTTAAAACTTGGAATTGAAAAATTCTGTACCTTGGTCTGTCTGTAAATTTCTCGGACATCGTTGAGTATGAGCGAGAATATCTGAAAATGTTCGAGTAATTTCCTCTCCGGTTTTCGTCTTTAATGAACGAGTCCACACAAACTTTGAAAAACAATCAATTACAACGAGAATCAGCTTGTATTGTTTATTTTGATTAGCATACGAACGAATTTCAGCCAAATCCATCTGCCATAGATCATCTAATCCTTTAATGATTGTTCGACGACGAGGATAATTTTTTCGTGCTTGCTTATGAAGCTCGTTAACTAGTTGTGTCTTCTCTTTGATAAATGCCATGTTTAGCTTCGAACGCTTTAACTTTGTATCAGATTCGGACATCTTCACTCTTTTAAACCTTTTTAAAACCTTTTTACCTTGTAACGCTTTAAGTCATTGTTTCCGAGTTTTTATAATATATGATTTTATTATTTTTAATGTATTCTTCTATTACCTTAAGACGATTGTCTAAATCATGCGAATTAAGATCCATTGTTTTAATCTTTTTTTCTATTTCCAACGTTTTCAGCATATTTTGTGTACTTTGGTAAGCAGCATCTGTAATGTTCTCCTTCATTTCACGTTTAAATATATCTAAATCATTTTTAAAGTCATGTACTTGTTTTGTGAAATCGGATATTTTCAAATCATCCATTTTATTGTTATCATTTAACTTATTAATCGATTTATTAAAACTGCTTTAAATTTTGCTAATTGAGTTTAAGATTTTTTGTTCAAGTTGAGCATCTTTTGCATTATATTCTTTGCGTATCAAAGTAAACTCTTTTTGTATAAAATTTTTGACGTGAACAATGCGGTCATCTACGTATTTCTTGTTGGAAAGATGTATGCCTGCTAGAGGAGGATCCCGTTTAACATTCTTATTGACTGCATGTATCTGGTTTTGTAAATCCAAAATGGATTGCTTTAAACGATCACATAGCTTTTTAACAACTTGTTCATTAGAACGATAATGATGACGACCAAACTTGTCAACACTCATCTTAAAAATGATGCTCCATCCAACCTAACATTAATATATAATATCTGCTTCACGTAATTCGTTAATAATGGCAACAATTTCGTTATTGTGGGATGTATTTCCTGCTTCTTGGGAAGCAATCAGCAATTTTAGTCTGTCACATAGTTCGTTTGGATCATCCCAATACACATATTCAATAGGAATATCATTGTAGATCAATTGAGAATCACCAACGAGCCCAGATCCTTTGGAACTAGATGGTGAAGATAACGATATTGGAGGAGACGTTGACGATGATGAACGAGTTGCTTTTGCTAAACGAGCCAGACCTTCGAAAGGTGGTTTCTTTAATGCAGTAGATCGAGTTTTTGGTGGTGATTTCTTCGTTGTTGCATCGATAGGTTTAAATAGTGGCTTGATAATATGATGATACTTTTCTCCAGGTACACCTTTAAGACGACCTGTGGCATTCAGATGAGCTCCTGTACTATTTAATAAACTTTTATAGTGTTTGAAATCATTATCATCATAATATTCTGGACTTTTATGGAAAATTAGTTGGTATAAACCTGGCGTTCCCGGTACCCATCCTCCTTCCTCACTACCGACACTGATGACTTGTACACTACCTTTGTTTTTGTTAAAGTTTATTCGCCGTTTACCCCACATCCAACCAATTTCATCATTGTATATAGGTCCATAGTTTTTATCAATTTTATCATCTTTCATCCAAAACTTTTTTATATACTTATGACTCATTGGAGGATATTGCTCGATATATTCATCAATAACCTCTTTCGAAACATTATTAGGATTAAAAATTTCATGTTCGTTAACTTGATCAGTTAATACTGCATCTGAAAATACATCGTCACCGCCGGCTTCTTTTTTCACCTCTTCCTCCGTTTTCACCTCTTCCTTTTTGACATGATTAAGCTTGTTATTAATAGTATGATGCAATGTTTTTGAGGATTGCGCAATATCCTTTAGAGATTTAGCTATAGGTTTAAAAAGTTTATTTAGCGACTCATCTTGTTCTGTTCTACCTAGCTTTAGTGCCAAATACTTTTTGCGAATGACACGAGCTAGTTCGGCAACTTTACGTTTGCGTGCAGCTACCTCTTTGTCTGAAATATTGTTATACAATGCGTGTGTTTCGATCATACCTACATTTTTATAAACTTGTCGAAGCCTTTACGATATCGTCCATTAGAAATATCGAATTCCTTAACAATCACTTATGTACCGTATTTGTCCTTCCAATATTTGGAACAAAATTGTTTAAATTGGTCAAATGTCATATCCGGTGAGACGTGATCGTCAAAGACGTGTTTTAAATTGAGCTCGTCCTGCTTAAACAATACAATAAGGTTAGCATTATCACGTAGGAGTTGTTTGCCTGCTCGACTGTACGATTGACATAGGTATGCACAATCGATATCTATATGTCTACCCATACAGTAATATTCACGTATTGTTTGTTGCGGATCCGTTGATACGTCATCAAAAATAAAAATGGAATTTGATTTAGCTTCACAAGGACTTATTACGTCATCATTGTCTTTAAAAGGAAAATACCCCACCTCTTTCACAGATGTCAAAAATTGATACTTGGGTTGAAACGACTTTGAATAAACGTAAACATTTTTGAATTTAGCGCCATTCAGATCAAACAGTAATGCCAACATCACATTAGTTTTTCCACGCCCACTTGGGGCACATATGATTGCACGAAAAGAATGTGGTAGCAATGCACCATGTTTACTAGTTCTTGTCACGTTATCAACAAAATCCAAGTTTTCCACTGCTAGTGTCTTGTCTTGTTGAATGAACTTCATCTTGTGATTGAAATGTATTTTGTACACACGGTTATATATAAAGATATTTTGGAAAAGGCGGTTCATTTCAATGTTGGTCGTTCAAGGTGAAGGAGTGCTAAATTCTCTGATCAACAGTCTACCGTTTGAATTACATGCTCCTGGTTACCAATATCTAGGACCTGGAACTAAATTACAGAAACGTCTAGCTCGTGGAGATCCGGGGATAAATCCGTTCAATCGAGCTGTGAGAAATCACGATATCGCATATACCCAGAGTAATTCATTGAAAGATCGGCATAAAGCAGATTGGGTCTTGGAAAACAAAGCGTGGGAACGAGTTAAAGCAAAAGACGCATCTTTGGGTGAAAAAGCTACTGCCTGGTTGACAACTACAGCAATGAAAGCTAAACGAAAACTGGGTATGGGTATGAAACGTGGTAAAGGTGTTGGTTCATTTAAGCGACATGTGTTACAGCCAATTATCAAAACATTGAAATGTGCTCCTCCGTCACCAAATCTGCGTAAATCAGCCCTATTTGCACTTGCAGCAGCTAGAACAGCCGTTAAGAATGTAGGTGGGAAGAAGAATGTACGAGTTCCAAGAATAATTCCATTCGAACCAAAATCTGGTGGTATTTTACCTTTAATCCTCATCTTTGCATGCCTATGAGCTCTCGGCAGTTTGGCGGGGGGCGCAAGCGCAATTGCCAAGACTATAATTGATTCAAAGAATGCTCAAAAGAAATTTGAAGAGGATAAACGTCACAATAAAGCAATGGAACATCTAGGCAAAGGATTATACCTACGAAAAAACGCCAAAGGTGGCTTTGGATTATATTTAAAAAAGTCAAAAAACTCCCGCTAAAGCTACCTAATAGACCTTTAACCAACGTGGACTTAAATAAATAAATTTGCTAAACAATTAAAAATACCAAATTTTCGTGGCGTGTTTATGCGAGATAATTTACCACATATCCCTCATAAAAATGAATGTACTATTATTAATCTTGATATTTCCAAGAACCACGGTACACATTGGGTAGCTTACCGAAAGATAAACAGCGATATAGAATACTTTGATTCATATGGTTGCTTGAAGCCACCGCGAGAACTAGTATCATATTTGAACGGTGGAAGAATTTTCTACAATAACGATCAATATCAAAGTTATAACCAAATAAACTGTGGACAATTTTGTTTAAAGTTTCTCTACAATGGAACTATCTAACGACATCTTGAGACGTGCCATTCACATTTTTATGGAAAATATAACGAGCGTTGTTTGGTATGAACTACCTCAAAATGTTCGTCACGCACTAGAAGAGTATTTACCTTGCAAGAAAGATTATGATAAACATGAATGGAGTGATGTCTGTGGCATGTATATGGAAAGTAAATGTGTATTTTGTAAAGTGCTATATTATAAGAAAAATAAAACAAAAACATGTAACAGTATAAGAAAAATAAAGAAATTTTTTAACATATTTTGTTATTTAACTTACTACATCTTGTATCATATATCAGTCATGTCTCGATTGTTGACCCTGACAAGTACTACAAACGAGTTTTCGTTTACTCCTCAAGTGCCTCTTGTGCTTGATCCGTTGCGACAGTATTATGTAGCTGTATTGAGATTTCATACATTAAATTCAATTCCGAACATCGATGGTGAAAAGTTTTATTTCTATGAGCAAAATGATGTACAAAGCTGCGTAATATTGAAATTCCATCCGGATGCTATGAAATTACTGATATCGAAGCGTACATTCGAAATGAATTAATGCTTAAATACAATTCGGTTCAGGAGTTTACTTTAAGACCGAACAACAATACGCTTAAATGTGAAATTTTCTGTCAGGATCACACCATTACTTTCGATAAAGACGATAGTCTTGGAAAATTACTGGGTTTCTCCTCAAATAGAGTTTCCTCCAGGAAACATGCATTCTTCAGATCAACCTGTCAACATTATAAAAGTATCGAGTCTACTTTTTGAATGCAACATTACCGAAGGAGCCTTCTACGAGGATAAACCTGCGCACACCATTTTACATTTTCCGACTTTTTACACCTATTTTCGACATTTACCAAAAACCTTTGTTCGATGATACTATTAGAAAAGAAGAATTTCGGACATATACACCTTACATCAAGTCATTTAATAATAGCGACGTTGTCGAGTTTATCATAAATCAATCAGATGTATTTTTTGCGATACACGAAACACTTTTGGAAATTAAAGAAAGTATAAAGAAAGTGGGTAATGGAACTGTTTCTCTTGCACAGAATGTTGGAGTCTTCTTGTTTGATACATGTACATATATCCAAAGTTCATACGACATGGAAATAGTTCGAGATCCAGGCGTAGTTAGCACTATTCGCAGTTTGTTATGTTATAATCCTGAATATTCCAAGTTTCTCAGTACTGCAGGATGGAATTATCTGAATAATCCACATTTATCTGGTGACAGCTTTAGTTTACTGATTCCGATAAAACATATTTTCAACATTTTCAACGATTACAATAAACTTACCTATGGTCGTCAAGTGTTTTGATTTATTCAAGCACGTAATAATAGAAACTGTATTTTAGTGGAAGAACTAAATGCTACAACAAAAACAACAGTATCTCTAACTGTAACCAGCATGGAACTCAAGGTCAAGCATGTCTTTCCCAATGATGATGTGAAAATTGAATTAATGACTCCAATTAAGAATAATACACCGATAACTATACCTTTCCGTAAATAGGAGCTCAATGAACTACCTTCACTTACGGCAGGATCTCGACGTGAGATATAGAGTGTAAAGACAACTTCAGCTATTGAACGTCCACGTTATGTCATTGTAGCGTTTCAAACTTCTAAACGAGATGACATTCACGACAATCCAACGTTATTCGATCACATTAGAATGTCAAGCACACGAGTGGTTATTAATGGGGAATATTGGCCTAACGAGAGAATGCAATTAGATTTTAATAAAAATGACTATGCTATAGCTCACTACAACTATACCAAAATCTTTCAAAGTTATGCTCATTCGTCAACAAAACATCCCATCTTGGATTATCAGGCATTCAAAAAATATGCCTTGTTTGTTTTTGACTGTTCCAAGCAGGATGATACATCATTCAGATCGGGAACCGTTGATGTTAAGTTGGAAATCGAAGCAGATGAAGGTTTTCCGGCAGGTACTCGAGCGTACTGTTTAATTGTTCACGACAGTAAACTCGAATACTTTCCTCTAACTGAAGTTGTCAAAAACATCATTTAAAAAGAAAATAAGTCGAATGAAGTGTTAGTAGCAGATAAGCAGTCATCATTAGAGTAGCGTTCGTAGACATACAGGGATTCACCGTAGATGGGTGGTTCGTACCCAAAGAACTAAGTATGGAAATTGGTTTTAAACATTGTCATTATATATTTAAACCTCCACAACCGTTTGCTACATTAAGTAATCAAGATAAGAAGACTGCTGCGTACTTGGAGAAAAACGTGCATGGTCTTCGGTATTCTAGATATTGAATATTCCAAAATAAATGAAATACTGGAATCTAAGTTGTTGTATGCTGCCGACTATATATATGTTCGCGGAGAACAAAAAGCAGAGTTTTTAAAACAGAAGTGTCACATTTTTGGAGTTTTCCCCATAATTATCGATGTTTGCAAGTATGATGGTAAACCGTGTGCAACAGGAAAATTTGTTGCAGATTCAAATGCTTGTCACACAACTGGATTATTTTCCTGCTCTTCAATAAATGTGGATCGCCTTCGACAATGGTTTTGTGAAAAGATTATACCTATGTAAATTGGATTTTTTTAAATAAAAGATTAAAAGTTTTGTTTTAGTTTTATTTTAACAGTTTTTCTTTTTTACATATTTATTTTAATGCAAAATGATTCGCATTTGCGATTTGCAAAAAATTTTATAATGATATTAATCGTCAGAAATACATTTATTACTAATATGATTGTTAACAGTATAATCGATGAACCATATTGAGCGATGACACCATTATTAGTTGTACAACATTTTGAATCACTTTCGGTGTTATTTGGGGATATTAGCCTGATTTTGTAGAATGCTCCTCCTGTTTTTGGTATCGCTTTGAAAAATCCTGGAAGCTGTCCATAATTCACCACTTCATGATCCATTAGAGTCCATTCAGTTCGATTACAATCCGTTTTTACATAATTAAAACATATCGTCAAGTTCTTAACATTACTTGGAACGTTTGTATAAAGGACATTGTTAACAATAGCTGTAAGAATGATGAATGATATTGTTAGTTGAGACATCTTGTCGGCTGAATTCTTTTTAACGGGTATTGTTTTTTTGGTAGTTTTCTATCAGACAAATGAAACTCTGAAAATCGTATTTCAATTTTCGTTATATATTCGTACCACTGTATATCCACCTTCAACTTTTGTATTTTTTCGCAAAACTCTTCTAGCCTGCACTGTACGAGCGACATCAGTTAAATAAATGACTTTTATTCTAACCCCAATATAAATAATATTCTCGATAATTCCAACTGCTATGGTATTATTCTAACCTAATTATTTAGTTGTATTATTTTACAAATCCAATAAATAATATTTGTTGTGCACAAAACTTTTTCGTTGCATAAATAAACATAAATATACATTTACTTTACCGAATCTAGTCGTTCATTAAATAGGCAGGCTGGTATGACGTAACTCGACTGGAAATTATCGAGAATTGCAAGCTCAAGCTTGTTTACAAGTGCACCGGATATTGTCGACTGTGAAAACACTGAATCGTGAGAGAATGTTAAAAAGGAATGGAATAATATCCGCTAAAGTTCTCGTTAGCAGTATTTCGCGTCATATTACGTCCAGCCGTATCATTCTATATTTTTATAAAGATTTATAAGTTTAATTATATATACGAAGTTACTAGTAAAATATAAATTAAAAAATAAATGAATTTTTGCTATTACACTATTCGTTGTGGATAAAATATATACGAGGTTGATTAAAAATTACTCGTAAAATATAAATTGACAAAATTTAAAAGTTCTTACGTTAAACATCGTCTATAAAATATATACGAGGTTAATTAAAAATTACACACTTCTTCTCGATGTCTGTCAACGTTAATTGGTCTTCTTCTTTTCGGCCCCTCATTCCCCCAATAATCTTGGTTATTATTGGGGGAATGGGGGGCGTTTGGGTGTCTTTTCGTGATACGCCTCCACCAGTCATTCTTATTGGTGTAAGTTGAGGCGTATCTTCGTTATTATTAGGGAATTTGGGGGAGGGGGACACAGCTCCACTTTTAGTGGGGAAATAGCCTCCGCCATTGGTCGATGTACGTCGTTCTCATTGGATGTCGATGCACACGTTCTCATTGGGGGCGTTTCTATGTCACCATTGGTCGGTGAGACACGAGGACGAACTCAATTCGATATCATGATGCCGCTATTGGACGTATATATGTTCTGACATCACGAGTAGGCCGTTTTTGTGTCACCATTTTTCGAGGATACGTTCTAACGTTACAAATGTTGCATTGCTGTATCACCATTGGTCGAGGATATGGTCTAACATCACGAGGGGACGTTCCTATGCCACCATTGGTCAGGCGTACACTTGGGGGCGTTTCTGTGTCACTATTGGTCTACGATATTTTCCTACGTCACGAGGGGACGTTCCTATGCAACCATTGGTCGAGGATATGTTCTTAAGTCACGAGTGGGGGTGTTTTTGTGCCGCCATTTGTCGAGGATATGTTCTTACGTCACGAGGGGACGTTCCTATGCCACCATTGGTTGAGTATATCTTCTAACGTCACAAGTGGGGCGTTTCTGTGTCACCATAGGTCAACAATATGTTCTTATGTGACGAGGGGACGTTCCTATGCCACCATTGGTCGAGGATATCTTCTAACGTCTCGAGTGGGGCGTTTCTGTGCCACCGTTGGTCGACGATATGTTCTTACGTCACGAGGGGACGTTCCTATGCCACCATTGGGGGCGTGGCCTAGAGTGACAGGTCACTTCCGCTCCAGAACGAACCTGTCATATCTACTCCATTCGTAATACAATATTCAATTAGAATTAACTTACTTCTCTTTTAAAAGCCACTTTCTCATCTGATGGCAATTATTCAGTCAGATTAAATCCAGAAAACAAAAGAGAAATGAACCTATTGCAGTATTCTAAGCACATAAAATTTTATCAATTCACATTTTCATTTTCCAAACGTGTAACTAGTCGTTTCTTAGAGAAAACTCTTATTAAGCACATGTAATCCAATATTTATCCGGAATACATTTCTTACTAACATCAACACTATCGAAGAACTTTCTATGGGCATCAGAAAACTAAAATATATTGCTATTTTACCTATATCTCATGTCAAAAAAGAATTATCTTCGCCTGTCTCTTTTAATAATGGCGTCCAGCTCTGTACTTCTAGGGAAACTCCTAATGTTTCTAAAATCAATAGAACCAGGAGATTTAATTCTAACAACCAAAAAACAGAAGACTTAGATCATGTTGATAATATCTTACGAGATCTAGAAACGTAGTCTGTTTAATCTTTTAAAAACAAGGTCATACTTTTAGTGAATGTTGATAAAAACTTGATCAGTTTTGTTACCGCTGTGGCAACAAGAGGCTGCAGTATGATTTGCCCGATTTGTTCTAAAAACCTAACTTAAAAACCAGCCATTGAGGACATGTCCAGTTCGGTGAACATGTCCTCAATAGGAAATTTAATCCTGAACCTAAATGTTTCGTTACATCTAACAATATTTCTAATCATTTAGATACAAACTATTGGCTTAACTGGCTTAATAATGTTAAAGATTTTTATTGAAAATCAATTTAAGTTTCTTCAGTGATATCTTTTAAACCGTTTGATAAATCGCCCCTATCTTTAAGTACAAATTTTCTCTCAAAGCTTGACACTTTTTTTAGATACATGATATTCTACTTCATTAGTAGGATCTTAAGAAATTGTTTTTTTTTTAGGAAAAAATAAAATTCAGATAAATTTACCTAATCATCGAAGTGTATCTCTAGTCGATGTCTCAAGTAAAAAAGTTACTAGCGTAGTTGATTTACCTATTGTGGCAAATGGAGTTTATCACATTATTAACTGTCTTGTAGTTCCGTCGCTACCCATCACCTTCATATTAGGAAGTAACTTAATCTCCAAATTTTCTCTCTGTAAATTTTAACCAACCTGGAAGGTTAATAATTTTGAATGTTCCTTAATCACTTCTAAACCTGAGTCTGAATTTATTTCTTTTCTGATACTAAACTAATTGATCATCTTAATCCAAAGTTAAGACCTTTAGCCGAAAAAGTTGTGGATAGTTTCAAGGAAGTCGATAATGAAAATGGCATCGGAAGAACTAACAAAATTCAGCCCATCATTGATATGGGTGATACTAGACTTTTCGTAAACGACTGGTTTCCTATGTCACCATACATGTCTGGGATTTTAAATCGCGAACTTGATGAGATGTTGCAAATTAAAGTCACTGAACCCTCAAAAAGTGCTTGGTATTACCCTGTCTTACTTGTACAGAAGAAAATAGGTGAATTCAGATTGTTTTGATGGTAGAAATCTTAATAAGGTCACTCGCCATGACAAATATACTTTTCCTAATATTAATCGAATTTTCTTGCTAAAAAATGCCATAATATATAAAAAGTATATCAGTTCTATTAACTTCAAGAAAACCTTTTGGCAGATTCCCCTCGATTCAGATTCACCTGATAAAACGGCCTTTCGTGTTGTCGGACGTGGTTTTTCAATTTACGGTCACACGTTTTAGTATTTGCAATTCTGCGCAGACCCAGCAGAGATTAGTAGATAAGCAGAGATTTGTCTCATTTTCTGTTCATCCACTGCTAAAGAACATGTTTCTTTGTTACAAAAGTTAGAGATAAACTAAAGGATGCTAACCTCACTATAATAGTTGATAAGTGTGAGTTTTTTAAAACCTCTTTGAGATATTTAGGGTATATAGTTAGAGATAATTCGCTCAGGTCAGATCGCGAAAAAATTAATGAGACGGTCAATTATCGTCGACTAACTAATACGAGAGAAATAAAGACATTTATCGGTCTCTGTTCCTGGTATAGACGTTTTTTAAAGGATTTCTCAACACTTGTTTCTCATATCAACTATCTTTTAAAAGAAAGGACTCCAGATGCTAAGTGCTTATCTTTGTATAAAAGAAGCTCTAGTATCTTCCCCAGGTCTTGTCCAACCTGATTTTACTTGCGCTTTTAACAATCACTGTAATACTAGTGGTACTGGTATAGGTGCCGTATTAACTCAAGAAATCGATGGCGGCGAGAAAGTTATTTCGTATGCTAGTCGTTCTTTGACGAACACAGAGAGAAAATATTCGGTAACTGACAGCAAAGACAGTATGATTTTTGCTGTGGAGAAGTTTCAACCTTATGTCCATGGTGTTAAATTTATCGTTATTACTGATCATTAATCTCTTCTTCGGCTCATTAATTTGAAAAACCTTATTGCACTTCTATATCGCTGGACCATCAGCTCAAAACAATTTGATTTTTGTATTGTTCACAAGGTACCTGATGCTCTTAGCAGAATGCGTAACCATGAGAAAATTGCCTATCTTGAGGTAGATGCGGATGACATCTACCCATGGTTTGATGATTTGCGAACAAAAATTCTGACTTTCTTTAATGAAAAAAAAACTCATCCATAAATTTATTCCGCATTGTATTTTCTTTAATTCCAACCTTGTTAAGTGAAAAATTCTTGTATCCAAACCACTACGTCATGGATCGTCATGCTTTGTCATTACAACTGTCTTATCTAAAGGATTCTTTGATCCGATTTTTGATGCACCATTTGGGTTTCCAAAACTTTTGCAATGATGACTGCTGCATCTAATTACCTTGTATGGGAGATTATTTTATTTTTTTGGAAGACCGTTTTATTAGGTTACAGGCTTTGCGAGATCGCACTATAACTGTATCACAATTACAAATAAGGCTGCAAGAGACCCATAAGGTGTTTGTAACTCGTCAAACCATTAGAAATAGACTAAACGAAGTAGGGTAAAATTCTCAAAGACCTGTGAAAGTGCCTGTGTTTTCCAGAGGAAATTGCGCTGATCGACTTCAGTGGGCATAAGAACACGCAAATTGACTTTGACGTAAGTGGACCTCTATTTTGTTCACAGATCAATTCCGATTTGGATTTGCACCAGATACAAGACGGGCAAGAATTTGAAGACAATCTGGCAATACTGAACGATTGGCTACCCTGCAAGAGATTCATAGACAGCAGGGCGGCAATATAATGGTATGGAGTGGTATCACTCTTGGTATAATAGTGAATCTCGTTTGTCTGGAACTCCTAAATGCAGCAGACTACCTCGATATTATTCTCGAACCTATTGTTGTATCCTTTGCACAACAAGCTGGTCCCCAATTTAGTGAATGCACGAAAATGCTTGTCCGCATACTACCAGGAGCGTGCGAACATTCCTCGAAGATAATAAAATTGAGGTTTTACCATGGCCTGCACAATCGCCATATTTAAACCTTATTGAGCATATATGGAACAAATTGAGCAAACTCATTTTCCAAAAAAATATTGCTTTCAATGCAAGACAGTACCTGTTTGAGAGCCTTTTATGCAGTGGAACAAAATACCGCAGCGAGACATTGACCATTTTATTATGAGTTTGCCTTAAAAATGTAGGCCAACAAATTAGTTTTTTATTTTCTTTTTGTTATCATTTTTTGACTTCTTGAGTTTCTTTTTAATTTTCTTAAGATCTATTGCGTTAATTCTAGGAAATAATTTTTATTCTAAATCCAGGACACTTGTTTATAACTTTTATATTTGAAATAAATTATTTGAAATCCTTCTAAAATCACCTACTTCATAGCTTTCATTCTTGCATCGAGAATCATATTGATCTTTCATTCTATCACTAGCTAACTGGATGTGTTGTCGGGCAAGTTCATGAATGTTATTCATTCTTCACTTCAGGCGGTCGACATAATCTTCGCTTGCAACATGTTCTTCGGAAGGTCTGCAGCCAAACTCTAGGTCGCAGGGCAAACGAACTTCACGAGCTAACATCAGGCAGGTTGGAGTCTGGCCTGTAGTTTCATTCACGGCAAAGCGGTAGGCCATTAGGAATAAATAAATGTGCTGGTCCCAATCTCTTTGATGTTCTGATACAACTTTGGACAAGTGTTTACCCATTGTTCGGTTCATCCTCTCGACCATTCCATCTGATTGAGGATGCAGGGGTGTCGTTCTGGTCTTATTGACACTAGTCAATTTACAAACGTTTTGAAAAAGGGTTGACTTAAAATTTTGCCCTTGGTCGGAGTGGATTATCAAGAGAACATCAAATCGGCTGAAAAATTCTTTAACAAGTACCTCTGCAACGGTAGCAGCTTCTTGATTTGGTATCGCATAGGCCTCAGTCCATTTCGTAAAATAATCCATGGCTACCAGGATATATTTATTTCCATCATTTGTCTCTGGAAGTGGACCTTAAATGTCGATTGCTACCCTTTCCATAGGGCTACCAACAGTGTATTGTTTCATGTTTGCCCTCTTTTTACCAACTGGAGCATTACTGGTTGCATACAGTTTACATTCTTACATTATCTTTACAGTTCACCCAATAGAACTGTTCTCGAACCTTTTGCAGATTCTTCGTAATACTAAAGTGTCCACCTGATGCACCGTTATGTAACTGACGCAATACTTCTGACACTTTACGTTTAGGTACAATCAACTGAAGCTTAGATTCTTCATCATTGTTCTCAAAGGTTCTATAAAACTTCGGGACTACATGCATTAATGTCATGCCAAGAAGGTCTTTCACTTCGACGCATCCAATCCAATACTCTTTTTATCCATGGATCATCTGCTTGAGCGGCTTGTAGCTGTTGAGGCTGCCGTTGATCATCAATGACAGTGATTACAATTTCCACTGCATGGCCGTCTTGACTGAGCATTAGCATTTGAATGACTTTTTCCAGCCCTGTGTTCGATTTGTTCTAGCTTTCTGACTGTTGTATTATTTTCTTGCAATTTACGGCGAATGTGACCTACGTCGCCACCATTCCAACATCTGGTTTTGCGTCTCTTCGGCATCATGTTTATCGTTTTGTTTGTCGCTCTTTTCAGAGGTTCGTACTTGATAGCTCCGTGAAGCTCGACTAGCTGTCTCGTGTTCCAAGGCAATGGCGAGCGCTTTATCTAAAACTTTCGGTCTTGCTAGTCGTAGAGATTTCTGTAGTTCACTGTCTATCAACCCATTGATGGAGGTATCTACAGCAATTTCTTCCAAAATGTTGTCTGGTGCCTCTGGATAAGCTAACAGTACTATACGAGCAACATCTGCTTCAAACTCTTGCAAATTTTCACTTGCTCGTTGAATTCTTCTTCTTAGTTGCGCCTTGTAGACTTGTTGTAGATGGGCATCTCCGTAACGTTTGTCTAGTCGAGTGAACAAGGTCTGGTAACATTTTTCTTGACTCTTAGGAATCGATCTTAGGATATCCGCAACATCACCTCGTAAAGCAGCAGTCAAGGAAACAGCCTTTTCTTGTTCTGTCCAATGATTGGCTACCGCAATAGCTTCAAATTATCCAAGGTATATGAACCGAGAGGACTTTCCATCAAATGGTGGAAATTTGAATCTCATATGATGTGCCGCTTCGTTTCTCGGTGATTTTTCTTTCACTAGCGGATCTAAGACTACTGTATTAACTGGTGGTAGCACTTTTGTATTGGTTATCATGCTCTCTAACTATTTAATCTTCTCTTCTACTTTATCGAATGTTTTAGAAATTACTTCAAATTTCTCATTCTTCTCTCTAGAAGTTTCTTCCATCATTTAAGAAACATTTTCAAACTTCTCGTCGAATCTTCTAGAAACATTTTAGAGTTTCTCGTCGTTTTGTCTAACTACTTCTTTAATAATTTGAGACGTTTCATCGAATCTTTCATCATTCTTTCTAGAAGTTTCTTCTATCATTTGCGAGACATTTTCAAATTTCACGTCGAATCTTCTAGAAATATTTTCAAATTTATTATCATTTTTTCTAGAAGTTTCTTCAATTATTTGCGACACATTTTTTATTTTCGATAAAACTGCTTCTTCTGCTGACTGGAATGTCTCTGGGTCATCTCCATTCTTGTTGAGAACATCCTTCAGTCGTTCTTAAAGGATCTTCTTGGACCCGCTGCAGTTTTCATCGCATTATTCTAGTCACTCACGCAACTGTTTTACTGAAAGTTCTACTAGCAGCATCGTTGGTCAGGCACACACGTACTTTTTTTAATAAATCTTCTTTCTTACAAAGATTACTACCAAACTACGCGGATGTTCCGGACAAACAATACTTTTGAAAAGTTCAAAAGTCTTTTTTTAAAAGTCACTGCTGAATTTATTTTAGGTATATATTTTACTTCATACCGTGACACCACTGTAGCGAGATTAAATAAAATGAGCGGTTCGAATTTATATAAATATATTTATTTATAAGTTTACAGTTCGAAAATATCTTATCAACTAAACTTAACTCATAGAAGGTATGCTTATATATAAAAGTAATTATGTACTAGAACATTCTGGAGTAGCCCACCTCTAATTCGTCTCATCGAAAGCGCATCAAAGACGTGCGCTATTGAAATGCCAACTCTTCGAGTTTTTTAGATTTATCCTTCTACGAATTGTGACGCATACCATGCATCGGAGATGGGCTATTTCGTTACAATAATATGATTTAATAATTAGTTCAATTTTGTTACGTAATGAATAAAATAAATTTCCTTCTCTTTGTGGGAGTATATATATATTTTTTTGTATTATTAAAAACTTTTTACATTGACAATTGACATTATATGTGTTCGTTAACTTTCTTCGTTTTTTCTCTATCCTACAATATACTACAATATACTACAATATATATATATATATATATATATATATATATATATATATATATATATATATATATATATATATTGAGGTTAGTTGTCATAGTGTTTGGAAAATTTAATGAAATGAAATGAAAGTATGAAAAATGAATACATATTTATAAACACTTAAAAACACATATAACATTTAAATATAATTATGTTATAAAAAAATTATAACATAAAATTCTAGGCTATATATATTCTTATCAGAAATAAAACAATTGGTTGTGAATTCTCTGAAAAAGAAGAAAAAGAAGAGGCAAAAAGGAGAGGGCACCCATGAAACAGTACAATGTTGGTAGTCCTATGGAAAGTATCCCTTCCAGAAACGAATGATGGAAATAAATATATCCTGGCAGCCATGAATTTCTTTTACGAAATGGACTGAGGCCTATGCGATACCGTATCAAGAAGCTGCTACCGTTGCAGAGGAACTTGTTAAATACTTTTTTAGTCGATTTGGTGTTCCCTTGGAGATCCACTTCGATTAAGGGAGAAACTTTGAGTCAACCCTCTTCAAAAACGTTTGTAAATTGATTGGTGTCAATAAGACCAGAACTACATCCCTGCATCCTCAATAAGATGGAATGGTCGAGATAATGAACCGAACGATGAGTAAACACTTGTCTAAAACTGGACCTTCCGAAGAACATGTTGCAGATGAAGAATATGTCGACCGCCTGAAGTTAAGACTGAACAACATTCATAAACTTGCCCGACAACACAGTGCCAGTAACAGAATGAAATATCAATATGATTCTCGATGAATGAAAACTTTGAAGTAGGTGATACTGTTTGGCTTTATAATCCACAACGTCGTCGAGGCTTGTCTCCTAAACTGCCAAGACAATGGGAAATTCCATATGAAATTAAAAAGAAAATAAATTATGTAATATACCGAATTAAGGAGTTGCCGAAAGGTAAACCACAAGTAGTTCACATAAATCGTCTTTTGTGTCCTGCTGAACAGAAGTTCAGCAGAATCTTATTAGTGTTCTGCATGACGTCTCTCTAGTCCACGTATTGCCAAAGACCTTAAGATGACTAAAGGAATCTTGTCCGTATGCTATATGAAGTTCTGTCATTTAAACGAGTTAAAAAATCAGCAGCCTAAAGTCGGAAAAGTACTGAGATTAGAAGATGGTCCTCGATTTATGCTGTATATGGTGACCAGGAATTCGTATACAGACAAAGCAAGCTACGAGGATATATAAAGAAAATTGTGTGCAATTAAGACATCAATAATTTGGCCTAACCCAAGACAGGCCATGCACTAGAAAATCTGGATTGGTAGATTGTCACAAGCATACTTGAAGTGATCTTCTGAGAAACAGGCGTACGAATTACTGTGTGTTGCATTAACCCGAAGAGATCGTGTCCTTGAAAGTCAGTAGACTGTTATTTCTTCTTGAGGGGTTCATGCAGAGCTGGAGTATCCTGTAGATTCATCCATCCTGGGCCTACATATAGAATTGCTGATCGGGATGCTAGGATCTAAGAGGGGAGCAGTGTAACGAACTTTTATCCTGATACTTTATGGTGCCTTATGCGTATTGGACCGTGAATAAAGTGTCATGACACAGTAACACTGTGTTTTGATACAAGATACAACAAAAAGAGCGTTCCTTTGCTTTGTGTGCTTTGTTTTCAAAACGGTTTTATTTGTGAAAAGAGCAACTCTCGGTCAGAGTATCGCACAACTATTAAGTAAGTGCAAAACAGATGTTACAGCTTCTTCATGTGTTTTTACAAAATATCTGTCCTTATTTCGATGGTTTAGCAAAATATTGTCGTTTTGTAAGGATATAAGCAGTCTCTTTATTTAGATTATTTTTATGGGCCACTCACTTGAATTGATCCCAAATAAAAGTTTATACTAAGATATAGATTATTAATGTTTTGACCCAAATCAATTTTAAAAAGAACATTTTTATTCAAGCATATTACACATATTACCTGGTGACCAGTAAAGTGGATATCGGCGCAACCCAACTGATATTAAACCAACAACCGCTGCAGAGAGTTCAGAGATTCAAATACCTTGGATGTTGTATTACCCAAAATCTAGATCCATCCTTCGAAATTCGATGTAGAATTGAACAGGCAAGAAACTCATTTCAAAAATTCAAGCCTCTATTATCCAATAACTCATTAAATTTGGAAATCCGTGAAAAGTTTACAAGATGTTACGTGTGGTCTATACTTTTGTATGGATGTGAAACTTGGACTTTAAACGCCGATATCATGAATAAAATCGAGGCGTTTGAGATGTGGTTGTATCGAAGGATACTAAAAATTCCATGGACTAGCAGAACTAGAAACAAAGAAGTTCTTCGAAGAATGGGACATCAACGAACTCTATTAAATATTATTAAGAGGCGTAAACTAGAATATCTTGGACCTATAATCAGAGGACCAAGATATGAGTTCCTTCGGCTAATTCTCAACGGTAAAATCGAAGGAAAGAAATGGATAGGACGGAAGAAACTCTCTTGGATGAGGAATTTGCGGCAGTGGACAGGTTTGACAGCGGACCAATTGCTACACGTAGCGCAAGACCGAGATCAGTATAAAAATATTATAAGCATGGTAGTCGCCGAAGTTCCGTAGGGATATGACATTCTAAGAAGAAGAAGACACATATTACAAAAGTTTGTAAAAATAAATTTAAATATAAGTAATTACTAAATAATTTTAAAGTGTTTAATAATCACAGATCAGATATAGAATATCTTTTGTAACTCTAATTTTAATTATACGAAAATGGTTGCGTTTCGATTTAATTTGAGTTTCTTACCACTCCCTAACACGTGTTTCTGAGTCTACCCGTCATCAGAGAGAGTTTGTAAGAAAACTCAAACCAAACCAAAACGCACCGACTACTCTAGCAATTATAGAAAAAATAATTACCAGAGTATGCTACTAGAGACACATTTAATTGCTATCGACACATTTAACTTCATCTAATTTTAATTAATTAAATTTAATATATTTGACTTTTTCATTACATATGTATAAGGTGTATATAATTTCAATAAATTTTTATGCACAAATATCATGCGTCAGATATTGTGGAATAGAGTACTTAGGTATTCCATTTAACAGATATCCAACATAAAGGATTAACAATATAAACAGGTGAACACAATAAAACAAAGGATTAATTTTTGAAATTCGAATGACTTATAGATTATTATTTCTAAATGAAAAGTTTTTAATCAAAAGTACTACACTCAAATATCAATAGCACCCTGATTTGCCAGTATTTCCATGTTTTCTTTAATGACTACAATGCTATGTAAAACTGAACAACCTGTTAGGTATTATTCTTTGAACAAAAGGTAACTTACATTTCATTCCACATGTTAAAATGGTAAATTTCTTTAAAATACCAAAAGATTTGTCATTCACAATTATTAATGCAATTTGTGATATATTATACAGCACTTCGAACTGCTGTCTGGAGATTCTACAGTGGTAGTTGAGAACTGGATATCCACTATTTCCTAATAATCCATTGTCCATAAATTCCCTATTTTGTATACCCATAATATTCAAAAATATTTAACAACTCCTAAAATAGCTTTATAATATTTGCACTTTCATATTGTACGACGAGTATTATAGGTTATGGTACCTATTCTTTAAATGAGAAAATAATTAAATTCAACGTTTTACGCTTTTCAATGATCTTATTTTAATTTTTATTATAGGATCCTATAATCGGTAACAAATACAATTTATAGTGTATAGATTATTTTTATATATACAAAAATATTTAACGTCATTCATCAAAATAAAAGAATAAAATCTGTGTTTGCAATAACTCTCTATTGACGACATACGCATTAGGCAAGGTTTCAAACTTTCAAGTAGTGTCAATGGCTTACTGTGTTATATAACACAATAGTGTTGACACACTGAGTTGATAAAATAAGCTGCGCCAGTGTTGCTGTATTAACACCCAAAAATTTAGTGTGTTACCCATGGTTATTTCGACGTGTCCCATATAACGGTTGCATCTCGAGACAATGATGTGTGTTCGGGAATGTTCCGGATGTATCGACCGGGTGAGAGATCCAGACGTCAATACAATCGAAAATAGGGGTGGACTATTCCAGATAATTCAATGGCTTTTTTAATTTCAAAGGAACTTTTGTGTTTTTGTTTAATACACACACACACGAGCGCAGTGATCAACCCTGCCCCTTGGAACATGTGTAATATAAGAATGGGATCCACATGTCCGAAGATCAAACCGGTCACACTTCGCTAGTCGAAGTGGTACCTATCTAACCCCCAGGCTTTTCCTGCACCCCTCCTCATCGTGTGACTTACGTGAGGAGGCTTATGATCTAAAAGTTACTTAAGGTGCCCTTGGTAATGGAACACCATCTGTTTTTATTGACTGTGGTTATGCCACCCAACTGTAGGGGTAGCCACATCTAGGCTTTTCTCCCTATTTACTTTACTGATTCTATAGAAGTTACTCTATCATGACTTCGGGACTTGAGTCCCTAAAAGAAAAAGAAAAAAGCGTGTGTTCCGACCATAGAGCCGCCAGCCTGAGCTGACGACTCTATGCCCGGACAAAAGTGTGTGCTTGGTCACTCAGCCGCCGATTTGGCAAAATAAATTTTGTTCTCCTCGCCGCCTGAGCACCCGAATGGGGTCCGGCCACCGAGCCCATGTATGCCGCACATGACCTAAGTCCTCGGATTTCGCGTGAAGATCAGCATTCACCTGATCTGCCTTAAGGGCCAAGTCCGCTAATGCGGTATATGGAGAGCCAGACGGGCCCTCCATATTTGGTCTATGATAATGAGTTTCATTTACAATGAACGTAAGAATGATAATTAAAATTTAGATAAAACCAAAGTGATTTAGAACTTCAAGAACTTCAAGAACTAAGTAAATCAACAGAGACAAGAAAATTTTATCAGAGACTAAACAAAAGCAGAAAAGACTTTAAACCGAGAACAACGATGTGTAGAGATAAGGAAGGTAATATATTGACAGTACAGCAAGAGATACTAAGTAGATGGACAGAATATTTTACGGAAAAGTTTGAAGGAGATCGGAGAGAGACGAACCCTGATATACCATTAGACAAAGCAGACAACAGAGAAAAGACTCCACCAATAATAGCCGAGATTAGAGCAGCAGTAGACAAATTAAAGAACAATAAAGCACCGGGATCGGATCAAATAGCATCGGAGTTACTGAAGGAAGGAGGAGACGCACTACAAAAAACAATACATGAATTGATAACAAAGATATGGTCGAATAAACCTTGTTCAACATCGTACTCGAGAAAATACTGAGGGACACAACAGTCAATACACGAGGAACAATCATTAATAAAAGCGTGCAAATACAAGCATTTGCAGATGATGTTGATATAATCGCAAGATTAAGAAGAGAAATGATAGAGGCATACAACCAAATAGAACGAGCTGCACAAAATAGTGGTCTTAAAATCAATCAGATCAAAACAAAATATATGCTGGTAAGTAAAAACGCAGAAATAAGGCAGCCACAAAATAAAACAATAGAAGAATACAACATAGACGGGGTAAAAACTTTATATACTTGGGATCCCTAGTCACGTCTGATAATAACGTTACAGAGGAAGTGAAGAGACCAATATTTAATGCAAATAAATGTTACCATGGCTTAATTAGGCAACTAAGATCAGATAACCTAGCAAGAAAAACAAATGCCAAATATATAAAACCCTAAAAAGACCGGTACTCACATACGGCTCAGAAACCTGGACACTCACTAAAAGAGAGGAAACGTTGTTAGCCACCTTCGAAAGAAAAATCTTGCGACACATATATAAGGGCACAAAAAAAACGGAATATGGCGAAGAAGATACAACTCTGAACTATACAAAATATTCCAGGATACAGATATTATAACATTCATTAAAATAGGACGGCTGCGTTGGATAGGAGATGTAAAAAAAAATGGAAGAAGGCGAAATACCAAACAAAATATTCAAACAGATGCTAGTAGGAAAAAGAACAATAGGAAGACCGAAGCTAAGATATTTAGAACAAATAGAAAAGGATATAACAACCTTAAAAATAAAAAACTGGAGAAAAAAAGCACGAAACAGATCAGAATGGAGAAGAATCCTGGAACAGACCAAGACCCAAAAAGGGTTGTCGAGCCAGTGATGATGATGATGAAAGTGATTTAGACAGAAAACACATTTGTTTTTTTCTGTGGACTTCCTTGATGCTTCGGGACTATAAAATGCCTGGGCAGCAATTCTTTCTTTGTTATCCTTATCCTAAAGTGTGCGTGAGGTGAGGTGTGCATTCCAAGGTGTATACGGCCATCACACACCCCGTGTATATCGTTCTTAACCTAAAAAGCGTACCCTCTCGTCAGAGTCCTAAAAACCTAAAAAAGAAGCGTACCCTCTCGCCAGAGTTTTTTTGGTTGGTTTCCTGTCTTTCTGCGTCCTGATGATTGACGACTATGCACCATTACATACTTTATTATTCGTTTGGGTTCTCCCTATATCCTGCTATCTACTGTTTTAGTCTTCTGTGTACCGTTCTGATGTTTTCGTTGTAGTTAGTCAGCTCTCTTAGCATTCTGCTAGGATGATTTCTTAATTCGGTTAATATATCGTATGCTCTCTCGTCTAGCGTTCGTAAGATTCTGGTTTGTCCTGAATTTCTGTATACGTATCTTAGGGGTACGTATTTCGGTATTTTTAATGCATCTCGTATTATTTGATTTTGAGAGATCTAAATATTCTTCCTGTTTGATTTGCAGGTATGTCCCCACGCAGCAGAGGCATACGTTAAGACTGGCATGATGATTCTGTTTGCAACCCTGATTTTGGTTTTGAATCTCAGTTTGCTTCTTCTTACTATGAGCGTTGAGAGCTGACTTTTCAGTGCTTTGGCTTTGTACGTTTGTTGGTTGATGTGTTCCGTGAATGTTAACTTTTTATCAAGTAGCACTCCTAGGTATCTTGCCTGGTTGGTCCAGTCTACTGGAGTGTTTCCTATCGTGATTTCTCGGTTTGGTACACTTCTTCTGTGACTAAACATTACAGCCTCTGTTTTGTCCGGGTTTAAGGCTATTTTCCATTTTATACACCATCTTTGGAATCTATTCAGTGCTCTTTGCAGATGATTAGCTGCATGATCCGTGTTTCTCCAGCTAACAGCTATTGCTGTGTCGTCAGCGTAAAGACTTAACAGAGATCCTGGTTCTGTTGGCGTGTCGGCCGTATAGATGGTAGACAGGTACGGCGATAGCACGGCTCCCTGAGGCACACCCGCTTCCAGGGTTCCGATTTCGGACAGGGTTGCCCCTATACGAACTCTGAACCTTCTGTTGGAAAGGTATGACGCAAGGAGACATGTCATCGCCTCGCTGTATCCCATTGAATTCATTTTGTAAATGAGTCCTTAATGCCAGACTCTGTCAAATGCTTTACTAACGTCCAGAAAACTGTTGCTGTGTATGCTTTTTCGTTAAATCCTTTCGTTATAAATTGTGTGAGTCTTAGTACCTGTAGTTCACATGAGTGTTTGCTTCTGAAACCGAATTGAGCTTCTGGTATGGTGTGTAATGCTTGAGACTCTTCGTTGAGTCTTTTTAGAATTACTTTTTCCGCAATCTTGCTTATTGATGATAGTAAGCTGATTGGCCTGTAGTTTTGTGGAAATGTGCCATTTTTCCCTGGCTTGTAGCATTTGTAAATTTCTTGAAATCCCCTCGTATATGTATTAAATTGAAATCCCCTTATATATGCATTATAATAACGAAAAATTTTTTTTTCAATGTTTCTTAGTTCGTATCTTTCAATTTAAGACCCAAATAATATTTCGTTCTTTTCACGTCGCCAAGTCGATAATAAATCATTTTATTGTTTGTTTATGTCACAGGCGCAAATTCTTCGATATTTCTTTGTTCAAACCGTCCGATATTGCGTTTTCAAATTAATAATTTTCGTTGTGTTTTGTTTATACCCAAAGTGCTTTGTTTATTCCAACTTATGCGATCAATTTTTGAAGATAATTTCGTCACTCTCAGTGGAGCCGCTGTTAGAGGCAGTGGTTTCGGTGTTAGTCCATTTTTTTCTTTTAATTCGTAATGTTTTTTTTTTGTTTTTGCGTCTTTTGTCATGGGAAAATGTGCAGTATAGTAGCAGTGTTGAGTTTTAAGTGCAGTTGATGAGGTTAACAGAGGTAACCGAAGAATGAAGACGTTTTAGAGGTCGGTCAACAAGAAAACCGACAAATATGTTAGAGAAGTGATATTTTACTCAAGTAATGTGTCTATAAAGACATCAACATTTTCATTGTCCAGTTTTTAAGAAGCGTTTACAGGGTGTGTCCAATGTACCAGTTTCAACCTCAAACCTCAATGTCCTAAGCAGTCGTTTAGAGATATTTTTTTTAAAGTTTGGAGATGTAGTTTTTTTTTCAGTTATTGAAAGTTATACAGTGAAACTTAGGTAACTTGTTTTGTGATCAGATTTTAACAGTAAAGCAGACATTTAAAAAAAGTAATAATTGCTTTCATAACAATTTAAATAAGATAACATGTATTTTATATTGTAAGTCAAGGCGTGGTTATGCTGTCAACCAATTTGTTCTTTGTCATCGAAATTAAATGTTGAAATATGACAGCTAGCTTTAATTTGTTTTGTTGTGACATATTTTTATTTTTGTAGAAGAGGTTAAAGCTGTAAGCTGACACATGTAAGTTTTTTTTTTGTATTTTTTTATTTTGCGACTATTGTTGCATCATTTTTGCACTGTCTATTTTGTAACTGTTTGTGGTAACACAAAAATAAATGTTAAATTTTGTTTCTTAACATTTTGTTTATTTTTTAACTAACCTTTTTATGAGTTTAATTTGAAAAAGATATGTTTTGCATTTCTGATATATATTTCAAAAGTTACAACTAGCTGTTGTAATGGTTATAATTAGGCACCTCGAAGTGGCGCTCTTTCTAAATTACTAGAGGTGTTTCGTGTTTCTTGTTGTTTTATTTGTCCCAAAAGATTCATGACCGTTTTTTTATATTTTTGGGGTTGCCCCAATTTGACCCCATGTCATTTAGTTATCCACGACCCCAGCTCTCCTAACAAACCCTGAGTGCCGTTCGCACAAGTAGCGTTTATTTTGCTTGCCTTATCTTCGCCCCCAGTAATTTCTATCCCCAATCTTCTACCCCTATTAGTAATACCCCATGTGGTAGGCAAAATATATTTCGTTACAGGCTTAGCAATCATAATTATGTGTGCTTCCTTCCATCTCTCTGGAAAATATCGTAGTTTGAGCATATTGTTTATAATGTTGGTGATGTAAACAATAGCTTTTGTCGGTAGGTTTTTCAGCGCCCTGTTTGTGACGTTGTCGGGTCCTGGGGCTTTTTTGGCATTTGTCAGCTTTATCAGTTCTTTTATTTCTTCGGGAGATGTATGCATTATCCCTATTCGGCCTTTTTTTCGTTTTAATCTTCTAGCTGTTCTCTCTACCTCTTCTTCGAAGTCTAGGTCTTCGTTGGGGCGTTCGTTGTTCCTACACGCCCTTTCTAGCTTGTCCTTTAAGACTTTTGTTTTGTCAATTTCCTTATGAACAATCCCGTTTACTCCGTGTAAAGGGGGTATGGGTTTCTTGTCCTTTCGGAGGATTTTTGATAATTTCCAGAAGGCTTATTTATTAGGATTTAGCTTTTCGATATAGGTTTCCCAGCTTTCATTTCTGTGATTTTGTAATTGTCTTTTCACTTCCCTGTCTAGCTCGTTTGCAATCCTTTTGTCCTCTGCTGTTCTTGTGCGGTATGCTCTTCTTCTTTTTCTGTTTTTCTCCTTGGATTAGGTTTTGAAGTTCTATATTTATGTCCCTAAATCTTCCTTTCTGTCTGGTTATTGTTTCGAATTTGTAGCTGGCATCGATAGCATTAGTTATTGTCTCTTCTAATTTTATTACACTGTCTTCTACTTCTGTAATGTTGTTAATTGTAGGGATATTACCGATGTTCTCGCTCACTATTCTTCTGTGGTTCGGCTAACTTGTCTTCTTTCTGTTGTGGGGCTACAAATAGTTCATTTCTATTGCGCCCAGATTCAGGACGATTAGGTTATGTGTCGAATCGCCTTCGTTTAGAGAGTGTATCTTGTATTGTTGACCCACGTTGTGTAGGATTGCAATATCGAGATGCGTAGGGAGTTGTCCGTGGAAACAGGTCGGCTCTGTTGGTCCGATCACGTAGGTGTTGGGTCTGTTTTCGAGATGGTTGCATAGTCGTCTTCCGTTGTTGTTGGTCGTCCTGTCAAAGCAGTTGGCAGATCTCGCATTTAGGTCTCCTATAATTACTGTTGGCTCTTCTGAGTTCAGTATTAGTATTGTTGGCCTTTAGTGGCTAGGCTCGGCTCCTCGTCGAGGGTGATGTCTTCCATCGCTGCCATCTCCGTGGAGGTAGAGATGTCATCATCTGTATCCACTTCACTTTTCTTCTCATCATTTGACTCGGGCACGTAGAAGTCGTCATCTGATGTTGGAGTTTCTTCGTTCG
Source organism: Diabrotica undecimpunctata (assembly GCF_040954645.1). NCBI lineage: Eukaryota > Metazoa > Arthropoda > Insecta > Coleoptera > Chrysomelidae > Diabrotica > Diabrotica undecimpunctata. Next base: position 70,520,588 of record NC_092808.1, read on the forward strand.
CGGGAGGATTAATGGTAGATTTGATGAATTTATTATAAAGCTCGATCGAGCTAGCAACAGGAGGGGTGGATGATTTGGGCATATCATCATCTTCTTTTTCTTGTGTTGTCACCTTCTTGGGGGGGGGGGGGGGGAGTATCACTCATAATGCCGTAAGGCAGTGAACAATAGGTTCATAAATATATAGAAATAGACTCTGTTTTTTTTCGCCGTCTGAACGCTGCCAGAACGGTTTACTGGGTGCCGTTCCAGGAACCTGCGCGGTTGTTCTCTCCCTGTGTTCACAGGGAGGGATCCTCTTCAAGTTTATCTCATCTCAGGAGCAGGGGCCGCTGCTGTCCAACTTTGTCAAATGTCAAAGCCTTACAGTGTCATCTTTGACGACACACTGAGGTGAACCCGTATTCTTCGCAAACGCGAAGCTATTAAAAGCCTCCGCGAGGAGCCTATAAAGACAGCTCCTCGTCGGTTTAACTAGAAACAGCCTCGCATTCGCTCTTCGCCTTGAATGTAAAGCAAGTGCCTGCGCCACGCACGGTGTCTTACGCACCGGGAGCTGATAAGCTCCGTTGACAGCAGGTCAGTTACTCCACCTAAGCACGCTTCTCTCTTCGCTGCACGTCTGTACTGTTCGACCGCTCGAGTCGAACTTTTTTGTTTAATATTTGGGTAAGTTTAAGGTATATTATTAAATCATTTAATTAAGGTACATTATAAGAACCAAGGGATAATTTTGGAATTCATGATGAAGCAGAGACACAAGAAATAAAACGAGAATCTAATAAATGTGCCTTTTTCCTAAGAGGAAAAAATGAAAAATTCAGACAAATACTGAAGTTGCGAAAAGCGAAATTGGAAACCCCATTTGTAAGGAACACACAAAAATGTTTTGTTTATTCCTGTTAAGAAATAAAGGAGGAAGAATCTACGCAGATGCATTTAGGCATTTAGTATCTTTAAATACGTTCATTACCTTTAAAACTTTTGATTTGTGTATTCCTTGTCTTATTTGTTTATTACCCAATTATATTTAATTTATTTATTCTATATTTCTAAACTTTTGATTTACAACATTTTATCAATTTGTTTTTTTTTTATTAATAAAAATATTCTGGGTTTTAAGACTTTCTATGATATTTAAATATAAACCATTGTAATTTTATACATGCTGATATTTATTCATTCTTCCTCGAAATAAGTGGATTGATGTAGGTGAGGGTGGTACTCTTATGGGTGCAACTACGTTATATTACAATATTGATACATTATATTATAATATTGACGTTACAAAGACGCTTGTAACGTACCAGAAATAGCAAATATGGAATGTTTCTAATTGTTTTGCGCAAGAAGATCATTAGTTCCATATCGTTAATATCATAGAGGTTTATTTGATTGAGATTTACTATACAGGTTGGGTTTTAGTTGAGAAATTTGATATTACCTTTTTTGTGGCATGGTAATTATTTATTAAATATGTATGTTTATTTTTCAAGGTGTAGTAAATAAGCATATATCTCACTAAGATGCTTAAAGTCTGATTTCTTATTTATTAAATTATCCATTTGAGTGATAAAGGTAATCTCAAAGAAGTGTTTTTTGTTGAGATTATTTGCCATTGCAAAGATCTTTGTTCCGCTGTAACTCATTATTTGATGGTCTTTATATACGTGTTTTGCAAGGAAACATCTATCAGGATATACCTAATATACTATCACCCTTGTGAGAAGTAATACTGCTTTTTAGGTGTCTGTTAGTTTGGTCAATATATCGTTTGTTGCAACTTCCACAAGAAATACGATAAACTAGATTAGATAACTGGTCTGTAGGTGTTTTATCTTTTACTTTATTGAATATGGTATTAATTGTTAACACTGTATAATTGGTGATTTTAAAGTTCTCATTCACTGATTTAAAAATTCGCATTTAAAGTTTCGGTGCTAAGTCTTGTATGAATGGTAATCTAAAGTATTTAAATAGAGTTAATTGGTGTCAGTGGTTATGTCGATTCTGGAGTTAATGTTTTGTGATGTGTGATTAGGGTTGGTTAGTGTTACGGATAATTTATCATTTGTTGTAATGGATAGTACTTAAGCAAGTAATTTGTTTGGATATGAATTGTCTAGAAAGAGCTGATGAAGGATTTTTAGGTTTTTAATATTGATTGATTGATCTGCAATTTGTAAAAAATTCTGTTTTTCATTTGTTTTATAATACTATTTTATTATTATTCGTTTGGTGTCAAAGAATGGGACTGATTGATGTCTGTATTCTGTTTCAACTGTAAATTGGATATGTCGGTTGAAATCGTTAAACATGTATAACAATTTATTTACCATATCTTTTGGTAGGACTTATTAGAAATTTGAGTGTCGATGAGTGTTGATATCGTCGACTGATTTCTATTGAAAGATTATTCTGAATGACTATATCTAGAAGATATTCGTAACATATGAGGCCAGAATAGAACTCAGACAACCTTCCATTCTCAACTCCCAACACTGACTAGTGCTAAAAAGTTATCTTTATCGATTTTGCAATGTTTACTTATGTCGGACTAGGGTGTGTGTTGATCTAGGGCAAGCGTCTAGATAGATATCAATAAAAATTGAAACGATAGCAAAACTTACAAGAAAGTAATCGTTAGGCAGTTGTAATCCATTCATTCCATTAAATGCTGTTTTTATGTCGAATGAGTCCTTTATATAGGACCATTGTGTATATGTATATGAGTCCGTTATCGAAGTTATATGATGCAGTTAGAATGTATTTTACAAAATTGGCAATATGCATTTTTGCATATTGCCAATTTTGCAGTTTGTGCATTTTTGGTAATGCATAAAATTTTGGAGCGTTACTATTACATTTCGTTAGTTGTTTTTTGGTGGGTTCGTCAATAAAATTTATATTAAGTAAATTATGTACTAGTTTATCGCTTTCTTTTTATATTTTAAGTCTAGGGTTTTTATCTAGTGATTATCTAGTTTTTATCTAGTTTTGGAGGTGGTGGCATAATGCTATTGGGGGATATTACTTGAGAGGGACACGCCACACTTATGCATAATGCGCGATAATACTCGACAACATACCACTGCCGCAGTGAGTAACTATCTTGATGAGGTCCAAATTCATAGATTGGGATAGCCACCATTTAGAGTGGGTTTACATCCAATAAAACACACGTGGTATCAGCTAAAACGCCGCATGCGACAAAGAAATTCCGTTCCAAATACGATAGAGCAGCTTAGGCTTAATGCACAGCATGAATGGAATGCAATTTCACAAGGATATGAACAAAATTTATTTGGAAGCACGTCGATAAGGATGCAAGCAGTAATAAGAACTAGAGGGAGGAATACTCGCTACTGATCACGCACTTGTTTTAATTCAAAACTTGTTTAAGCAATTTAAATTAGCATTTAAGTTTAGAGTAAAATAACCATATTTGCCTAACATTATATATTATTTTTTTCGGTATTTTTTCCGCATAAAAAATTAAAATTCTTTATTAAACATTGTTAAAATAAACACTTCTTCACAATAAATGAGTTGATTGACAATATTTACTTTACAAAAAAAATGTCCAAAATATTCAATATTTTTGTTCATGGGTGTATTTTATGTACCTAATAACATTTAACATATAAAAGCACCTCCAATAATGTAATCAGAAGTCCAAAATAATTCTGTCAATGTAAATATCCCTGAGGTGTAATTTTTTGATCTATTTATTGCAGTAATTTGAAAATACAACCTTGTTAAAAGGGACTCTTTTCGCATTTTACAGTCTACAAGAGGGCAGGTAGCTCCGAAAATTTGATGCCACTATTAGTAAAATAGTAGGCGGAAGACGCGCCGACACGTGCACATGTGCTAACCTCACCTCTGCGATCTGCTCCGCATTGCATCTGTCTATACTTCGTGTTACCAGCCACTCTCTCAAAACTCTCAAAATAAAAGCATTCGCATGTGCTGTCATAGACGTATCCCTCAGGTATAGAGAAGTAAAAACAAATTTACAAACATTTTAAGAATGAAATTTTTATGAGGTTTATAACACTTTTAACATATTTGAGTTTCCTCAAAGATCGATAAAATTTATTTAATTTGTTTATTGCATTTTATTACCAAGAATATGAATTACTTTGTTATTTGAGTTTATTCAGTTATTATATATTATTATATGTATTATATTGTTGCCTATTGCGAGAGACGCAAAAAGAACAATATTTTCCTCTCATTGACATAAAGTCATTAAAAGCATAGAATATAGTCAAATCGAAGGTCTATACTTATTTTAATGAACATTACATTTTCCATGGATTTTTCTTTCCTTCTTAAGTATACAATTTAAGTTTTTGGGAAGGTTTTTTTTCAATTATAAATATTGCTGAATTGTTTGTACATTTTTTTAAGATGTGGTCCTCTATTGTGATAATAAAAAACTTATATTATCTAATTTAGATTTTTGTTTTCAAATGTAACTCTTCACTTAAAAGAAATCTCTCCCAACTTAAGCCAGCTCTTAACGAGATTTCAACTTAATATGCAAAACTCTATGTTAAACTTAAGAATAAATAAGGACTGCATCCTGAACTAATACTATTCTCATATGAAATTACAAGATCTCTCACACAATTGTCCCAACATAAGTTCTTATTTCCTTATACATGGAAGTACAGAAAGCATGGGGGTTCAAAGTAAGGATTGCTCCCTAGATTTCTCACCCCTGTCCCAGTCAAAATGTACGGCGTTACAAAAAATAAATCTATACACCGATTCGAAACTTTGTGTATGAATGCCGTACTCTGTCAAATTACCGAAAATGGGGAAAAAGTTTTCCGAAAATAAAAAATTTTCCCTGCTCCTGGTACCAATACTTTTGTACGCCATTAGGTAGCAGGTCATTATTTTTCTATTACCTACTTAAGTTATAAATGCCGTACAAAAATGTTTGGACAAATAAAACTTACCCCTTGACTGGTAAGATTCTCTTACCTGTGACCAACATGTACCGATAAGAATTAACGGCATTGTTTCTAAAGTTGTCATTATATTATTATAAATTATAAGTTTTTATATAGTTGTTATACATATTTTAGTATTAAGTTATTTATGTAGTTCATGATGGGTCAAATATTCCATTAAAAATCTTCCATGTACTAGAACTTGTAGACTATAATCTTTATAAATTTACCGGGAACTCTTTCCTTATAAAGTATCACATGCTTTGTTAGGATCAATGAATGCAATATGAGCATTTGTTTATTTTTTACTTTATTTTTTCATCAGCCGCCTATATTGAAAATTGCGCCTGGTGTTGGCTATAGCTCCGCATAAATCTAAACTGATTTTCGAATATTTTTTTCACATATCCGCCTATAAATTACTCTTTCTTATATTTTCATGGTGTGATTAAGTAATTTTATGGATCTGTAGTTTATGCATTTTTAAACATCTTTCTTGTTACTAGGTACTGATAAATTGCTTCTTCATTCGTCTGGCATTTGTCTCACTTCTATAATTCTAATATACAAACCTATTAACCAACTTGCTTCTGTCTTCTCTAAAGCTGCTAATTTTTTTGAAGTATTTGAGCAACTTCATCGTTTAATATTTTAGTAAATATTCCGTTACTCAACTGGTTTTCTGTCAAATTATTTGCTAAATAAACTGCCAAAGTATTTTCTAACGTTTTTTGACATCCTTTTTGTAAATGAATATTTTATTATTTTCGTTTCAGATACATCTAATCTAATTACAATTATTTCCTTACTTTATTCTATTCTATGTTGGGCTATCTTAAATATATTTGTTGTTGGCTAGTTTTACTAACGATCTAGTAGTTCTTACATTCAAGTAAATCTTCTTTTTTAATCATGAAATAATCTATTTGGGAGTGGTTTTGTATGTGATAAGTAAACTTTTTTTCTTATTAAAAAATATGTTAACAAGTCTCATATCCAATGTTGTTGCTATTTCTAACACATCTTCTCCAGCATAATTTCCAGTTTTCCAGCCTGGTTCTTCATGTAATGCTTAAAATCCTCATTGCAAACAATTTTAACTTTCCTGATTTTATACTCTTCCCTGTAAGACTTCCAAGACCCTAGCCTGATTTTGGTAACCTACCATGGTATAATTTTGTGTTCGCTTATTAAATTGGTGAAATCAACATTACAGGACGACAGTGTACCTAACAATAAAAAAATCGGTTGCCTGTAAAGTCGGTTTTACGGGCGAAGATTTTACGTGACAACGTCTTTTTCTCTGTAGAATATTTATTAATATGAATATTATTAAATTGCACAATAGTTGTTTGCAGTTGAAACACGCTGTTTCTTCTCAATCGACTGAATTACGATTGATTGCAGAGTGATTTAAACTAATAATTTACTTAACACTATCAACATTTGTCAATAGTATGACATAACCTAAGTTTCTCAACTTTTGTGTCAATCTAACAATTAATCAATCAATCATAGTTTACGATAATGAAATATTAGTGTACAATTATTTACCTTTATTGTTGTAGTTGTTGTAAATGACGAATCTAAGCATTCCACATTTTCACTACAGACACAGCTGACGATACTTTAACCACACGTTTGAACTTGTATTATGACGCTTTCTCGGTTTTCCAACGCCAAGAACGCTCGAGAAAGACAGAGACACAAGCACGCACCGATTCAACGCGCCTAATTCTCTAGTGCTGCGCGCGCAGCGGACCGATCATGTTTGAGTGGGAGAGAGACGCAAGGCATTCGCCGGTCCGGCGGGCCTCTCTCTCGTTCGGTGACTCATCGTAACAGACGTGAGCGGGCGTTACACTTTTTCATGAGTAACTCCGAGCCACAACCTAATTTAAGACGTTGTCACGTCAAAAACCAAATGATCCACAAAGCAAAGAATTTTTAAAGAACAGTTTTATATTTTGCATCTTAAGTTTTGTTAACTTTTTTTATTATTTTTTAATCTTTCATTATTTACTAGTTTGAGGTGAGATATGTTGATAATGCCTCCTTGTTTATATTTTGCGTGTAAAATGTAGTTCTTTAATCGGTACATATTCTTCTTCTTTTAATTCTGTTAAATCTGACACTGAAAATATCTACGTAGTTTTAATCTTTAATTAGATGTTGTTCGTTTGTGTTTAAATTTTCGCTGAAGGATTACGTCAGCTACAGAGTTCTGATAGGTATTCTTAGAAACAATAATCTGAAGCTAATTTTATTAAACGAATATATACATTTAAGAATAATAGCTAATAATGACATTAAAGTTATCCCTAGTAGGAAAATTATTATCCCCGTCCATGTGTGCCACTGATCGCAATTAATAGGTATAGCAGACAGCCATTATAAAAATATGCACATGCTCCCGTGTGTGTTGTATATGAGTATATGAGTGACTGTGCTAGGAAGGTATTTCCTTTTATGTCTGCATTTTCTCCGACCACAGAATAAGCATCCGGTCAGGACAAAATAGTGTTACGTAGATGTCGGGTATTTGTTGGGAATATACTATGCTTTAATAAATATAGGTTAAGGTGGAGGTAGAAACTTTAGTATGCTACAGCAAATTTTAATGAAAATATACAATAATTTATCCTGTGATTTAAGGATTGTATATTAATTTAGTTCATTTAGATGTTTAGAATGTTTAGATGTATTTATATGTTTATTAATTTAGATGTTTAGAACTATCTATCAGTGTGTATTGCCCTTAAACATTATTTTTTTCTAAGATATAGTTTTTATTATATATTTTTTGGAGATCACGATATATCCTACTTTAAGACTCAACGTAGTATGGATATAGTTCATCCCAAACCCTTCTTTCAGTGCGTCATAGTTGATCGAATTCTCTCTAACACATTAAGCTGGAAGTGACAGAAAAAAACGTAAGTCTGTGATTATTATACATATAACTTAGAAAATTATTTATCGTAAAGCTAATTTTACTTACGTATGTATAATTGGTTGGGGTTTAGAATACGCTAAATAGATATCCAATCAATGATGCGCATAAATATAATTTGACGCAGATTGTCTCGATCTTGACAGTACTTTCACAATGTCAACTGATAAAATGATAATTGTCATTCCAGGTTAGTATTATCAGACATTTTACAGTGAAAGTTTAATTTTGTATTTATTGTCATAAAAATATTTTAAATATGACGAGATATATCGAGAAAGAACAAAGACTAATATTAAAATTATTAAATTATTTTCAATTAGAAAAAGAGAGATTACGATCCTGCAACTGTCAAATTTAACTAAAATGTCATGCAATAATTCTCGACTTTCTTAAAATCCTATATCCTCCTGAGACCTGATGTCCAATTAAATGGACATTTACGTTTTATATATTTTTTTGGAAAGAACTAAATTTACAGCGCCGAGTCCCACGGTCCATCGTAGTGTATATACAAGTGACCCTGACAACAGCGCGCCGTATTACTGTGACCACATTATAACTTAGTTAACCTGTTAATCTCAAGTGACAAAAATGGCGGGCAGTTATAGAAAAACAATTGATGGTAAGTAGCTAATTTTATTAGATTCTTAACCTAAATGTTGCTTAGTCTAATAACTTAGGATATTATAAATGCATTCATGCGATGTAGTTGTCTTATCAAACCATTTTTAAATTGTTTTTTATCTAAAACGGGGATGTCCTTTTTCATGGACGTCAGGTCCTTAGGCATACATAAAATATTATATTAGACTTTTTTGTTTCAGCTGTGTTTGGTAATAAAAAATATTTAAGACCCGAAGTTGACATTGAAAGACTTCTTGAATGCCTGGAAAATTCAGATATAGACGTTTCAGATTCTGAAAACTCTGATGACGGCTTTGATCCAAATGAAGAATCGTATCAGCCTCAGCAATCAGATTCGGCCCAACATACAGATGATGAACAAGATACAGAAATGCCACCCGAAGATGAATTAGATAACGTGCCACTCAGTGAACGAAAAAAAAGGAGAACCGAAATACATGGAGAAAAATGGGTGTTTTTGTCCCTCAGCATATAGACTTTACTGGAATTGTCGATACAGTCTACGAGAGGCAAAATTGGAAAGTTGAAAACTATGTCGGTATGTATTTTGATGATTCAGATTTTGAGAATATTTGTAATTGTACAAATATTAAATTTTTGCAAGAAAAAGGAAAACCTTTGAACGTTACTCTAACGGAGGTGAAAAAATTTTTTGGAATATCTATTCTAATGTCCTGTCTGAATTATCCACAAATTAGAATGTTTTGGGCTAAGACAACAAAAGTCAACAGCATTGCACAAGCCATGACTCGTGATAGATATTTTCAAATCAGGAGCAACTTAAAAGTAGTTATTGACGCTGATGTGCCTCAAGATCAAAGAAATGCTGACAAATTATTTAAGATCCGGCCTTTAGTTGACAGAATACGAAGAGGTTGCTTGACACTTCCAAGATACAATGAGGTTGCTGTGGACGAACAAATGATACCTTTTACGGGCGTGTGTAACATGAAACAATTTGTTCGAGGTAAACCTAACCCAGAAGGATTAAAAAATTTTGTCTGTGCCACTCCCAAAGGATTAATATTAGACTTCGATATTTATCAAGGGAAAAATACATTTCTGCAGAATGATGTGTTGGTCCATCCGCAGTTATTAAGTTATCTACAACGTTATTAGAAGGAACACATGTGTTCATCGATAGATATTTCACCACCTTACCTTTACTTGAGTACATGTTAAACAAAAATATTTTTTTAACTGGTACAATAATGAGATCCAGAATACCCAAAGCAGTTCATGTAACATCGGATAAGGTGATGACTCGATTGGGTCGTGGTTCATCTGAGCAGGATGTAAGAGCTGATGGAAAAATTAACATAGTCCAATGGTATGATATGAAATCAGTTATGCTAGCGTCAACTGCATTGCAAATAGAACCTTCAGATGAATGTAAGCGGTGGTCAAAAAAGGACTCCCGATATATTGAGGTACCTAGACCAAACATTGTTAAAAAGTATAATGAATGCATGGGGGGAATAAATTTAATTGACAGGATAATAAGTTATTATAGAATGGGAGCTAAAAGTAAAAAATGGACAGTCAAAACCATTTTTCACTTATTTGATCTTGCGATTGCCAATTCTTGGATTCTATACAGAGATGACTATAAGCAACTTGGTGATGCTAATAAAACCGTTATGAAGTTCCTGGAATTTAAAATAGCTGTTTCCGAGTTGCTCCTTAAAGACAACATTTCTGAAATTTCTGATTTTGGGAACACTTCAACATTAGTAACTAGAAACAGTTCCAATCCTAGACCATCACTTCAAACTTCTACTAAAAGAAAGATACAATACATTCCTGCAATGGCATCCGAGTTAAAAAATTCTGTTAGATGCAAGCTTCCAGGTTGCAAGGGTAAAACAAAAGTTTATTGTGAATCATGTGACATATTTTTATGTTTAACGGGAAATAACAATTGCTTTAAACAGTTTCATTTATAATAATTTTGTATTGATGCGATCCTGATGTCCTTTTGAATGGACATAATTTTTTTCATATTTAACAACAAAATAAAAATTTAGAAAAATTTACATGTGTTTTTATAATCAACATCATACGAATTTTACTATTTAATCAAAAAAAAAACAAAAAGAATCAGCTCAGGTCTCAGGAGGATATGACGTCAAAATTAGCGACGCACTGAAAGAACGGTTTGGGACAGACTGTAGTTAAGATTTTATTTTAATAATATATTTTTATCATCAATCCTTTATTCAACGAAGACAGTACCTACATAGGCCTCTTGTTTTGTCTACATCCTTTTCACAACTTACTTTGGAAAATATAAACAAATTTATATCATAAGTATTAAAGGATCTCTCATTGAACTTGAAACAAAAAATTAGAAAAACGTTAAAGAAAATAAATGAAAAGTAGCAATGTTCTTTAACTCGTTTTTATCATCAAAATATAACTGACACAATTTAAGAAGAAACTAAAAAATGCTGCCCAAAACATGAAATTTTATGTGGTTTCATAAAATGACCGTTCTATACTAGTACGCGGGTATATTAGTTTCTCTTTTTATTAATTAAGACAATAAAAATAAAACTGTGGTAGTCGTCAGATCTCTAAAATTCATACTAACAAGCTAAATTTTGCCGAGAGTGTACATTTTTACACCCCAAACAGATTCCAAAATTTTTACCCTGGTTTTCCAATAAAACCACTCTCGCGGAGGGGAAAATGTAAAAAATAGATTTATCAAGAATCTGTACGCCGTAGAAAAACGTTTCAGATAAAAAATATAGCTGAGATAATTTTGAACAAAAATATTTTGCAACACTTTTTGTGTCTCAAAAACAACGATTTTGAAGTGAACGAATTTGTGGCTGAAGTGGTGTAGTTTCAAAAAACGTTCTTGTGTAGGTAATCGAAATGAAGCAGTTTTAAATGGTTTCTAATGTGAAAGTTTAAATTCAGCGTTTTTAGACATATTTTAAATGCCTCACATTTGTTGCCAAAACTCAAAACCGAAATCTCATGCAATAGGTTTTGAAAATTAGCATCTAACAATGGAAATTATATTGATATCATGAAAATCATAAAAAAATACAAAAATCGTTCGAAATTTATTTAAGTTTTATTTAAAATCCTTTATAAAAGATATAAATTAAAAAGACCCTTTCGAGCTACATCACAAAACGTTTTCGGACTTACAAGTCCATCATCAGTGCCTAGAATACCATTTACGTAGAATATCATTTATCTAGAATAAGTTTTACCACTTTAGTGAATTAAATCGCCTAGATTAAATTTTGACTAAGGTGAAAGCGATGTGGTTGAATACTCACCAGGTGTGCATCAGTGAAGAAACTAAATGTGTGGGTAAAAACGTCTTAAATGATATAAAATTTGATATTAACTGATTTAAATGACGTTTTTAGGACGAGTGTATAAACAAAGAAGTCAATGTGACACTAGCCAACAATGTGGGTTAAATGAATATGTTAAAATTTTATTTTTTGTTACTTGTACAGTTGGGTATGTTACTTGTACAGCTTGTATTAATATGTTGCGGTTGAAGTGTGATATACTCCGAGAATTGTGTTAAAATATTGTAAAACAGTCTTTAACAATATGTATGGAATGACTTTAAAATTTAAGTAGACAAGCACCAATAGTTTTACCTAATAAAACTAGGATAAAGTAAAATATAGATAATGCTCTATATATTCCAAATTAACATTTGGTACCTAAAACATAAATGGAAAATATGTCTATGTTGCTGAGTTGTTAATTATTATTAAAGACAGGGGTGAACTGTCTCGTGTGTGGATAGTGTAGAATATAGAAACCAACTCAAGAAAACGAACTGAAAAATTGTATTGTAATATGAGGTTAATGTGTAATGTATCTTAAAAGAATGTGTTAGAAAATTGTAGAACAATTATATAGATGAAATGACTTAAAAAAAATTTGGATTATAAGTAGGACAACGTTAATGCATATATTTAATGTAACCAAGAAAACTAAAAGATTTATACGGCTTCATATGTTTTTAATTAACATTTGGTAACTAAAAATTAGATGGAGTTATGTGCATGATGCTGAATTGTTTATTATTGGTGACTGAGAGTTAAACTATCAAAGGGTTAGATTGTTAGAGGGTTAACTGTACAAATCTTCTATCTCCCAATCATCCACTAAGCCAATTTCCAAATTTTCAACATTATCTACACACGAGACAGTTTACCTCTCTGTCTTCAATAATAAACCACACAGCTTCATACACATATCTTCTTTCATTTAATTTTTAGGTAACTAATGTTAATTTGTAACATAGGTATAGAGCCTTATCTATATTTCACTTTATCCTAATTTTATTAGGTATATCTATTGATGCTTGCCTACATAAACTTCTAAAATATTTGTAAAATCATTTCGTACATACAATTGTTGTACAATGTTTTAACACAATTTTCAGGGTATATTACACTTCAAACCCAATATATCGATGTTTCTACTGTACAAGTAACAATAAATAAAATTTTTACATATTCATTTAATACACTGTCGGCTAGTGTCGCCTCAGGACACATACTACAAGTTACATTGATTGCTTTGTTTATACATCCGTCCTAAAAATGTCATTTAAGCCTTAACTACAGAGATTTCATTATTACCACGTAACAACAGAGCCCCGGTATTTTTTACCGGTCATTATAAAATGGAGTCAAATATAAAGTTAATAAAAAAATGCATCATGTATTTTTCTGTAGTGTCTAGATATGGGAGAACTGGGGAAATCAGTGATTTTGATAATAAAATACAAGATATGTAAAGAATAATCTATTAAAGGATAATTTTGATAACATTTTTGGTCTATTGAAACAAACAGCCATAAATGCTATGAACAAAAATTTAGATTTTTTTTAAACAAATAAACCTTATATAGAATCATAAAAGAAACATAAAATAGTATGTAACGTAAAAAGCTTAATTTAGCACTTACTTATGATGTCTCAGTTCAACTCACTACTGCTGATGGAAACAATCAGAGTACTTTAGGATATGTTTGGTTTCCTGTTACTTTATTGAGTAAAACTCAATCACTTAAAGTGTTAATAGTTCCTTCTATTTCACATAAAATGATATTAGGTATGTATTTTATTAATTTGTTCCAACTTTCTTTGGATTTCTCAAATTTTTCATTTAAGGCTACAGATTTATCTACTTGTCTAGTAAATACTATTATTAGTTCTGAAAATATTTCTGACATTTAGCAATCACAACTCAACTTATAAGGTTCTTTAAAAACATGTTTTTTCTAGCTCAAAGTTTTCTGATTCTTCTCCAGAATGGAAAATTTTTGTTCCTTCTCCACATAAGAAGCAAATTTTGCAAATGTATCATAATGACATTAGAGCTGCTCATTTAGGTGTCTTTAAAACCCTTTCTAGGATTTTAGAATTGTATTACTGGCCTAAAACCATTGTCTAAGTCAGAAGGTAGAACTTATTATCGGAAGCGATTCGAACTCTCACACTTAGGCTGGGGCAGCAGAGATAACAACGCTCGAGGTAATTCTTTATGACTATATTATTATAAAAGATTTGTAAAGGGAAACGATGGAGTTATTTCTATCGTGCCCGTAGCGCACCAAACCCTCGTGGCGACCTGTCTAGTTTTTGTTACAGGATTTGTTAGAATAGGTAGCTGATTCGTTAATTAGGCCTCTTGTGGGGGTGAAAATTATACGCAACACTTTTAATTAGCGGTTTATTTGCTTCCACAATCTTTACGGTAACGCTTTACAAACTTAAATACTTATCACTAAACTAAAACTAACTTATTTGCCCTTGTTGTGTGGCACGGGTGAGAGAGACGAGGAGAGAGGCACTTCTTTAGCGACTTATATGATTGACAAACTTAATGAGACTGACTTTATATTACTAGAGAGGGCAAAGGGACGAGAGGTGTGCGGGCAGAAGAGGTGTCAAATATGCTGACTATCGTCTGGTCTTTTTTACTAATAGATAGTTGATATTCACACTACAGAGGCGGCGTAAGGTTAAATTTGAGTAGTGAAAAATTAGTTGGTTTTCCAACATACTCCCGGGCCTTGAAGCATTGCTTCAAATAATAAAATAGTTAACGACATAACAAGATAAAACAACAAGAGACAACAACAAGAGCAAAGTTACTAGATTAACATAAGATGAATTCTACTCTATTACTAATTCTAGAGCAGACTTAACAATAAACTATCAACTAAACATAGAATACATGGGTAATTTCACTGATTTCCTAAAAATTATTATACTTAGTAGCTAATTAACACATTTTACAATACACTGTAACATTTACCTAATATTTACACAGAATACTCTTCTGGCAATGGACACAATTTTGTGATAGGATGTGTGAAAGTTCCATCCTTCGTTTTGATATTAACAACACGAACCTTGCCATTATTGCCATGGAAGACCTCAATCACTCTGGCAAGTGGCCAATATAAGGGAGGTGTATTATCTTCCTTCAACAAGACAAGATCATTTACTTTAATAACTTTATTTGAGGTGAGCCATTTGGGACGGCTTTGCAATCTATTTAAGTAATCTGTGCTCCATCTTTTCCAGAAAAGTTGTTGGATTTTTTTGCAATTTTCCCAGAGATTTAGTCTAGAGGAGGAAATTTCACTTACATCGGATTCCGGGAAAGAGGTGAGTGGTTTGCCTATCAGAAAGTGACCAGGGGTGAGTACAGAGAGATCTCCAGGCTGATTGGACATAGCATAGAGGGGACGAGAATTGAGAACAGCCTCTATCTGGGCTAATACAGTGGAGAATTCTTCAAAAGTGAGTGTTAGGTTGCCAATAAGCCTGTGGAGATGGTACTTTGCACTTTTTATTGCACTTTCCCATATCCCACCATGATGTGGAGAGTGAGAAGGTATAAATTTCCATGTAATCTAAGTGAGAAAATTCTATTGAATTTTGAGTATCTTGGTTCCGCAAGAATTGTGCAAATTCTCTTAATTGATTTTTGGAGCCAAGAAAGTTGGTTGCATTATTAGAAAATATGGCAGAGGGATTGCCACGTCTACTGATAAAACGCTTGATGGTGAGCAGAAATGATTTTGTGGTGAGATTGGAGACAAGTTCCAGATGGTATGCTCGAGTGACCATACAGATAAAAAACACAACAATATAACATTTGGTTATAGGAGCCTTACGAAGTTTGGAAGTTTTGAGATTGTATGGTCCACCTAGGTCTGTTCCAACAGTTGTAAATGCTTGCGAACACACTAGACGTTCTCTTGGCAAGTCTGCCATCAGCTGAGATGCTGTTTGAGCCTTAAAACGAAAACATATTTTACAACTGTTGATAATTCTTTTGATCTCCCGCAGAGCATCAAGCGGCCAATATTTTAGTCTGAAGTTGGAAAGTGTACATTGTGGACCAGCATGACACAATCTAATATGCTCCCTCCTTAGCATGAGTTTCACTAGTTGATTCTTAGAAGGCAAGAGAAGAGGATACTTTTGGTCAAATGGTACAGAGGCATATTTTAACCTTCCACCAATTCTCAACATTTCATGTTCATCCAGAAAGGGGTCCATGGACAAAAGGGATTTATTTGTAATTGGCCTTTTAGTTTTGAGAAGGGAAATTTCTTGTGAAAATGAGTCATCTTGTATGAGTTTGACAATTTTGAGTTCAGCTGATTTGAGTTCATTTACAGAAAGATTGTTGGAGAATTTTTCTGGTGGTTTCCTGGTATTATGAGCAAATCTTAAGCAATAAGCAATCACTCTTTGTAGATTTGTAAATGAAGAGAATGGTTAAATGAATTCATCTAGGAACCAGGGAGAGACTTGAACATGATGTACAATCTGAGATTTTCTTTCCTCTGGAACGTGATTAATTTTGTTTTTTGAGTTGAAGAGGGTAAGATCTAAATCAACTTGGGATAGAAAATGTGGACCATTAAACCAGAATGTACTGTTCGGTTCTAACGGTGATATACCTCGAGACAGAATATCTGCAGGATTTTCCTTGGATTTAACATACCTCCAGATAAATTCTGAGTTTTGTTGTATTGTTGCAACTCTATTGGCAACAAAGGGAGTCCACCGTGAAGGGGGTGATTTTAACCAAGCGAGAACAATCTCTGAGTCACTCCACAAATTTATAGAATCAATCTGTGGGATTCTGATTTTGAGGATACTAACAATTCGTTGGGTGAGTTTTGAGCATATAACAGCACCCATGAGTTCGAGTCTGGGAAGGCTGACAATTTTGAGTGGAGCTTTTAGAGGCGATAAGAGCACAAGAGAAAGTGTTGGAGTCATAAATAACACGAATGTATACACATGGAGCATATGCATCTATGCTAGCATCTGAGAAGCCATGAATTTCAATTTTTCTAACATTTTTATTTTTGAAGAGACATCGAGGAATTTTAAGTGACTGCAAGCAAGATAAACCTTGAATGAATTTGAGCCATTCTTTCAAAATTTCAGAGCTAAGATGGTCATCCCAATCAATTTTTGCAAGCCAAATTTTTCTCATTATTAATTTTGCAATAATTACTACCGGAGCAATGAGACCTCAGGGTAAAAAATTTGAGCTATCAGCGAAAGAACTTCTCTTTTAGTATAGGTGGTTTTAATGAGTGATTCTTGTGAGAACCGAGGTACAGAAATTGAGAATACATCTGAATTGGCATTCCAATAGAGTCCTAATACCTTGCTATTACCATTTTCTGGAGCTATAACATAATTGGAATCATGAGAATGAGAGGAAACATTTTCCAAAAATGTTTGAGAGTTAGAACACCATTTGTGTACTGATATTCCTACCTTGTTCAATAATTCTGTGATTTCAAAATAAGCCTTTAAGAGATTTGTTGGGTCATCAGCAACATACAACATACGTCATCTATGTAGCATGCATTGAGGATAGCATCACTTGCAAGAGGATACGATTCTTGATGAGTGCGAGCTAACTCTATCAGACATCTACAGCTTAGAAAGTTGCCATAGTTAGTACCATAGGTTACAGTATTCAACTGGATGCATTTCAACTCATCTTGAGGGGAATTTCGCCAGAGAATATTTAGGAGATACCTTTGAGTGGGGTTTATGAGGATTTGCCTGTACATGTGCCTGAGATCAGAGGTAAAACATATAAAAATGTTCTAAAATGTATGAGAGTATCAATTATTTCTGGTTGAGTTTTATACCCCTTCAACATAATATCATTGAGTGAGACACTGGAGCTTGTTTTCATGGAACAATCAAACACAACACGTAATTTATTTGTGAGCTTTTCCTCACGAATAATACAATGGTGTGGGATAAAGTATTTATTATCTGACAATGGGTTTGTGAGTGTGAGGGGTACCACCTTTGCATGACCAAGAGAGAGATATTCTTGTATGAAGTCCTTATACTGAGTATAAACTGTGTTATCCTTTACAAGTTTCCTTTCTAGATTGTAGAACCTCTGTCTTGTAGAATAAAAGGAATTGCCTAGTCTTGTAGGCTCTGCTGAAGAGCGTAGTGGCAGATCTACTTGAAACCTACCTTCAGGTAATAATTTTGTGGTAGTTTTAAAGATATGTTCAGCAAGTTCATCATCCTGACTGAGCATGGGACTTTCAGGGAGTTCTTCAACCTCCCAAAATCTTTGAATGAGTGCATCTAGAGGTTCAGTGTTATTCAAAGAATTGATACAAAGAGAGACCTGAGTTGAAAAACAAGAATTTTTGTTATTGTCTGAGAAGTGTGAGGGATAGTTGGGGATTGACTGTGAAGGTAGTCTTCCTTGGAAAATATATCCAAGATGTGTATTTTGCAGTATAGGGCCATTTCCAAGTTTTATTATTCCATCTGTTAACAGATCACAATATATGTCATTGCCCAACAACATATCAATTTTACCAGGTACTGAGAATGAATGATCTGCAAGGTTTATATCATGAGGTATACTTAAGTGAGACCTGCTTATCTTTATCTGTGGCAATTTACATGTTATAGTTGGCAGT
Organism: Diabrotica undecimpunctata; assembly: GCF_040954645.1. Taxonomy (NCBI): domain Eukaryota; kingdom Metazoa; phylum Arthropoda; class Insecta; order Coleoptera; family Chrysomelidae; genus Diabrotica; species Diabrotica undecimpunctata. Next base: position 70,539,156 of record NC_092808.1, read on the forward strand.
ACAGTACAAGATACATTAAATCCATTGTGTGTTGTTTTAAAGGGATAGATAATGAGGTCTATCATCTTGTTTGAGGTGGAACAAGATTGAGATAAGGTAGAAATTTTAAGTAGTCTATTATAGGAAGGAAGACCTAGCCTATTTACCAACTCTTGGGTTATAAAACTTGTCTGGCTGCCATTATCAAGAAGAGCACGAGCATGTACTAAATTTTTATCTTTGTCCACTAGTGTAACAAGAGCTGTAGCCAATACTACTTTATTTGTGAGCGAGAGTGCAGAGAATAACTGAGTTACATCTTGTGAATCAAAGCTGTGAGAATGAGAGTGAGCTTGAATACCCGATTGAATGTGTTGAGTATCATGAGATGAGGTACCTGGTCGATTAAAGGGTGTATTATGTTGAAAGACATGTAGATTATTGGGCCTAGTATTTATTAGTGCTATTAGAATTAATTTAAGTGAGACGATGAGGCTTGAGGATTAGACCGAGTATGTTGAGAGTTATCATTTCTGATGATGTGAGCTTCTAGAGAAAGAGATCTTTGTGTAGCAGTTGAGTACTGTACATGATTGTCTTTATGAAGGAGTGAGTGATGTCTTCCATGACAGATGGAACAAGTTGACTGCGAACTACAATTTGCAGTGAAGTGCCTTGTTCCCAAAAAATTTCTACACAATCTCCTTGTGTTTACAAACTTCAGTTTTTCCTGGAGAGATGAGCTTTTAAAACTATTACAATTATAAATTTTATGATTTTGGGAACAAAACAAGCATCTTAAATTATTTGCTTTATTTTCAATGTTATAGAGATATGTGACATGTGCATGACTACTATAATTAGATTTTTGAGTCTGAGTATTAGAGCTATGCAGTTTCTCAAGGATTTTACATCTTTTTTCTAAAAATGTAAAGAGGTGTGCTAATGTAGGTATTTCCTTGGAACCAAGTTCATACTCAAATGCCTTATGAGAGTTAAAATCTACCTTTTCTAAAAGTAATTCAATTAAAATAAGATTTCAATGCTGAACTGGAATCTGCATGTTACTGAGAGACTGCATAGTTTGCTTTATATTAGTCAAAAAGCCTCTACGTGATTGTGGTGAGCATTTAACTAGAGATGGAATTTTCAATAACTTTTTAATTAAACTACTAACAATACGTGCTTTATTATCATACCGTTCTTTTATATCATCTATATCATCTCTTTTCATCTCTTATATCATCTACATTATCCAGTCATCTTCTTTTAGGCGTTCCTCTACACCTGGGCCATACTGGTGTTCAGTTAGTTATCCTTCTCAGCAAATCTGGGTGTGGGCGTCTCTTTATATGTGCTATCCATTTTAAGCGAAGAGATTTTATGTATCTGACTATATTTTCTTTCTTTAATTCTTCATCAATTTCAGCATTTGTTTTTATTTTTTTTTTCTTCCTCTCTTATTACATTGGACCCTAGTATCGTTTCTATTATTTTTTCTTTCAAATTTCAGTAGGCTATTTTCTTCTTTCTTTTTAATCGTCGTTGTTTCCATCCTATATATAACAGCAGGTCTTATTAAGATCTTGTATAGATTCATCTTTGTTTTCTTACTTAGTCTTGCTTTTTAACAGGTTTCTATTCATTCCATACGTTTTTTTGCCTTTTAGAATTCATTCCTCCGTTCTCTCTTTTCTGGTTTTGCTACTTCTACTCCCAAGTAGCTAAAGATGGATGCAGTTTTAAATTTGTGGTTCTGTCTTATTACTTATTTGTGGGTTGTTGTCTCGTCCTTCCCTATCGCCATGTATTTTGTTTTGTGCTGGTTTATCTCGAGCTCTATTTTCTTTGCTTGTTTATTTAATTCTTTAACTTCTCTTATAAGTGTATTCTTTGTGTTGCTGTAATGACTTGATCATCTCCATATGCTATTAGTTGAAATTGATCTGTAATAATGTTTTTATTAACGAAGTTTGTCCTCCTTATTATTGCTTCTAATATCAGGTTAAACAGTGTCGAGGAGATATAGTGACGTTAATTCACGCATTTGTTTACTTTGATCCCCTAAGCAGTTGTTCCGTTAAAATTTTTCTTTATTGTGATGTTCTTTAGACTCTCTGAAAAATATTTCAGTTTTTCTAGGATTACAAGATGCTCTAGCTCCTTCATCATTTTCGTCCTGTTGTAACGATGTGCTGAACTTCCTACAGCAACAGCGTTCAACAGTTCGAACCGTGGGAGTGTCGATCCCACTTTCCATTTCCACGACAAGACGACGAGGTGTGGTCCGGAGCGGCTGTTAAAAGCGAGCGGCTGGCGGAGTTAAGAAAGTCTTATGGCTAACGCTCTAGGCTCCTTGGCTACATGTAGTCTACATGTTTACCCCACCTGTCACCTTTTCCGTCACACGTCCTGTTTCCAATTCCCACGTAACAGGGGTAGCAGCAGTAACGTGCAAACTCCAAGCAGCCTGCTCATACAGACTGCCACTGCGTCCGGAGGCAACCGTGAAAAAACAAAGCCTAGAGGAGTAAAGCTCGATAAAAAATCCCCACTATTACGGTGAAAGGCATCGTGCCAAAGATATGAGAGATGCGAGGGTTAGAGCATCACAAACGATCCCTTCGGGATACCTGGCGACCTCCCGAAGTAACTTAGTCTTAGCGCGGTAAGGGCGCACTGCCGCGCCGGACAAAAAAAGAAATGGGAAGAAAAAGTATTTGAAAAGACAAAATGGGAACAGGTGAGCTTACAGGAGACGATAACTAAAAAAGAATGCCTTATAATAACTAAAAAGGATATAAAAGGCGGGGGGTAGAAGACGTGATACGTACTCTCAGGGAGGAAGTTCATGAACTAATAGAGGTCTGCGAAGAAGGAAATGTAGAATATATAAAAAACGGGAACGGAAGTTCCATAGCCAGCCAGAGAAGGGAATGTTACACATATGTGGCCAAACCAAAAAAACAAGGTATGTACGAAATGGCCGAGAAGGCCATCAAAAGGGTAAGGGAAAGGAAAGAGCCACCTGAAACAATAAGGGTGGTTATCAATAATGAGATAGATAAAGATGAGATACGGAAAGCCCTGGAGTTTGTAGGCCGGGCAGAAAACATCGTATGGGAAATCCAAGTAAGAGGTAAAGAAATGGATAAAGGAGTAAATAACGAGCAAGAGGAAGCCCTCCTAATCAAAACAGGGGGCAAATCGTACACGGAAGTACTGAAGGAAATAAACCAAAAAATTAACATCGGAAAGATAGGGGTTAAAGTTAGACTCAAAAAAACAGAAGGGGGGATATCCTAGTAAAACTATAGGGCAAAGGGGCCGCAGAGAAATTACGAAAAGAAATGGATACAAGGATGACAGAGTTAAATATGGCAATCTGACTCAAAGAATGTTTTTTTAACATAACAGGTTTGGATCCAGGGGTGACGGAGGAACGACTCCAAAGTGCCATAAAAATGTACACAGGAATACCGAAAAAAGAAATTGATATAAAGACGCTAAGAACTAATAAACATGGGGAGCAGGTGGCGACCGTAGCCGTACGCCCCTCAATAGCTGAAGAATTGAGGAGATACAGCTCCATAATTATAGGCTCCATAATCATGTCCTATCAGTGAGAGATATACCCCAACAAGGTGCTACAAGTGCCTTCACTATGGCCACAATACATATGAGTGCAAATAAGAATTTTAATTTTAATATAAGACGCGAATCCACTGCGGAAGCGACCTCAGGGAACTGAACCATAATGAACCCCAAAGATCAACCTGGTATAAGGATTTTGCAGGTGACCGTAGGCAGGGCGCGCCGAGCGCACGACCTCATCTACGCAAAAGCCTGCAAGCTAAATATAGATCTGCTCATCGTACCCGAACCTAACAAAAAGATAACGACAGGCGGTGGGTGGATACAAGACGAGGGGGAAAATGTAGCGGTGCTCATTAAAAATAGGGATGTCGGAGTGCAGAGCATTGTTAGGGGAGGAAATCATTTACTCATTTGGTTGAGGGATTTCAGCCTCCTGGCATGCTATGTATCTCCAAACATCCCTATGATGAGATACGAAACAATCGTTAATGAAATAATGGGTGCCGCTATAAACGAAAAAAAAATACTGATCGCCGGGGACATAAATGCGAAGTCCAGACAATGGGGTTCCCCCATAAACGACAAAAAGGGGAAACTGGAATGAATGGATAGCCCAGGCTGGCCTCCAAGTGCTGAACAACAATAAGCCAACCTTCGTACGGGGGGCCAGCCAATCACACATTGACATCACATTCGCGAGCGAAGGGCTATCCAGGAAGGTGTACGGGTGGGATGTACTCGACGATCAGCTCTTCACCTACCACCGATATATACAATTTGAGGTAAAGGTTAAAGGGGGGATAAAGCGGTCGATAGGTACAGCAAAATCATATTTCAACAAAAACAAGTACCTATCGGAGGTCAGAAAAATAAATGAAGATGAGATTTCTGACCTCGGCCAACTTCGAACAGCTCTACAAAACGTGGCAAAATTGGCTACCGAGAAGAAGAAACATGGAAAAAAATCCCTCCATTGGTGGACAGATGAGATAGAAGATCTACGGGAGAGATGCCTCAGAGCTCGAAGGAATTATACGAGAAGCCAGGGCAACCTCGAGCTTAAAGATACATACAAGGATTTGAAGAAAAGATTAAATAATACAATAAAAAAAGAGAAAAAAGAAAAGTGGCAGACCCTGATAAAAGCACTCGACGAGGATATATGGGGTGATGCATACAAAATCACAATGAAGACCTTAAAGATAATGGCCCCATATAGACTCGACGAAGACCAGCGGATGAGATCAGCTGAACTCCTCTTTCCCACCAAGGACATGCCAGATTTCACCAAGGTTTTCCCAACCTTGATAGAGGAGTTCACAGAAGAAGAGGTGAAAACCGCTGGTCAGGATACGAAGACAGGGAAAGCTTCCGGCCCTGACGGGCTGCCACCAGAGGCAATAAAGATAATAGCAACTGAGGAACCAGGTTTGATCAGAAGAATATTTAATGATCTACTGCAGAAACAAGAGTTTCCCAAGGACTTGAAGGAGACGAACTTGGTTCTACTCCTAAAGCCCGGGAAACCCCCTGATTCACCGACCTCTTATCGGCCAATATGCCTTCTGGACTGCCTTGGTAAGTTCTACGAAAGACATATCAAGAAGAGGCTGGAAGGCGTGTTGGAAGATGAGAGAGTCTTATCCAACCAACAGTACGGATTTAGGAAAGGCAGATCGACAATCGACGCCGCGACCTGGATAAGGAACGCGGCCAAATCAAGCAAGAAAAGATGGGTGGTTCTTGTTCTGTTGGACATAAAAAATGCTTTTAATTCAGCAAACTGGCAAACTGCCTCATAGTAGACCGAGTAGTCGAAAGCGGGGCTCCGGAATATATGTCCAATATAATAAAGGACTACCTTTCGGAACGATCCGTATGCATATCCAAGAAGAAAAAGAAACAAATGACCGCGGGAGTACCCCAGGGGTCAGTCCTGGGACCCTTACTCTGGAACATGTTATACAATGGGGTACTAGAAATTCACAAGCAGAGACAAGGAGTCAAAGCGATAGCATACGCAGACGAACTAGCCCTATTGGTTGAGGATGATAAAAATTGGGGCATAACAGAAAAGGTAAATAAAGCAATAAACACGACCGCGGCGTGGATCGAGAAGAACGACTTAAAATTAGCAGTAGACAAAACAGAGATAATAATTCTGAGAGGACCAAGGAAAAGGGATGACTTGGTTTTCAAATATCAATGCTCCGAAATAAGACCCCAAAGGACAGTCAAGTATCTCGGTATTACTTTCGACGACCGACTTACCTTTGGGCAGCACATACAAGAAGCATGTCGAAAGGCGGAAGGGAGGACCTCAGCATTGAACAAATCATTGTCAAACATAGGGGGTCCGGATCTCAGAAGAGATCAGTTATGTTACAATCAATATTATCGATCATCTTATACGGGGCCCCCGTGTGACACGAGGTCCTCCAGATGAAGAAATATAAGGACATGCTCTTTAGAGCTCAAAGGAAACCTCTGATCAGGGTGTGCAGCGCGTACAGAACTGTATCTATCATTGCCTTAAAGGTAGTGGCTGGTTCTGTACCCGTGCACATCCTGGCCAGAGAAAGAGCTCGAATGTATCAGAGGGGCAACGGGGCGGTTGGTTCAGGGCCACAAGAAAGAGCCAGAAGCTTGGAGATGTGGCAGAGGGAATGGGCAGCCGAAGTCGAAAAGGCGGCCTGGACGAGGTCCCTGGTCCCGGATGTAGTGAGGTAGTACGGGTGTCGGCATCAGCGCGTCAACTACTACTTCACGCAGTTTCTGACGGGGCACGGATCGTTTCGGAAATACACCCACAGAATCGGTAGGTCCGGAGACGATCTATGTCCTGAGTGTGGAGTGGTGGACGATGCACAGCATGTTGTTTTCGACTGCCCTGCATACCACACGGGGCGAAACGAACTGCAGCTGAGCCTGGGATCTCCACTAGGCGAGCCTCACGAGCTGATCGATAAAGCCATCGCCAGCAAGCACGATTTCGAACTGATCATTGCCTTTGTTACAAAAACCATAAAGCACAAGGAAGAGAAAGAGAGGCGGCTGCAGATGGATTGACCGCTATATTTATTTACTGTTTTAAAAATGTGTGTTATTTATTTACTCATTTTATTGCATTTTATTTATTTAAGTTACTTTCGTTTTTACTATATCTTATCTATACCAATTTTAGCTGTTGTTTTTATTTTTATTTTATCTACTTTTATTTTATTACTTTTAACTTATTTTTTTATCTATTTTTATTTATTAATTTATTTATTTTATTTCATTGTCGGGGCCGCGGGACATGGGACGGGAAAAGACTTTTTACATCCAATTCCGTCGGATGTCCCGATACCCCGAAAATTAGTGAATGAGGGTATGAATGCGGAACTGAAGTGATGAAAGTACGAATGAATGGTGTTACTGTTAATTGCCAACTGGTTCTACTCGTTAGTTTCAATGTGGAAGGGGTGGCAACCAGGCTGTCTCGCCAGAATAAGGTTTGAGCAGGACGGTAGCTTCACCGAGCCTTGTGCTGGTGAGGGAGGCTGGGAGGCCGTCAAATCCATGTAATGCACGCGAAAAGTGCCAGAAGGAAGTTAAGAGTAAGGCTGACGGGTCAGATATGCTCGCTAAGAGCGGTTCCGGGCCCGTCGGTCGGAGAAAGAGGGGGTGGTTTAGTCGGTAGGCGGTCTCGTCACGCGGTGAAGCGTAAGAGATTGAATCCGACACACCTGGGTAAAGGGCTGACACCCGATCAAAGACGGTCTGTTAGAAGATTCCACCTCCCAAAAAAAAAGGCTCCTTGGCTCGCTAGTGCATTGAATCTGCGAGCCAACCCGGACAGAAAGACTTCCGCAGTGAGAATTATGCCTTGTTATGAACGTTACCTTCAAATCCGACTCAGAGTATAACGTGGATCTGCACATTCGAATATTTTGATTGCATAAGCGTTTAGCGCTTCCGCTGGACTATGGTGGAAGCGAGTATAAGTCTACGTGCGATCGAATTCGCGTATTTCATTTTCTGTTAGTAATAATAATTTTTCTTTTACAGATGTCCGCTGGGGAATTCACTCTCGCGGGATCCAGGCGGGTATATAGAATATATTTTATTTTTATTTTTGTACGTACGTTAGAATTAATAGATTTATTTCTATTTCAACCTGTGTTTTACTGAGTCTGTCGCCTCGAAAGAGCTAAGGACCCTTAAGCTAGCGGGGAGGGACACATGAGCGGAATCCAATTTAACCTACGTAATATTTTTTCACCCATTTTTCACTAATTTATTACCACCCTAATAATTTTTCACCACCAAACCAACCTTAAGGGGAGAGATTCTGCTGGCTTAATCTTCAAGCTATCAGAATTAAAAAAAAACTTTTTGTTGATGACATATTTTTTCACCAATTTTTCACTAATTTATTACCATCCTAATAATTTTTCACCACCAAACCACCCTTAATGGGAGCGATTCTGCTGGCTTAAGGTTTAAGCTAGCAGAATTAAAAAAAAAAACTTTTTGTTGATGGCATATTTTTTCACCCATTTTTCACTAATTTATTACCACCCTAATATTTTTTCACCACCAAACCACCCTTAATGGGAACGATTCTGCTGGCTTAAGGTTTAAGCTAGCAGAATTCAGAAAAAAAAAACTTTTTGTTGATGGCTTATTTTTTCACTAATTTTTCACTAATTTATTACCACCCTAATAATTTTTCACCACCAAACCACCCTTAATGGGAGCGATTCTGCAGGCTTAAGGTTTAAGCTAGCAGAATTTAAAAAAAACTTTTTGTTGATGGCATATTTTTTCACCCATTTTTCACTAATTTATTACCACCCTAATATTTTTTCACCATCAAACCACTCTTAAGGGGAGGGATTCTGCTGGCTTACGGTTCAAGCTAGCAGAATAAAAAAAAATATTTATGATATACCACAGTGTTCTGCTAGGTTTTTACGAATTTATTACAACTTTAGTAATTTTTCACCCCTTACTACCCCTTTAACAAAAATTAAATAAATTTGTTTTTTCAAAAATACTTCAATACATTTACACGGTGTGTGTGTGCGAGTGTGTGTGTGTGTGTGTAAAAAACACTTCTGTTGTAATAATTGGTATATTTAATTAAAAATTACTATTTACCTATTACTTATTAATTACTTACTAAAAGTACTACAAATTTCACTGAAGATGGACTGATAAGTCCGAAAACGTTTTGAACTTAATCCTTTAGGATTTTTAGAATTTAATTAAATATACCAATTACAACAGTTTTTTACTTCAATGATCGAGTTTTTTAACTGTTTGATATACAGCCAACTCACGGGAATGATCCCTTTTTAAGTTGTAAAATTTTGTTAAAAAATAGGCAATGTACAAAATAACAATATTGCAATGTTTAGCATATAAAAAAGTTGGTGAAGTTGGTGTTTGTGTAAATTCTAGCATTTAAAGATGTAAACTACTTTCCTTATTTGAATTTCTAGTATTTATGGGAATTATCTTCCACGCACACTGACACATACGGATTTCAAGATTGGAGGGTTATTGGAAAACAGATCCACTATTCAATTTAAAATCTTTTTTGCAGAACATCGTAAGAGATCTTTTTCTTATAATTTTAAGGTGCTTAATCTTCATCCATAATCCAATGGGACCGAATGTTATTCCTGAAGATCGGTTTTATAGAATAAGAACAGTTATAGACTTTTTAAGAGATGGAAACTTATCAGGGTAAAAATACTTTTTTATGTCAGTTATAAGTAGAGGATAGTGAAATTGTAAAAAAAGATTTTTTTCACGTTAAATTTTAACCTAACAGAATTATTGACTTATCACAAGGGGTAGTTTAGGTGTGAAAAATTACTAGGGTGGTAATAAATTAGTAAAAACTTAGCAGAATACTGAGGTATTTCAAAAATACGCTTTTGTCTTATTTTGCTGGTTCAAATATTTAGCTAGTAGGAAAGTTTTCGAATAGGTTTATGGGAGCAAAATTATCAGGATGGTCAAAGTTTAGTATAAACTTAACATAACACTTTTTTATTTCAGTTATAAGTAGTAGACAGTAAATTTGAAAAAAAAATTTCTCCGTAAATTTTAATCTAACACAATTATTGACTTTTCACAAGGGGTAGTTAAGGGGTGAAAAATTACTAGGATGGTAATAAATTCGTAAAAACCTAGCAAAACACTGTGGTATATTATAAATATGTTTTTTTAATTCTGCTAGCTTGAACCGCAAGCAAGCAGAATGGCTCCCCTTAAGGTTGGTTAATGGTGAAACAATATTAGGGTGGTAATAACTTAGTGAAAAATGGGTGAAAAAATATGCCATCAATAAAAAGTTTTTTTTTTAAATTCTGCCATCTTGAACCTTAAGCCAGAAGAGCCGCTCCCATTAAGGGTGGTTTGGTGGTAAAAAATTATTAGGGTGGTAATAAATTAGTGAAAAATGGGTGAAAAAATATGTCATCAACAAAAAGTTTTTTTTTTTGAATTCTGCTATCTTGAACCTCAAGCCAGCAGAATTGCTCCCATTAAGGGGGGTTTGGTGGTGAAAAATTATTAGGCTGATAATAAATTAGTGAAAAATTGGTGAAAAAATATGCCATCAACAAAAAGTTTCTTTTTTAAATTCTGCTAGCTTGAATTAAGCCAGCAGAATCGCTCCCCTTAAGGTTGGTTTGGTGGTGAAAAATTATTAGGAGGTTAATAAATTAGTGAAAAATGGGTGAAAAAATATTACGTAGGTTAAATTGGATTCCGCTCATGTGTCCCCGCTAGCTTAAGGGTCCTAAAGAGCTACCAGTCACACGGTTATTTGTATTAAAAGCGCTCTTGAAATCTATTAGAATCTATTGAAATTACTAAAGTTGTAATAAATTCGTAAAAACCTAGCAGAACACTGTGGTATATCATAAATATTTTTTTTAATTCTGCTAGCTTGAACCTTAAGCCAGCAGAATCGCTCTTCTTAAGGTTGGTTTGGTGGTGAAAAATTATTAGGGTGGTAATAAATTATTGAAAAATTGGTGAAAAAATATGCCATCAACAAAAAGATTTTTTATTTTATTATTCTGCTAGCTTGAACCTTAAGCCAGCAGAATCGCTCCCATTAAGGGTGGTTTGGTGGTGAAAAATTATTAGGGTGGTAATAAATTAGTGAAAAATGGGTAAAAAAATATGCCATCAACAAAAAGTTTCTTTTTTAAATTCTGCTAGCTTGAATATTAAGCCAGCAGAATCGCTCCCCTTAAGGTTGGTTTGGTGGTGAAAAATTATTAGGAGGTTAATAAATTAGTGAAAAATGGGTGAAAAAATATTACGTAGGTTAAATTTGATTCCGCTCATGTGTCCCCGCTAGCTTAAGGGTCCTAAAGAGCTACCCGTCACACGGTTATTTGTATTAAAAGCGCTCTTGAAATCTATTAATATTACGTTCATTTCTTTGTTCTATTCTCTAGATTTTTCTCCATTTTTGCTCCACTGTATGCATGGAATTAATTGTAGATCTCCCCGATCTGAACCCGTCCTGATATTCTTCTAATATTCGTTTATCGCATGATTTAAGTCTCATGTTTAGTATGTTTGCTAGAATTTTATATGTCGTATTTAACGGTGATAAGGAAATTAAAGGAAGAATATGAACTTTGGGGACTCAAGATAAATATGTGCAAGACCGAATACTTATGTATTGGACATGAGGTTGCAGATTTGAACTTAAGTTTAGAAGAAGAGACTATTAAGAGTTGTAAGGCTTTTAAGTATTTAGGGTCAATGGTTAGCCGAGATGGCACTTGTATGAAAGATATAGAAATAAAAATAGCACGGGGAAAACAAGCCACAAGAACACTTCATGGAATGATATGGAACAACACTCTAACCAAAAAAAAACAAAAAGAGGATCTTTCAAAGCATAGTGATGAATATTACCCTATATGGAGCGGAAGTATGGCCAATGACAACAACAATACGAAGTAAAATAAGAACAGTTGAACTGGACTTTATGAGAAGATGTCTACAAATCACAAGAGCGGATAGAATAAGAACGGAGGAAATATGGAACAGAATGGACGTAAAATGCTCAATTACAAAAAAGTTGGAAAACCGAGCCCTGCAGTCGTACGGGCATGTACAAAGAATGCCAGAGCATAGGTAGCCGAAAAGAATATTAAACTGGGACCCGCCGGAAAGAAGACGAAGAGGAAGGCCTGCTACAAGATGGAAAACATACGTCGGAAATGCTATGATAGATAGAGACCTCAGAGAAGGTGACTTGGAGAATAGAGTGCTGTGGAGGACGAAAACTGCGAACTCATAATGGGAAAAGCCGAAGAAGAAAAAGAAGAGAAGTATTTAATGAGGTTATTGCTCTGTAATTCTCGTACTCCTACAGATCTCCTTTTTTTTTGATAGGCACTATAACACATCTGTTCCAATTATCTGGTAGTGTGTTTTGTGTCAATATTTGTTGTATTAGCTTTTTTATTTCTTTATGTAATGTTCTTCCTCCATATTTTATTATTTCCACTACTATTTCATCTTCTCCTGCTGCTTTTCCATTTCAGAGGCTTTTAATTTCTCTTTGTATTTCTTCTGAAAAAAAAAATTGAAAAAATCATTTTTTTCATATTTATCTTCAAATACGTTTTCTCCTTTTTGGTTTTTTAGTCCTCCTATTTTAATGTTGGGCGTATTCTTTCTTCCTTTGACTTTTTGATAAAATTGTTTTAGTTTATGATTTTTTGTGTCTTCTTCAATATCCTCTAGCTTTTCATTTAGCCAGTCATTTTTCTTTAGTTTCTCGCTATTTCTCGATATTTAGTATTCTTCCCTGTTTTGTTCTGATGGATTAATAATCCATGTCATTCTGGCGGAATGTTTTAGTGTTCTCTCTGTTTCGCAGTCTTGGTCATACCAGTCTTTTTTTCTATTTGTTGTTTTTTCTTTCCTTTAGGAAAGTCATATTCAGTGTTGCTGCAAACTAACAGATTATGTGGCCATTGTCATTTGTTATTTTGTGTAGAGTTCCTTTTACGTTATCTAGTAGGTCTTTGAAGTATCTTACTTTCTCCAGTTGTACGTTTACGTATCCCAGTATAAATATCATGTCTTTTTTGCTATTTCGTCGCATGCTTTACTTAATTTTTCATAAAATTCCTCTTTTACTGTCGGATCGGCTGATTCAGTTGGAGCATATAGGTATATTTATTAATGGTATATATTGATTTTCCATTTTAAGTCTCAGTTTGGTGATGAAGTTGTTATACTGTTTGTGAGGTTTTCATTTATATTGTAGGATTTGCAAATTATTCTTTGATATATATATATATATATATATATTAAAATAAATTGAAATCCTCTCATGCGTACTAAAAGATGAAGTAATTTTTTTAATTCCTCTTAGCGTCGCCGAGTAAAATTAACTATTTTTAGAGTTGTTTATATTTCCTCGGTATTCTGTGATCATAAAACAGCTCGATATATGCGTTTCAAATAAACATCCATTTAGATAGCTGAGAAGCTTTTGCCGGAAAAATAATTGTTCACTCTCGCTTAGGTCGCTGTCAGAGGCAGTGGCCTACAGTGTGGGTCCAAATTATTCGTCAAATTTGTATTGTTCTTGTGTTTCTTCCTTTTTTTATGGAAATCTAGTGTGTAGTGGCAGTTAATTCTGCAGTATGTGTAGTTACAAAGGAGGTTGAAAGATTTGGTCAAACGGAACGGTCGTTGAGATGTAGTGATGAGATAAGCCGGCAAAATTTGTGAAAAATAGTGCATATTTACTCTTTGTTAATATGTCAGATTAGAAAAGACAAATCACTATATAATTTTGTTAAGTATTTAAGAGATTTGTGCCGTGTACCAGAGTATTGAAAATGGTTACAGTGTTATAAAAAGCCGCTTATAGGATAGGGTGTGTCCAATGTGCCACTGATTTTGTTCCAACCTTACTTTTATTTGTCTCTGGTTGTCTTTCCAGACCAGTTGAAGCAGTCCTTTTTGTTTTGGCATAGCAGAAATTCTAGTATAATTCCAGTTTAACCCCAGAAGTGTTAGTGCATTGTTTTTGTAAAACCAAGGTAACTTTTTTTGTTTTAAACTTTCGAATAAAAAAAAAAATAAAAACATTAAAATAATAACTGCTTTCGTAATTTAAATAATAAAAAAGGTTTTAATCATTAATATTGTAGATCTTAGGGTGTGGCTATGATGTCATTTTAATTGTTCTCTGTTATAAAATTCAATGTTGACATATGACAGCTAGATTCATATTTTTGTGACATTAGGTTGTTTTGTTTTTAGAAAAGGTTAATCTTTATGAATAGTTTTATTTAAAAAGATAATTCTTCACTTGTAATAATTTTTTATTTGCCACAGTTTATAGCCAGTAACGTTTGTAAGATTTTGTAGCATCTCCCGAGTTTGTAAAAGGATAATGACATGTAAGTTTTCTTTCAAATTTTTGTAACTATTTATATCATATATATTTTGTATTATTTAATATCTGTAACTGTTTTTGGTGAGACAGTAATAAATGTTTAGTTTATTTCTCTAAACCATTTTGTCTTTTTATTTTAGAAAAGTCGCCTAACCTTTTTTTGTGTTTCTTATTTTAGGAAATAAGAGCATTTTTTTCCTTTTTCCAGCAAGACTAGGATCCTTCGAAGCGGCGCCCTTATTTTAAATTGCTAGAGGTCCTTCCTGTTGTTTGTTTTGTTTGTCCATTTTTTCCAAGAGATTCATGTCAGTACCCCTTTGTTTCATTTTTGTAGTTGCCCCAATCCAACCCCATTGCCATTCAACTTATCCACGACCCAGCACTCCAAACAAACCCTAAGTGCCGTTTGCACAGTTTCGTTTATTTTGCTTGCCCTATCTTTAACCCCAGTAGATACTGTCCCCAGTTTTCAAACCCCCTGTAATTATACCCTATGTGGTAGGTAAAATATTACGTTATAATATAAGACCCCATTCCATTCGTGCCTTGTTTGTCATATCCACTGTACATAAATAAATATTCTTCCTTTGTGATTTCTCCTGTTGTTCTCTCATCTTACTTCTTGTATTACATCGATGTCTGTTGTATATTGTTTAACTCTCTTGCAACTTCTTCCATCTTTTTTTATCCGTAATATCGTCTTAATATTCCATGTTGCCATTTTTAATAAATTTTTTGCTTCTTTGCTTCTTTGCTTTTTCGTATTTTTTCTTTTTTGTTCTCCGATCTTTGGACGTTATGTTTCCTTTTGTTGTTTTTTTTTCTTGCTGTCATCATCAAATTTAATCTCGTCCGTAATCTTTACCAAAATCGTTGTTGTCTGAGTTCTACTTATGTCTTTTGCTAGCTTTTGGATCCATGTTTATCACTGTTTTGGCTTCCTTTATTTCCACAAGTTCCACATTTCCATACTGGTTCATTTTCTATCAGTTTTCTGTATGCTATCTTTACTCGTTTACCCGCGGATCTAAAATTCATCTATGTTTCTGTATCACTCTTATTTAATCCACCGTCGATATATATATTTCTTGATCTTTAATTTTTTTTTTAATCTATATTTGTTTTTGAGGATTTTTAGTTTTTGTTTAAAGTTTTCCGTCTCTATAATGCCTTTTTGTGATCTCATTTTGCTTATTTCTTTAAATTTGCCCTCTCCTTTCAGTTTATGTTGGAACTCCATCTCTTGGTATCTTTTAGTCTTCCGAATCTAGATCAAAGCCAGTTATTACCAGATTGTTCCTTATTTAAAATAAATAATTTTGAAAAAAAAAAATGCTAATAATATGGTTAACGGGAAAAATATTTTTGACATTTTAAAAAATACCGTCCATAGTAAGTACAAAACAATCGAAGAAAGGTAAAATTTTCTATATAACAGTATCTCTGTAAAAAAATCCCAAATTTTTGTTATATAACAAATTTTTTACGTATCTGTCAAATGGTTTGAAGTTATTTTGAAGGAAAGATGGCATTTTAATTTTTTTTTTAACTGTAACCATAATTTTTTTTAACTATTCATTTTAAATTGTTAAAATTTTTGGATTTCATTAGTTATGGTTAAATAAAGGTAATTTAAAATGGATACATTTGAATAATTGTAATTAGCATAGAAATGGCAAGTGTAGTATTCTTGTTTTTTTTTCTAAACACTAAAATAAGAATTGACCTTATCTTTAGCAAACTCATTGAGTTTATATGCTACAGAGTTATACAAAGTCTACAAATGTATTGTAATTTTTTTCAGTAAAACTCTCCGTTTTCTTGTTATATAATAAATTTTTCGTTAAATACGAAATTTTTACGCTAAAAAAACTCGGTTTTTATTAGGCTTACAGTAAAAACAAGAAATACAATATCTTTGATTTTTTAAAAGATAAATTTTATCCATTAGCAGCTTTTCTGATAGAATATAAAGTTTTTCAGTTATTCGCAAGAAAGCCATTGAAAACATAATAAAAATTGAAATTTTTAATATCGAATAAGTCTAATAGATATGTATTTTTTCAAAAAAATCCTACGGAACATAGAATTCTATGGAATAGAAAATTCGATGGAACATAATATCAGATCAAATTTCAAGAAAAGTAATGGTACACTGCACTAAATTATTTGGAGTTCAATATACCTAAATTTTGATGGCATATTTTACTTGTTGCCGCATTTTTGAATCAGGTACGATAAGCTACGATTAATCAGGCTTTATTAAAAGACCCCTTATATTAGAACTTTCATTTAATTGAATTATAGTACGTAACGTTATAAACGTCGCATGTTTGTTATTTTTCTTTAAATAATTATTTTATTAGAATTTCTTTAAATTTTATTCATTTATTAACCTGCCTCTTTCATTTTACTATTTTTATTCTAAAAATAGTTCTCGCTTAATTCTTCAATCGATTTTCTATTTACTAAATATTCTGCCATAATCAAAATTCTATTTTAATTTTCACTTAATATTTTAATTCCTTTATTCAGACCCCATTATGTTCTATGCCATAAAACATAAAATTTTTATGCCCAGTTAAGTCGACAAAGTATATGTGTCAGTTGGCTACTCTTTGACTTCTATCTTCCAAGCTGTCCTTCAAAATAGAAAGAGAAATTATCGTGTATCTATAAAAAGGCATGCTTTGATTGAAAATTTATTTATAACGTTAAAACTTCTCTAGGTTTTAGCCTGATTTATATTTTTCCTGTCTCCCTTACTCGAGCGGGACCTCCCCTAAAACCACATGGTCAAACGTAGTGACTAATATACTACAGTAGGTGCCGCCGCTATGAAAACTCAACATATCTCTGAAGTATAATTTCAACCAGTATCTGGAGCTAGCAACCGCACTAGCTGCATTCTACAATCCATCCAACCAGTATTTGAATTCCAACAAGTAATCCTGTCTATCTACTTAAAGACAATAATATTAGCCATATCTATCAGTTTAAAAATTTTATAAAGCTGTAGGGAATATTTGCTCTGTTTTTTTAAATTTAATATTAAAATTTCAATTTATATTTTACTTATGTACAATAAATTAAGTTAATACTTTCTTACACCTTCTTACACCTAAGAGACTGAGATAGACGAATCCTAACAATCAGCTTGCAAAGAAAGTTACGAGTTTTATTGTTCTACATTTGCTCCCAACTTTCCGAGGTAGTTAAATTGTTACAAGTACTGATAACATATTATGTCAATGTTCTCGGTAATTCTATTTGAATAGAACCTTTAGTAAAATGTGGGTATGACGTTCTAATAAACCGGTTTAAAACATGAACTTTATATTTTTTTTGGCTTACGTCTTATCACAAACACAGCGATAGTATAATTTTACTGAATTTGCAAACCTACTTTAACAATTCCATAATGTGAAATCCAACATTCTTCCAGCTTGCATAATTAATTAATATTATGCAGTTTATTGATTACAGATTATTGTTATTGCTAGACATAATATTAAGCAAACTAAACTCGGTTTTATCATCACATCTCAAAATAGAGTCACAGATCTTTACAGAGTCATTAGGTAATTTATAAGTACCTTAACAACAAGGCCAGCAAGTTTCTCTCTGAGAACATAAGAGCCGAATTCAATAGTGTTAAATAGCGACTAATGAATCCAAGACAGGTTGGTCTTTAAAAATTTTTATTCGAACATTATGAGTTGTTCAACAAGCCACTATTGAAATTGATGCTTTTTTCAAGATATATTGGGAACTTTTTTTAATTGTGATAAGGGCATTTTATACATAATAATTACATAAGGCTCTGTTAAATTTTCTAATAATTTGTTTTCAAATCAATGTAGAAAATTTTCTTTATTCAGTTGACCATAGTAATTTTCTTTATTACCCTATTTGTTGTCATTCGGCTTATATGATAATTCCATTCTACTCTTCTATTTCTTACCCTGTCCTTGATATTCTCCACCTTGCATCTACATCATATATCTGTACTTCTAGCTATGTCCCATAGTGTTTTACCATTAATTTTTCGAAAAGTTGTTATCTCTACTGTTTTCAACGTTCTTTTTGTCCTCTCTGTTTCAGGTCGTGTTTTATAAATTCTGCCTTTCATTTCTTTCCCGAGATTTTTATTTCTCCGTATTGTTTTATTCAGGAAACCTGGAGCTCTGTTTGCTCTATCTTCTTGATCTTCCACTTCTGTTTCGAGCTTTTAGTAGGTAGATAGTGTGATGCCTTGATATTTAAACTCCATCACTTGTTCTGTTATCTGACGTTCCAGCTCCAATTTACATATTAAAAAATTTGCTGTTATATTCGTAACCATGCACTTTGTCCATTTTGGGAAAATTAAGAAGTTCAATTTCCTGGTGGTTTTATTAAATTGGTGCAGCATACTTCTATTATTGGACAAATTGAAGCAGGGACCAAGTAAGAGACGGCCCCATATGCAGAAGACAAAAGTGTTGTTTCTCCTAGATAATGCCTGACTCACACGAGCGTTAGGACAATGGCAAAAATTGATGAGCTACTTATTAGAACACCTACTACAATAAAAGAAGATACACTGCATGCAAACGTATCGTTCTTTTAATCATAAATATACTGCTTTAATATGTAGTTATGCTCTTCTGATAATGGTACTCAAATTTCGAATATAAAAAATAATAAAATTACTTCTTGCATACATTTCATAAATGACATTACGAAGAAGAGTTTTATTCTCACAATTACAAAAGCTTTTAGTAAAAATGTTTACTGCATGTAAAATGATAAATACTACAAAATAACTATTAAAAAAATGTTAACTATGTTAAAAAAATTATATTTTAATAAGTTTTTAATATATTATTTAAATTATAATAACTTCATACAATCTCTCTAACTGCTTCCATTGATAGCAAATTTTTTGGCATTTTTGTTGCAATATGTTTAGTTCAATATATATAATTAAATGTAATTAAATATTTTACTAAATTAAAATCAAATAAAATTAAATATTAAATAACACATCTCCAAGTAAGCTGTTTACAAATTCTGACAGAATTCTGAATTCTAGGAGATATAGTGTATCTGATATTTGTTTTGTTATATATATATATATATATATATATATATATATATATATATATATATATATATATATATTGAAATGAATAGAATATAGTAAAAAGAAAAATAGTGTTTAAAAAGTTAATTTACAAGTTATATACTAGATAATAGATATTAAAAGTATTTGGTTATTTTAATAAATTATATACTAGAGAATTTTATAAAAAAATATTTATGTGAGGGCATTTTTAATAAATTAGCATATAATAAGTGTAAAAAGTTGTATTTTAATGTTGTAAATATATTTAAGTGAGCCATGTGCATAGGCAAACAACTATACAGTAAATTGACAGACAGAAATTAATCATAATACGAATATAAAGTGGGGTTATAATAATAATGTTAGTTTAAAATGTTTAATTTATATATATATTTAATGATTTAAATGTTTGTTCTGATCTGAAAAGCCTAAATGTCAACAAAATTATTAATAGAAAAGAATGGAATTCCCTGGATCACCGGAGATGGCCATGTTTTCGAAATGGTTTGTTCCAGAAAATTCAGACATGTATTTAATAGAACAAATGGAACATGATTTATTGCCAGATGATTCTAGAACAGAAAAAAAGATATAAATACCCGGTGATTTGGATTAGAAGCGATCAGTTATGAGTTACAGTTACTGTGAGTCCAGTTTATTATGAAAGTTAGTAGACACATTTAGTTAGTGAAGTAAATTGTTCAGAATTTTCAAGAAGTCAGTCAGAAAAGTTTAGTAAGAAATATGAAAGTTAGTTGGAGTCAGTGAATCAGTTACAAATAGTCCAATTGTTTAATATAGTGAGTTAAATGAAGATTAAAAATTATGCATATATTTTAATGCACATTTATAATTATACACAAATAATTATTGAAGATTAAGAAGGTATATTAGAAAAAAATTAAAATTATATTATGATTGGAGATTAGTATAAATCAACTTATAATAATTGGATATTGGTATATTGAAAAGAAGAATAAATATAAATGCTGTTTTGCTGGTTTGCTTGGTGGTGTATAAATGCTGGTGAAGAAAAATATATCTTAAATTGGTAGAAGCTGATAATTGGAAAAAGTAATTTCACAAAAACAAGGATAACCGAAGTACGAAGACATTCAGTGGTGATTAGAATCTATATAGTGGAAAACAGTTCATTTAGGCATTCAGTGAAAGAAAGGTACGAAATTTTGTTAATATAATTTAGTTAGTGTCATAACAATTTCAATTTTGAAGATAGTTTGTTTAAATTTTACATTGTCTATAGAATTTAATTAGTTTTATAAGAATATCAATTAAAAGATAGTGTATTTTAAATTTACATTGGCTAGGTTAGATATATATGTGTGTTTCATAATAGTTATAATAAAGATAATTTAAAAAAGTACTTACAAACTAATTCTTTGAGAACCGCGATAAAAACCCTATATATTATATTATTAAAAATACTCATTGCTCATCATTCAAACAAAAAACACATCATAACAATATATATATATATATATATATATATATATATATATATATATATACATATATATATATATATATATATATATATATATATATATATATATATATATATATATATATATATCATCATCATCATCATCAGTGGTGCTACAGCTCTAGTTGAGCCTTGACCTTCCCCAGTCTATTTCGCCAGTCGTTTCTGTTCATCGCCAACCGTTGCCAATTTGCCGCGCCGATTTTCCTTGCGTCCTCGTCCACACCGTCCCTCCATCTCAGTCGTGGTCTGCCTCTACTCCTATTTCCCACTGGGACCGATAATAGAGTTCGTCTGGGTGGGTAATTTTCATTTGCTCTTGACACATGTCCAGCCCATCTAAGCCTACCTATTTTTATGAAGGATATTACATCTCTATCATTTACTATTTTTTTTATACTTCTCGTACAATTCGAAATTATATCGCCTTCTCCAAATACCATTCTCACAGAATGCGCCCATTATTCTTCTTAGTATCTTCCTTTCGAAGACGAGCAGAAGATTTGCGTCTGTTTTGGAGATGGTCCATGTTTCTGACCCATATGTCAGCACTGGTAGGATGAGTGTTCTATATATTATTAGTTTGGTTTTCTGGCTTAAATTTCTGTTTTTTAGCTGCTTGCTTAGTCCAAAATAACATTTGTTTGCTAGCAGTACCCTTCGTTTTACTTCTTCAGATGTGTCATTATCGTTTGTTATGAGAGAACCCAAATATGTAAACTTATTTACTACCTCAAAATTATATTGGTCTATACTGAAGTTTTCTTCGGCGTTTCTAGCTCTATCTCTGTTATTTGGAATAGATGCTAACATTTTGGTTTTCTCCTCGTTTATTTTAAGGCCCATATTTTGTGCGGCTGTCAAGAAGGTGGAAGTCATCTCTTTAAGTCCTCGTGTAGTACGTGCGATCAAATCCAGATCGTCAGCGTAAGCCATAATCTGCGTTGATTTATTAAAGATTGTTCCCCTATTGTGTAACTCGGCATCTCTTATAGTCTTTTCTAACGCTATATTAAAGATAAGGCACGCCAGCGCGTCTCCCTGCCATAACCCTGCATATGTTTCAAACGCTTGTGACATATCGCCTTGTATTTGCACTCTGCAGATCACTTTACTCATAGTTGTTTTTACGAGCCTTATTAATTTATGGGGAATGTTAAGTTCATTCATGGCTTCGTATAATTTACCTCTTAGGACGCTATCATACGCTGACTTAAAGTCCACAAAGAGATGGAACGTGTCAATATTAAATTCATTGGTTTTTTCTAAGATTTGACGTAGCACAAAAATCTGGTCAATTGTTGACCTACCTGGCCTAAAACCGCTTTGATACTCACCAAGGATTTCTTCCACGTACGTACTTAAACGGCTGTACAGGGTGTTGGAGAATATTTTGTACATTGTATTCAGAAGAGTTATACCCCTATAATTTTTACATTCCAACAAATCTCCCTTTTTGTGCAGTGGACATATGATTCCAGTGCACCATTCCTCTGGCATTTGTTCTTCTTCCCAGACTTTGACTATTATGTTGTGCATTTGGTGCATAATGCTGTTACCTCCATGTTTGATGAGCTCATATATATATATATATATATATATATATATATATATATATATATATATATATATATATATCGAGAAAAGGAGTACGACCTCAATTTGAGGTTTGTACGAATTTGAGTCAAATTTATCATGCATTAATTTTACAGAATTAGGCTTGATATGTTGTTTACTTAAATTTTGTCCCACATTGGGGTTTTGTTATTACATTTTCATATAATAAATTTAAATAAAAATAAAATAAAATAAATTATTCCTTCCTTAACTAAGATTTATCAACTTATATTTTATTAATATTTGTCAATATCACTTTTACATAATTAAGTAATTGTTCTTTTTGATGAACTTGTTTGATAAAATTTAAACTGAAATTGATTCATAGAATCTTTTTCATTACGGTCCTAAATGTTTGAACCTTTGGACTGTGAAAGTTGTATTAATCTTCACCTGTTAGCTGGCTAACTAGTGACGTCATAATATTTAATATATGATATTTTGGATTGACTTCGCATGCTTTGTTCTTTGTTGACAGATCAATCACTGTTGGGGTAAATGGTGATCTTAACCACCTTTTCCTTTCATTGTTTGGTTTTTTAACGACAAGCTGTCAACCAAATTTATCACATTTTTTGAATATACCGCCTTATTATATAAAGGTTAGTAGGTTGCCTTGCTGTTTATGTCATTTTGACCTCAAGGCCACTTCTCTTCACGTTGTTTGCGTGGGTGTTAAACCTGTAAATTCATTTATCGGCGAGACTCAGTAAGGTAAAGACTGGTAACTTCATTTTATCTTATTACTATTAATCTTAAATAACTTATAATGTTACCTAAAGTTAAAATTAAAATCTAATTTATTAAATAAATTTGTTGGAAGTGCATTCGTATGATCTTTTTAGTTCTTCACACTTTAAAATAAACCTTAATGTTTTTTACTTAAGTTTTTATAATTACTTTTTTATACATGTATGTTTATCACATGTTCTTTTGCTGTGCTAATTTTGTTAAATTGCAAACTATACCTAGTTTCAATTAATTATTTTATACAACGTTAACTCTGAATGTCCAGTTTCGTAAGTTTTTTCATATTTTTAACATCATTGACTGCTACATGTCTTTGTAAGGTAACACACTTTTGTTGTAACTTCTCTATGGATGTTTGGTTTCATATTGTTCTTTTTAGATGAACTGATGATGCTTTCTGAGCAGAAAGCGAAACGTCTTCAATAAATAGATGAAGCAGCCACCTTCTTTGTCTTTTATTTCTCCACTTTGACCGAAAAAAACCCACCACTCTTCGAGTGTACCTTAGTTATATATATATATATATATATATATATATATATATATATATATATATATATATATATATATGTATATATATATATATGTATATATATATATATATATATATATATATATATATATATTGTTATATATATATATATATACTGTTCGGCTCACGATTAGTTAACCGTGAGATATAGTTGCTATAAAATACTATTTTATTAAATTAAAATAATATACCACGACAATTTTGATCTCAGAAATACATAAATACGTAGCGGGCACGAGAACAATGAACCGCTTGATTCGACTAACTGTGAATGTTAAAACTACCCAATTTCTAACGACAGGGATAATTATCTACAAATTTTCCCCAGAAATATGTAAAACTGATAAACATTTTAATCTTTGAATAGATTTCTGGAAGCTAATTTACCCAAACTTTAAGAATTAACGATATCAATCTAAAATAATAAAGTAAAATTGACAAACAACATAAAGTAAATTATAATGAGACACAAGATATATATATATATATATATATATATATATATATATATATATATATATATATATATATATATATATATATATATATATATATATTCCTGCACAACATCATTTTAAAGTAACAAGTTTAGACGAGAAATTGATGACGTGCATTGAAAAAAGTGGTATAGTAGGCGGTACTACAGACTAATGCAAAGTTTCTGCTATGTTTTCTGTACTTCTAAATTTTAAATAATATTTTAAAAATTGAATAAATTTTTTTTTGTATTATCTATTTATTATTTTAATTACATGTGTAATTGTAACAAACTCGTAGTGAATCTGTAGCTGAACCAATTAAACATATGATTCTATGATTCAAATAAAAAAAGTAGTAATTAAGTAAAATCGCTGTTAGTTATATCTTCAAATTTTAATAAATTTAAAAAAGTTTTCATGTTGTATAACGCACTCTTCTCGTCGCGTAAATAAATTCTTGTTGACAGCACGTTACCAAGGCGCTTCTGCAGTAGAAGTAGCGCCATGAAATATGCTAGTTTGTGGTTATACTTCTGACAATCCGTGTCCTGGCGCTACTTTCGTGACGATCGCCTCAACATTTAAAACAAACAAAAATGCTTTAATCTAAGTGTATTTTTGTTCTTTAATAATTCTATATGGAGTCTCAAAAACATTCATAAAATGTTTTTAATATGCCGTCTCTTTTTATTCGCATAACCTATAACCAATAAATTAAGACAAATCTCGTTTATTTTGGAACCTTGAAGTTCATGCTGATTTCAAAAAGGGATAATTATAAAGACTAACCATTACCTTACTGTTTAATTTCGTGTGGAAAGTACATATTTATAGGCTAATAACAGGAATAATCCTAATCTAACATTAATATTCTAATCCGTAATTAATGACATTTCCTAATTTACTCTAATCATCGTCGAAAATATGCATTCGACTTTTAACGTTTTGATTTATTTCATATACATTAGCTGATGGCACGTATGTGTTCAAAGACTTGATGGACCGACTATATTAGCTTATAATCATCTGAAAATAATGTAGTATTTATCATTAATGATAAATATTACATATTTTTAATAGAATGATCCTGTATAATAAAGCCATTATTATGAGTAATGCCTTGTAATTGTTTCAAAGAAAAATGTTTTCGTTTATTAAAGCTTATAAATAAAAAAGAATACTACATATTTGTTTTCAAGAAAAAGCAAATAGATTTCGAGTGACAAACAACTTTTTTTATATTTATCGTAGTCACATTATGAAGTAATTACAGGGCAATAGTTTATTCAATTTGTTCAGGAAGTATTGAGAATTATATTTTAAAGACTTTTTTTATTTTCCATTAAAAAAGCAATTGAATTATTAAGAACCAAATACTATTATTGTCTGTATCGACTTTTCTCGCATTCCAAATTTATATTGTTCGGAAAAACACTTTAAACTAAATTTGAAATTTATTGATTTAAAAATTTTCTTTTTAGTATTAGGTATATTGTTCAAGCAATCTATCGATTTTTCTTATTCTATTTTTCTTTTTTAAATTTTTTGTCTTATTCCGTTGTGCCAAAATTTTTAGGGTATTGAATAAACTCCATTCCACGGTATGCGTTCTCGCCACAGGGATATTATACCATTATTTACCAACAGAATTATCGTTAGTTCGGTTCCTGTTGGCAGGTGTTTAGTTTTTTTAGTATTTTTTTTTTCAACTTCCAGTTTTCTATATTTACCTTGTAGATTTCTTGTCATATATTCTAGATTATCCTTTTCGTTCGCCGTGATAACCTGATCACTAACAAACTAAGGTGTAAATGCAAATATCTTTAAAGTTTGCAGCATCTACATTTGCGTGGCCGGAAATATTGTTACGATAAAATATGAGTCATATTAAAAACCTGTAAACATTTTGTTTATTCTCACTTCTGTTCTAGTATTTTCTACGAACCGCTAGAAACCGGTCTGGAGTTCCCTGTCATTCGAGACAAATCGAAAGACAACACAGCTGCGAGCCGCTATAAAACCAGTCTGGGTTCCACGGTATTCGAGAAGGATCACCTGCTTCGAAGGGATTCCACAAATAACGGATATTTTATATAAATAGAGGACCTTTTAATTTTAAAAGGCATTCTGAATAATAACATCGAGTTTTAAAATGTAACGCGCGTATTGTCTCGAGTATAAATTGTAATAAATGTTGTAAATAAATTATATAATTACAGTGTGAAATAAATTAGTGATTAGTATGATATTGTACACATAAAGACTTTATTTAATAAACCAAGTGTTAGAATATTTTTACAATACATAAAGTTAATAAATTAGACTAATAAACTCAAATCAATTGGTGTCAGAAAAGTGGAATAGTTTAAATAATTAGTGAAAATGTATACGATTTATGAGCTCATAGCTACGAATTTAAAAAGATATCTCGAGGATAGAGAATTAGCCTCTACCGGAAAAAAGGCTGATTTAGTCTAACAACTAAAGAACGCTTTGGGAGAAAAGGGTTTGTATCCCGAAACTTATATAATTGAAGACAAACATTGCTGTCGTCTCATCGATTTGAAAATTAGAGAACAAAGTTTCTGACGATATTTTGAAAGTTTCTTCTGATGTGGCCAAAGTTTCTTGTGACATCGTATCATTAAAGAACAAAGTTTCTAACGATATTTCGAAAGTTTCCGGCAACATCGCTTCTTTAGAAGACAAAGTTTATAACGAGATTTTTTTCTCTCGAAAGCAAAGTTTCTGCTAACGTCTCTTTGGAAATCTCTAAAGTCACTTCGGAGATATCTGCCTTCGACGATAGAATGTCTTCGTTAAAAAATTAAGTTGTTGCCGATATGTTGGCCTTCGAAGAAAAGATGAAAGGGATGGAAAGGACGATGGAGGAAACAGGGACAGCAGAGAGAGGAAACAATCCAATTACAGTAAAGACAAAAGAAGACGAGACGAAATGTAAGTTGAAAACACGGCCGAAATTGGAAGGAAGTGGAGGTTCTGTTCATGTTAAAGTCCCAACTTTTGACGGAAAATCGTCATGGAACAACTACATGAAACAGTTCGAATCAACTACAAGAGCGAATAGATGGTCTGAAAAAGAAAAGGCTGTAAACCTGAGTATCGCTCTTCGAGGAAATGCCTTAGATGTGCTTCAGACCATAGCCGTAGAGGAGACAGATGATTTCGAACAACTGAAGAAGAGGTTAAATATGCGATATGGCTACGAACATTTGGAGAATGTATATCAGTCGCATCTTAAAAATCGAAGACAAAAGAGGCTCTTCAAGAATATGAGGTAGATATTGCCAGATTAGTACGGTATGCTTATCCAACAGCTCCCGAAGACATGATGGAAAAATTGGCCGTTCAAACGTTTATTGATGGTCTTCGTGATCATGAAATGCAGAAAACACTGCGATTAGCTCGTCACAAGACGCTGGTTAATGTATTATCTGCCGCCCTCGAATATGAGTCAGCTACGCAGGCCTCTGGAGGGTACAGTTAAGTTAGGACTGTAAAAGAGGAAGGAGATGAAGATAAACTTGACCAGCTCGTTAATATGATGAAAAGTATTACATACAAGAAAACGAAGACCATAAGATGCTGGAATTGTGGCGAAATAGAACACGTACGAAGTTCATGTAGGTACCCTAGGTACGACCCAAATCTAGAAAACTGGAAACTCACCATCAGAAAAACTGGAACATGTCGGCCTTAGGGGGGCAGCTTCGACCCGGAACTTTTCCAAAACCCTCGTATACTAATAGCTTCTTTGAAATGTCGTGAAGATAGTGTACATGTAGATGGAGAAATAAATGATAAAAGACATACGTGGTTGGTGGATACTGGAGCGACCAGTATAAACAGCCGTAATAAACTGTTACCAACGAATTGGAGCAGAAAAGTTCGTCCATGCTGTTAAAGTTGCTGACATCGAAGAGGATGTTATATTAGGAATGTACGTAATGAATATGCATGGATTCCAATTGAATTGTAAGAATAAGGTAATCAAAGTTGGTAAGGAGGAGGTATTTATTCATCCACATGATGACAACACTGTGCAAGCCACCGTTAAATAAGATACAGTCGTGCCTGCGAGAAGTGAAACGATCATAGTAGCGCGGTTACAGGGAATTGTAGATGAAGGGACACCTGTTATGATGGAGTATTATAATTGGAAAGGAATTGGTGACTTCGGCTAAAGAAATACCTGTGAGACTTATCAATGTCAATGACTACCCAGTGACCATCAAGAAAGAGAAAAAAGTAGGAACTTGTGTACCTGTGACATTCATAATCCGTCAGACGACAAAATCCGATAATTCCAACGACAAATTTGACCAAATGGTTGCAGTTGCTGAACAGTCTCTAAATCAGATGGAGAAAGGGAAATTAAGGGAATTTCTTCGGCAGTATCGTGATATTTTCGTACCGACAGGAGGAAAGACGGGAAAAACAGCCGTTGTTAAGCATAAAATTGATACTGGTAATGCTAAGCCAATTTGTCAAACAGCTCAACCACAGGCGAGAAGAGAGGAAGCTGAAACAATTGTTCAAGAAATGAAGAAGGACGGGGTGATAGAACCTTCTACGAGCCCATGGATCTCTCTGGTGGTCCTGATTAAGAAGAAAGACGGAACGACGAGGTTTTGTGTGGATTATCGTTTGCTGAACAACGTTACCAAGAAAGATAGTTATCCTCTGCCTCGGATTGACGGTATATTGAACACATTGGCTGGAAGTAAATTGTTTTCTACTTTGGATTTAAAGTCTGGATACTGGCAGGTAGAAAT
Organism: Diabrotica undecimpunctata; assembly: GCF_040954645.1. Classification (NCBI taxonomy): domain Eukaryota; kingdom Metazoa; phylum Arthropoda; class Insecta; order Coleoptera; family Chrysomelidae; genus Diabrotica; species Diabrotica undecimpunctata. The sequence goes on from NC_092808.1 coordinate 70,567,967, forward strand.
GGGCCCAGTAGATAAAGAGAAAACAGCCTTTACCACAGGATTTGGATTGTGTCAATTCAACGTTAAGCTATTTGGACTCTGTAATGCTCCTGCGACATTTGAGAGGCTTATGGAAAATGTGTTGAGAGAATTATCTTGGAAAACATGCCTGGTTTATCTAGATGACATAATCGTCTTGGGGGAGACATTTGAAGATGATCTGAAGAATTTAGGAAACGTTTTTAATCGACTTAAAGCTGCCCAATTGATATTAAACCCCAAGAAGTGCCAGCTATTTCAAGGTAAAGTCAATTATCTGGGTCATATAGTCAGTAAAGAAGGAGTGGCCTTGGATAAGTGAAATATTGATTATTTTAAGGAATGGCCAGTACCAACGGACAAGTATCAAGTGAGAAGTTTTCTTGGACTATGTACTTACTACCGCAGGTTTATTAAGAAGTTTTCAGATATCGCTTAACCATTAACGCGACTTAGGGAGGAAGCAAGAGATTACCGCTGGGAGACAGACTGTCAAAATGCATTTGAGACCTTGAAAAAGCATTTAATCACAGCACCAATTTTAGGATATCCACTGCCAGAAGGAGAGAGATCTTAGATACAGATGCAAGTAGTGTGGGAATAGGAGGAGTGCTATCTCATATTCAAGGAGTACAGGAACGAGTTCTTGGATATTTTAGTAAAGTTCTTTCAAAACCTAACCGCAATTATTGCGCCACGAGAAGAAAACTTCTAGCAGTAGTGAAATTAGTAGAGCACTTCTATCAATACCTCTATGGAAGGAAGTTTTTAATCCGAATCGACCATGCCGCCCTTAAGTGGTTGATGCAGTTTAAGAATCCAGAGGGTCAGATAGCCAGATGGATCGAACAACTCCAAGAATACGATTTAAAGATTGAACACCGAGCCGGAGTTAGCCACAGAAACGCTGATTCTCTTTCCAGAAGGCCATGCCCAGCAGAGTGTTCCCACTGTAACAAAACGGAATCCAAGGAAGCATCAGTGCTAAGAACAACGATGGTCAACGACGATTGTACGCCTACCAAGATAAGGGAAGAACAAGAGAAAGATCCAGTTATACAAAAAATTCAAAAATGGAAAGAGGAAAACCGTCGACCACCTTGGCAAGAAATATCAAACCTATGCTCAGTAGTTAAGACTTGTTGGGCTGAGTGGGACTCATTTTTCATGGATAAATAGGATATATATAGGATATAGGATAAATAATAAGATAGCTTGCTCAAATGAGTACTGGAAAATGATGACAGTTCAGAGAAGAGAAGACAGTTGGTGATTCCAATAAGCAGAATAGTCGAAGTACTTCGTTAGTTACACGACAGTCCATCAGAAGGGTATTTCGGTGTAAAGAAAACCATTCAGCGAATTCGGGAACGGTTTTATTGGATGAACAGTTCCGACGACGTAAAGGATACTGTTTAAATGGAAATAAGCCACAATTAAAGGTTAAAGTACGTTTATTGACGTTTCAATTTCCACTTCGGAAATCGTTCTCAAAATACAAACATTAGTTTGTATTTTGAGAACGATTTCTGAAGTGGAAATTGAAACGTCAATAAACGTACTTTAACCTTTAATTGTGGCTTTTTCCCATTTAAATAGCAATTACTTTAAAATGCCACAAGAAAATAGTTTCAGAACAATATTAAGAAACCAAATTCATAGTTCAATGGAATTTGAATGGCTTTTACAGCCATATTGAAAACTTAAAAATATTAATCAATGAATTCTCACCTTTAGTAATATGTTTACAAGAAACACGACTTTCTAATAATAATGTAAAATTGAAAAACTATACACCATACATTAAAAATAGACCGGTGCAGCAAATAGCTAGTGGTGGTGTTGGCATCTTTGTGAAATCTACGGTCGAATCCAAAGAAATTCCATTAGATACAAATCTGGAAGCTATTGCAGTCTCAATAATTCATCATTTCAAAATTAACATTTGCAGTGTATATTTACCACATCAGGAAGAATCCATACTCGTAGAACTACAAAAAGTGATAGAACAAATTCCATCTCCTAAATTAATTCTTGCTGACACAAATTGTCTTAACGAATCTTGGGATCTGCGAAAACTGACAAAAATGACAAAACTCTATTAGAAATAATTAACAACCTAAAACTGGTGCTATTAAACACAGGAATGCCTACCCGTTTCAACTCATACAATGGGACGTTTTCAACCATCGATTTATCCCTCAGCAATTCAACTTTAGCACCACTACTTGAGTGGAATACACTTTCACACTTATTTGACAGCGACCATCTACCAATTTTGATTACTCATATTAAAGACACAAAGATTAATACTAAACCATATGAAACATGGAAATTAAAATCAGCGGATTGGGAAAAGTACACTAGTTTGATAACTGAACGAATGAAAGACTTCAAAATATTAGAAGATATAAACATCACAATAACAAATTTTAATGATATACTAATAGATTCAGCCAGAGAAGCGATTGGAAAAAATAAAGCTACCACAAAAACACCTCTACCCTGGTGGAATATCGAAATAGAAACTTCTTTTAAACAAACAAAACACTCCTTTAATATATTGAAAAAACACAATTCCGAAACTAACTTAGCTAGATTTAGAGCGTTAAGAGCTAGGTCCAGATTTCTAATAAAAAAATCCAAAAAAGAAAGCTGGGCCAATTATGTCTCATCAATAAATTCATCTACACCAATAAGTGATATTTGGCAGAAAATAAGGAAAATTAAAGGCCCAACCAAAATTAATCATATTGACACCATTGCTACAGATAACTAAATTACTTCAGATAAACTAGAAATTGTAGAAATCTTAGCTGATCATTATCAACTATATTCGAGCAATGATCAATACTCTACATTCTTAAAACACAAAGAAAAAACCGAATTATCACAAATCAAAATATATATATATATATATATATATATATATATATATATATATATATATATATAATGGCTATACACCCCAGTGTGGGGTTAAACCGCAAATGCTTTCTAGATCCGATTTCTTAAGTGGATCAGTCTTATTTGTTTATCTTATCATTTTGACAATATCTCTCCATTTTTTCCTGTCTCTAGTTCTTCCTCTCCATTCTCTGACTCCTGCCCTTTGGAGGTCTTCTTCAACTTCTTGCAGCCACTTTGATCTCGGTCTTCCCCTTCTCTTTTTTCCTCCTGGATTCCATTCTATCATTGCGTATGTCACTGCCTCATCGCCTGCTCGCCAAATGTGACCTAACCATCTAACTCTGCATTGCTTTATTTTAGTTACGATGTCTTCCTTAAGTTCTTCCTTAATTTCTGCATTTGTTCTGCTTCTATATTCATTTTGCTCTGTTCTGATTGGTCCTAGTATGGTTCTCATAATCTTTCTCTCTGCTATTCTTAAGTCTTCTTCATCTTTTTTAACCATCGTCATTGTTTCTCCTGCATATAATAATATTGGCCTAATTATGGTGTTATAAATGTCATCTTACTTTTTTTAGTCAGTGTTTTGCTTTTAAGTAATGTTTTGTTTGCAAAATAAGCTTTATTCGCTGCTAATATTTTTTCTTTTATTTCGGATTTCCTTTCTCCGGATTTACTTATTGTAACTCCTAGGTATTTGAAGTATTCTACTTCTTCAAACTCAGAACTTCCTATTTTGATTTTTTCTTTCATTGGTTTGTTCCCTAATCTTAATATTTTTGTCTTTTCTTGATTTAATCTTAGCCCCATTACCTCCCCTTTCTCTCTTATTTCTTCTAGCAATTCTTTCATTATTTTTCTGTTCTTTGCAATAATAGCAATATCGTCTGCATATGCAATTATTTGACCACCTCTTCTTCTGAGATTTCCTTTATTTATATTTCGTAGTACATATTCTAATGCTAGATTAAATAGCGTTGTTGATAATGCATCTCCTTGTTTCATCCCTTTATTTATAATGAATTCCTCTGTCTCTCCTCTTTGTGTCTTTATGCTTATTTTTGTAGTTCTCATTGTCATTTCTATTAATTTTCTGAGTTTATGTGGAATTTTTAATTTTTTAAGTGCTATCATTAACCCGTTCCTTTTAATTGAATCAAATGTCTGTTTGAAGTCTATGAATAACATTTCCAATTCTAATTTATACTCGTTTGCTTTTTCCATTATTTGTTTTATTGTGTGTATTGCATCTATTGTAGATCTTCCTTCTGTGAATCCACATTGGTACTGTCCTACTGTCTTCTTTGTGATCTTTGATAACCTCTTTTTTATTATTGATGTCAATATTTTATATGTTGTATTTAGTAACGTTATTCCTCTATAATTTTCACAGATTTGTTGGTCTCCCTTTTTATGTACTGTTATGATCTGCCCTACCTCCCAGTCCCCTGGCATTTTCTCTTCTTTCCATATATTTTTCAATAGTGCCAGTATTTTTCCTCTTAGTTCCCTTCCCCCGACAAATCAAAATAGAAGATTTTTTATGCCCTCTCAATATATCGATTATACTAGACGAGTTAAACGAAAGCCTAGGCAATTCTAACAAAAACTTCTTCAGGACCTAATGATATTTCAACAATATTTATTGAGAAACTACCTGAAACAGTAATGAAAATTTTAGTTGACATCTTTAACAATATTTACACAAATAAAACGTTCCCTTCAATATGGCGTCAAGCAATTATAATTCCTTTTTTAAAAATGAATAAGCCAAAAAACTTACCATCCTCCTATCGTCCAATATCTCTCACCAGTAATATTTGCAAAGCAATGGAGAGAATATTGAGTAAAAGATTGAAATGGCACTTGGAAAAGAAAAAACTTTTTACTAGAATACAAAGCGGATACCGTTCAGACAGATCGACAGCTGATAATATTGTTGCACTAGAATCCGAAATTCATAAAGCATTTACAAATCAACAAAAAGTGATTGCCATATTTCTCGACATCAAAAAAGCTGTCGACACAACATGGAAGCATTATATCCTCAAAATTATGAAAAACTGGAAAATAGATGTTAACTTTCTCGCTTTCACCAAAAACTTTCTTCAAAACAGGTCCATACAAGTAAAAACGAATGGATTCATATCAACATCCAAATCACTCCATAATGGAATTCCTCAAGGATCGGCCTTAAGTCCACTATTATTCTTAATCGCAATAAATAATATAACAAACCACATAAAGCTTCCCGTAAAAGCTAATCTTTTTGCTGATAATCTAGTAATATATGTTAAAAGTAAAAATATAGAACTAGCTACGCAAATTTTACAGAGAACATTAAACAGCTTAGAAATGTGGTCTTTAGAGACTGGTTTAACTTTTTCAACTGAAAAGACTAAAGTAATAATGTTTGACAAAAGAAGAGCAGAATACAACTTAAACTTGTATCTAAATGGTCATTCTCTGAAACAAGTCCGCGAAGTCATTGCCCGGTGGCAATGAGAAGTTTTGACAGGGACAAATGAAACTAATACAAAACAATACGGAGATGTATTGTAGCATTTTAAATCACCTTGTATATGTTAAAACACCGAAAAAGTATTTTTAATCCTTTTGCATCGCTGGAATTGATAATAAACACATTTAAAGTTTGTTTATATATCACAGATGCTTATTTCTTCGGTATTCTTTGATCGCGAGCCATTTTGGGATATTTTGTGAGTCAAATAAATAGGAATTTAATCGTATATGTTTTGTTAATACCGAGTTAAGCGAATGATTTTTGAAAAGAATTACATCACTCTCAGTGGAGCCGCTGTCGAAGGCAGTTGGTTTCAGTGTTGGTTTGAATTTTGTGTGTGAAAAATGTGTAGTGTTGTGGCAGCTTATTATGCAGTAAGTTAGGTTAGGTTTGGAAAAAAATTTATAGAGAGCAGACGCGGCGTGGGGCGGCGTTAAAAAACCGGCAAATTTGTTGGTAGAAAGGTGATTTATACTCGAGTGTAATGTGTCAGTTTTTGAAAGAATAGGCACTGTTTTGTTTTCATGCCGTCTCTCACCTAAAAGATTTGTAAAACGGCGTTTCCAACAACTTAGAAGGATACCCACATGGTTCCATGGTGTCTGAGTTTTTAAGAAGCCGAGTTTCAAAGTTTGTGTCCAGTGCCCAGCTTCCGTCCTCAATTTGTTTGTCCCAAGTCTGTCCAGGCTATTTCGCAGTGTGAGATGCAGTTTTTTGCGTCGCAGTGAATTCGAGTGCAGTTCCAACCCCCAGAAATTTTAAAGGAAAAAAAAATAACATTTAGTGAAATTCAGGTTACTTTTTTGTTAAACTTTTAAAGTAAAAATAGACATTTTCCATCAATAATTGCTTTCGTGACAGTATGCCTAGCTGTGATATTAATTATTCTCAAAGTTTTAAAATTTAATATTGACATCTGACAGCTAGCTTTATTTTAGCTAAAAAAAGGTTAAACTTTGTGTATATTTCCATTTAAAAAGATATTTTTTCATTTGCAATAATTTATTTCTGCTACAAAATATCGCCCAGTAACAATTATAAGTTCTTATAGTATCTCCAACTTCAAGAGTTTGTAAACTGAAAGTAATATAGTAAGTTTGTTTTTTGTTATTCTGTATTACTATTTATTTTTGTAACTGTTTGTGATAAGACTTCAATAAATATGTAATTTTTTTTCCCTAAAAAAGAGTATTATTTCTTTTAAAAAGTTTTTATCCCTTTTCATATTTTTTAGGAAGGAAGAGCCTTTCTGTCACCCGGTAAGAAGATTCTTCCAAGCGGCGTCTTTATTTTAAATAGCTTACGAACCTTCTTTTACTGTGTTTGTTCCAGGAGATTCATGTAAGTACCCCTTTTGTTTAATTTTTGTAGTTACCCCAATCTAGTCCCCCTTGTTTCATTCTCTTATCTACAGCCCAGTTTTTCTGAAGATATTTATAATGCTGACGAGACTGGTCTGTAAATATTGAGCCTTAGCAAGTAAAACTTTCACATTTCGTAATGAAAAGTGTGCAAATTTAAGTGGGAAAAAAAAAAGAAAAACCTTTGTCGATTAGTAAAAGTAAAAATCCTGAATGTTTTAACAATTTTTATATTGATCAACTCCAAGTCGATTGGTACTACAACAAGAAGGCCTGGATGACCAGAGATATCATGACAGATAGGCTGCATAAATTTGACAGAAAAATGCAACGTTAAAAAAGAAAAATTCTTTTATTCCTAGAATACGCAACATCCCATCCGGATATTCAAATATCTAACATATCGATAATATTTTTGCCACCTAGTACTACAGCACATTGTCAACCGTTAGACGAAGGTATAATTAAAAACTTTAAATCGCTGTATAGAATGTTATTGATGAAAATACTGTTATCATCTATAGAATGTTCTTTATCAAAGGCTGAACTGTAGAAGTTCATAGCGATTGCTAACGCCTTAATTTAGATTGTGGCAGCATGGAGAAACAATTAAAAAGTGTTTTATTGGGTGCAGTTTAAAAAAAAACAATAGTAATGGAGAAGAAATTGTGGAAAATTGAGCTGCAAGACCTGGAGCCATTGTCAACATTTTGCGAAAGTTATGAAGTAAAAATTTTTTGAAGTACCTAGAGATTAATGCAACCCTATTGACAGAAAAACCTGAAGTAAACATAGCTAGTTGTGTTAGTGATTTTAAAGAAAACGAACAGGTTAGGTTAGAAACAGTCCAATGTTTCCGACAATGAGAGTGATGTTCAATCACAAATTAACTCCTTAATTTGTAATCTCACATTATTCTTAACTACTTAATCTATTATAGTTTCACCGTGTATAAGTGACATTGTAAAACCATATCAGTATCTGAAGACAAGCCTCCGAGGAGAAGCATGTAAAATAATACAACATTTAAACACAACAGAAGCAAACTACAGTGCTGCCTGGAAAATGTTGCAAGATCGGTACGATAATCCAAGGATGAATCTATTTATATTAATAGACAAGATACTTTAGGCTGCGGAGATAAAAGAAACGTCAGCAAAGGCGCTGAAAACATTACATGATACTCTCCACGAATGCCTAGAAGCCATTAGTGGACTAGGTATAATGACAGAGTCCTGGAGCCCTCTTATAGCAAGAATAAGTATGTTAAAGTGGGACACAGAAACCAGGAGATTATATGAAACGTCAATTCAAGACAGTAGGGACATTCCGACATATAAGTCAACACAGGAATTCTTACAAAGAAGATTTCAGATATTGGAGATGTTGGAAACAAAAAGGAAAGGAACAGATCATAGACAAAAGGTTAAGAAGAAGATAACCTGTGTGGTGTGTCATGAAGAACATAACCTGTTGAAATGTACAACGTTTCTACGTCAACAAGTACGCGAAAGAAACAAAATCGTAAAGGAAAAGCAATGGTGCGGTAGATGCTTACTACACAAAAGGAAAGTACCATGTTATTCCTATCATAGATGTGCAGAATGTGAAGGACAGCACCATTCATTACTACACTTGTCAGAAGGTCAGTATGATAACAGAAGGAATTCTGAAAACAGAAGGCCACAAAATAGACCAAATTCTAGTAGGTCAGGTCAGTATGATAACAGATGGAATTCTGAAAACAGAAGGCCACAAAATAGACCAAATTCTAGTGGGTCAGGTCAGTATGATAACAGAAGGAATTCTGAGAACAAAAGGCCACAAAATAGACAAAATTCTAGTGGGTGCCAGTATGATAACAGAAGGATTTCTGGAAACAAAAGGCCACAAAATAGAATAAATTTTAGTGGGTGCCAGTATGATAACAAAAGGATTTCTGAAAACAGAAGGCCACAAAATAGAGTAAGCAGACCAAAGCAATACTCTTTCAGTAGAAGAAAAAGAGTATAAAGAATATTATAAAAGAACAATAAAAAGGGATAACGAAGGAAGATTTGAAGTTAAAATACCCTTTAATTCTAATACAAGCCTATTAGGGGACTTAAAACAGCAAGCATATGTGAGACTGCTGCAATTAGAGAAGCACTTTAGCAAACAAGCAAACCTAGAAAAAGAAGAGGTGGTGTTGTGCGCTCGTTGTTGGTCCCAAGGAATCTACTTGCAGTACAATACTAATTTTAAGTAACATATGAAAATAAAGGAAGGTAGTCAGATATATTTGAAACTCCAAGAGAGCCAAAAACAAAGACATCAAGGTTTTTGCATCCAACCTCATCCAACGCCTCGAAGACATACGGTATCACAACCAAATTTAGGTAAAACTTTAGAGAAAGCACTTCCTAGATCAGTTTCACTTAATGAGATTAGATTTGAATTAGATAGTCTAGCTGAAACATAAATTCTAAATAATCAAATTATAGGTAGCACTGCTCGGGTGAGATAATAATTCAAAAACCGAGTGAATTAGTGTTATGATTATTGTTATATTATTATTTTATATTTTATATGTTTTAAATATTTCTATTGGTCGTCTGTTTGTTTTTTATATAGTGGCCAATATGTTCAATCACAAATTAACCCCTTAATTTGTAATCTCACATTATTCTTAACTTCTTAATCTATTATAGTGTCACCGTGTATAAGTGACATTGTAAAACCATATCGTATAATATTTAATAATTAGTTTATTTACCTACAACTAAATAAATTGCCGAATAATATATTTTCTAATTGAACTTCCTAAGTGTCGCAATTAAGGCGTAGATTAAATTGTGTTGTAAGCCAAGTTTGTTGGTATGGTATGATAGGAAGCAATGACCTCTGTGCTGAGGTATGAATTATTTGTGAGATTATAAATTGGGGATTTGAGCTCATGTGAGCGCAGTCTACTACAGTCAATCATAAGTAGTTACCCAACGAACATCATATTGTGTAATTACCAGTAGGTGTCAATAAATCAACACTTTTACTCCACAACTTCAACGTTTATTATACCTATCATCGTCGATCGACAAGAAGCGGACAATGGGGCATTTACAAACCGATTCGAACCTAAAATCTACGTTCGAAACTTTCCAGTGACGATGAACTAGAACTTCTAGAATGAAGTGTTTTATTAGAATTATCTTTTATATATAAAGGTGATGCAACAGTAAGTCAAAAAATATGTGATGGAATTCTGAATGTTGGATCAGAAATTGTGAAAAATAGTATTCAAAACAAACAACAAACCAAAATTAATTTTTTTAAGAAGTTTTTTTTTTGTCTTTTTTTTTTAGAATTTCCGCATCAACCATTAAAGGTTATTAGTGGGTTTTACAGATTTTACAGTTGTTATTAAATATACTAATTACAAATTTCGTATTAAATTACAAATAATAAATTACCAAATTACAAAATGATACATATAATATAACAAATTTTGTGTAGTAAATGTATGTCCTTAAGTAATTTGATTGTATTTGATACATTACAGTTTAAAATATCTTTTAGTTTCTTTGCTTCTTCTGGTACGTTATTGATGGCTCTTTCGTAGGAATAAAAGGACAGTCAATCAATATATGTTGAACAGTAATTGGACATTCACAATAGGAACATTCAGGTGGTAGTTTTTTTGTTATGAGATGCTGGTGAGTTAACGCTGTATGTCCAATTTTTAGTCGGTTTATAATCACCCGTTGCCTTCTGTTTTCTGGAAATAGTAGTTTAGTACCAATCCTAGTTTTAACGTTTTTAAGGTTAGCCTTATTAGATTTCCACATTGTTGCCAATTTTTTACACAGTGCTGTTTAATAATGAGCTGGATATCACTGAATGGAATTGTAGTCATTATTTCAGTTTGCTCGTCAGTAGCAGCTTTCTTTGCTAATTCATCTACTTTTTCATTTCCTGCGATACTTGTATGTGATGGTACCCAGAGACATTTAACGTTCACGTGTCTGTTTTGTAGGTGATAAAGTGCTAATTGTATTTGTTGCAGGATAGCATGTACTGGATATATTTGTCTTAAGCTCTGAATAACAGATAAAGAGTCAGTAATGATAAGAAAGTTTGAGCTTGCATAACTCTTAGACATGTCTAATGCTTTTAAAATGGCGATTGCTTCTCCCGTGAAAATGCTGCAGAATTGAGGGATACGAATTGCATATTCAGACTTTCCTAGAATAAAGACCGCTGCATGTCCGTTTTTAGTTCTTGACGCATCAGTAAAAATCTTGTTATAACCAGTGTATTCTGATATCCGTTCTTGATATAATTTGTTAATGATTATGGGATTTGTGGTACTCTTTGGATAGACCGTGAGGGATATACCAATAGTGGGAAAACTAATAGTCCAGGGAGGTATAGTTCATTGTGTAGGATAAGAATGTGTCAGCTGCTCCATGCCAAAACCATATCCTGTTAAACGTTCTTTAAGGGGTGGATATTTAATTTAATGATGGCAATGAGTAGATGGATATATTTTGTACAGAAGTGGATAGTTTGTGTTATTAGGGTTGGAAGACAGTCTCGCGGCATAATTTAAAGAAATGTGTTGTCTTCGTATTTATATGGGGGATTCATCTAGGATAATCTGAAAACTTGAAACAGGACTTGTTCGGTAAGCACCCAGAACAAGTCTTTAGCATGTGTTTTGTCTAATGTCTAGTTTTTTAAGAATATAATTACTCGCAATTGAAAAGCATATTGCACCATAATCCAGTTTACTTCGGATTAATGATTGGTATATATGCAACAATTTTAGGGTGTCCGCTTCCCAAGATCGGTTTGATAGCATTTTAAGGAGATTTATGTTACATTGGCAGGATACGACTAGCTTTTTAATATGTTCTGCCCATGTTAGCTGACTGTCCAATCTCAGGCCAAGAAAGTCAATGCTCTCTACTTGTTTTAGGTTAATACCATTTAAAGTAAGTGTTGTTTTGCAATCAGTTCTTCTTTTATTGAATACGATGAAACGAGATTTATCACCTGAGAACATAAAACCAGTTTTTTGGGGCCAGTCTTCTAGTTTATGCAGAAATGATTGCAAAATGTTTGAGGCTAGTGTAATATTGCAGCTACTAGTATATGCAACTAAGTTATCTGCATACAGATCTGCTTTCAAAGGTATCTTTATCTCTTGAGCGATATTATTAATTGCTATTAAAAATAGAGTGGGGCTTAAGGTTGAGCCCTGTGGAATATCTTTTTTCAGACATTCTGTTTTTGAAGTAATTCCATTCACACGTACTTGGAATACTCTATTATTCATGAAATGTTTTACAAAAGCAAGAAAATTTCCCTGGATACCCCAGTTAGACATGATTTGTAAAATGTTGTATCTCCATGCAGTATCAAATGCTTTATTTATATAAAAAAATATGGCAATTACTTTCTGGTTATTTCTAAAAGACTCACAGATAATATTGTCAATAGCTACTAAGGCATCATGAGTTGATCTGCCTTTTCTGAAACCGCTTTGGATACGGCTTAATAATCGGTTTTTTTCAAGAAACCATATTATTCTGTTATTTAAAATTTTTTCTAGTAGTTTGCATGTATTATTTGTAAATGAAATTGGTCTATAGGAAAGAGGGTCAGTTTTTGATTTGAAAGGTTTTTAAATGGGAATAATTGTTGCTTCGGACTAGATTGATGGAAATTTTTTATTAAGGTAAATGTGATTGAAAATGTCTAAGAGAATTAATTTTCCTGTGTACGGCAAGTTTTTGATAAATATTATTGGTATATTATCAGGACCCGATGAAGTATTTTTTGATTTATCTAAAGCTTCTTCAAATTCTTGATATGTGATGGGAAAATTTAGTGGATTATCACTATCTACTATAGATATTTCTGTCATTTCACGTTTATATTTGAAATAAAAATGCGGGATCGAAGTTTGCATTGCTTGAATTTATCTTATATATATCTGACATAATATTACTAATTTCTTGTTTGGAAGATATTTGTTTTTATAAGAAAGAGTGTTAATGTGAATTGAGTTTTTGTTCACCTTTTAGTTTACGTACTTTACTCCAGATTTTAGTCATAGGTGTTTGTAACGATAAGATTACTTTATCGTTACTGAGAAATTTAAAATAACAATTCTGCCTGTAAGGTATGCAACCAACTATACATGTAATCGTATTATCAATTGTTTATCAATTGGTCAAATTGCTTACCTGCCGCTTCCGCTTAACTTGGAACTGACGGAAGCCGACGATTTTAAAAGTGTAAGAGCTCACTTTATATCCAACCTTCAAACGGGTCAGAAGAGTGATCCTTCAACGACCAACGCCACGTGGCTCAAGTTATCAGAAAAGAAATTTTAAGTTATTCAGAGGTGATATTAAGTTAAAGAAGGCGTTTTTTTTATATTAGAAGTTTTGGAAAAAAAAGATTTTGGTTCAATTGTTGAAATACTGTTGCATTGGGTGAGTTTCATTTTAATTAAAGTACATCATTTTTTTTAACCATTATTAGTTTCATATTAAAATCATTTATTCAATAATTTTACCTTAATTATATCAGTCAAATCACGTTCAGAATTCTTTCTGTTAGAAATTCTCCTAAGTACACGTTCTCATCAATATCCAAGCAATTCGGTAATGTAAGGAGATCCTTCATTACTATTTGCCTATAATATATTCGTGATAAGCTAAATTTTAGTTCTTCAGTGAAATATTCATAGTAAATTCCCAACATTTTTTTTAAATACATAGTTTTCGATTAATTTTCCAAGGTCACAAAAAGTGTACGAAACCTTCACTAATTATCATCTTCTGACTAGTTTTTCTTGTCCTAACCGCCTTTTTGTTTATCAACTCTGAATAAAGCTAATGAGAGCTTCTTTGATTTTATTTTAGTCGTTGGAAGAAGAAAGAATATAAAGTCAATACAATAAACATTATTTTGGATTTGGGGTAATAGCTTTCAGTTGAGTTTAGTTTGGAGTTTTTTTGGTTTTTCCCGAATATTGGAATAGCGGTTCAGTTTGGTGCTAGAACAGTGGGCTTACAGCTTTCCCCGAACGAGTCCCGGCGGCGTAAGGCGTCCGGAAGAAGAACCTTCTCGGCCCGAGATTAGACAGGTTCTTTTTTTTTTACTGTTTTTGTAATATCTTAAAAATAAGTTACTTAAATATTGTTTAAACTTTAGAGAGTGAACGAACCAAAACTTAAAAATAATTCTAGTCAATTTTCATAATTCATATTTGCGTATCATTATATATATTACATTCAATTTTTTCTTAACATCATTTGCTTATTTTTTTTTGTGTCATTAAATATTTTAAATATATATATGTATTAGTAATAACAGGGTAGGGGTGGATTTTAATACACTTTGTAAGGTCATTTGTGCACAAAGGTCCATTTTGTATTTTTACAGCCCTACTGGTAACGTCACTGATTCATCTTGGATCTGTTCCTTTCTAAACAGACCAATTGAAATATATCTACAGGTTATCTGATTGGAATCAACTTAGAAATTGTCGAACTCATACATTGTGTTAAATATAGGGAAGGGTAATAATTGTTTGAATATATAAATAGCTGGTTGTAGTAAATTTTGTTTTAATTAATGAATAAAACTTCATAATAAAAGTTCCTACTTTTCTAGCATATTAGAGGGTGTAAATATATTGTAAATAGGGATCAACAGGTTTTTTGTATGATAGGGCATTTAAGTTAAATTGTTCATTACGGTTTACAGGTTTTTCTATTTTATTATTATTAAATTGGGTTATAAGTAATAATCTGTTTTATTAAACAACCTTTTTTTAGTTATATCTAGTTACAGAAAACATAGTTAGCAGCAGCAATAAAGTCACTAGGTGAAGTGTTTGTTAGACTAAGAGTCCAGTAAACATCTTCCCTGGCGCCCAAATCATTCTTCTCTCATATATTCCTGTTGTCAGTACTTACCCTTAGTTCGTTTTGGTTATTCTTATATTTCCCTAGTTAATATACATCTTTCCTCTTCTTTACTGTTTTCTCAGAGCATGCAAATAGGCCTAACCCTACCTTGAGTATCAACGGGCCAGTCTCAAGCATACCCAGCTAGCCGAACTGCATTCAGTTTCAACTCTTATTTTAATTTAGTTTCAAACTTATTTTCACACTACTCTACAGATCTTATAACATCAGGGATATAGTCCCAAGGGATCTGCCTACTAAATTTTGTTACAGTGGCGTAGTCCAACGTGGAGCCCAGGCTTAATTCATTTGTCTCTTTTTAAACTGTTTCTAGTTTGTTTGTCTATTTTTGCATATTTTATAGTTATTTAGATCCAGTGTTCTTTGCTACAGTATCTCAGAAATATTGAATAGTATCTTATATTGCTGTGTTGGTGGTTTTGTTAACTTTAAATTAATAATTAATTGTAAACCTTCATTTAGTATAATATTTTTCATATTTATATTGGTTTGACATTTCTGGTTTGATCGGGTTAGTGATACCTGTACATTTGTTGAGAAATATTGAATAATTTATTGTATTACTATTTACATTGTCATTAGCCAATAGTGGTTTTGTTTAGGTGCGATCACACTATATAATATATATTTTTTTTTTGGTCAATTCTTGCATACTATACAGGGTGTCCCATAATTAATTGGACATTAGCTAATGGGTGATAGATGACATCAAAATAAAGCGTTTGAGCTCAAATTGCTTAGGAAAATTGTTGCTAGTTTTCGTTCTACAGGGAGATTCATTAATATTTTTTTATATTATTTTTATGGATATATTGAAAACTATTATTTAGTATGCTTAATAAGAAAATGATATTAGTTTTACCATTGACACTAGGTGACGCCACCTACTGTAACATTGGTTCATTAATGAGGCCATAATTTTTTTTGTCCGCCCTGTATAAACATTCTAGGAAAAAAAAACATGAAATAACATTAAATTCTACACAAAAAAGGTATTCTTGTTTCAAATCAAAAAAGTACACCGTTTTCGAAATAAACGTATTTTGTTAATGATGCATGTCTCTATTTAATTTTTTGCAAAACAAGTATGCTTTGAACTTAATGACAACGTCAAGACGTAACTACGAATTTATTTATTATTAGTTGTCAAAGGTAACCACGAATATATTTATTATTAGTTGTCAAAGTGCAGGGCGAGTCATTATTTGTCAAAGTGCTATTAAGTTTTTTATAAACCACTTAAGATAAAGGAAAAATGCCACGTCATAGTGAATTTTCTAATGTAGAAATGCGCTATATGATCTGTTTGTATGCCCAGGAAAATTTTTGTTCTCGTAAAGTAGCTAAACTCTATTTCGAACTTTATCTCAATAGAAGGCAATCAAACCATAAAACTATTAAATCATTGTTCGACAGATTAGGCGAAACAGGGTCATTTCATCCCAAAAACAGAAATGCTGGAAGACCGAGAGTAATTGATGCGGATATGGAGGATGAAATTGTTGTGCGTGTTGCAGAAGATCCAGAAACCAGTAAAAGGCTTGTTTCTGCGGCCACTGGTATAAGCAAATCTACGGTGTCAAGAATAGTACGGACAGAAAATCTGTATCCGTATAGTTTTACTCCAGTACAGAATCTTTTACAACAGGATTTTCCAGCAAGGCTCCGATTTAGTCAGTTTATGATGGGGCGGCATTTAGACGATCCAATGTTTTATAATAAAATTTTATTTACCGATGAAGCCACATTTACTAGAAGGGGCGTATTTAACTGGCGCAATAGCCATACCTACGCGACAGAAAATCCTCATGCATTTCAAGAACATCATTTTCAACACGAGTTTTCCATAAATATCTGGTGTGGCATATTTGGGGATTGTATTGTAGGACCATTCGAATTACCAACTAGGCTTGACGGAGTAACGTATCTAAATTTTTTGAGAAAAGATTTACCAACTCTTTTAGAAGACATACCTCTAAATTTGAGACGGAACTCTTGGTACATGCATGATGGTGCACCACCACATTATAGCCTAGAAGTTAGAAATTATCTAGATGAAATTTATCCTCAAAGGTGGATTGGTAGAGGTAGTATATACCCATGGCCAGCACGCAGTCCCGAACTAAATCCCCTAGACTTTCACTTGTGGGGCTACCTAAAGTCACTTGTTTATAAAAAAAATAACCGTCAAGAGTTATGGCAAAATATTGTAGAGGGAGTTAACGTAATTAGGGCCCAAAGAAACTCATTATTTAAAATAAGACAAGACTTACACAAAAGATTTAGATTATGTAGTTTATCTAATGGTGCACATTTTGAACACCTATTGTAATTTTTTTTCGTTTCGTTTTGAATTATTCACTTTGTTAATTGTTTTATATTCACTTCATTGTTTAATTTAATTTCTGATTTTTTTAAAATTTGTTACTGGATCAAAGGTTTAATAAAAATAATTGTTTCAATCATATGCATTTTTTTTGCAAAAATTATCTACTACTAAAACATTTAATATTCACTTTTATTTAAGACCTTTTGAATAATGTTTGAATTTACATAAGTTTTTGTAAAATTTTTTTATTTTATGCACGTCTCTAATTATTTCGAAAACGGTGTACTTTTTTGATTTGAAACAAGAATACCTTTTTTGTGTAGAATTGAATGTTATTTTATGTTTTTTTCCTAGAATGTTTATACAGGGCGGGAAAAAAATTATGGCCTAATTAATGAACCAATGTTAAAGTAGGTGGCGCCACCTAGTGTCATCGATAAAACTAATATCATTTTCATATTAAGCATACTAAATAATAGTAAGATACCAAATTTTACTTAAATCGGTTGAATAGTTTTCAATATATCCCTAAAAATAATATAAAAAAATATTAATGAATCACCCTGTAGAACGAAAACTAGCAACATTTTGCCTAAGCAATTTAAGCTCAAACGCTTTATTTTGATGTCAGCTATCACCCATTAGCTAATGTCCAATTAATTATGGGACATAAGTATATATGAGTATATAAAAATAAGTTCAATTTACTTATTGTCATTTGATCTCTCAAACCAACTTTAAATTTTTAAATATATTTATATCTAAAGGTATAGGTACACCTTTATTAATTACATTTGGTTAAACACATTGTTGATTTTGGTTTGTTGGTGATATTTTTTTTTCTTCCTCTCTTTCATCATGTGTACCTTTAAGGCTGAGCATTTCTTAGTTAAGGAAGTGGATTATGAGCTGAGGATAAGGGGAATTCCCTTGGAAGAGTCTACCAAGGTTGAGAAAAAACACCAATTATTGCGCGGTGCCTTGAAACAAGAGCAAGGAAATAGGAGCTTTCGACAAATTTCTTCTGTAGATATTCCTTTTCTGGAACAACAACAGGAGATAAACCAAACGTTGGAGGACCTGGCTCAGAGGATATCCGGTTTTAGAGGGACTGTCCATGATAGCATGTATTCCAGGTTAATTTCTCATCTTACTCATATCTCTGGTCGTGCACATTTACTATCTTGCTCAGATGAGGAGCAACAAATTTTCAAGCGCTCTATTTCCATTAGAATTCTTAGTTTAGAAGGTGAACTTGATTCTCGAGTAAATCCGGCAGCCACTTCCACTCCTATTTCTTCTGTTTATGCAGCTAATTCGTTTTCACACCCTAAACCAATTCAGGTACATAAGTGGGGAATTTTGTTTTCTGGTCAAGGTCATCATGATGAAGTCATTACCTTTTTGAAGAGAGTGGAATGTCTTCGTATTTCAAGAGGTGTGAGTGAGGATGATCTTTTTGCAGCTTCTGCTGAATTATTTACAGGTCCTGCGTTTACTTGGTTTATGAACAACCGTCATAGCTTTTCCACTTGGTCTGAGTTGGCTCAGAAATTAAAATCTGATTTTCTGCCTTATTCTTTCCAAGATGATCTGCTAGATGAAATCAAAAACCGTAAACAAAAGCCAAACGAACCACCTGTCACTATGTTTATTAACACCATTTTGGGCATGTGTAGTCGACTTGAGACTCCTCTATCCGACTTTGTCAAAATAAAGATCATTCTTAAGTGTCTGTTGCCTTTTTACCATCAGCAATTAGCTTTAATGGACATTCAGAGTATCGAAGATATCACGGAGAAGTGTAAACGTTTAGAGGAAACTCTATCTTGGTCTTCTTTTTCTGCAAGGACGTCTCGACCTACTTCTGGTCCTTCATTTAACTTAAGTTTCTCTAGAAATCGTTCTTGGCAACCCAAAACTCATACACAGAATGTGTCTGTGGTGAATTCGTCTTTGACTTGTTGGAATTGTCGTGAGCCTGGCCATGCATTTTATGAGTGCGTGACACCTCGTACACGTGTTTTCTGTCACGGTTGTGGTAGAGACAATACACTCAAACGTAACTGTTTTAAGTGTTCGGGAAACGAGCGGACAGAGGCTCGTCCCCTTAGCGTTCCTCAATCTACAACCCGATCAGGGACTACAAACACAACAGTAAACGAAACCACAGGTCTAATACTCCCCAGCACTTCGAAATCACCCACTCAAGAAAAGAAAAACACTCACCAACCAAAGCACAACAAACAAAAACCAAAGCAAGCAAAAAAGTAACTGTCAACCACACTGCGGTTAACTCGAGCTGTTTGCTTGACCTTAGATTATCTCCACTAGTCGTAAGTCATAATTTTAGTAATGAACATAATCAACACAGGGAAACAGTTCCATTTTCTACACCAGTTTGTAAATTTGTTGGCAATGATAATATGTCTAAGTTAGTACCATTTTATAATTTGGATGGCCAATATAATATTTTAGATTTTGATATTAATTCTTTATTAGTCAGAAAACATAATGATAACCGACCTTATCTTGAAATTGAGATATTAGGACATTCTTGTTTGGCTCTATTAGATAGTGGCTCTAACATTTCTTTAATAGGTTCCTATTCATTACAATTGTTAGAAAACACTAATATTAATATTATACCTATTTCTTCCCTGCAAGTCTGTACTGCAGATGGTACCATTCAGTCGATCACAGGTAAATTTGAAACTGAAATTTTAGTTGCAAATATTCGCAAAACTATTACCTTTTATATTATACCTTCCGTGCAAAATTCTATAATTCTTGGCATGGATTTTTTAAATGCATTTAATAGCACATTAAATTGTTCGGACTTTTCGTTCTCTATTTCTTCCTTTAATTTATCAACTGTAAGTGTTATTCGTGAATTTTCTAGTTTGTCTGGAATGTAACAAAAACAGTTAGAGGATATTATCTCTAAATTTTCATCTATTTCGTCTAAAGATAAATTAGGCCGTACACATTTAATGTCTCATACTATTGAAGTGAAAACTTCAACTCGTTTCAGACAGTATCAATATCCCATACCTCAAGCATGGCAAGCAGATTTAGGTAAAGAAATCGATTCAATGCTCTCCTTAAACATTACCGAACCTTCTACCTCTTCATATTGTAGTCCTCTGTGGCTTACAAAGAAGAAGGATGGATCATTCAGAATTTGTTTTGATGGTCGTAAATTAAATAATATGAATATCGACAAGATGTGAAAAAGGAAATGGAGACAATGTTAAAAGATCAGATTATAGAACAATTACTATTTAAATGGGAATAAGCCACAATTAACGGTTAAAGTGCGTTTATTGACGTTTCAATTTCCACTTCGGAAATCCTTTGTTCTAATAGAATATTAAATTTATTTAAATGTAAGGTTAATGTTTATCACTTAGCCATAATGAATTATTGTTTAACCATAAGACGTTTCTACCAAACTGTGTTTTCAATAAGTTTTGTGGCATGTATATAATATTCACTACCAATCCCCAGTAGGCTGGTGAATTACTGCCTTATTTCACTTGGAGTACTGCAAGAACATAGGATGCGTATATGGCAATTGTTTCTTCCATTTCACATGTACTATTATATTTACTACACCTTACCTATCCATTTTAAATAGATGATGCCTTTTGTTTATTTAATTTCATAAAGTTTTTCAAAAGTTTTTTTATTAACATTTTTTTAATTTTATGTCCTAATTTGCCCTAGAGTGGCTCTAAATATCTTTTTTAAATATTCCTTGTTAGCCACGTCTGATTGCTTATATTTATAACCAGTGATTGCTAATTATTTAATATGATACATTTTATTTCCATTTTCTACTTCACCTTTCAACTTTTCCACCAGCCTTTTCAATAAATTTAAAACTTATGTAAATAAAATTTCTTTATTTTAAAAAAACTTTTATTTTATTAAATTAGGTAACATAAATACAAACAAAAAACATGTTTTTAAATTATTGTTGTCCTTTAATGTATTTAAAAAAGCCAAATTTTATAATTTTTATTATGTTACAAAATATTTTCTTCAGATAACCAATTCACAAACACCTCTCGACAGAACGAGTAGGACTGAAAGTTTCGTTGGTATTTGTTTACATTAGTGAGGGTCCCTAAAAATGCGAATTTTTGTTGGACTTAGCCTGAAAAATAGAAAAAAGGCAAACTTTTCATGTTTACGTCTACGGAAACATACAAAAAGTGAAAAAATGTAACAAAAATTGAAAAAAATTCATAAAAAGTATAGGAAATCAAAAATTAACAAGAGAAAAATGTTATCAAAATACGAAATAGCCTTAGTAGTTACATAAAATTTATAAATCAATTGTAAATACCAATCATTTTCCCCGTTAAATTATCCAAAAATATAAAATATTGTAAAATGGCCAAAATTCATTTATTTGGAAACACAAGTCAAGCGCATTTGCGCACAATATACAATATTCTGCGCAGGTTCAATGTTGCCACATATACATAGTTTTTTGCGGAGTAAATATATTAAATTTTTAAGTTTTAATAAAAGTGTACCACATATTGTTTTTTGCGGATTAAATATATTGAAATTAAGTTTTAAACACTGTTGTCAAGTTGCAGAGTTAGTGTTTTTGTAAAAATCATTATTAACTATTAAATAACAAAATAAAACCTATTCTAAACTAATCCAATCATATCTAAACTTTAAATTAAAAAAGAAGTTAATAACTAATGCACCCAACAAAATAGAACATAAAACGAAATACTCACCAGTTTGATGGCAAAGGCATTGAAAAACGGAAATTGGACTCATTAGTATTTTTGCAAAATTCGTTAACAGTATAGTATATTAAGTATAAGTGGATATTGCGGTCTTTAAAACACGCGCGAAATATAGGAAGTGTTTTAAAGACCAGTTATCCACGAATACTTTACGCTATTTCTTTTTATTGGTACAAAATAATGTATTATTACTACAAAAAATTGAAATAAGAGCTAATAATGTAAAATGGCTGAATTTGTGATGTACATCAGTATACCTTTCGTTATTATGGAAATGGGAAAAACAAAAATTAATTTACAATCTGGCATATCAGAATAATTGTTATTACTGGTTGTATATTGCTTAAAACAAGAATGAGAAGAATGTTTCAAACATTATTGAAAGTGCCATTAATGGAAGAACAGATCTAACTATGTAAATTAATAAATAAGTTAATAACTAATGTATCCTACTAAATACAACATAAAACGAAATAAACTATAATCTATATGTAATAACATAAGTGAATAAAAAATGAAATACAGTTATATGAATCTCTTAGAAACAGAAAACGGAAATGATACTCAATTATCATTATTCCTTTATGATTGTACTTGAGAATTATTATTTTCACAATAAACAATATATTTAAAAAGTGTGGCAACATTGGGTCAAGAAGTATGTACTACGCACACGCACATCATTGACAGCAGCTGTAATGGCGGCGGCACCTTGAAATTTATGTCAAAATATCAGTTTTTTAAATGCGAAATACAGAAAAACTATAGCTCAGCCTAAAAAAAGGTATGGATTGAAAAGTGAATAAAAAATAAAACATAATCCACTGTCCAAATTTCAGACTAATCCGACTATCCTCACTAATGTAAGTAATTACCGTTTCGTTTTTTACTCGCGCTATTGTTGTCACCTATTTTGCTGCTATCTATTATATAAAGTATACTGCACGTTGCCTATACAATATTTTATTATTTTTCTTGTTTATATTTATTGTACACGTATGCTTTAATTTGTGCCCATGTTTTATTCTTAAATAAGGTTAAATTTTTATTAACTAAACACTCCACTTCGTGTTTTTTTGGAGGAACTTTTTTTTTTGATATGTTTTTTAAAAAAAATTTCCACTGTTTCTTTTTGCTGCTGTGTCCAAGGCACTAATCTTCTCTGTTTGGATTTCTTTGGCTCGGGGGTCATTGTGGATGATTGTGGTATTTCACTTTCATCGAGAGTATTTTCAATATCAATACCATTTTTTTCAAAATCATCATTTTCAATATCTTCTACGATTTCATCATCTAAGTCAATTTCACTTAAACTTTTGCCTTTATGTTTTTCTATACCATAACTTTGGGATAAAAGAAGTAGTTTGCTAATTTTAGCTGTTTGGTATATATCGTTTGGAAGCCGATAAAACTCGGCGTGTGTTTTTTCCGTATGACCCATAAATGATGCCAACTGTTCCAGCTCAATCTTTTCCAAATTGAAAATTTGAGTAATAGTTGCCAAGTGTTTTCTTAGTTTTGTGGATGTTAATAGTAACGATTTTTTTGCATCTCCTAATGCCTTTGTTACATGCTTTTTTACCACTTGGTAACCATTTACGGAATTTTCTGACTTAGAAGTTGCAAACAAAAAAGCAATATTTTTTATATGATTACTTCTTACGGATATTAGAATTTGTATGGCATTTAAATGTCTTTTATGAAATAAAATTGGAACACCCCGTCTTCGTTTTCCTCTTACAACAATTCTTTTTAAGCCGCTTAACAAAATTTTCTCCGTATCTTTTATGAACTTCTGAAATTCCGAAGAGGAAGTATTGTCATAATTTTTTTTCGAAATCTTTAACAGTAACTCTCTGTAGTTCTCCAACTCTTCTTCTGTTAAATAGAAGCACACTACAAAAGGTTTCTTCACTTAGATGTTGAAACGCACATTTGTTCATCACATCAGAATGTAACAGCTCAATGGACTCGTCTATTAATTTTTTTAAATAGTTTTCGAAATTCTGAAAAAAAAAAAATAATTAAATTATTACATATACCTAGATACTGATAGAAAGTGCATTCAAGCATCAATCAAATGTCAGGTTATTTCAAGCCACAATAGTAAAATGAGCACACCCAACACAGAAAACATCCCAATACCTTCATATCTGCATTTGATCTGTGGGTAAACCAATAATCTAAAAAACAAAAATAAGTTTTAAAACCAACGAAACTTGTCCTCAGGAGGGTGTGGGACTATCCAAATCCCTTGCCCCCAGCAGATTCGGTCCTTTACTAACAACACATCCATGACTAGCACAAGAAAGAAAGACTAAGCACAAGAATTTTTAACCTTTGCAGTTTAACAGGTAAAACAATGGCGTTAGTTGATGCACTGAAAAAAAACAGAATTCAAATTGCATAGGCATAAGAGTATGTGTTAACAAAGAAATGAAAGAAAAAGTTGTAAACGTGATAAAAACGACTAACAGAATATTATCCGTGAAATTTGTATTTACAGAGAAAAGTTGAATATAGTATGTATTATGTGCAACAAGTAGGACTAGGTGACGATAAAAGAAAAGATTTCTGTGATCAGTTAGTTGCTAGACTATACCACCAACTAAATATTCCAACTAAGAGACAAAATATTCTAACTAAGAAAAGACTAATCATAGGAGGTAATTTCAATGCTTACGTAGGCTAATTAAACAGAGGAAATTAACATATAGATGGAGGATACGGCATTGGAACTAGAAATAGCGCAGGAGATGACATGCTGGAATTAGCAGTAGCACTAGGTATGCCCACTGTTTGTACATGCTTTTAGAAGAGAGAAAGCCAACCTATCAAATTGAAAAGCAGACAAAATCAATTTAAAATATGGATTATAAATCAATCCCTTATATAAAAGACTGTAAGGTAATAATTTTAATAAACTGTAAGCTAACAGCATAAAGTACTGGTACCTAAAGTATTGCTTAAAACCAAACTATCTAAAAAACATGTTAAAACCTAGTAATTGTAATTGTTTGTGTTTAGTAGTTCACTGTTAAAGATAATATATCAAAGTTAGTAACCTTTCAACTTTATTCGGTCTTAATAGGGAATTCTTACTTTTTAAATAAAGATACGAAGAAAAACTTTTTATAAAATGCATTAAGCATATCTTTCCAAAAACAAATTGTATTCTAATTTGCCTCTCTAGCAGGGGGCGTTAAAGTTGACGCCCGAAAAACGAGACAAAGATTACTTCTGTTGAGTAAAATAGGATCTTTTCAAAAAATTAAAAATTTTAACTTTGGCGCGCATTTTACTGAAAATTTGAACAAAGGACCTTTTTGCATTAGAAAAAGCAGAAATAAAACTAAAATATAGTATTTTAATCAAAGATCCTAGGTTGCCCACCGATGTACACGTTTATAAACATACTACAAACATATGTAGATCTAGATTGGTCAATTGACGTCTGAGAAATTCTTGTTACCGATTTCAGAAACATCATTTTTTGAAAAAATTTGTTTAAACTTTATATGAGTGATACATGCAGTTTGTATATAAGTGATACATAAAGCTTAAACTTTTTTAGAACTTTCACTTGGTTTTAGAGCTTTTAGATTTTTTATACGTAACTCAGTATTTATTTTAGATTCTAGAAACATATAACATTAAGGTGATAAAATAAAATAAACTTTTTCTTTAAAACATGAGAACTCCCTCTTAAAAGGTGCTCTTATTTTTGTCTTAAAACAATTTTCGATCTCTTGTTTCAGGATGGAGAGGTGGCTTAAAGAATGCACTTTAAAGCGTTATGTTTCAGAACTTGACTCTTCTTATTGAAAAGTGATGCAACTGAAATCGTCACAAACCAAATTAGACCAGTAATGGCCTCTACAATTAATCAATCCAGAGCAGCTACTAAGGAAATATGATGAAAGTTATATAGATTTATAATTCATGAACAATAATGATAATCCTCAGTATGTTATATGCAACAAAGTTCTACCAAATAGCTCTATGGCTCCAGCTAAAATGCGTCGTCATTTACAGTCGGTTCATGGCGAGCTCAAAGAAAAAAAAAGGTTAAATTCTTTATTCGGAAGCGTGACGAACTTTTAAAGATAAAAACGGTTATGGTTTAAACCACAAAAACGGTGAACGAAAAATCAACTGAAGCTTCTCACTTAGTCAGCTATTTGATAGCTCAGCGTTGTGAAGCATACTCAAAATCTTATTAAACCTTCATGTATGAAGATGGTAAAATGTGTGTTAGGTAAAAAATCTTTAAAAGAAGTAGCTAACATTCCACTTTCGAATGACACGGTAGTTTAGAGCATCAGAAATTTAGCAGCCAATATAAAGAATAAACTTACTTTTCCCCTCAAATCATGTAAATTTTCGTTAACAATGGATGAATCAACCGATGTAGCTGGAGTCGCAATATTAATTTAATCGTTAGATATTAGCACGAAAACGAACTATTGGAAGATCTTCTTTTATGTAAATCTCTACCAATACGTGAATAAAATACCATGAGATAACTGTGTTGATATTTGTACTGATGGAGCAAAGGCCATGACTGGCGTATTTAATGGGACTGTACAGCTTATTAAAAATATAACTTAAAACTGTTGTAGTAGCCATTGCATGATCCATGGGCAGGCACTTGTTGCTAAAAAAATATCCCCCAGTTATAGGAGTGCTTTTCATGAGTTCATAAACATTATTATAAAATCTCGGCCGCTAAAAAATAATCGTAGATTTAAAATACTCTGTGAGGAGATTGTAAGTGTATATACATCTGTTGTTTTACAGAACACAATTTTGAACTGAAATGTCGATAATTCGATACTAATTGGTTACTTAAAATTGTCTATTTAAGCGACATTTTTGCAGAAATACATAAACTTAATTTAACCTTCCAGGGCAAACAAGTCAATTTATTTATTGCCCATGAAAAAATTCTTGCTTTCAAGAATAAAATTGATTTTGGACAATATGTATGCGCTTCAACGGGTTCGATTGTTTCCCAACGGTAAAAGGCTTTTTAGGAGCACAAGAGGTTGAAATATCAGAGGAATTCATTGAAGAAATTATTCAACATCTGTAAGGATTGAGTGAGGCTTTTGATAAGTATAAGAAAAGATGAATATCCTCAATTGTCGCAAAAGGTAGTGTTGGTGCTTTTACCATTTGTAACCACATATATGTCCGAAACGGAGTTCTCAGCTTATTGTGGTAATCATTATCACTCATCCCATTAAAATTAAAATTTAAAAGTCCTGTAAATGTAAATTTAAGTTATTTTAAGAAATTTTATGTTAATTAATTACTTTTTGAAGAAAATAAATAATTTTGTAAATATTTTCCATTTTTGTTGAATATAATTAATCTACAGATGAGGTTGATCAACTGCTTAATATTTCCAATACTGACCTACGGATGTGAATCCTGGACCCTGAGACAATCGTAAAGAAGAAAGATAGACGCCACTGAAATGTTCTGTGGGAGACGAATATTACGAATTCCTTGGATTGAACCGACCGTAGTACAAAAATTCGATTTTAAGAGAAAAAAAATTAAAATTTAAAAGTTAGCCTATGACTTTCCAATAAAGTACATCTCCAACAATTAAAGTACTTTGGACATGCTCTGAGAGCAAACACAGAAAATACGGAAAGATTTAATTGGTCAACCTCTGTTTTTAATAACTAGTTCACATTTTTGGGGCATTGAATTTATTAATTTTTGCAGTTCCTCTATGGAAATACAGTGATGCCAAACGTGGATTGGAGATTCGATTAATTTCGTTTTAGTTGTGGGTTTGCTTTTGGAAATGATATTTGATATCCATTGCCACAAATTCTCGACGGGATTGAGGTCCGGAGATTGCGCTGGCCAGTCCATCCTATCAATTTACTCTTACTCTTTACTCTCCATCCAAGCTTTAACCAATTTTGCTCTATGGCAAAGAGCATTATCATCCTGACAAATAAATTTTTCTTCGCCAAACAGGACTTTTCCACTACGCAGTAACTTATTCTGTAGTACCTCAATGTATTTGGTAGCATTCATCATCCTAGAGGCAACCTGTAGGCGACCAGCTCCTCGAGCGGACATGCAACCCCATATCATAATGAAGGTTGGATGTTTAATTGTAAGAAGAACACATTTTGGAAAAAATTCTTCGCCAGGAAATTTTCTGACGTAGGCTTTTCCAGCATGATTATTAATATTGAAAGTGGATTCATCACTAAACAGTACACTCTGCCAGTGCTGTGCTGTCCAGATTCGATGTTTCTTTGCCCATTTTAAACGGTGCAATCTTTGCTTTTCTGAAATCAGTGGTTTCTTTCGTGCCTTAGATCCTCTAAGTCCAAAACTAAGCAGTCTTTTTCTTACAGTAGAAGTACACATGCTTACACCTGTAGATTCAGAACACAGCTTCGTCAATTGGGTGGAATTAAGTCTTTTGTCTGCCAGACTTGTTCTTCTTAACGCAGCATCATCCCGAACAGAAGTTTTCTTTGGTCGGCCACTACACGGTCTGTCGTCAATTTTTGCTTGTTCAGCATATTTCTTAATGACTCATTACTGTAGATTGATTACAGTTTACTGAGGATGCTATTTCGCGACTGTATTTGTCGTTTTTATAGTGAAAAATAATTTTAAAACGCTTTTCGTCCGATCATTTAGTTTGTATGGTCTGGGATGACATTTTGACCATTTTATCAAAAATCAAAGAGCGAATAAATGTGTTGGGTAACTACAGTGTTTATAAATAGTCAAAATATGTGGCAAATTTGTCATTAAGATTCAATTTAATACTACTTTAACAACTTAATAATCACCTCATAATTTTCTCGGATTATGGGAAATGCCTTCAATCAGATTATTTTAATATTTTCTGTAGAATTTTGAGCTGGTTAAAAAAATATTAGTAAGCATACCGATAATGCTAATTACAAGCACAAACTTAAAATTAATTAGCGAAAATATACAAAAAACTTGTGTTAAACCTCAAA
Organism: Diabrotica undecimpunctata; assembly: GCF_040954645.1. NCBI lineage: Eukaryota > Metazoa > Arthropoda > Insecta > Coleoptera > Chrysomelidae > Diabrotica > Diabrotica undecimpunctata. Next base: position 70,596,879 of record NC_092808.1, read on the forward strand.
AACTATACGGCGCTTAGGTGATGCAGGACTTATTAACACCACTGTATATATATATCCAAACAACACAGTTTATTAGGGCTGCAGTCAGAAAGTTTGGCCCGGATGTTACAGAAACACTCTTTTGACTTTTGGTCTAGCTTTCGGAATTGTTTTATTCCTTTTTCAAGACACTGGTCATTAGAGGAATGTGTAAATATTTACAATATATCACAAATTGTCAGTGCAACTTAGTATTCGTTGAGATTATTTATATAAAAGCTATGACACTTAATATTAATAACACACATATAAAATATAACATATAAAATAATGAACAAAATACATTTTAAAATTTTAAAATTTTAAAATCCTAGTGCTAGAGATTTTAAAATGTCTTCTTTTCTCTCAGATATTAAGTTTCTTATTTCTGGTCTAGAACCCCAAGAGAAGGAGATCATGAGATCTCAAAGCACTAATGTTATCACTAACTTTCTACACAAAACAAGTAAAGAAGGACACTTTGTGAACACAATATACAATGAGTGCAAACAATTTTTAAAATCACATCCAGAAATTTACACTGTTAGAAGTGACAAGGGAAAGGTAACAGTGGCAATTTATACGAATGATTACATTGACAAAAGCAGTAGTTTACTAAATGACACAAAAAGTTACATCAAACTTAAGAACAGTCCGGTATGCACCCTCCAACAAAAGGCGAACAAGCTGGTTTCGGATTTAGCTTCTTCCAAATCCATAACAACCGAAGTTGAAAAATCTTTGAAAATTTACAATGCAGTTACACCTAGGTTTTATACACTGGCTAAAGTTCACAAACCCACTCTTCTAATGAGGCCTATTGTATCTTCCATTGGTGCTCCCAATAGTAAACTTGCCAAACACCTTACACATATCCTCACAATTTCCTACAACGAATCCAATGAACTCTATATTAAAGATTCTTTCACGTTTAGTAACTTCATCAATAATGTTAAACTTCCGAATAATTATATTATATTGATTAGTTTAGATGTTGTGTCACTATTTACAAACCTACCACTAGATGCTATTATCAACAGCATCAAAAATAACATCCCTCTAATGGAAAAGCATCTCTCCGCATACCAAGATTAGTTTAGATCATTTCATAAGAATGTTAACATTCATTTTTTGACTGATTCATTGACGAAACGGTATGTAGATGAGTTGATCTTATCGGTCCCTGAAAACAAAGTAACTGATATTTTAAATACCTTTAAAGCTCAGTGTGAACACCTAAAGTTTACGGTTGAAAGAGAGGCTGATAATATGATTCCTTTTTTAGATATGCTTATACATCGTGGCAGTGATGGTATGCCAAGGACGGAGTGGTATCGTAAACCTTGTTTTAGTAACCGTTTCATAAACTTTTATTCTCAACATCCCTCTAAGATAAAAACAAATTTGATTTTGGCCCTTAAAACTAGGGTTATCAACTTATCACACATCGAGTTCAGGGACAAGGGACTAAAAAAGTTGAGATCTATACTACTTCTATCCCACAGGGCTTTTGAATAAACTCATTTTTGGTTCTCCTTTTCCTTTGCCATTTTCTGACAACCAGAATTTTCATAATAATGAGGTCACCATATTGGTCATTAGCTATACCTATACATTATACATTATATGGTATGTAGTACATTAATATCTTTAAGATATTTAAATAAACCATTAATATTGCAATTTGGAACTAAAATTTTAAATAATTCGTTAGATGATAAGTCTGTGTGTCTTTCTTTATTAAATTTAGGGCAGTCTATTAAAATATGATGTAAGGTTATTTCACTTTTGCACAACTCACATAAAAAATGGTTTGTTTTGAGGTAACGACAACTGATACTGACCATTACACACAACACATCAGAGCTAATACAATCTAAAGCAACGTATTTTCGTATTTAAAAGAATCTTTTCACAATACACTAGTCATCGAATGTTGTTTATTCTATACCGCGTGCCAATTGTAAAAACGTGTATATCGGAGAATCATCTCGTAATTTTTACAGTAGAGTGATCTCACATGGCAGCGACATAAAAACCGAAAATAGATGCATGTGCGCTGACAGAACATGAATTAACGTTAAAACATGAATTTACTTTCAAGGATTCCTGTATTTTGACAAAAGAAAAAAACCATTCAAAACGTGTGTTCTTGGAAATGTGTTTCATAAAATCTAATACGTCTTGTATAATTAAAAATTCTGACATAGATAAACTGAGCAACATTTATTGTTATTTACTCACAAAACATCAAATATAAATTAAAGATTTAGTTTTACATATACACACCATAATACACCTGCATGCAAAACATGTTGCATACCATCAAGACAGGTTTAATATACTACTTCCATTAATAAAACATGAAGAACACCCAATTACATTTTAATCATACTATTTTTGTTTTTTCTTTCCCTTCTCTATGGACCATTTAAGTTGTATACTTTTTAACATATTGAAATCATTTCAATATATATATATATATATATATATATATATATATATATATATATATATATATATATATATATATATATATATATTGAAATGATTTCAATATGTTAAAAAGTATACAACTTAAATGGATTTTTATATGAGTTTGTTGTTCATGAATTTCATGAAGCCATCACAATGTGGGTTCGACTCTGAAATAAAAGAGAGAAAAAGATTAGTAAATTGTTAAATAAATTAATTTTGACTTACCTGGTATAGTGTTAATAATTTCTGAATAGTATAGTTGCCTAGTGTATAGGTGAATCGTCTAAACCTTAAAAGGAACAAAAAAAGAAGAATTCTTAAAAAATATTTAAACATAGAAATTTTGAAAACGTCAGAAAATAAACTGTCAAGCAAGTCTATGGGAGCTAAATTAATAGGGGTTTTGTTAAATAAGAAATTACAATGATGTGGAGATGAAAAGAATAAATTGTATTAGCATTGTAATAGAATAAGTTTTATATCTGAACATTTTTTTTTATAAATTCCCAAATTAGATGTGATTAAAGTGATTATGAGAAATTAATGTGGATTGACAAATGTGTCAGAACAGGACAGTTTTATGGTTTAAAAAAAAATAGAAGACGAAAAGAAAAAAGAACGTTGGTTGCTGTTAGCAACGAATGATATTTTTGGGGAGGCCGGCAAGAAATTTTGAAAGGAGAGTCCTGAAATTGTGGAATAGGTCGGGAGTGTTTTTTTAACTCGTCTAAAGAGAATTTTAGTTTTTCCACAGTTTCCACAGCAGAGATATCCAGAATTTGTTCCAGAGAGTAAGAAAAACAATTTAACTTATAAATTATTATTGGAGTACAGAAATGTCATTTAAATTGAGAAAATTAAAATTCATGAATTAACATAATTGCGATAGGCCTTAAAAAAATTGAAAATATTAATGATCATTAAATTAAAAATAGAATAGTACGTACCTTAACTTCCGAAGAGAGGATTGATATTCCAGTTTCACCAATTATTTTGCGAGTAGTTAGTTTTCTTTAAATAAATCAGAACTGTTTTAAAGTAAGGTTGGATAATAATTTTGGGGATCATTTGAAATTTTGATTATATTTGAATGCAAGTTAAAAGTCAGCGGAATAAAGTGTTCATTTTCTTTTCTTTATAGTTCATTTAAACACTTTATAAAGTTGCAATATTTATTTAGTTTTTAGGTACTTGTATAGAGTCTCCACATTTTGTAATAAATTTTTATTGTCACGACTCTAAACCACATTAAGATTTATACGATTCCTATTTTTGTAAATTTTTAAAGGCCACCCAAGTTGCAGACGAATTTTATTGTTTATATTAAATTTGTTCAATATTAATAAATAACGTGCTTCATTTGGGTTAATTTATCAAAGGTCTAAAGTAAATTTTGGTTTAATTTCTTTTTGAACTCTACCAGGAGACTACAGAGTCGACGTCACACAGTGACAGATTGCTTAGAACACATAATTGAGCTAGCTGAGGTATATATTAAATTAAACAACGAACCACAGATTTTAAAAATTACAACATTTATTATAAATAAAAATAAAATTAATAAAATACAACTTTTTCAATTGGCGCCCAATGTGGGGCCTCTCGGAAAACAGAAATAAGGGTGTTTTTAAGCAGATTTATTAATATTACACAGATTAGAGTAAAAATAAATTGGTGTGATTAGTGTTGCAGAGATTCTGGGGCAGTTAAAGTTAAATTTGAGAATACATAGATAGGATAAAATGGCAGACCGAATGACTTTAAGAAATGGAAAAGAAGTCGTACCGAAAGAGAGTAAAGGAGAACAGGTATTAGAACAGGAACAGGATATACAGGTAGATGAAGAAAGCAGAGGAAGGTCAGGAGAAGTTGTAGTATATTTAGAGCAATGCATACAAGAAGCAGGACAAGGTGATAGAGAGGGAAGTCTAACAGATAGTTTGAGAGAGGAGTTGGATGAGACAGTGAGAGATAGACGTGATGAAAGTGAGGATGAAAGTAGAGTGCAGGAGGAGAGACGCAGGGAAGGAGATGTTGGAGAGTCAGGGATGACACAGATGGATATGAGACAAATAATGCGGATGCTACAACAGATGGATCATAATATTAGGGGGGATATGCACAAAATGGATAGTAATATTAACAATATTAGGGGGGATATGAACAAAATGGAAAATAATATTAAAGGAGAACTTAGGGGAGAGTTAATTAAAATGAGGGAAGAAATCAAAGAAGAAGTGAAGATAGTCAGGGAAGAGATGCTACACATTACCCAAGGTTTAGAAGAGAAAGTAGAACAGGTTAGAGGAGAAAGTGAGGATTTTAAGAGGAATGTACAGGAGGAGATATCCAGAGAAAAGGCCATAATTAGAGCGGAAATAGGACAGGAAATTGGGAGCAGATTTGTAGAGTTGGGAACATCCATTCAAGAGAATTTACCAAGGGAAATAAACAAAGAAGTTAATAAGCAGAATAAAGAGATTGTTAGGGAGGTAGAAAGTGTTAAAAGGCAAACTCAGGATCATGAGGAAAAACTTACCATTATCAAAAACAATATAAAGATGGGATTGCAGAATTTGGAACTGGAAATTGGTAGGCATGCAAATCAGGCGGAAAAGGGAGATAGAGTATTACAGGGACAAGTTGAGGAATTGAAAGAGAAATTTAAAAATGCAAGTGAGGAGATTCAGCGTTTGGAATCAAATCTAGGACAAACAAGGGGAGTGAGTACTGTGATGCCGAGTTATAATTATGGGGGAATTAAGTTTGACGGAAACCTGAATCACTTACATCCTAGAATATTTGTAGATATCATCAAAAATAAGGTAAAGAATGTAAGGGATCCGATAGAAATGAAATTGAATATTCGAAACATGTTAGTGGGCATGCCATTATTATGGTTTTGCAATAATGAAAATTCCATAAATAATGTGCAGGAATTTAAGGCCAAGTTTATTAACTATTTTTGGGGAGAAAACCAACAGGCTAGTTTCAGGGAACGGTTGTATTTTGGGAAATTCAATTATGAAAAAAGTACCAACTACAATCTGTACGCAATGCAGTTATTCCAGACAGCACAATACTTAGAACCGGCTATGCGAGAAGAGGAGATTGTCCTATACATCGCCAGGAAATATAACCATAACATGGCGGAAACAATAGCTCTTCACAATATAAAGACGATGGAAAGTCTGACAGGATATCTTCAGAGGATTGAGAGGAGTGTAGGGACGCAGAATCGAAATGGACAAGAGCAAGGGACATATAGGAATAACACAGCAAATAGACAGGGATATGTGAATCGAGGGAATAATTATAGGGAAAGAGAATTTGAGAGACAAAATAGAAGCAGGGATTTTACAAATAGGGGAGAGAATATGAACAATGCCAGGAGAGATATCGGAAGATATAACTGGGAACGTAGACAAGGGAATCCAAACAATGATAGAGGGAATAACTGGAGACAAGGAAATGACAGAGGCAATAATTGGAGACAGAACCAGGGAAATTATCCACAGGAGACGAGAAATAGAGAAGCTTACAGAGAAGGGAATCCAAGATATAATAGGGGGGAAAATGAGGAGAGAAGACAGGTGAATGTAGTTTGAACAGAGGAGAATAGGGGGGAAGCAAGTGTTGATGCAGAAGGGAGAAATTTTGTTTAGACCGCTCCTATGTGCATAATATTGTCTACTTATCAAAGTATGAACATCCAAGGGAGTTTATTAGAGATACTGGGGAATTAAATAAAAATAATAACACTAATACTTTAAAGTTTATTGAAGGGTACATACAAGATTCAGTATACAAGTTATTATTAGATACAGGTTCAGAAGTAACTCTAATCAACAAAAACATTGTAAATAATTTAAATAAGGACAATATTATGGTGATAAAAACAAATAAATTATCATTAATAGGGGCGAATAATAAAAAATTATATGATACTAATAGTTCTATAATCTGTAATGTAAAATTGGGAAATAAAATGTATGAAATACAAATGTTAGTGGTAGATCACTTAAATTTTGAAATAGTATTGGGAAATGATGAAATGGAAAAACATAAAATGATTATTAACTATGCCAATCAAACTTTACAAATTGATCAAGAATCTATTAAATTTTGTAAATTAAATAAAGAAGAGATTTTGAATAAAGAAGAATTTCAGATTTGTCAAGTAAACAGTTCAGAAGAAATTATTTTAGTGCCAAAGGAACATGAAATGGAGATAAGAAGTTTGTTAAAGGAACATCAGAGGTTATTCAATCAAGAGGTGTGTGTGGCAAAACAATATGTACATAAATTGGAAATGAACAAAGAAATCAAGAATTATAAAATGAAGACATATCCCATTCCGTACAAATTAAAGAATGAGGTGTACCGAGAGCTGGATAAAATGCTGAGGGATGGAATAATAGAAAGAAGTAATTCTCCTTATATTAGTGCCATCACATGTGTAAGAAAAAAATCAGGAGAAATCAGGATATGCCTGGATGCTCGTAATATCAACAGCTATACGAGAAAACAATATGAGAGTCCAATGAATGTTGAAGGTATTTTTGGAAGAATCACTAAAGCTAAAGTTTTTTCAAAGTTGGACCTTCGGCATAGCTTTTGGCTTATTCCATTAGCCAAAGAAAGCAGATGTTATACAGCATTCATGGTGGATGGTATTGTGTACCAATTCTGTGTGGTACCATTTGGACTCCAGAGTTCATGTGCAGCACTGGTCAGAACTTTGCATTCCATTCTGAACAAATATGAAAGGTTCATTCTCCACTACATAGACGACATCTTGGTATTTTCTGAAGATGAGTTGTCACATCAGGATCATCTAAAAACATTAATGGAGGAGTTAGAAACAGCAGGTTTAAAATTAAATTTGGAAAAATGCTCTTTTTACCAAAAAGAAGTCAAATATCTAGGATATGTGCTCAATACACAAGGAGTCAGTATGGATCCAGAAAGGATACAAACGATTCAAGAATTTGCCACACCACATAATCTCAAAACACTCAGAGGTTTCTTAGGAATATTGAATTATTTTAAACGATTAATTCCAGACCTAAGTAGGATGGAAGTGCCACTAATAGAACTGTTAAAGAAGAACCAGAAATGGGAATGGACTCCAGAAAGAAATACAGCTTTTTTACAATTAAAACAAATTTTTACAACTAATTTGCAAGTGTATCATCCGCAGTATGATAAGGAGTTTATACTAAGAACGGATGCATCATGTGAGAGATTAGCTGGAGTGTTGTTACAACAACAAGAAGAAAAGGAAGTTGCTATAAGTTTCGTATCTAGGGTAACCAAAGATTTTGAAAAAAGATATTCAGCAACGGAACTAGAAATGGCAAGTGTGATCTACTGTGTTACCAAATTAAGATTTTTTTTGTTAGGAGCACATTTTGTATTGGAAACGGATCATTCTGCTCTGACAACTTTGTTTAAAAACAGGTTTGCCAACAACAGAATTCATAGATGGAGCCTTTTGTTACAAGAATATGACTTCGAAATTAGACATATTCCAGGCAAGTCAAACATTGTAGCAGATGTACTAAGCAGAGAAGCACAACAAAGAAGTGAAGGAAGAAAATATCAAATTAGAATCAACAGAATGAAGAATGAAGAAGGGCTGTATTCGTTAGAAAGAATCTTGGAAGATCAGAGAAGATTGGAAGAAGCAGAAAAGAAGAGAGCAATCAATATCAATGGAGTATGGTGTAAGAAGTTGGAAACCATAGAAGTTTATGTCGTAACCAAAGAATTAGCAGAAGAAATCATGAGAGATCTACATGCCGAATATGGTCATATAGGGAGCAGAAAATTATGGATGTTGTTTAGGGAAAATTATTTTACAAGAAAAGATATATCCATGGCTAAAAACATCACTAAAAGTTGTACCATTTGTCAGTTAGCAAAGGAGAAGAATTTCCACAATGTTAATGTAGCAAAATCCATACTTGCAGAGAGACCTTTAAAATTAGTTGCTATCGATTTTGTCACTAATTTAGCCATAAGTGAACAGGGTTGCAAAAATATTTTTATAATAATTGACATACATACAAAATTTGTAAAGTTATATCCCAGCGAAAAGGACAAATGTAAAAACCGTAAAATACTATCTAGAAAAATACATAGAGGAAGTAGGTACTCCAGAAACAATTATCTTAGATCATGCCACATATTTTGAAAGTTCAAGATTAAAAAGAGTTTGTAAAGAAAAGAAAATCCAATTAAATTTCATTAGTATCAGAAGACCCGCATCTAATTCTGCAGAAAGATACGTCAAAGAGGTGGTAAAATTCTTAAGAATTTTGTGTGCTAGACAACATTATTTATGGCAGGAAAATTTGCCACAAGTTGAAAGATTTTTAAATGAGACACCACATGGAATCACCAAACAATGCCCATATTTCCTAATGTCTGGAAAGTATCCAGAAAGACCCTGGGAAATCAGTAATACAGGGGACATTCAAGAAGTAATGAAGAAGGTGAACCAAAATTTAATAAGAAATGCTAATCGTTATGTAAATAGAATCAATAAGAAGAGAAAGAAAAGAGTTACTTTTGAAAAAGGGGAGAAGGTACTTATCAGGTCATTACAGGTGCCTAAAAGGGATGAAAATCTCTGTGGAAAATTACTTTTGCCGTTTGAAGGACCTTATGTCATTAGTACTGAACATGGGGTAAACAGTTATGAACTAAGACATCCAGAAACTAATAAAATTAGAGGGATATTTAATATAGAGGGAATTTATAAGTATTATGAATAAACATACAAGGGTAGGCAATATTATGACACGAATTTGGTATTATAATATATAAGTTTTGTAAATAGAAGGATAATTAATAAATAAGCATATCTTGAGATAAATTTGATAATTAAATAATTTATTAGGAACAGATGTACAGAATAATGATGAATTTATATAAACAAAAAAGGTTGATTTATTTTCAAGTAGATTTATAGGAGTTACAAGTATAAATAAATGAGCAAAGTACTATGGACAAATCGATATTTTGTAGAAATTGGGAAATAGGGAATATTATAATGATAAATAGTATATGCGGAAATAAGATGAAAAATAGAATTATATGAAATATTGAAATATGAAATATAAAGAGGTATATGTAGAGATGATGAAATGAATATTATATGCGGATATAAAAAGAATAAATAATAATGCGGCAATGAATAAAGATACTGAAATAGTATATGAAATAGTATATAGGGGAACAATTATAAGAATTTCTACGATAATAGTACAAGAAATAAATAGTACAGGAAAAGAAGTAAAGAAATTGGGAAAGTACTTGGAAATTTGATTCTGAAGTTGATATAATTAGTGAAAGATTTGTAGATTTTGTTTGGAGAATTCTGTATTTGTCATAGAGTAAATTATAAAAAAATATATTCAAGAGATATGCTTATTAATAAAAGTCAGTTTATTGTTATGTTAATATTAATAAAATATTTAAGTTTACCGGTAAGAATTTAGATTTAGTAAGTGCTGATAGTTAGCACTGAACAAAATCCAAATTGGGGGGAAGTTGAAATGATTTCAATATGTTAAAAAGTATACAACTTAAATGGATTTTTATATGAGTTTGTTGTTCATGAATTTCATGAAGCCATCACAATGTGGGTTCGACTCTGAAATAAAAGAGAGAAAAAGATTAGTAAATTGTTAAATAAATTAATTTTGACTTACCTGGTATAGTGTTAATAATTTCTGAATAGTATAGTTGCCTAGTGTATAGGTGAATCGTCTAAACCTTAAAAAGAACAAAAAAAGAAGAATTCTTAAAAAATATTTAAACATAGAAATTTTGAAAACGTCAGAAAATAAACTGTCAAGCAAGTCTATGGGAGCTAAATTAATAGGGGTTTTGTTAAATAAGAAATTACAATGATGTGGAGATGAAAAGAATAAATTGTATTAGCATTGTAATAGAAGAAGTTTTATATCTGAACATTTTTTTTTATAAATTCCCAAATTAGATGTGATTAAAGTGATTATGAGAAATTAATGTGGATTGACAAATGTGTCAGAACAGGACAGTTTTATGGTTTAAAAAAAAAACAGAAGACGAAAAGAAAAAAGAACGTTGGTTGCTGTTAGCAACGAATGATATTTTTGGGGAGGCCGGCAAGAAATTTTGAAAGGAGAGTCCTGAAATTGTGGAATAGGTCGGGAGTGTTTTTTTAACTCGTCTAAAGAGAATTTTAGTTTTTCCACAGTTTCCACAGCAGAGATATCCAGAATTTGTTCCAGAGAGTAAGAGAAACAATTTAACTTATAAATTATTATTGGAGTACAGAAATGTCATTTAAATTGAGAAAATTAAAATTCATGAATTAACATAATTGCGATAGGCCTTAAAAAAATTGAAAATATTAATGATCATTAAATTAAAAATAGAATAGTACGTACCTTAACTTCCGAAGAGAGGATTGATATTCCAGTTTCACCAATTATTTTGCGAGTAGTTAGTTTTCTTTAAATAAATCAGAACTGTTTTAAAGTAAGGTTGGATAATAATTTTGGGGATCATTTGAAATTTTGATTATATTTGAATGCAAGTTAAAAGTCAGCGGAATAAAGTGTTCATTTTCTTTTCTTTATAGTTCATTTAAACACTTTATAAAGTTGCAATATTTATTTAGTTTTTAGGTACTTGTATAGAGTCTCCACATTTTGTAATAAATTTTTATTGTCACGACACTAAACCACATTAAGATTTATACGATTCCTATTTTTGTAAATTTTTAAAGGCAACCCAAGTTGCAGACGAATTTTATTGTTTATATTAAATTTGTTCAATATTAATAAATAACGTGCTTCATTTGGGTTAATTTATCAAAGGTCTAAAGTAAATTTTGGTTTAATTTCTTTTTGAACTTTACCAGGAGACTACAGAGTCGACGTCACACAGTGACAGATTGCTTAGAACACATAATTGAGCTAGCTGAGGTATATATTAAATTAAACAACGAACCACAGATTTTAAAAATTACAACATTTATTATAAATAAAAATAAAATTAATAAAATACAACTTTTTCAATATATATATATATATATATATATATATATATATATATATATATATATATATATATATATATATATATATATATATATATATATATATTGTTATGATTGTTTATTTTGAGTTCAAACTTAGTTTATTGAGCCAATAAAAAGGAATTATAACTTATTTGTTATCAAAAGTAAAATAATCCTTATATTACCTGTGTTCGATGGATTCAAAAGATTTTCTAGTTGTCTTTTATTGGGAGAGAAGAAAAGGATAATAATACAAATATATTATATTACAAAGATTTACGTTTCTTTATTTTATATGAACGAATAAAACAATTATTAAATTCTGTCGTTATCTTATCAATCAGCATACAAGAAAATAAATCAAATTACTATGATAATAAGATTATAAAGCCACATACATTTATATTACGTGAAAAACCAATTTTACTTAAATTTTTCTTTACTTGAAAAAAGAAACCACAAAACTTTAAACTTTTGATTAGCCTAACAAAACCTCAGTTCTTAAATTTTAATGATAATGACCATGATGTCGAAACGATCCTTCACAGATATAAAATTCAATTGTACAAACACTTACAGTTTATTTTCTTCTTGAGTTGTATGTTGGAACATACCCAGAAAAGTCCAGTCTCCTCAAAGATGTGATCTCCCCTCTTTGGCACCTCGGCTCCTTCTTTACGTCTCTGCAAACCTCCTTCAGACTACACAAAAAACACCTGATTCACTTCTCCAAACTCCGCTACTTATTTATGACACCAGGACCTCCTTTTGTCAACTTAATGCCGTAAGAATACTTTCACATATACTTTATAAAATGCCCACGGTAGATACAAGGACCTCTTTTAATCTACTTGTGATCTCCTTCTTCAAACTATTCACTTCTTTTCGTTACGCCGGTATCCAAACTCACGAACCACACCCTATCTTGAGCAACACGACTGTTTCCTTTCGATGACCAAAATATGACTAACTTCTCCTCTCTCATGATCGACTCACCAAATTCCCATTTAAAAACGACCGTCCAATCAAAAAGCTTAAATTGTGTTTACCATGATTTTGGAAAAGCCTAATTTCGGTTTCAGAGAAAACTAAATAGCTTACTTTAAAATTGGTTTTTTTCAATACATCATTTATCCATATTTCAAAAGATTAGAATCTGGTCATTTAATACTCGACTATACAAACAATGAAAAGATTAACTTACAGGTAAAATGTCTTCTAATTCTAAACAAAGGATTTTTGATAATTTTGTTTGAAACGGAAAAGGTCGTTTGCCAAACAAATTTCTATTCTTATCTACACTAAATCTTATCTTAAATTACTATATACAATTTGTTTATATTGATATCTTGAAATTTTATTTCGATGGATTTTTTTATTTATTTTTCTTTGGTTGGGAAAGAAGAAACATAACAAATCCCCGCCTTTGCATATGATAAAAATTACTGAATTAATTAGGGATTTTTCTCTATGCAAAAACAATAAAGAATAGTCTTCCAACATTTTTTTAATTTCTTCTTTCACCTGTTGTCGATATTTATATGGGATCGGGTACGTCTTCGATTGAAAGTTTCCCAAGTTTTTAACCTCAAAAGGATGTTGGTGCTTTTTTGCCACTCTGTTTTCCTCATTTATTAAAGTTTCGTGTTCTTTTAACATCAGACTCACCTCATTTTCTTTTTCTTCTCCACATATCAATTTTCTTTCTTTTTCCTCAGATTCTTGACACATATTTATCGCACATTTTTCCTCCTCTTTTTGATCAATCTCTTCCTTAAATACCACTGTTTCAATCATATCCTTTTCATTTTCCTTTGTTGACACTATTTCTTTTTCTTCTTCGGGGCTTATCCCTTCTTTTGAGGAATCTCCGGTAGTGACTTCCTTTATCCTTTTCTTGAGTTTTCTTCCTTTTCTTCTTTGTCCTCGCTTCGTTGCCAAATTCATTTCTACTGTTTGTTCTTTTTCCGAATTATCAATTTTCTTTTTCCCATGTTCATTTTCCTGACTGTCCTGTTCTTCTTCTTTTTCCTCTGTGATTTTCATCGTGTTTTTTTTTAAATCTATCACCACATGTTTTTCTGCCAATTCATCCACTCCTACGATCATATCATGCGACATGTTTGGCATCACAACACATTGTAGTGCATAAATTTTCTTATCCAATCGTACTTTCACACGTATTCCCTCATTTATCGTTGCCAATGTCCGTTTATTTGCACCCACCAAATTTACCCGTGGTATTTTGTAGATCAAATTCATTAAATTAACTTCCTCTATTAGTTTTCTGTTGATCAGTGTCATTTCCGATCCAGTATCAATCATAATTTTAATCGGTGTCTCGTTGATAAAACCATCTACAAATTTCAGATTTGCTCCACTTATTTTGTTCTTATTTTCTGCCAATTTAATAAATTCCTTCGGATGACAAAAAATTCCTGTTTGTATCTTTGTCTTTAGTGAGCGCCTTCGTGAAAAGGACGCTTGCTGTTCTTGTTCGCTTCTACTTCTGTCGCTTTGTCTCTCATCCTCATATTCCTCTATGTGTGTGTTGTTGACCGCTCTTCTATTTTCTCTTGGTCTCTCGGACCCGTATCGGTTTCCGCGATTTTCCGGTTCATTCGTTCTATTATTATTTCGGTTTTCCTGATATGTGCGAGTGTTGTTTCTATTCTGGTTCTCTCGATATCTGTTTTCGTTCCATTGCCGATTTCTTTGTTCATAATTTACTCTTCCATTGTCTCTACTTTCGTTTTCCCTCCTCGGGACAAATTCTCTTCTTGTGTACTCTCTCCTAAAGTTTTGTCCTCTATTTTTAGTCTTGATTTTCTCGTTGTCTATAATTTTCTTGCGTTCTCCTCATTTTTCTTTCTCTTAATTTTGCTTCTCGTATTTGTAAGAATTGACATAAACTGTCAATATCTTTGTAGTTTTGTAGAGTTATGTGATCTTCTAACGTATCTTCAAAATGTCTGGCTATTAGTTCCACTAGCTGTTCGGACGAATAGTTGTAATGTAAGTGTCTTGCATTGTTGTATAGTTGTAGGGCATATGTTTTTTCTGATATACCTATACTATCCTGGTATCTCCCATTTTGTAATTCCTTGTTTATCTCTATCTGTTGTATTTTCCCCCAGAAATAATTCAGAAATTTTTGTTCAAATGTTTGCAAAGTTTGCAATTCTTCTTCTTTGCTATCAAACCATAAACTTGCCTCATCTTTAAGATGGTTCCTTATCGTTTCCTTTGCTGTTTCGAAATTACCGATATGTCGTACTTTCTTTTTTAAATTGTTAATAAAAATTACTGGGTGTAATTTTTTTACGTCCCCGCCAAACTGTATTTTTATGTCACCCGGACTTTGGATGAGTACTTCTCTCCTGTCTCCCATCTCTCGTTGTTTTCTGATATCCTCAATTTGTTTTTCTATTTCTTTCTTGTCTTCTTGTAAAGCCATTTCAAATTTTGTTTCTAACTGTTCTAATTCTTTTTTCTGTACAGTCTTAATATCTTTCATTTTAGTTTCTATTTCTTCTCTCTGCATCTCTAGTTTCCTCTCTGTTTCTTCTCTGACTTTTTCTAAACAGACTTTTACCTCATTTTCATATTTGTCAAAACGCTTTTCCATTTTTCTATCATTTTCTTCTAATTTTTGTTCTATTGCTAGCCTTGTTTCCCGTTGGTTTTCTTCCATTGTCTGTTTTGTTTCAATTTGGTTTTTCTCTATTGTTTGTGTCTGTATTTGCATCATTGCTAATAATTTTTCCAGCATCCCTGTTTCTTTTCTTTCCTCCATTATTGTAGCATTTCCTTCATTATCCGATCCTTCATCAATAATTGTTTCCTCTTCTATCTTATCCTCTTTCCTTTCTTGCGTTTTGCTTTGACTCCTTGTAGTCGACATGTTCGTTAGATTATTTATCCCCGCCAAATATGAAATTCGAGTAATGTTGCAAAGACGAAAACTTTTCCTCTTATCCCAAATGCAATAAATTCAAATAAATGCAATAAAATTTTAAAACTTTTGTCAGTTGTAAAAATCAATCAAATATCATAAATTATATCATGTAAAAATTTTTACCTAGACTTACTTTTAATATTACTACTACTTATGATATTACTAATGTCATAAGAGCAAATATTATAAACTTTAACCATCGGCAAATAAATTTTCAATCAATCTGCTTTCTTTCTCTATCCGTTTAAATTTTAACTAGAAAAACTTTCTACGCCTTACACGTTGGGGGCCATTTGTTATGATTGTTTATTTTGAGTTCAAACTTAGTTTATTGAGCCAATAAAAAGGAATTATAACTTATTTGTTATTAAAAGTAAAATACCGTCGACCAGTACTAATCGAGTAACGACGAGAAGTAGATCCACCAGGCTTGAGAATGGCAAGTGAGACCTTGCCGAAATGTCGCCAAAACAATGGTTTTCAAGAAAACCAGCATTTTATAACGCGGAGTCAAACCCGGAAAAATAGTGACAGCATATATATATATATATATATATATATATATATATATATATATATATATATCTATATATATATATATATATATATATATATATATATATATTGTGACGATTGGGGTTTATAGAAAATAATTTATAAGTTATATACTACATAATATTAGATATAAAAAAGTATTTGATTATTTTAAATAAGTTATATACTAGAGAATTTAATAAAAATTATTTATGTGAGGGTATTTTTAATAAATTAGCATATAATAATTGTAAAAAGTTGTATTTTAATGTTGTAAATAGATTTAAGTGAGCCATGTGCATAGGCAACCAAAAATACTCTCGAAGTGACAGATAGAAATTAAGAATTATAAGAAATATAAAGTGGGGTTATATTGTTTGAAATGTGTATTTTATTAAATTAGAGTGTTAGTTACTAATTTGAATGTTTATTCTGATCTGAAAAGCCTAAATGTCAACAAAATTATCAATGGAACATTAACGAATTCTCCAGAGTGCAGAGTGTGACCATTGTTTACGGTCGAACATTCTGGAATAATGATTATGTCGGTGGATGGAACAGATATTTTTTCGAGAACATCTATATAGAAGTAATGGAACAAATTGGAA
Source organism: Diabrotica undecimpunctata (assembly GCF_040954645.1). Taxonomy (NCBI): domain Eukaryota; kingdom Metazoa; phylum Arthropoda; class Insecta; order Coleoptera; family Chrysomelidae; genus Diabrotica; species Diabrotica undecimpunctata. The sequence goes on from NC_092808.1 coordinate 70,613,554, forward strand.
CATGATCTCTTGCCAGATGATTCTGGAATATCCAAAAAGATATAAATACCCGTGATTTGGATTCAAGATGGCAGTTTTTAGTCAGAAGTCAAGCAGTTTATTATGAAAGTTAGTAGATTAGTTAGTGAAGTCAATTGTTCACAGTTTTAGTAAGTCAGTCAAGCAGTTTAATAAGAAATATGAAAGTTAGTTGAAGATAGTCCAATTGTTTAATATAGTGAGTTAAATGAAGATTAAAAATTATGCATATATTAAATGCACATTTATAATTATACACAAATAATTATTGAAGATTATAAAAGTATATTAGAAGAATATTGGATGGACATTGGAAGGAATTAAAATTATATTATGATTGGAGATTAGTATAAATCAACTTATAATAATTGGATATTGGTATATTGAAAAGAAGAATAAATATAAATGGTGTTTGCTGGTGGTGTATAAATGCTGGTGAAGAAAACTATATCTTAAATTGGTAGAAGCTGATAATTGGAAAAAGTAATTTCACAAAAAACAAGGATAACTGAAGTACGAAGACATTCAGTGGTGATTAGAATCTATATAGTGGAAAACAGTTCATTTAGGCATTCAGTGAAAGAAAGGTACAAAATTTTGTTAATATAATTTAGTTAGTGTCATAACAATTTCAATTTTGAAGATAGTTTGTTTAAATTTTACATTGTCTATAGAATTTAATTAGTTTTATAAGAATATCAATTTAAAGATAGTTTATTTTAAATTTACATTGGCTAAGTTAGATACATATGTGTGTTTCATAATAGTTATAATAAAGATAATTTAAAAAAGTACTTACAAGTTAATTCTTTGAGAACCGCGATAAAAACCCTATATTATTAAAAATACTCATTGCTCATCATTCAAACAAACAACACATCATAACAATATATATATATATATATATATATATATATATATATATATATATATATATATATATATATATATATATATATATATATATATATATATATATGTATATATATATATTATATATATATATATATATATATATATATATATATATATATATATATATATATATAATCGGTCATTAAGGTTGGCAAATAAAAAAAATCGGTTGCCTGTAAAGTCGGTTTTACGGGCGAATATTTTACGTGACACCGTCTTTTTCTCGGTAGAATATTTATTGATATGAATATTATTAAATTGCACAATAGGAACAAGGAATTGAATGAAAATAAGAATTGCACAAATTTTAACTATAGAAATATATTTTGTTTACTAAAACATTGTACATGTAAACTTAAACTTAACTAATTTCTATTTGAGTGATTTTGTTGAGGATAGGAGAAATATGAAATGAAAGGAAGTGTTTCTGCTGTAATGTGTCTTGAACGCCAAGAACGCTCGAGAAAGCCAGAGACACAAGCACGGAAGCACGCACCGATTCAACGCGCCTAATTCTCTAGTGTTTCGCGCGCAGCGGACCGATCATGTTTGAGTGGGAGAGAGACGCAAGGCATTCGCCGGTCCGGCGGGCCTCTCTCTCGTTCGGTGACTCACTGTAACAGACGTGAGCGGGCGTTACACTTTTTCATGAATGACTCCGAGCCACAACCTATTTTAAGACGTTGTCACGTCAAAAGAAGTCAACTACTTCATAAGTTTATCGAAGACGTTTCGCTTTATATTTCTAAAGGTTCATCAGTTCTCTAAAATATAACAGATGACATAGAGTTTATAAGAAATACAGATGTTTATAGTTCATAACTTACAACTCAATATATAGTATATTATCGATGTTATTATATATCTACGGTAAACTTTACTCATTATTTAAAACTAACTTAACAAAAGAAACAAAAAAACAAAACAAAAAACACACAAACTCTACAGAAAATAATGTTCATATTCGTAGATACGAAGATTTAAAAATTTTTAAACGAACATTTGGCTTCATTTAGATGGTTCTCCACTAAAGGTAAACAAAGCTCTGATTTATTGCAATCTATGCAAACAACGTGACGCGATACCGAAATTTTTTTAAGGGTCATATGTCAGCAAATTCCAAGGTTTGAGACAATTATGAACTTATACAGGGGTCATTGCATGATTAGTTGGACGGGTGGATTTGTATGATAAGAATATTTGATATATTATTTTTAATTTATGTTAATTAGCTAGCGATTTTAGCAAAATGGGTTTGCGAGATTTTGCAACTGACTTCTATGACAGCTTTTACTCAACTCTACTGCTCGTAATATCTAAATTATGACGGGGTGTTTTTCCCAAAAAGTACCGTTAAATACCTTCGTTCGTTATTCTTTCTAAGAATTGCCATATTGTCTAGATTTAAAATCTATACCATCGGCATATCGAAAATTGGCACTTGCAATGAAGGTTTACAGTTATTGCTGCATTTTCGTATATATTTTGAATAATATTCGTATAATTGTGGTCTATTCTGCATTCTGATAGAGCTTTTAAGATAGCAACAACAAATCCTAATAATATAGAAATACAGAGCCATCGATAAAAATTTAAGAAGACCATGGAATCGTTCTACGTGTTGGCAGTAGCATAATCACCATCCTAAAGGACGTTACATTTTTGATTTGATGTCAATTTGAAGTTTGGTTAGACCTCTATTTTAAACAAGCATTTTTGAAACAATTCATAACAAATGGTATTCCACACGGCAACTAATAACGAATAGTATTTTTATACAGACGTAAAAGCAAACAGCGTGTATTGCCAAAGGACTAATTATAACATGACGATTTAACAACAGATAACTAGAGAAACGGTTCAATATCTGTAATATTTTTGATAGCAGACTGAAAAGCAGAAGCACTTAAATATGTTAAATGCTTTTATTTAAGATTTGAACATATTAATTTATTGTCTTCGTATGGCCCTTTATAAAAACGTTGATTTATTCATCATCCATTCACGACACATGTAAAAACTCAGAAAATGTTGCAAAAAGTGTAGTTCTGTTTAATACAGACTAACTGTGTAGTTTATTACACAGAGTTACTGTGTGATTAGACTCCAATGAATAGAATCCACAAGGAAAATGAAAGACCTGTAGTTGGCTGTAAACCATGAATCACAAAAGTTTTATTTAAAAATTCATAAAAAGAAGCTATATAATTAAAAAAGCCCTTTTGGGCTACTTCTCAGAACATTTTTGGACAAATGTCCATCATCAGGGTATCATTATAAGGTATACATAAGTCAAGCCACTAAATATCTGGGTAAAACCCTTAAAAAGTTACAAAATTTGTTATGTGTTACATTATTGTTGAAAATATGTTGTAAAGTTAAACTTTTAACAGATATCCTGAGAAGGTTGTAGGGTCAGCAACAACCCCTATTGGGAGTCTTACGTTGACATGCAGGATATCTGTTAAATACTTTAACTTTCAACAATAATGTAACACACAACAAATTTTGTATTTTTTAAGGGTTTTTACTCAGATATTTAGTGGCTTGACTCATGTACACATAGTAATAAGATACTCATAATGACTTTTAGCCCGAAAACGTTCTGTGATGTAGCACGAAAAAGTCTGTTTAATTATATACCTTTTATAAAGTGGGTAGAATTTTTCAACAATTTTTATAGTATTATATAAATTTTGAATAAAATTTTTTTGTTACGTTAAGAATTATTATTTGTTTTGACCTAGAATCTTTTGGTTATACAATTTGTACAGATAAACTAAAGTAAAACAGATTAAAAACATTTTTACTAGATAAAATTTCTCAATTATTGCATGTCACATTCTAACATTACAAAATTATCCTAGAATAATAAATAAATTGCTTTAGAAATGTTCTGTTATATTATTAGCTAATTTATATTAAGTTTTTTATATAAAGATTAAATTAAATAAGTTCAATAAATAAGTCCAAAAAGAGCTAATTCACGTTGCAGCAAAGTACCCATTTGCTGAATAGGTTGCACTCGTGTTCATTTTTTTCGTTGAAGTACTGTAACGATAAGATTACTTTATCGTTACTGAGAAATTTAAAATAACTTAATTCTGCCTGTAAGGTATGCAACCAACTATACATGTAATCGTATTATCAATTGTTTATCAATTGGTCAAACTGCTTACCTGCCGCTTCCGCTTAGCTTGGAACTGACGGAAGCCAACGATTTTAAAAGTGTAAGAACTCACTTTATATCTAACCTTTGAACGGGGCAGAAGATTGATCCTTCAGCGACCAACGCCACGAGGTTTTCAAGTTATCAGAAAAGATTTTAAGTTATTCAGAGATGAATTTAAGTTACAGAAGGCGTTTTTTTTTTGAATATAAGAAGTTTTGGGAAAAGAAGATTTTGGTTTAATTGTTGAAATATTGTTGCGTTGGTCGCTGGAGGAAAAAGGAATATAAAAGTCAATACAATAAAGATTATTTTGGATTTGGGGTAATGGATTTCAGTTTAGTTTAGTTGGAGTTTTTTTTTGGGTTTTTCCCGGATATTGGAGTAGCTGTTCAGTTTGGTGCTAGAAAAGTGGGCTTACAGCTTTCACCCGGACGAGTCCCAGCGGCGTAAGGCGTCCGGAAGAAGAACCTTCTCGGTTTGAGAGTAGTCAGGTTCTATTTTTTATTGTTTCCGTACTATTTTAAAAATAAGTTACTTAAATATTGTTTAAACTTAGTGAGTGAACGAACCAAAACTTAATAATAATTTTAGTCAATTTTCATAATTCATATTTGCGCATCATTATCTATATAACATTCAATTTTTTCTTAACATCATTTGCTTATTTTTTTGTCATTAAATATTTTATATATATATATATATATATATATATATATATATATATATATATATATATATATATATATATATATATATATATATATATATATATGTATTAGTAATAACAGGGTAGGGGTGGGGATTTTAATACACTTTTGTAAGGTCATTTGTGCACAAAGGTCCATTTTGTATTTTTACAGCCCTACTGGTAACGTCACTGATTCATCTAGGATCTGTTCCTCTCTGAACAGACCAATTTAAATATATCTACAGGTTATCTGATTGGAATCAACTTAGAAATTGTCAAACTGATACACTGTGTTAAATATAGGGAGGGGTTATAATTGTTTGAATATATAAATATGTTGGTTGTCAGTAAATTTTGTTTTAATTAATGAATAAAACTTCATAATAAAAGTTCATACTTTTCTAGTACATTAGGGAATGTAAATATATTGTATAAAAAAAGGGTTCAATAGGATTTTGTATGATAAGGGTATTTAAAATTAAATATATATATATATATATATATATATATATATATATATATATATATATATATATATATATATATATATATATATATTACTTTGTTGACGGGATTTTCATGTAGGGTATTTAAGTTAAATTGTACATTACGGTTTACAGGTTTTCTATTTTATTATTATTAAATTGGGTTATAAGTAATAATCTGTTTTATTATGATGTATAATAATATGTTTTATTCTTTTTTTTAATAAGGTTATATCTAGTTACAGAAAACATATCAGCAGCAATAAAGTCACTAGGTGAAGTGTTTGTTAGATTAAGAGTCCAGTAAACATCTTCCCTGGCGCCCAAATCATTCTTCTCTCCTATATTCCTGTTGTCAGTACTTACTCTTAGTTCGTTTTGGTTATTCTTATATTTTCTTAGTTAATATACATCTTTTCTATTCTTTACTGTTTTCTCAGGGCATGCAAATAGGCCTAATCCTACCTTGAGTATCAACTGGCCAGTCTCAAGGATACCCAGCTAGCCGAACTGCATTCAGTTTCAACTTTTATTTTAATTTAGTTTCAAACTTATCTTCACACTACTCTACAGATCTTATAACATCAGGGACATTGTCTCAAGTAATGTGCCTCTAATTGTTACAGTAGCGCCCAAAGTGGAGCAACATAAATTTGTTACAGTGGCGTAATCCAACGTGGAGCCCAGATTTTCAGTAAGATAGTATTCCTTAATTCATTTGTCTCTTTTTAAACTGTTTCTAGTTTGTTCGTCTATTTTTGCATATTTTGTAGTTATTTAGATCCAGTGTTCTTTGCTACAGTATCTCAGAAATATTGAAAAGTCTCTTATATTGCTGTGTTGGTGGTTTTGTTAACTTTAAATTAATAATTAATTGTAAAACTTCATTTAGTATAATATTTTTGATAATTATATTGGTTTGACATTTCTGGTTTAATCGGGTTAGTGATACCTGTACATTTGTTGAGAAATATTAAATAATTTATTGTATTACTATTTACATTGTTATCAGCCAATAGTGGTTTTGTTTAGGTGCGATCACACTATATAATATATATATATATATACATTTTGTTGGTGATATTTTTTTTTTTCTTCCTCTCTTTCATCATGTGTACCTTTAAGGCTGAGCATTTATTAGTTAACGAAGTGGATTATGAGCTGAGGATAAGGGGAATTCCCTTTGAAGAGTCTACCAAGGTTGAGAAAAAACACCAATTATTGCGCGGTGCCTTGAAACAAGAGCAAGGAAATAGGAGCTTTCGACAAATTTCTTCTGTAGATATTCCTTTTCTGGAACAACAACAGAAGATAAACCAAACGTTGGAGGACCTGGCTCAGAGGATATCCGATTTTAGAGGGACTGTCCATGATAGCATGTATTCCAGGTTAATTTCACGTCTTGCTCATATCTCTGGTCGTGCACATTTACTATCTTGCTCAGATGAGGAGCAACAAATTTTCAAGCGCTCTATTTCCATTAGAATTCTTAGTTTAGAAGGTGAACTTGATTCTCGAGTAAATCCGGTAGCCACTTTCACTCCTATTTCTTCTATTCATGCAGCTAATTCGTTTTCACACCCTAAACCAATTCAGGTACATAAGTGGGGAATTTTGTTTTCTGGTCAAGGTCATCATGATCAAGTCATTACCTTTTTGGAGAGAGTGGAATGTCTTCGTATTTCAAGAGGTGTGAGTGAGGATGATCTTTTTGCAGCTTCTGCTGAATTATTTACAGGTTTTGCGTTTATTTGGTTTATGAACAACCGTCATAGCTTTTCCACTTGGTCTGAGTTGGCTCAGAAATTAAAATCTGATTTTCTGCCTTATTCTTTCCAAGATGATCTCCTAGATGAAATCAAAAACCGTAAACAAAAGCCAAACGAACCTGTCACTATGTTTATTAACACCATTTTGGGCATGTGTAGTCGACCTGAGACTCCTCTATCCCACTTTGCCAAAATAAAGATCATTCTTAAGTGTCTGTTGCCTTTTTACCATCAGCAATTAGCTTTAATGGATATTCAGAGTATCGAGGATATCACTTAGAAGTATAAAAGTTTAGAGGAAACTCTATCTTGGTCTTCTTTTTCTGCAAGGACGTCTCGACCTACTTCTGGTCCTTCATTTAACTTAAGTTTCTCTAGAAATCGTTCTTGGCAACCCAAAACTCATACACAGAATGTGTCTGTGGTGAATTCGTCTTTGACTTGTTGAAATTGTTGCGAGCCTGGCCATGCATTTTATGAGTGCGTGACACCTCGTACACGTGTTTTCTGTCATGGTTGTGGTAGAGACAACACACTCAAACGTAACTGTTTTAAGTGTTCGGAAAACGAGCGCACAGAGGCTCGTCCCCTGAGCGTTCCTCAGTCTACAACCCCATCAGGGAATACAAACACAACAGTAAACGAAACCACAGGTCCAATACTCCCTAGCACTTCGAAATCACCCACTCAAGAAAGGAAAAACACTCACCAACCAAAGCACAACAAACAAAAACCAAAGCAAGCAAAAAAGTTACTGTCAACCACACTGCGGTTAACTCGAGCTATTTGCTTAACCATAGATTATCTCCACCAGTCGTAAGTCATAATTTTGGTAATTAACATAATCAGCACAGGGAAACAGTTCCATTTTCTACACCAGTTTGTAAATTTGTTAGCAATGATAATATGATAATATATAAGTTAGTACCATTTTATAATTTGGATGGCCAATACAATATTTTAGATTTTGATATTAATTCTTTATTAGTCAGAAAACATGATGATAACCGACCTTATCTTGAAATTGAGATATTAGGACATTCTTGTTTGGCTCTATTAGATAGTGGCTCTAATATTTCTTCAATAGGTTCCTATTCATTACAATTGTTAGAAAACACTAATATTAATATTATGCCTATTTCTTCTCTGCAAGTCTCTACTGCAGATGGTACCATTCAGTCGATTACAGGTAAATTTAAAACTGAAATTTTAGTTGCAAATATTCGCAAAACTATTACCTTTTATATTATACCTTCCGTGCAAAATTCTATAATTCTTGGCATGGATTTTTTAAATGCATTTAATAGCACATTAAATTGTTCGGACTTTTCGTTCTCTATTTCTTCCTTTAATTTATCAACCGTAAGTGTTATTCGTGAATTTTCTAGTTTGTCTGGAATGGAACAAAAACAGTTAGAGGATATTATCTCTAAATTTTCATCTATTTCGTCTAAAGATAAATTAGGCCGTACACATTTAATGTCTCATAATATTGAAGTGAAAGTTGAGTTGAAAACTTCAACTCCTTTCAGACAGTATCAATATCTCATACCTCAAGCATGGCAAGTAGATTTAGGTAAAGAAATCGATTCAATCCTCTCCTTAAACATTATCGAACCTTCTACCTCTTCATATTGTAGTCCTCTGTGGCTTACAAAGAAGAAGGATGGATCATTCAGAATTTGTTTTGATGGTCGTAAATTAAACAGTATCACATCGAATAGGGACGCTTATCCTATCCCTCGAATAGATGTTATATTAAGCAAACTCCAGAATGCGAAATACATCCATTGACTTATCCAAGGCCTTATTACAAATTCCTTTGAGTGAAGAGAGTAAGAAATATACTGCTTTCGCTGTTAGTGGTAAAGGATTATTTCAATTTGTCACGATGCCTTTTGGTCTAGTTTCAGCTCCTCAGACGATGTGTCGTTTAATGGACTTAGTTATTGGTCCACAACTTGAACCATTTGTATTTTATTATTTAGATGATATTTTAGTTGTAACTCCTGATTTTACTTCGCATATTGAAATATTAAAGAAGTTATTTTCACGCCTTAAAAAGGCTAATCTCACTGTCAACTTGGATAAATGTATTTTTTGTCGTCCTAATCTCAAATTTCTGGGATATGTTGTTGATAGTCAAGCTTTGAGGACAGATCCTGACAAGGTAACCGCTATCAAGGACTTCCCCATACCTAAAACAACTACTCAGTTACGTAGGATCTTGGGTATGTGTGGGTACTATCGAAGATTTGTACGTTCTTATTCCACTTTATTATCACCTCTTATTGACCTCCTTAAAAATAGGAAAAAGGGTCAGACTATTACCTGGAATCCTGAGGCTGATGATGCTTTTCATCGTATTAAAGAAGCTCTTACCAGTGCTCCTGTCATGACCTCTCCTGATTTCAGTGAACACTTTTACCTCATGACAGATTGTTCTAATACTGCTTCAGGTGGTGTCCTCTTTCAGATGAAAGATGGTTCTGAGCACCCCATAGCGTATACTAGTAAGAAGCTCAATAAGGCCCAGAAAAATTACTCCCCTACTGAGCGGGAACTCTTTGGTATAATTCATGGCTTGGGGGCCTTCAGGTATTATTTAGAAGGTCGTAAGTGCACTTTGATCACTGACCATAGTTCGTTGTTGTGGATGCATTCTATGCGTAACCCATCCCAACGGTTGTCTCGCTGGATTTGTAAGTTATCAGCGTTTGACTGTAACATTGTCCACCGTAAGGCAAATGGTGTTGTAGTAGCTGATGCTTTGTCTCGAACATTTGATGTCAATCTTCTTGACTTATCCACTTTAGTTCCGGATGCGTGTTACCATAAAATGTTGGAGAAGGTTACTCAGAATCCTGGTCAGTACCCTGATTTTAAAGTAGAACATAATATCCTTTATAAACATGTTGTTAGTCCAACTGAAGCCTTGACTAATATATCGGATTGGAAAATTGTCGTCCCAACCGCAAATAGGGATGAAATTTTTCGTACTTTTCATGATAATGTGACATCTGGTCACTTTGGTTCCTTTAAAACATTTACTAGGATAGCGGAGCTATATTATTGGCCTGGTATGCGCAACTGTATTAAGAAATATATTTCTAGATGTAAAGTTTGCGCTACATGCAAGCCAAGTAATAAGCCACAAGCTGGATTAACGGGTTCTTTTAGGAACATTGACTTCCCATGGCAGATGGTATCTATTGATTTGATTGGACCATACCCTCGTAGTTATAAGGGCAATACCTATTGTTTGGTGGTCGTGGATTACTTCACTAAATTTCCATTAGTTTTTTCTCTTCGTAATGCGACGGTTCCTGCCATTGTGAAATATTTGGAGGAGCAAGTCTTTTTGTTATTTGGTGTTCCCCAAATTGTCTCTTGTGACAATGGTCCTCAATTTGTAGCTAAGGCTTTTAAAGACCTTCTAACTAAATACAAAGTTCAGAAGATCTTTTATAACGCTGCGTACCATCCGCAAGCTAATCATAGTAAGCGTGTAAACCGCAGTATTGTTACAGCCCTAAGATCATATAGTTACCATAGTTGTCCATAGTTATCATATAGTTGTCCATGAAGTTACGCAGTGTTCCCCAGCTTATTTAAATTTTGGTCGAAATGTTGCCTTATCTGGTGATTATTTTGGTTTAGTTTCAGGCAATTCCACAAATCTACCTCAAATATCAGATAAACTTCATCGTTTAGATGATCTACATACTCTACCTCCAATATTTGCAGACATCAGGAAGAAATTAAAAACTTCTTACCTTAAGTCACAGGGTCAGTATAACTTGAGGAAAAGAGATTTGCGATTCTTTGTTGGTGATCGGGTATTAAAACGTAATTTTGTTAAGTCTAGTAAAGGTGATGCTGTTTCTGCAAAATTTTGTCAAAAATACGTCCCATGTATTGTCAGTAAAGTAATATCTCCTTTAATATATGAATTGAAAGATAGTTTGTCCAACAAACGTCTTGGTCGATTTCATATAAAGGACTTATTACCAGATAATACTGTCAACGACTTAGACTCTTTATCGTCAGAAGAAGATTAACCTGACAGGATTGATTAGGTTAATTCCTCTTTCTAAATTTTGGTAATACTTGATTTGTTAATGAATAGGTAAATGATTGGATTTTGATTTTAGTCACCAGATAGACAATATGGTTATCTATTATATAATAGTTTTAGCTTCCCATACTAAATTTAGCTTTGTTGTTATTAGTTATAATATTGACGTAGGTACAGCAAATTTTTTTTGGTAAATCAAACTGGTATAGAACTGTCAACTCTTCGTACCTTATTATGTTTATATGTGTCATTGCTGTATATTGGTATACATAAATACATGTATATGTTTAGATTTGGTTTATTTGATCCTGAGGTTGTTTTTGGTAGTTCCTACAGGAAAATTATTAAAATACTTAGTAATATTCTTTGATACATTAGTTACCATTTGGTCTAAAGAACTTATCGCGTCATTTGTTTTAGATAATACAATTTTAGTATACAGTGTGATACCTAAGTTAGACTTCATTCGTTAAAAATTCAATGAAGTTAGTTGAGATAAAAGTTACGCTGAATTATTATGTAACCTTTTGTTATTTTTTTTGTATCTAACATTTCTTATGAAATTGGTTTGCCTCGCATGGCTATGCAAATACGTGGGTTCGAAACTTGTGTTATTATCACTAGTGCGCACCTGATAGGAAGCAGATTTCATGGCTCACAATTGCCTGGTTATAGATCAGATCTTAATCAATTTAAATGCTGAATCTCTATAATAGAGTGTTTAATCATCATCATCATTATTGAAGGATGTACTAAACATTCTAGTATTACAATTCAGAAATATTATATATTCTGTTGAAACATAGTCTTAATTTTATTCTCACTTCTACTATACATTTATTGTCTACCCTTTTTAGCTTTATTATCTAGTTGTGCTGATACAAATGGTAACCTCTTAGATCTCAGCCTTATTAGAATATATCTTTTGTATTCAACAATTGAATATTGTGTTTAGCATCAGCTTTCCTGGGAACTCATTTTGTTTTTATATGTAATTAGGAGTCAGGATCAATGTTCTGTTATATAGATACAAGTAACTAGTGAACATACCCTAATTTGCAGTTTCTTAAGAAATTGACTTCCTTGTTCTCTAGTACTTCTTTGATTGACTATTTATAAGAGTTATCTATTTATGATGTCTTGAGATATTGTATTAGCGATGATTTCGGGATATTTGGTTGGCTTTTTCTGGCTATTCTTATAAATCTGTTGTAGCTACAGCTATAGTTAGAGAATTCCAGAATTAGTTAACTCCATTTCGTTATGTCAGTTCTTTACTTTGGTACACTTTCTTCCTGTTGAATTACTCTTATATGTGAAACTCAACTGTTCATCTATTAGTTCATATATTACTAATATTTGGGTTGGAATACCTTACTCCAATAAGTTTGTCATTTTTGTGTAGATCTTATCTTGAATCCGATGCATAACAGATGAGCCTAATTTGGGTTGTAATCCATCGTAGGTTGTGGAACTTGATAGGGATACAATGTGGTCTGGAATTTGGTAACCTTCAATGACACGAAAGAAGTCCTAGGAAGATGATTTGGGATTCTTCCAGATGTTCGACCTAGTCAGGTTGAGTCGTTAGTAGATTCTTGATTATGTTGTATACTGACTAAGTATCCATTATTATACCTATCTACTCATGAATGGAATCAGATCAATTCACATATACTGCAGACACTTAGTCTGTTATTCCGTTCCAATGGTTCAGTTTCATGGTACCAAATATTTAGCATCTATGGAGTATATTAATTATTAGGTTGTGGTGATGACCCATGAATTTTCCTGATTGTTTCACATTGGATATGCCAATATAAATCTGTTGGCCATTGTCGGACCAATTTAGGATAAAATGCTTGCTACAATCATTTTTTCTCAGTAACTCTTATATCTATTGTGGTTTTATATTACGGTCTATATTTTGGTTTATTGCGAATTGGTTACGAAATCTACTGATTGCTTCACCTTGGATATGCTCTAAAATAAATCTGTTGTCCATGGTTGGATCAATTTTGTATAGTTCATCCCATTCGTCATTATTTTGAAGATTTGTATTTTTATTAGTTATTCAGTATAAGGTTTTAATAAACCTACTATAACTTGTGGGCATGAGTACTTATGTCATATTTAGTATATTGTATATTATAATTACCCCTCTTGCATGACTCATAATCTGTGGTTAAGTATAATCGGTCGAGTTAAATGCAAATGTGTGGAAGTTATTTGGTATATTCGGTTATATATTAGCAAGTTTTGTATTCATATATATTATTGGTATAGTGTTCTTGTTGACAATAATTTGGGGTTTTTATTTAAATCTACTTAATCAACTTGAACACAATTTTGGTTTTTAGAATGTCAGTCACGGATGGAAGATTCTGTGCATTTAATATGTTAGCTAGTATGGTCTCCTGGACACGCTATATTATTGGCTATTTTGTTCACGTCTGTGATGGATCCCACAGTGTATGATTGGTTATTGATTTGTCTTGGATATCTATAGTTACACAAAGGAAAAAAAATTGTTCTTAGGTCAATTTATTTTTCTCCAAGTAAAGGGGGAATGTAACGATAAGATTACTTTATCATTACTGAGAAATTTAAAATAACTTAATTCTGCCTGTAAGGTATGCAACCAACTATACATGTAATCGTATTATCAATTGTTTATCAATTGGTCAAACTGCTTACCTGCCGCTTCCGCTTAGCTTGGAAATGACGGAAGCCAACGATTTTAAAAGTGTAAGAACTCACTTTATATCTAACCTTTGAACGGGGCAGAAGATTGATCCTTCAGCGACCAACGCCACGAGGCTTTCAAGTTATCAGAAAAGATTTTAAGTTATTCAGAGGTGAATTTAAGTTACAGAAGGCGTTTTTTTTTTAAATATTAGAAGTTTTGGGAAAAGAAGAATTTGGTTTAATTGTTGAAATATTGTTGCGTTGGTCGCTGAAGGAAAAAGGAATATTAAAGTGAATACAATAAAGATTATTTTGGATTTGGGGTAATGAATTTCAGTTTAGTTTAGTTGGAGTTTTTTTTTTGGTTTTCCCGGGTATTGGAGTAGCTGTTCAGTTTATTGCTAGAAAAGTGGGTTTACAGCTTTCACCCGGACGAGTCCCAGCGGCGTAAGGCGTCCGGAAGAAGAACCTTCTCGGTTTGAGAGTAGTCAGGTTCTTTTTTTATTGTTTTCGTACTATTTTAAAAATAAGTTACTTAAATATTGTTTAAACTTTTAGTGAGTGAACGAACCAAAACTTAATAATAATTTTAGTCAATTTTCATAATTCATATTTGCGCATCATTATATATAACATTTAATTTTTTCTTAACATCATTTGCTTATTTTTTTGTCATTAAATATTTTAAATATATATATATATATATATATATATATATATATATATATATATATATATATATATATATATATATATATATATATATATATATATATATATATATTAGTAATAACAGGGTAGGGGTGGGGATTTTAATACACTTTTGTAAGGTCATTTGTGCACAAAGGTCCATTTTGTATTTTTACAGCCCTACTGGTAACGTCACTGATTCATCTAGGATCTGTTCCTTTCTGAACAGACCAATTTAAATATATCTACAGGTTATCTGATTGGAATCAACTTAGAAATTGTCAAACTGATACATTGTGTTAAATATAGGGAGGGGTTATAATTGTTTGAATATATAAATATGTTGGTTGTCAGTAAATTTTGTTTTAATTAATGAATAAAACTTCATAATAAAAGTTCATACTTTTCTAGTACATTAGGGAATGTAAATATATTGTATAAAAAAAAGGGGTCAATAGGATTTTGTATGATAAGGGTATTTAAAATTAAATATATATATATATATATATATATATATATATATATATATATAGTTCACTACTACTAGTACTAGTAGTAGTGAACTAGTGAGTGAACTAGAAGTGACTAGTGAGTGTAGTAGTGTCTGGGGGCTCGGGAGACTGAGACCTCGGAAGCCCTGAAGAAGACATCAGAGAGGATGTCGAAAGCTCGGCAAAATGGATATCGACGCGGTTCAACCCGGAAGACTGGTGAGTTTAATATTAATTTTTATAATAATATTAATCTTAGCTCTAAGTTTAATATATATATATATATATATATATATATATATATATATATATATATATATATATATGTGTGTGTGTAAATGTTTTCGATGGGTTGGAGGGGCTATAAGAGGGGCTATTGGTTAACTATTTATTATCTCGAGCTTTCAATTGTGTTTACAATTATTATCAAGAGCTGGTAAAAAAGACAAAATATCTTACAAAAAAGAAAAAAAAATTTTGTTAACTCACATAATAAAATTAGTTTGGGAAATAAAATTGCTGCAAATACATTTCAAAAAGAATTAATACTAAAACGCCTTATCTAATAAATTTCTCCCTGAAATTTTAATAATTTTGAAAACATTTTCTTAACAAAAATCATTGAATTTATAAATAGTTTAAAGTAGCGACCAATTACAAATAAGTCTCAATGTCATAAATGCTAACTTAAAAATTTTTACTTTTGACAATTATATTGCCAAAAATAAAATTTTGTTTAAAAATTCTTTTTTGTTTAGTAACAACAGAGACGAAGATTTATTCACCATTGATAGATGTCTGAAAAAATGTAATATATATATATATATATATATATATATATATATATATATACATCTAGCGGTTAATGTAAGCTCCGTTCTAAAACGGTATTATACTAACTCCAGTAGAATATACACCGTGTATTTTATTATCTAAGTAGCGCTTTATGTAGACTCCGACCAACACGTAGGATTAAGTGGACTCCACAAAAGTATAAACCATTTTTGGGATCCGTATTTACGATATTGCATATATTTCTAAACTCCTGCGATGTTGCCAATAATTGTATTAGTAGTAGATTTTCAAATTTTACAGCAGATACCTTCTGGAACTTGAAATTTATTTAAATATCCATCAATTTAATCATGGAGGAATTTAAGGACTATTTGGCTAATTTATGTAGTTAAATATAAATTGTTAACCGCCATATACCTTTATTTTACTTTTTAGTTTTAATAAGCAAGGCGGTAATTTATATTACTTTTATATATTTTCAAACATAAGAAAGTGTGTATTATAAACTTGGAAAAGCGAAAATCTCCGTTTTTATTAATTAGTATTTTTTATTAAAATGCATTGGCACTAAAACATTTAGTACATACATGTACATATATCAAATAGAGTAATCGTGTAACAGTTTCTGAAATTAGAAGCCCCTTCGGTATGATTATAAAGTTTGTTACCACAAAAAATCTACTAGCATACACAGAGATGAGAGAGACCTACACAGAAGAAGATTTATTTTTAGCGAATGACAGGGCCATTTATGTAGCCAACCATTGGAAATACAAAATTTAAAGCTGTTGGTGTTCCGGACACGGAAAGTAAAGTAAGTACAAAAAGGGGTAAAAGTAAAATGAAAAAAAAAAACTAAAATACTTATATAACATGTAGACCTGAAAGTGCGCCGGAGGGTTTGAAATAAGAATTTACCTAAGGAATGAAATAAGATTTTACCTAATATAAAACAGATCTGAAAGAGAATAAAAAACAGATCAAAGAATTAATAGAGATTAAGTACATCCTTAAGTAACATATCTCAAATCCGCCTGCAGTTTTTTTGGGTAGATTGAGTAGCTCGACAGAACTGTTGCCGGTTCCAAGCCCAAATAAAGGAGGAGGGGGTCTACAGCCAGTTTAGCACCCTACTGATAGACTTTAAAACCATACAGCTCATAGAAACAGAATTATGCCTCGGGACAGGAATGATTTCATTACGACGACTAACGGGAGAAAGAGGACAACAAATTTGTGGTAAACGAGAAATACACTTCGCATCGGTGCTTTGAACGTAAAGTCTCTACAAGAGAGCAGAAAATTACAAAAGAGCTTGTAGAAAAAAAAATATAGACATGTGTGCGTTAAAAGATACAAAGAAAAAAGGAAAAGGGTCAAATTATTATAGATGACCATCTCATGATTTACAGTGGTGTTGCCAAAGAAACCAGAGCCAAAGAAGGAGTCGCTCTGTTAGTACACAAAAATTTTTTACACCAAATATAAAAATAGTAAGTGTAAAAATTATACTGGATGTTAAACCTCTGCATGTGGTAGCAATTCACTTCCAGAGAACAACAAAGATACCACCACAAGGGAAAACTTCTAGGAACACCTTCAGACTGTAATAAACGAGACCCCAAATGATAAATATATAATCATTATGGGTGATTTTAACGCCCGTGTTGGCAATGATTTAGTTCCAGCGATAAAACAGCGATATAACGAAAATATCAGAAATGAAAACGGAAACCTTCTAACGGACCTCTGCAGCAAAAACCAGATACGTAATAATAATACATTTTTCCCTCACAAAGAACAATACAAATACATTTTTGAAAACAGTAGAGGACAAAGATCTATTATAGACTATATTCTGTTGAATAGATAGCACTAACATCAGCAGAAATAGGAAGCGATCACAAATTGGTATTGTGCCGAATGAAAACACATATATGTGATAACAAAACACCGAAATACACCACAAAGATAAAAGTCGAAAGCTTACAGGATGACTCGACAAGATACCTATTCCAGAAAAGAAGAACCGAGAAAAACAGAAATACATATATCACAGAAAGTGATGGAGTCGAAGAAAGCTGAACAATACTTAAGTCTAATATGTTAGCCTCGGCCAAGAAAGTTCTCGGTAAAAGAAATATAAGTAAAGTGAAGGAAAAATGTAAAGAAAACAAAAAAGCTTACCTGAAATACATGTCAACCAAAACACAAGAGGCATAACATAATTACAAGACAATTAGAAACGTAACACATGCACTTATAAGAAAAATAAAAAATGGTCACTGGGAACGTTTTTCGAAAAAAATGGAACATAATTTTTCTCGTCTGCAAAAGGAAATATAGCGCTTCATCAGACGTCAAAGAACGGAGGTAAAGTAACTAATAGAACTAAAATACATAAAAAATGATACGTGGATTGACTACCTAAAAAAGCTATATACAGGAGAAGAACAAACGACGCTAGAACCGGAAACATCAGAAATTACAACATATAAAGAACTTAATATAAATGTACAGGAAGTTTGGAAAATACTTGAAAACCTGAGGAACAGAAAAGCAGCAGGTCAAGACGAGATACCAAACGAATACTGAAATATTGTGGAGCAGCAATGACAGAACAATTAACAATATTAATTAATAAAATTATAAAACACAATAAAATGCCGGAAGAATGGAGAAGGAGCGAACTAACTCTACTATATAAAAAAGGAGATAAAAACAGACAAAAAACTACAGAAGTATAAACTTGTTAAATACTACGCTAAAACTTACAACTAAAATTTTACAAGTGCTAATTAATCACAATATAAGTTTAGCAGATGAACAACCGGGTTTTTTAAGTGGTAGATCGTGTACAGATGCAAAATTCGTTATAAAGCAAATTACTGAGAAATCACTGAAGTATAATAGACTAGCATTTCTGTGTCTGATTGACCTAAAGAAAGCGTTTGACAGAGTAAGACTGAAAGATGTAATCCATCTTCTGTATAATAGAGAAGCTCCCCTAAATATTATAAAAACTATCGAAAACATCGACCAAAACAACAAAATTGAAGTCAGAATAGAGGGACAACTTACAGAACCTATAGAAATAGGCAGCAGAATAAGACAAGGGGATTCGTTGAGATTGAGCCCCATGCTCTTCAATTTGATCATGGATCAAATCATCAAAAGCGTTAACAAACGAAGAGGATACAGAATGGGAAACAAAGAAATTAAAATACTCCGTTACGCAGATGACGCAATATTAATAGCCCAAGATGAAGATAGTCTGCAAATATTGGTCCACAAATTTAACATAAGAGCAAAAGAATTTAATATGACAATCTCATCTCAGAAAACTAAAACCATAGTAGTCAGCAAAGGACCACAGATGTAAAATAGAAATTGATGGCATTAGCAGAAACAAGACCCGACACAGCCACAACGCAAAGAATAATGGACGCGGCAGAGATGAGAGTACTGAGAAGAATTACAGGAAATACTCTGAGAAATCGAAAAGAAAATGTAACGTATAGTGTATAAATGAATGGATACAAAATAGAAAAAAAGAATGGAATAACCACATAGGTAATGGAAATAAAATACCTGGCATTATGAATTTATTATGACAATTTCATCTCAGAAAACTAAAACAATAGTAGTCAGCAAAGAACCAACTAGATGTAAAATAAAAATTGATGGCATCAGTATTGAACAAATAATGAAAATAATATACTTGAACTTTATTTTACTGTAGTTTTGAAATTTTAAACTTTCTAGTGGGTATCTTTATGTCTTTATTACCAATTGTTATTAACATGCGTTTACACAACGTTATAACGTTGTGTATTATAAAAGTATTCTATTTCTTTTTATCGTAGTAAGTCATTACTCAGACAAAATATTTTGGTGTCTTATGGTATTGGTAACTTGATTCTGTAATAAAATTCATGGCAGACGACAAGCGGTTTCATAACCACTAAACATATCTATTTCTTTATTGTTTCCGTATATATTATGTGTTACAGTTATGATATTATGTTCGGTCTAATTGTTTTAAAAACTTTGTCGCTTGTATAAGCTTTAACTTTAATAATAATTTTATAGACCTTAATCATTTAGAAGTAAATGTATATATAATTTTTTTTCTGTCACTTTGTTTAAATATAGTTCTTATTATATATATGAGCAGAAAATAACACTTATTTCAGTTCGTACGATTTGCGGTAATTTATTTAATGTTAATTCTGGAATTTCACGTTTATACTCAGTTTCTGTTGTTCCGCTTATTTATCTGAGAGATGTTACTTTTTTTTCTTGTTATTATTTCTCTTTATAAGCAATTTTACTTGTTCATTGGTGGAATAATACCTCTATGGAAGGTTATCACTTCATTTTTTGCGCGATCGTCCGATACTTCTTCTGCCGATTCATGACTTATCTCTTCCAATTTTGACGTCACGGGTCTCCTCCATTCTGCTTATGTAATTATTCCATTCTTTTTTTCTATTTTGTGTAAATTCATTTATACACTTTACGTTACATTTTCTTCTAATGTCTTCACTTCTCTTTTGATTTCTCAGCGTATATCCTATAATTGTTCTCAGTACTCTCATCTCTGCCGTTTCCATTATTCTTTGCGTTGTGGCTGTGCCGGGTCTTGTTTCTGAAGCATATGTCATTATTTGTCTTACACTGGCTTTATAAATTGATATCATCTCAGTGTTAATGTGTCTGTTTAGCCATATAGTGTTATTAAGGCATCCTGCCAGTCTATTTGCTTTTAGTACTTGATCTCTCATTTCTTTGTCCAGGTCTCTATTAAGTTTTTTCTAATTCCACACTAATAGTCTCCTATTTGATAGTTCACCTATTCACTCAATCGTTATAGGTTTATTAGAAAAAAATCTGTATATCCTAATAATTAATATATAGCTTATACCGCTATAGTTTGTGCACTACATTTTTTCATCCCTTTTGTGTATGGGTATGCTTTTCAGCAAGTTGGTACTTGCTCTTACTTTTAAATTGACAGGTTAGCTGTTTAACTGCCTATACTGAACTTTCTTCTTCATATTGCAAATATATATAAAAATTAATAAAAACCACTCTGACATACCATTGACTGAAATATTGGAGACCCTATATTATTCAATCAATGGAAATACTAAGATCACACGGGGGGAATATTATGGGTTATTTCTGGTTTCGTCATAATTTACACTAGTAAGTAAGTAAGTTCGTGTAACCTTCTGGCCAAGGTCTAGTGTTAGGGTTTTCAGGTCGCGCAAGCGCCCCTAACATGACTTAACGACTACTTTCGTAGCCGGGACCGACGGCTTTACGTACCCTCCGAAGCACGGTGGCAGCGCAGTTAAATTAGAAATTGAAAATTTTGTCGGTGCCAGGATTCAAACCCGGGCCCTCCAGCTTGTTAAACCAGTAACACAGCCACTGAGCTACGGCTGCCACATAATTTACACTGAAAATACTAACAAGAGAGTGCTCTCACTTCCACATGTTAAAATTGATATATAGTACCAACAGATGCTAGTTATATACCATCAGTACTAATAAAATGGAAACTATTAAATTAATATCAATTTCATTTAATCAAACGTACTAACCTTAAACATGGTCATTTAAGGAAACACCTCAAAAATATTGACAAAAAATTAAAAATAGCTTAAGCGTTATACAAGTAACAGAGCAGCAAAGCTCACAGCATGAGAATATTGCCTCGTACTTTTATATAGCAATTTGTTCTCACAATTTTATAGTTTTCTGAAAAATGAACTCCGATTAGAAGATTAAAACGTCAAACAAAATGTAAAAACCTATTCATATTTTGTGATACAAAATCTTCAATTTCGATATTGAATATTCTTAATAAATGTATAATCTAATATTTAAGCCTGTTTATGTTTTACAGACTTGAAAAACACTAAACAGACAAATATTTATTCCTTTATGTACTAGGTTCTAAAAAAAGTGTACTCAAAACAAATAAATATTATCTACCAAGTGTTTTATTCCAGTTTCATATGAAAGCACCAGATATTAGATATGTATTATAAATTTCGTCATAGGTGCAAATTTGAGATAAAAACCAAATGATAGAGCATATAGTGAAATATAAATATCTTAGAATACCTGTATCGAGCGAGGATAAGATAAGGTTATTGATAAGGAAAAAAAGACCTATCGCTGAGGAAGTGAAAAAGTAATTGGCAAACGCATATGAAATATGCATTACAATCTATCATGATACACATATATTCGTACTGCAGAAACAAGACAATTAATAAACACGTTAAGGGAATCTTAATAATAAGCAAAATTTAACTTTTAATGCACAGAAGAAATAATGATATGCAGAAGAAACACAAATTAAAAAACGTTATCCACTTATTGTACGCAAGAGAGATACCTCTAGGAAAAATCAAAACGACCGAAAATATATACCAAAATAACACAATAAAAGTAAAAGTAGAAGAAGAACCAACCGACCCTAATAAAGCTGACAATGGGATAAGGCAGGGATATTTCCTGAGTCCTCTATTGTTCAACCTGATTATGGATGAAATAATAAAAAAGTAAGAACTAAAAGAAGATACCAAATGGAAGAAAAACAAATTAAAATTGCTGTGCAAACAACGCAATACTACTCTTTCAAAATGAAGATGATTTACAACGTGTGCTGCACCAATTTCATATAACTGCCAGAAAATTTAACATGTTAATTTCCCCAAAAGAGACAAAATTCATGGTTACAACAGCAAATTTACTAAGATGTTAATTGGAGCTGAAAGGTCAGATAATAGAACAAGTGATGGAGTTTAAATATCTAGCCATCACATTATCTAGCTACGGAAAGCTCGAAACTGAAGTGGAAGATCCAGTGAATAGAGCAAACAGAGCCGCAGGCTGACTAAATGAAACAATATGAAGCAATAAAACTATCGGGAAAGAAACGAAAGGCAGAATTTACAAAACAGTCATCAGACCAATGACATACGCGGCAAAAACAAGACCTGACACAGAGAGGACAAAAAGGATATTAGAAACAGCAGAGATGAAAACACTTAGAAAAATTGATGGTGAGCCACTATGGGACAGAGCTAGAAGTACAGATATACGACGTAGATGCAAGATGGAGAAGATCAAGAACTGGTTAAGAAATAGAAGAGTAGAATGGAACGATCATATAAGCCGAATGACAACAAATAGAGTAGTAAAGATGGCAAGAGATGGTCAACCCGTAGGAAGACGATCAGTAGGAAGATCACGAAAACGATGGAACGGCAACTTACTGGAGGCACATTGAAAAATGACAGTCATGTCTATATAAATAGAAGAAGAAGAAGAAGAAGATACACAGGATAAACATTAAAATTGCTGCAAGAAAGATAAAATAAATCAGTCATATTAATGTAGAATAGCAGAGGACAGAGTGTTTAGAGAAAATAATGAATCAGTCATATTAATGTAGAATAGTAGAGGAAAGAGTATTTGTCATAGCTTTGGACAAGTGCCCAATTAAAAAAAGAACACAGGTCGTTCAAAAAAGACGGAACTCTAAAAAGAAAATAGAATAGATTTAAAAAAATAAAAGCATAAACATGTCTTTTCCTACTTTTTTAATATTGAAAATACGTAAATAGAACATTGAATTAAAATGTAATCTTTGATAATCTCTGATAAACCCATCACCTGAACAGTGGCACCGATATATGTAGTTGAAATTGTTTACACTTATTTTAACTGTTTATTTTGTTATTATCTAGATATGAGTTGCGACCGATATCACAAACTTATTTATTTTTCACAAAGAGGCTCTTTAATACCTAAAATTATTACTATACAAATCTGATTCGAAATATCGTCAAAAAGTAATACACGGCATGTAAAATTTAAATTTTTAATAAAAAGTAAAAGATTAGGTATTACTTATGGGATTCAAAGAACGCGCGTTAAGGAAGATTGAAGTACTAATAAGATCACCGCAATCGGGCATACCCCGGGTAATGATTAATTAATTAATCGGCTAATTCTTCAGTCACCCCTTTAATATGATTTTGTCAAATTGGTCCTTTTTAGAACCAACTATTCTAATAACATATGTCTATAACTGTTAAGGGTATATCTAGAGATCAAGAAACTTTACTTTACTTAAACTTATCAGACATATGAGCTAAACACGAATGTAACTTATCTCTAGTGCAGGAAACACATATAGGGTCTAACCTAGGGTATTTGGTATATAGCTGATCGCTGAAAACCAGATCATAGATATAGACATGCTATTTCTGTCGCAAAAGAAGCAAAGAATAACTTAAAGTAAGAAAGGACAAAACCAGTCAGCCGAGAGAACCTTTTAACGATATTGAGCTTGGATCCACCATCTACATATTTATTGAAAAATAATATAACTACCGACATTGAGGATCTGAGCACAAAGTTTATTACGAAACCTGGACCAAAAACACTCTACAATGGCTTATCCGCATGATGAACAACTGTATTCAAATTATGGAGATAGCCAAAATTTAGAGACAAGCCAAAGTTGTTACCTTGCTTAAACTTGGCAAAAAAAAAGACGGGTACGAAAAATATCCGGTATCAGGGGTGGTATTTTTCAACCAATTTAAGACACCTTAAATTACAGAATATTTCTCCAAAAACTATATGATATCCCCTTAGATAACAAGCTCACTTACATTGTCTGCGTATGCCAACATAAGATATTTTATATTTTTAATATTTTTTGTATCACTCACTGGTAAGAGTAGCAGATGAAGAACGGTCTCGCTTGGGGTAGCATAAAGGCACCTACACTGTATAACATTTACACAAACAAACGATCCATACCGGTAGATACTAGGACTTCTATTATATAGACGAGACACCTATTATTGCACAATAAAAATAAACTATGAATAAATTTTCAGCCAAAACCCCTGAAAAACTCGTGGGTGCTCCTTCAATTTCCTTAACATAGACGTTTTCACAAAACTGAACATCCAATCTTGTCATAAAATCATTGAACTGTAGACTTCCTATAAATTCCTTGAAAATAGTTTGTATCACACCGGGTCAGTCATAGATTATTGTTTAAAACTAAAAGGTAAATTGAGGACCAGAAATAATATTCTTCGCAAGCTTGTCAGCTAAAAATGAGGCGCACGTCCTTCCGCCCTTAAAACATAGACGCTTGTACTATATGCTTCTGCTGCCAAATATACCTTGTTAGACAAATTAACCATTCTTTCTTTTTGTGCACACTACTACCCATTTTAACACAAAAATATCTATTGTAGCACTTAACCATATTTATTTTGAGATAACCTTCTATCGAGATATCACATGTAGTACACAAATAAGACCAGAACTAAAATATTAAAAAAGTTTTATACAATATATCGCAGAAGATTGAATAAAATAAAAGTAGTTTTTATTAATCAGATGCTTACATAAAATGTACCGTTCGCGTCATAAAAAACTGGTACAACTCTTATAACCGAAAATCGTGTTTTTTAAGTTGTGTAAATTTAGCTTTTCACATGTGTCATTCCACAGACCACTAATAACATCTGTGTGTCATTCTAATTTCGAAGGCAACGTTGCCAGTTAAACGAAAATATTATATCAAACCAGCTAAAAGCAGGGCTGTGCGACAGGACGCAAGTTTTTAGTATATTAAAAACTAAAACAATATCGAGCATTCTCGATCAGTCAGTCACATTTATATTTAAACATTTATTTAAACATACATCTCAAAAAATTCTATTAATTTTGAAATTTTCCATTATCTCAGTACCCATACATTGATTCGTGTTTAATTATAATTTATGAAAATATTTCAATTCAAAAATAATGATAGGTAATAAATCTAGACATGACTTTAAATTATTGTGTTTAATTTCAAATCGAGAGGTGTGATTGGTTTCTCGTAAAGTGTAGCACAAAACTGTATTGAGTTGTGGAATACTACAGTAAATAAAACCCACTGGACACACATCTTTAAAAATTCATTTTGACAAACTTGTCAAATGTGACTGATGACAAGCAATATTTTTTATGTTTAATTTTTATGTTTAATCGTTCGGATATGTTCGGGAAGTTTTCACGCACTGATAACATCAGATACTAAACCAACATTTTTCAGTTATAAGAGGATTTTTTAAGACAGACGATGATATCTTACTCCGCTTAATTTTATTCGCATTATCATTTATACACTGTAAATCATTTAATTTTGAAAAAAATATGCATGTCAATGGGTAGGTAAATGTTTTTTGTTTACATTTTATACATAATAATGTAAAAAAGTAATAGTCTGTTTATAGATAAAAACGGATTACAATTAGGGTGTAGATTCAACCTCCATAAGGAACATTACAGTGAGATATTGGATTGTAATGTAATACTGTCACGTTTTGATAAGCATTTTTCTACGTAGGATAAAGTATAATGTTAGTTTTTCACATTTATCGTTTATGTAATAAATAATAAATCAATTTAAGTAGTTTGCCTGTTACTAAACTTATTGACATAACATGCAGTCAACAGTTTGTGTTCGGTAAGTAATTAAGTAAAGTATAAAATTACAGTAGATGCATTCCAATGTTCCCTGTGCCAATATCCCACGTTTAAATATCGTTCAACATTTTGGACATTAACTTAATCCTCTCTCTGGTTATTAAATTTATTAGATACGTTTTTTTGTTGTTAATAATAAAAATAATACCTATCTAAATACTTTATACATTTTTGAACGTTATTTTTTACGTTTTAAGTTTTATTTAAATTTACTGAAATTCCGTTATCTGTGATGGCAACAACGAATTGATTCACGAACCATTGTGTCCAGTCTGAACACAGGTTTACATTGGGGAAAAAAAGTGTACCAATTTTATATGACGGGAAGTGTACAAAGACACTCACGTAAATAAAATATATTACGAAATTTCTGTAATTAAAAAAAACATCAAGTCCGGCATTGAACTAATAAAATTATATTAAATGAAAAAACAACATCTTTAAAAATACAGAAAAAATAAAATTTTCTATGCAAGCGAACATTCCATTCAATAATAAGCCCAAATCCTTTTGTATCTTCATACCTGTTTTTTAAAGAACCAGTTACATTTTAGTACGTAGTTATACCAGGTAATATGATATCCTCTGTTACACAGTGTTATGCGTATGACATTCCACTGTCTACAAACAGTAGATAAAAATAAGGAGCCCATATAAACCGTTCAGGGTATATGTTGAAAATATACGGTATAATCGCACAGTTGCCAAACTCTCAGAGCTTAGTTAAACCGATAAACGTATGGTTCAAATATACAATGAAGAAGATCTGAACGACCCCTATAATATATACACGTGAACTAAGCGATATACATTTATGATACAGGGGTATTTACGGGCTCCAAAAAATTTTGATAAATTATTAAACTCTACATGCTGATGAATCGACTGAACCAATATTACGGAATTGTCAAGTGAGCTCCGTATATCGGTATCCACTTGACCACGGAGCTCAATTGAACCTGAATTTTAACATGGGCGGAGTTCACTTAATGCCGTAGATATATATATATATATATATATTTATATATATATTCGGAAAATTAAATAAAAATGTGATATTTTTCAAGTTTCATATATAAATTATAAAGAAATAATATATAATTATAAATTTTGCTTAGATTTTAAACTTCTGATCTTTGTTTAAATTATTATAACTTTTGCTAATACAAACCATTTCCAAAAAAGTCTTTTAGAATTTATTACTTTCACCACATAAAATTTTAATGTTATCAAAATCTATAATATGGTCTTTATCGATTACATACTCTGCCAAAGCACAAGATGGTTTTTTATTTCTACAATCACTTTTGTGAGAAATAATGCGATTTGAAAGATTTCTTCCGGCCTCACCAACATAGTCAGCTTCACACTGAGTACAACTAATGCTGTATACTACATTCGTTTTTTCAAATTTGTCTATAGGATATTTAGTTTTGGAATATAAAGATGAAAAAATAGTTTTGATGTTCTTTGTTGCTATTTTTATATTTTTAATAACCTTTAGTGTTTGTATTAATTTAGGTGTTAATGATGGTATAAAAGATAGTGAATGATAATAGATGTTTTGATTGTTAGATAAAATGTTTTGAGATTTAGCAAAAAATGGTGTTAAGTTATTTATATTAACAATATTAGAAAAAAGCATCCTATGTAGCATATCTCTAGGATAAGAGTTTTCAATTAAAATATTTTTTAACAATTGAAGATCTTCATGTAGGTAATCTAGATGAGAAAGTTTTAAAACACGTTCTTTTAATCCTGTTATAAGGTTCATTTTCATCTTATTTGGATGATGAGAGTAATAGCTTATAAATCTATTACTACATATCGTCGGT
Source organism: Diabrotica undecimpunctata (assembly GCF_040954645.1). Lineage (NCBI taxonomy): Eukaryota > Metazoa > Arthropoda > Insecta > Coleoptera > Chrysomelidae > Diabrotica > Diabrotica undecimpunctata. The sequence continues at coordinate 70,641,765 of NC_092808.1, forward strand.
GCAATGCCACACCCACGAATGTGCAAAATGAGCGTTAGGAGATATTCAACTTTTAAACTTTCAATTAGTTGACAAAATTCAGGATTTAATGCGAAATTTTTTTTGTACTTTTAATATCAGATGTTATGGTTATATTTTAGAAATATTATCAGAGATTTTTGAAAATATCCATTATTTTTCGGAAAAAGCTACATTCGTGATTGCGGCATTGTAGTTTTTGTAATAAAATGCATATACGTGAAATTATATCAACCTTTATTATGGTAATAGTGGAACAAAAAGTACCTTCTAATAATGAAAAATAATAACAATAAAAAAGATAGAAGTAATAACATACTTAGTAAAAGACTTCATATTTTAAAATAATTTAATTCTCGTCTGAATCCTCGCTTTCATTTGGCTCCGGTAAATTGTCCTTTATATTTTAATCGGCATTTATAGAATTATAAAAGTTATGATAGTTCGTTGGAATTGTTAAATCATTACACATTTTCTGCAGATCTTTATATTTAGCAATCGCAATTGGCAACTGCTCATCATAAGCTTTCTTCAAGTCAACGTTTTTGGGTCGACCACGACTTTTCATGCAGTTTACTTGTTGAAATTCATCTAAAAAATTTTTTTTATAGGACATTGTCACCATGGCATCGGTTTTAATGTATCGTAACCAGCAAACTTGTTGCCAAGGAATTTGGTTCAATGTATAGTTCTGTATTCCAAAGGACTTGAAATCAAAGACGTCATCAAACATTATGAATCTGACTTCAAATGGACGTGGATGTGTTCGAGCATTTCTTATTATCTGAGCCCAACCTTCTGGTGAATAAACAGGGACATATTTTGATTTTTGTTCGATTTTCGAGTGGAGTGAATCACACTCCATCTCGGTATGCCCTGTTTCAAAAAACTTGTGATCAATCGTTTTTAAAGTAGTATGATCCGTAAGAAGTTTCAAGCACATAGCAGCAAAATGTGAATTTCTTTGTTGCCCGCCACACCCGTCCGACATCATTCGAACCTCAGTAATGGTTGGTTGATTGATAATGTAATTGTACATACACGAGGATATCTCGTTTGACCCCCTTTTTCCTTGGGTTTCGTCCCAAAGGTAACAGATTCCGTCCTGATTTCCTAAGTTGTAGAGAGTCAGGTTGTAAATAGCAAATTTTCGTAGGTAAAATATTTGTCCTGTTGGACCCTTTGGAGTCGTAAGCACTGCTTCGAGGTCAAAGTTAAACGATAGTACCTCTGGATTATTCTTTGAAATTTCTTTGTCTTCGTCTCTAGCCTCACGAGCTAATTGCTTCCTTAGCATGTGTTCGTGATGAGCCTGTTCGTGTGTTATTTTTTTCTCCTCTGTCAAATTCGTATATTTTAAGCACTTTTTACAGTGGTCTTTTTTGGGTTTATGGAACCCCAAGTTATAAGTTCTTAACACTCGTCGATATTTTTCGAAAGAAACTGGATGGACATTTAATTCTGAGCACTTTAATTTGTACAATTTGTGCATAATAGAGACGTTTAGTGCAGAATCCAAATACCTTTTGGTACTAGAAGCCCTACAGTAATGCGACTTCACCGCTGGAAATGATAGAATGTGCTCACGAATCAGAAGTTCATCATCATCTTTCAATTTATTATGTGGGACATGTTTTCCGCGATTTTCTTTTTCAACTATGCCGCTACAAGAAAGCTTTGCCACAGCTCCGCGCATAAATGCATCTGTTACATTCAGTGTAGCCATAAAAAAGGCCCGGCATACTTGCCTTTTTTCCCCATTGACAGTAAACGAGTAATTCATGGTATACGTTCTTCTTGAATTTTCAATGTTTCTAGTGATTCTCTTTTTCTTTTGTTTATCAATATGACCATTTAAGAAAACTCGTTGATTATCCACCGAAATCATTTGGCGGAATTCATTATAAATTTTGCGTCCGTGTTCCTCGTTGATTAAAGTATCACATTTGTGGTTTTCTTTACTAGAACACGGGGATGGCAACATGGGACGTGCTGGTCTCTCTTTACTTCTAGAACAAACATAAGACTCTCCTTTTAATCTTTTTTGTTTCCTTATGTTTTTCTTCCAAGCGTTTATGTTTTTCTTCTTCCTCTTAGGGCCCCCACCTTAAAAGAAAGAAAAATAGGTTTAGAATAATTGTAAGTTAGCGTCACACCTTTCTTAATAACTTACTCAATTTATTGTCCGTTATTTCATTCTGATTCAATCTGATTCTGATGTTGAATCGCTAGAGCTCGAGCAAGAAGAGCAGGAAGAACTGCTAGAAGTTGAGTCCTCTTCGGGATTATAGTTATCTGATGAAGAGTCAGAAAGGCTTCTCTTGTTTGAAGCCAGTTCGCAATCGAAGGTCGGTCCCCTACTGGAGCTACCAACAATCTCTACTAAAGATTGCGCTAAAACAAATTCTTTGTTGTACTTATCAGTAATGTAAAAATGTATGATAAAATGGTAGTACCTTCTAGTTGGTTCTCTGAAACCGATGGACACAGTATTCTTTTATTATTTGGTATAGAAGCAGAAACGTCTGATGTTCCGGGTCCATTTTTTTGTTTATTATTGCATTCTTCATTAATTTTCTTTGGTATCTAGTAGAAAAAAAACCTACATTAGTCAAATCAATCTGGCCTTTCAAATACTAAAAAAGAGCAAACTTTATAGTAAAACTAGTTGCCAAATGGACGGCTAAAGTGCAGTACCTCCTATATTTTTTTGGAAAATTTTGCAAAAAAAATAAGAAATTATTTTTTTCCGTATTACATTTCTTTTGCAAGCGGAACTTGTAAAAACTATTTTTTTATGCGATTGCCCTCGAAAAAATTTAGCTTTTGCGTTAACTGCAATTTTTTTTAATAATACGTTATTCTGCAATCTTGCCTTCGAAATTCTTTTTTCTACCAGCCAATCACCAAAATGTTATTTCCATAAGGGCATGTTAACATCTACCTACCTTCTGTTCATTTTCTTTTGCTGAATCCAGACGTGACTGTCTCAAGTTTTCAAATATTTTAGCCGTGTGGGCGTTCATTTTTACACACAAAACTGAGAAATGTCTAGTAGAAACAATACAACGAATGTAAACTAAATCCAAAATCCACACCGCCACAAACACGTAAGTGTCACTTTCGCGATACGCACGTCGTAGTTTAACTTAATCACTACTCTGCCACAAACACGAAGTGGTACATACGCGATGCACACATTGCAAATGATCAATACAGACTGACTTTCGTGAAAGTGCGCATTTCATTCCCACCATCTTCTAGTCTTCAATAACATTCGTGGTTGCGGTAGAGTGTAGGAATGAATGGGACATTATTAGTGGTGTACTTAGGTGAAAAATAAAAATTTTGCACATTCGTGGGTGTGGCATTGCACCGACGATATGGGTTTTCTGAACCATCTGGTTTTCAACATATTGTCTGTATTTCTTACAATTCTCATGTCAAGGAATGGTAGAGAATTATCTACCTCTTCCTCAACTGTAAATTGTATATGTTGATTATGATTGTTGAAAATGTTGATTGTTTCATGAATTTTGTGTTTAGGAAGTGCCAAAACTAAATCATCTACATATCTTTTAACAAAAGAAATGAAAAAAGTGCAATTGTTGATACAATCACTGATAACATCATCCATGACATAGCTACTTAGAATGGGTGAAAGACTAGATCCCATAGGACTACCAAAAATTTGTTTATAAAAGACACCATTAAATATAAAAATATTAGAATCAAAAACAAAGTTGATAAGTGTTTTGAAATGTAATAAGTCAATATTAGTGTGTTGCGAAATCTCATTATAATGTTTTTCAACACTACTTATGATTAAATCTAAAAATTAAAAACTAAAATCAAATGAATCTTTAATGTAAAAATGTTGTTTAAATTATAAGCATTAGTTAAGATGTCAGTGAGGTGCTGTGCTATTGGTCCATTAGGAGCAACATAAAGATGAAACAACTGGTCTCATAGATACAGTTGGTTTATGTATTTTAGGTAGAGCATAAAACCGTGGAGCAATAGAATTATAAATTTTGAGCTAGTTTGTTTTTTTATTATCAATAAATTTCTTTCTGTTTAATTTAGATAGTAGACAATTTGCTTTTTGTTGTAAAGTACAAACAGGAGTCCTTCTAAGTGTAGTGTAATACTTAGTATCATTTAAGAGTTCTCCAGTTTTTTGTAGGTAATCCTCTTTATACATTACAACAGTTACGTTACCTTTATCGCTTTTGACAATGTAAATTTCAGGATGGTTTTTAAAAAAAGTTTAGTTGGTACATAGCATTTATTTAAAAAATGATCTTTGACTTCTTTATGTAAAAAGTTTGTAATAAGGTTTGTACATTTAGATCTAACAACATCCTTTTGACTATCATTAAGTGGTCTGATTATTGATTCAATATCAGAAAGTAAATTAGGAACTCTAATATCAGATTTGGAAGGACATAAAGAAAATTTAGGTCCTAATGCTAGAAATTTTTTAATTTCAAAAGGAAAATGAATAGACGTTAGATTTTTAAACCATTTTCTTGAAATTATATCTTATCAAAAGCTTCTATTTTTAATTTATTGAACTTATTAATTTGTATTTTTTTGATTTTATGAAATTCTGTGTTCTTTGTCTACGATTAAATTCATGAAATGTGTGGAAGTTTAAAATATTATAAGCCTTGGTATGTAACTCTTGTAATTTTCTTTCAAAAAAATTAATATCAGCAAAAGCGATCTTAATCTCTAAATTAATAATATTTCTTCCAAACCTGTCACATAATATATATACATATATATATATATATATATATATATATATATATATATATATATATATATATATATATATATATATATATATGTATATATATATACATATATATATATATATACATATATATATATATATATATATATATATAGATATATATATATATATATATATATATATATATATATATATATATATATATATACATCCCGCTATCCTTTAGAACTCTTTTCACGTTGCAGTAATGTAGCATCACCAAGAATTGCTATCATTTTCTATTTATAAATTGTGTATGTTCGTTTAGGGCACCTTTGTAGGCTTGGCACTGTTGTCGGTTTTTTAATATTCCGATTTTTTTTATATATTTAATTTTTAGATCAAACCTACGTTTTAACATCGAGCGGTAAAATCACTGTATTTGGCATCATTTTAGAGCCAGTAGATGTTGCCGGTATTAATCCTTAAAATAATATTTTAGATACCTAAATATCGATCGGTTGTTTGGGTCAAGTTCGAATAACGACATTGAAACTACCTGCTCACAAGTTGCAGTCTCAACAGGTTTTTTTCTTCGTTTAGATGTTATATTTATTTAACCTAGATATTTTTGCCTAGAGAATCGTGTAGGGGAATATTTTACATAAATTTTAATTTACAACCTGTTTAGTCGAAGCTATCGATGAATAGTTTGAGATAAATATTATGGTTTTATGGGATTAAGGCCTTTATTATTGGTTGTGATTGTGATAATGTTTGAAATTTTGATTTCCATTCCGGAAATCGTTCTCAAACAACGTTTTTCTGTACAAAATGTGTATACACATGTTTACATAATTAGTACAATAAACAAAGCTATTGTAAAATAATAGTGGAAATCAAAACGTTAAATATTAGTTAATTAAAAATGTAATTTTCATCTCAATACCGACCAATAATTGTGGCTTAATCACATTAAAAAATAATATTTGACTTTGACCATGCCATAAGAAAGTAGTTCACGGAACCTCGCTAAATAATTTAAAAAAATCTTATACAGAAATTTAAATTCTAAATAGTATGAGGGGTAGCTGACAAAAAATTCGTAAAGACGTACAGTTGATTTTGCTTTGTTTTTTTAAACAATCTTAAAAGGCAAAAAAAAATAATTTTTTGCTTATAAAACGTTTTGTATACATTCTAAAGAAAAATAATTCAAATAATAGTTGTAGACCATAAAAAGTTTTTTATGTAGAGAAATACCAAATTTAAATACATAAATAATTGATATAATTCCAAAAAACCGTAAACTCTATGATATTATGTTTGTAGTAATTTATAAATAATGTTAATAACTTTGTTTTTGGCCTAACGACAGGCAATTATGGCAATTGATGAGTTATTAAAGTGTGCTAAATATCAAGCAGATCAAAAAATATTTTACAATTTATTCAATTTGTTTATGACAGAAAGCGATTATTTAAACAACTGTACTTGTCCAAACAGTATGACTCTACAAGTATTTTGTAACTTGCAATTGATTCTTTTCGCTTTTAGTTTTAGGGTATATTAAAAAAACTTTAACGTATTATTAAATTTTTTATTAAAAACCAGTTTGAATAGGGGACTTTTTAGTTTTTAGACCACTTCACGTTTTTTCAGTTTCTTTGACAAGTGAGGATTATCTATTCGCTTATTTTTTAATATGGGCTATGAGCAATTATCTAGTCAAGTCAACACTATAATAGAAGTTACCCATACTTTTTTAGTAGTCATTTAGACGGTTCATCTTAATTGTCCCCATATGGAACATAAGTCCGAGAAAAGTCTTAAATTCTGTTTGTGTTGTTTCTTTCCAAAACGCATTCCTCGATTTTTCTGAACGACTTTGTGCAAATATTTCGCCAGAGTCAATCAGAGTCACTTCCACCATTCATTTAATCTACATCGTCCTCGCCAGATGCTTCTAACAATGGTTGTAATTCAGCAGTGATCAATCTACGTTTATATTCACATTTAGCTTTTTTAGATGTCGAAGGCATATTATTTACATCCATCTTTTTATAAATACTCTAACTCACTTTTACGGAGGTAAGTAACAATTAAAATGTTCTACTAAAACTATCAACTTACGACTTCCAATACTATAAGGCCACTTGAGGTATAATACGTTTTTACTCAATAATAGTTCCTGTATAAGTAAAATTGTTTTTTAATGTGCTCCATTGAAGCACACTAGACATATTCCAGTTTTGCCATCACATTCTTCAGAGTATGTTTTAACTTTTTTAACTTTTCTATCGTCCTTTCTACTAGTCATGCTTCTTCTTAAAATTTTGTTACATCTTGTACACTTTCTTCTCTTTGTACTATCTACATCGCTTTGCCTGAGATGGTATTTTTGGGTGTAACTGTTCGTGAGGGTTACAACATTTCTTTATTTGCAAATGCCTTCGCGAACCCCAGTCTGAACTCAAGGATAGGTTGTCGCTTTTTTACGTTTTCTATTATTTAGCAACTAAGCATTTACTACTGCGGTATTAAATGCGGTATTAAATATTAATTCCACTGCCACTTTCCGGTACCACTTCAGAATTTTGCGTATTGGGCTTTGGTAAGAAGCCACTTAATCACTAAAATCAACACTCTTTTTCACCAAGTTCGAGAATAGTTTGTGGTTTTAGTACTTGTGTATAATTTTTCTTTTCATCTGATTAAACGAAGATATAACTATTATGTTTAAATGTTGTAAGGATTAAAACTGGTCTTTTGTCGACCCATTTTATTACTTGTAAAATCAATAATGGGGTTAAGTTTCATCGTGAGTAACTGGTTGCAATTTTTTTAATCGAGATTTTGGTTTTACATGTTTTTATAGTAAAACATCTGCACATGAATAATTCGTTTCTTCAACAATGATTTCAATTCATCGACCAATAGTCTAAAATAAGGTTTTATTACGTCGTCCGGAATATTATAAACTGGTTCTTTTTCACAAATATATTGGAAATATGGTTTACATTCTATATTTAGAAAAATCTTTTACTGCAACTCTTGTTCCCATAAGACCGTATGTTATAAATAAATATATTCCTATAAGAATTATCTTGAAAGATGAAAAAAATACAATAAAAAAGTGCAATATTAAGTGTTCTTCAAAAAATAATAAGTCATTCACGGGCGTACAGTTAAAAACAAAAGTTTTCAGTGTTCTATTGCTTGATTATTATTATCTGGTATTCTGAAAATGTTGACATTTTTTCCTGGTCTGATCTCCCTCAACTAACGTCATCTTTCTTAATTGGTGGGTTGTATTGATCAGGTCTCTTTAAGTGTTTTGTTGCTATCCATAGTGAATGATCTTCTTTAGACAATGTACTAATGTAGTGTTCAAATGTGGCATTGCGTACATCATGTAGCGCTCATCTTAATTGTCTGATTATCTACCTCTTGCTCTTTATTTTTCGACTATTAGTTGTATAATATAATTCGGAGTGTTATTTGTCTTTTCTTGATTTGGAATTGTTAATCGTGTAGCTCCATATGAAATAGTAGGAGATGAAAACGGCAGCATATTCATCCATAAAAAAAAGGAAACGCGATAAAGATATCTGAAACAACTGTTTTATGTTATAAGAGATGAAATAGTCCGAAATTACCAAAACAGGTGAACAGGGCATTATAAAGAGGAAGTAAAATTAGCTATGAAACAGTTTGAATGAGAAAAAGAAGTAAGCTTAGTAGTAGTTAACTACTTAGTATGTCGAATACATACTAAGTAGTTAACTAAAAGTGGACGTATGCAAAGAGATGTATGACGTAATCGTATGGTATTCGCTAATAATCCTGTCACGTAATATGCCACACACTTCTGTGCGTTAATTCGTTTACGCAACTAAGCCTCTTTTGACATAACATATATAGGAGCAAAGATATATACCTATAGTCCTTTTAGTGTTGATGAGGTACTTTACTGCTGATGTATTTTATTTTTCTATCTTATTGTATTCGATTGGTTAAATCCTATCATTTGAGGTACTGTACGTCACGATTGGGCCACTAAAAACAAAGATACGTAACTAAGGCCCTTTTGACGTGATGCTGTATTTGATTTCTATGTCATTGTATTCTGTTGGTTAAGTGCTATCATTTGAGGTATCGTACGTCACGATTGGACTAATAGGACCGAAGATACATAACTAAGGCCATTTTGACATGCTACTCCATTAAATTTTTATACCTCATTTTATTTTATTTGTCAAATCCGTTCATTTGAGGTACTGCACGTCATGATTGGACTAATAGAACTAAAGATACACAACTAAGGCCCTTTTGACATTGTTCTGCATTTGATGTTTCTATCCCATTGTATTATTTATGTTAAATCCTATCATTAGAGGTACTATACGTCACGATTGGACTAATAGGACCGAAGATACGTGACTACGGCCCTTTGGACATGTTGCTGTATTTAATTTTTTTATTTCATTGTTTTTAATTGGTTAAATCCTGTCATTTGAGATACTGTACGTCACGATTGGACTTATAGAAACGAAGATATATAATTAAGGCCTTTTTGACATGCTGCTATATTTGATTTTTCTGTCTTATTGTATTTTATTGGTTAAATCCTATCATTTGAGGTGCTGTACGTCGCGACTGGACGAATTGGAGCGAAGATACAATAGGTAGTTGCAATATATCATAACCCGTTGCTTTTAACCAAACATGATGCCAGAATGATTTGTAGATGAAAAATATATATATATATATATATATATATATATATATATATATATATATATATATATATATATATATATATATATATATATATATATATATTCTTAAATTTACTATTTCGTCGTGGGTAATATTATATTCAACAACGATGCCAAATTTCTGATGCTAAAATGATTGATAATGAAAGTGGGATATACATTTTCATGTATATAATGGCAGCGAGTAAACGGTAAAACCCTGAACTAAATATATATAATATTTTCACTGTACCATCATTTTAGACTCAAACATTTTCTGGAATAAACTTATATAACTCAGTAAGGGATAAAAAGAGAAAGCGGATATTTTAAAATACCAACACGGTATCAAGACTCTAATCAATGAGATGGTTAAAATTCTTGTAACAAGTACGGGAAAACAGTTATTAAGGTCTTGTAAAGTAGCGTCGATATACAGATGCTACTTTGCAAGACGATGTTAAATTGATGGTAAAAGCATAATGTATCGATGCGAAAATGATAGTAGGATGTATATATATATATATATATATATATATATATATATATATATATATATATATATATATATATATATACATTATAATTATCGGGTAAAGTGGTCTGTAATGAAAATCTTTCTTTTTTCTGAGATACTCAATATTTCGCCATTTATTTAATAGCTTCCTCAGGAGTAAACTAAAACAATTTAAACATTACAAAAATTGCGTACAAATACATTTTAAAACACTCACAGAATTTAAAAGATTTCGCAAATAAAAACTGACGTTGAAGTATTTGAAATATTGAATGTCAAGATTAAATTGTCTTAAGGCTTATCCTCGAAAATCCTAACGGTAAAATTCAGTGCGATATCTATTTTAAAAATATCTTTCTTTACAAAAACGAAATCTATTCACGAAGAATAGTCTAAACGTCATCTTGCACTAAAGTTGGGCTTTTTACCTACTTACAACCGGACACCCACCCCCTGTAGTGAAAAGCCTTGGGTCTATACAATAAAGCGAGCGGGAGGTCTTCTATTCAGTGCGATTATGGTGTAATTAGAATAATAGGAGTATACCAGAGTAATATTATTTATTAAATAATTAATTCACAACTTAACAAAGGTACATACAGGTATGTATAACAAGATATTTTGAGGTCACGGTATTGCCGAATTCGTTTTTTATGTCTTATATTTTCTTTTGTTTTTTTTTGTTACTTTTTTACTGACAAATTGGCTTTTAACGTAGAATTACAGTTTGATGATAAATATTCTGAAATGGAAAATGTTGAGATGTGGCGAATAAAAACATTCATGAAATTAAAATGAAAGGATTTACGTCTATTAATAGTGCGATTTATAAAATTAGTACTTGAAGCCCAAATCGCGGGAGGAATATGTGCATCAGTTTTCAAATATTTATTATTTACTATATAATTTCTAAATTGAACCACTTTCACTTCTTTAGGTAATAATGTATCTGTTTTGACAACTAAATAAGTAATTAGACAAAATAATGAGTATTATTTTAAAATTATTAATTTCAAAACAGGAGTTTAAAGAATTAGAAGGAGGTAGTCCGGGCCCAGTTGAACGGTCAAGCTTATTCCAGTGGAATAAGTAGGAAGTGCCAAAACTAAATCATCTACATATCTTTTAATAAAAGGAATGAAAAAAGTGCAATTGTTGATACAATCACTGATAACATCATCCATGATATAGCTACTTCGAATGGGTGAAAGACTAGATCCCATAATTTAAACAAAAGGTCAGAAATTCAAAATCTAAGCAAAATTTATAATTATATTATTTCTATGTAGTTTATATATGAAACCAGTAAACTATCACATTTTGATTTAATTTTCCATGTATTTGTTACATTTTTTCAGGCATCTATCAATGGTGAATAAATCTTCTTCTTTTTTGTTACTAAACAAAAAAGAATTTTTATACAAAATTTTATTTTTGGCAATATAATTGTCAAAAATAAAAATTTTTAGTTGGTATTTATGACATTGAGGCTTAATTGTAGTTGTCACTATTCAAATTTATTTATAAATTCAATTGTTTTTATGTTAAGAAACTTTTTCAAAATTATATTAAATTTTCAGAGAAGCATTTATTAGATTATAGCATTTTTGTATTAATATTTTTTGAAATATGTTAGCAGCATTTTTATATACTAAATATTTGTAATGTACGTAGAAATTACATACAAATTAAAAAGTAGATCCGGAGATATAGAAAATTTTTATTAGTTTAAAATTATTGTTTGTTCGGTATTTAAACGCCATGGATTTGTGGGTTCTTCCTAGTCACTATTTGAACTACATTTTTGAAAATTCGTAGAGGGTCCTGTAAAGGTACAATGTTTGTGCAAATTTTTTAACAAAAAATACAAATCCCATTCTTTAACATGGCGTTAATAAGGTTCCTTAATTATTATAATCAAATTAGCTGTGAATTAACAAAAAAAACGTGGCTAACTTTGGCCCAAATTAACCTAGGCCAAATTTTTTTATTTAAAAATTCGGGTGAAAATACTAGCTTTTCGAATGTAAAAAAAGATTTTTTCTAGGGACAATGTTTTTAAAGTTATTCTAAATATTTATAAACTACATAATTTCAAAAATTTGACATCAGGATTTTTGACTATAATAAATTATTCTTTTATTTTTTTTTAATGCATATTGAAAGTCTTTTGCTTTCATTTGTCACCCACAGAATTACCCTATCTTTATTATTTTCTATCTCTGTTGTTATTGTAAAAAAAAGGTCTCTGAGATAAACAAATACAATAACTTTAAAACTAATTAATATATCCGTCCCAAATTTTGAGGGTTTGTTAAGTACCCCAATACCCAACTTTGGGTGGAACTCTAAAGTTTAAAGTTTAAGTTTACTAAAAGTTTTTAACAAATATCAATTGTCACTTATTTTGCAGTTTGCGAAGCAACAAATTGACTTTTTAACTTTCAAAAATCGGCATTTTGAAGCTTTGTCAATATTCTAAAAAATAAAATTTTGTAATTTTATGTCAATAATTATTTAGCTTTCTAATGGAGTGCAAAAAATAGAAAAAATCGCGTTTTTTGCATTAAATTGTTAATCATTAAAAAACGGCTCCGAACTTAAGGCAGGAAACAGATAGGTTTTCTTCTTATAGGTCTACAATAACTAAAAAAGTTGTCAGCTACCTGGATTATTGAGTGTCACGAGAAAATCCTTATTATCCTGGACTAATACGACTGGACAAGCAAGTGGCGAAACAAACTTCATATATTATGTAAACTTTACTAACAAAAACGTTTAAAATAAATATTCCAATAACTATAAATAATCAAATTCCATATTCAAATACTGCAAAATATTTGGGTATTGTCCAATAAATATAAATAATCAAATTTCATATTCAAATACTGCAAAATATTTGGGTATTACTCTTTAATAAGCCCTAATAATGTTATTCAACATTATTTATGAGAGAGTGTATATTTCTTACCTACCTGTCGGCGAGAATCCAGAAGCTATCGACAAAGACAGCCTGTACTGACCGAGAGAGAGTAACATTTAGCAGAACTTTGAGATTTTTTAAAAAGTTTATATCAAATAGCTGCTTTCTGTTACACTTTATGTTAAAAATAAAAACAGATTCGGAAAGTGGGTCAAAGTCTGTAGTGCCCTATTTAAAAAAAAATTTTTACGTTTATTTTAACCAAAAATATTTGAAAAAAAAAATATTGTTTAAACAATTTATTAATTTACAACCAAATAGTGCACTAGAACTTTTTAAGACCTTTCATATAAAAAAAGAATCATCTCAATATCTGCCATAGTTTTTGCGTTATTTGATATAAACTTTTACATTGCAATTTAGCTATGCCCAGAATCGCGAGGAATGGCCTTAAGCACGTTCGTTACAGCTATACGATAAAAAATTAAAATTATTTCACATGTAAAAATAAAAATAACAATAAAAGAAACGTTAGAAGATTGATATTTCTTTGATGAATTATTAAGTTTAGTTGTTATTAAGATGAATGTTGGCTATTTTGAATATTTATAAATTTTGTTCAATATGTTACAATATATGTTACTTAACTGTCCAATGTCCGTTTTATAATTTAAAGTGTTTTTATTTTTGTTAATGTAATACATCTCAAGAAATAATCTACTTTCTAAAAAATAAAAACACTTTAAATTATAAAACGGACACTGGACAGTTAAGTAACATATATTGTAACATATTGAACAAAATTTACAAATATTCAAAATAGCTAACATTCATCTTAATAACAACCAACCTTAATAATTCATCAAAGAAATATCATTCTGCTAACGTTTCTTTTATTGTTATTTTTATTTTTACATTTGAAATAATTTTAATTTTTTATCGTATAGCTGTAACGGACGTGCTTAAGACAATTTAATCTTGACATTCAATATTTCAAATACTTCAATGTCAGTGTTTATTTGCGAAATCTTTTAAATTCTGTGAGTGTTTTAAATGTCTATTAAATAAATGGCGAAATATTGAGTATCTCAGAAAAAAGAAAGATTTTCATTACAGACCACTTTACCCGATAATTCTAATGTATTTATAAATTATTTTTTGGTCGAAATAATCAATAATCACTTCTAATATATATATATATATATATATATATATATATATATATATATATATATATATATATATATATATATATGTATATATATATACATATATATATATATATATATATATATATATATATATATAATGAACCAAAAGTATTTGCTGACAACGTAAGGAAGTAAACGTTAAATAGTGGGTTTGCAGCAATAAAAATGAAACGTGTACTCTTTTAAATTTTTATTCCAAGTTTTCGGACATTGGTTATCTCCTTCATCAGGGAGCTACAAATGTGATTAATAAATTGTTGGTGTTGGTATAATTAATTAAAAATTGTTTCTACTTACAAACTTAACGAGGTTGTAAGTAGAATATATATATATATATATATATATATATATATATATATATATATATATATATATATATATATATATATATATATATATATATATATATATATATATATATATATATATATATATATCTATATATATATATATCTATATATATATATATATATATATATATATATATATATATATATATATATATATATATATATATTGGTGCAAGTAACAATACTGCCAATCATAGCTGGAGTTATCAATAAAAGAGACGAATCTAATGGATTCAATATGTTTTTTGCATTTTTTGCATTACCTTTTGGTCCATGAACTTCTTTCATAATATTTTTTGCTCTGGTTTTATTGCCATAAGCTATTGGGATACTTTTTCAAATTGTTTCTTTATCCTTGCCTATATAAATTTGGTAATCACAATCGTCCAGCTCTTGTAACGGACATACATATATCATCGTTATCATCGCTACCAGATAGTTCCGATTTGCTGTCGTAATTATCATTTTCAATAATTTTTTGTTCTCCACCTGAATCACTAAAATCAACAATATCTTCGTCAAAATCAGACAAATTTTCCGCAATCTCTTGCAACTCAATCTCTGTCAAATACTTAATTGGCCTTTTTGCACCCCTAAAATGACAATAACTACATCAATTAATTTAAGTGCTAAAAAACTGTATGAACAAATTTTACTTACATGACAAGCTACGCTGCGGTACGAAATGCCGCTATTTAACAACTGCCACTTCAATGGTCAATATCAAACTGATACAACACTTTAGGAAATTCGACATCAGCAGGTAATACTTTAAATATAGTCACGTACACATATCTAAATAGATAGTAGCGTATACGAAAGAATATTGGTAAAAATTATTAAAATATTAAAATTGCGGCACCGAGTGCCGCTGCGTGAACACCGGAAGGTTATATATAATTGATTTGATAGTCCCCAACAGATAAGTTGTTGATTGTAGGTAGGATAGCAGGTGGTTCCTGACCATATGTTACCTTTTCCTTTCATTCGTGGAAGTCCTAAGGGCATTTTTTCTCTTGAGGTATCCTCCCAATTTAACTTGGCAATGCAGTTATTAGCGAGCCTTTGGATATAGCCAGCACAACATTGTGGTTGAGATTTAGTTTCTTGTACAACGTTGCTATCTTTATATATTTATTTTGACCTTGGCATTAGTTCCGTTCGGTATTGGTTAGTACGCGGACCTTTGAACCGTTAGAAGTCGGAAAATACTTCTGATGGCTTTTCTAGCAATCCTGGTCTAATTAATACTTGAGTTTTACTTACATTGTTTTATCAGCGTTCTCGTCACATATCCACACATTAGCATATATATTAGCACATTATAGTATGCACATTAGCATACATGTATCCTGATTTTAGAGAGTCGTATTAGACTTCTGGATTTAAAAAATGTTATAAGTGTTATATATATACATCAGTTAGCTACCACAATACTCCCTTTCATTATGTGAAAACGTTATTTATGATATCTTAAACGCTGCAATCTTTCAAAATTATATGGGTTTATTGTTACGTTATGCCCTACTCTACGTCATCTTATTTGTATGTTAAAGAAACTTTATTTGCTTTTTTACTGATTATTAGACCGTTTTTTTCTGCTAATAGCTTCATTTTATAGTATTCTAACAATTAATCTATGGATTAAATCCGGATAGCAAATTGATATTCTTCACTTTCTCGAAGAAATAATATTCTAACAAACAAAATTCTATTAAATTACCAAAACCTTCCTGGCATATTCTATTCATTTATGAAAGACAACAGCAATATCAGTACCATAATAAGGCGTTTAGTCTTGGACTGGCTAGTCGTTGGATAATACTAAGCGTGAGTGTAAGTTAATGCATATAGGAATTTTTGCTTGAACTTTATTATTATTAAACAACACTATATTTCCTAGTAAAATCATCATGATTTTACAGTACAAATTTTCGAACGTTGGATATAGAAACATCATGTACATACCACCGGGTTCCCCATGTCTATATCCAGCAAAATCCTTGTAATAATGATACTGGAAACAAAAAACCAGAGATAAAAATATGCATCAAGAAACTGTTGACTATGTTATAAAACAGTCGAAGAAAACACAGATTCTCGATTCAAATAGTCAAAAAATTAACGAACAGCTTACTAAAATAGAAATAATGCCTATTTAAGATGTAATCCATTAACGGTTAAGGTACAAAGCACTCTTAGCATATGCTAATGATATAGATCTCATAAGAAACTCTCCGGTCCGCAAACGACATCTTTAACAAAATGCACGAATAATGTTTCACTTAATCAACGAAATGAAAACCAAATACAAGCGAATCAACAGAAGAGACCAATTCAATAAATCTAGATAAAACAATAAAGTCAACCAGTTCTTCTTCTTCTTCTTCAAGTGCCCTGTCCGTTGCGAACGTTGGCTATTAACATGGCAATTCTGATCTTGTTTGCGGCGCTTCTGAATAGTTCGACCGATGTGAGCCCGAACCACTTCCTCAAATTTTGGAGCCACGACTGTCTTTTCCTGCCTGTCCCTTGCTTACTGTCTATTTTTCCCTGGACAATCAATTACAGTAGACGGTACTTATCGTGTCTCAATATGTGGCCTAGATATTCAAGCTTTCTTTGTTTAATTGTATTCACGATTTCTTTCTCCTTTCCGATTCTTTGGATTACCTCTATGTTGGTGACATGTTTGGTCCAGGATATACGAAGAATGCGTCAGTACACCCACATTTCGAATGCTTCTAGTTTTCTCGTGAGCGTCTTCGTCAGCGTCCAGGCCTCCACACCATACAGTAAGATCGGAAAAATGTAGCATTTAACTAGACGTAGTTTTAGGGTAAGAGACAAATCCCTGCTTATGAGGAGCTTTTTCATATTGCTAAATGCTGCTCTAGCTCGTTCTATTATCGCCTTAATTTCTGTGGCCTGTTCCCATTTTGCATTTACGTTGGTGCCAAGGTACACATAAGATTCTACATGGTCAATTAGTATGTTACTTATCCGTAACTGTCGAGCAGGCTCTTGCTTCCTGCTTATCAGCATCCACTTTGTCTTCTTGAAGTTGAGGCTTCCTCACTAACTGAATAAACTCTTTCCATAAAGTCAACTACTACAATTTCGAAAGTATGGAACACTTTAAATATATTAGATCACGGTTAACAATAATGCCACTAAAGAAATACAGCGCATAATTTAAACTTCAGACCTATTTTAATAAATGGATTTGAGTTATGGAAAATGACTAAAACAAATATGGAAGAACTCCGAATATTTGAAAGAAAAATAATAAGAAATTTTTTAAATCTCATTATCATATCGCTACAAATCCGTATAGAATAAGAACACATACTGAATTGAAAAAATTAATAAACTTATAACGATATTGTTCAGGAAAATAAATCGCTTAAGGTAGATCGGACACATGCATAGACGCCAAGATGTCAAACTTGTAAAACTAGTATGGAAGGAAGTTAACACAGAAGAATGCCATTTGGGCATCTAAGTATACAATGGAGAGAAAACATCCAATCATTTCTAAAAAAATGAAGATTTCATTTGATTGCAGATTCGTGGAAAAGAGATTAACTTTGAGAAAAAGTGTAGTTAGCAAGGACCCACCCAGTGTCGTAGCGCTACGTAATGATGATGATAAAGAGAAAGGAGAAACAGTGACAAAAAAGCAACAAAAATAGACTAATGGAGCAAAGCTGCTTCAAAATATTTGATTAGAGGATTAAAATGAAAGTATAAGAAATATAATGGATATTGATGGATTCGAAAAACTTGAAACTTGAGAAAGTAATTCTGCCGAAGCAGCTGTAGTGATAAGATAGAATTAATTTTGTGGAAGTTTTGAAAACAAAGTTTTCACTGTTTTATTGTTAAATTAAATTAAATTAACATACGACATTACATACGTTATAATAACTGAACAACTTAGTTGATACGGACATATAAGGAGAAATTTTAATGAAACAATAAACTATTCAATATTTGCTACGAGTGAAAACGATATAAATTAACAAAATGAGGAAAACCACGTCAAAAGGCAAAAAGAGTAATGATTTAAAAATAAGAGAGGTACCTTGTGGACAACATGTGCTTAATTAGGAACGAATGGAGATGAAGAATCAGAAGACGACAGAGAACGTTTTTAATTGATAAATGTATACAATTTTTAACAATGTATATTTATAAATAAGTTTCAGAGCCAACGTGCTAACTGTATGTGGAATAAAACCTTTTAAGGTAGATCTGTTACAGCATGGTGTGACTAAAATACACCGAAAGCTAAAAACTATTGATGTTTATATTGAACTGTTTTTATAAATTTAATTTATTGACTTTATTTATTATAAAATATTCTACACTTTACAACACTTTATGAGTTTATTTACATACATTTATTTATTTAATTTATATAGAAAATACTTAAATATTAATTTATTTACACTTATATAATAACTAGTATAACATTCACACCGGTTACAACAATTTATTATTCGACATTTGTTTTCGACTGTCCTGTTAAATCTCAAATCGTCTGTTTTATACCTGATTTGTTTATCTAAAAATTTCAGCCGGCTTCGATCGGAACGCTGGTGTATTGTTCGATCTTCATCTGGAAAGTTCCAATAGCAGGTATAAGCGGGGATCCGGTATGACTCACATTTATCGTAACATTGCCTCCCTCTTAAAAAATGGTTGCTCCTGGAAGCATTATATTGCTCATGGGTTGTCGGGACTGAAACTGCAACGGTATGCTGATATCGGCAACTCGACCCTCTTTTACTTCTAGTTGTAAAAAAATGACAAGGAACGGTTTTCTCTCTGCACCAGTAACTATGCGGATTGCAACAGACTAACATCTGGACTTGGGTGTCTTTTAAAGTCTCCTCCACCATACTTCGGATAACCCTCCAATCTAATTGTCGACACTTTAACTTTGTCATGGCTTACTTTTGCACGTCGCACTCTAGTACGTGCTCTCTCAACTGAAGTAAGGCTTCCCATTCATCTCGGTTAGTAGGTTGATCACGGGCCGTGTCTTTTGTTACCGGGTAGAAAAGGTAACGTGATGCATCTTGGAGTTTCAAGGCTTTCTCGGGAGCTGGCTGGCTCGAAAGACGCCAGCCGGTTATGGTATCCTATCATCGACTTTTCCCTCGGAATCTTGCTTATTCGGTAGATGATATCGTTGATCTTCTTCATAATAAGGTATGGACCTTCCCAAAACTGCTGCAACTTGAGAGAACAACCTTTTCGCTTCTTGGGATTATAGAGCCAGAATTTGTCGTTTGTCTTAAAGCACCCCTTTTTGGCTTGCGTATTATACCGTTTCTTCATTCGGTCGATAGCGATCTGAAGATGGGAACGGACCAACTCGAGTACATCGTCTATTCTTCTTCGTAATTGGATCACATAATCTTACCATGCAATATCTTCTCCAGGTCGACATCCAAACTCCAGATCACAAGGTAGTCGCATCTTGCGTCCGAATAGAACCGTGGCTGATGTCTGGCCTGTTGATTCGTTAACAGCAGATCTGTAGGCCATTGTGAAGAACGAAAGATATTGGTCCCAATCTTGCTGATGATCGGACACCATCTTTGTTAAATACTTGCTGTCTTATTTATCCGTTCTACCATACCATCCGATTGCGGATGATATGCTGTAGTTCAAGAGTATGCTATTTTCCTCACGGCTTTCTAACAGAGTATGTATGTACCTTCGAAACAAAATCCTTGTTGAACATTTCATGAAGAATTATGGTGGGTCTATAAAAATTAATAACCAACAAGTCCAAGCACGCACACTAGTCACTCCAGCAGAAAGACTTATTCTGTCAAACGTTCGTTCTACCATTCCGCATGTTTTACTAACTCAAGAAATTGAAAAACTGGGCCTTAAAATCATGGGCCTTAATTCCTATATTATTTTTCAAGATAAATGTCGGTTTACTGGAATTCGGCCACGTTTATAGTTTTAGACGACAAATTTTTATCACACCACCGCTTGCCTCAATACCTGAATCTATATTAATTAATCATGATAACATCAACTATGTTCCGTAGGTTAAATTAAAAGACTTACTGTACGCAAGAGAGATACCTCTAGGGATAATTAAAACGATCGAAAATATCTATCAAAACAACACAATAAAAGTAAAAGTAAATGAAGAACTAACCGATCCTATTGAAGCTGGTAATAGGATAAGACAGGGAGATTCAATGAGTCCTCTATTTTTCAACCTGATTATGGATGAAATAATAAAAAGATTAAGAACTAAAAAAGGATACCAAATGGAAGAAAAACAAATTTAAATAATCTGCTCTAGAGACGACGCAATACTACTCTCTCAAAGTAAAAATGATTTACAACGTATGCTGCACCAATTTAATATAACCGCCAGAAAATTTAACAGGTTCATTTCCCCAAAAAGACAAAATGCAACAGCAAATTTACTAAGATGTAAATTGGAGCTGGAAGGTCAGATAATAGAACAGAAAAATAATGACATACGCGGCAGAAAAAAGACCTGACACAAAGAGGACAAAAAGGATGTTAGAAACAGCAGAGACGAAAACATTTTTGCAACAAATGTCTGAAACAAGCAAAGAAAAATTGATGGTGAGATACTATGGGACAGAGCTAGAAGTACAGAGATATACAATGACAACAAATAGAGTAGTAACGACGGCAAAAGACGGTTCCCCAATAGGAAGACCATCAGTAGGAAGACCACGGAAACGATGGAACGAGAACTTACTGGAGGCACATTGAAAAACAGACAGAGTCATGTCTATATAAAAAGAAGAAGAAGAAGAATACCAACTATAGAAATTTTTTGTCACAAGATTCCTTCGTATGTTTTGCATGTAAAAGACAAGGCGATACTGCAGCAAATTGCAAAACAATTCAATAATCAATTTCTGAAAATTATAACTAAAACCCCCACTCCCAAACAACTTTTTAATACGCACCTCCCCGAATACTTCCAACTAAACCCTCTAAACATACAACCAATTATCAACATAGATACAACTCAGTCTACACAAAATAGCTCAAAACGCTGTTTGAAGGAAATAGTCACACCTCCCCCAGCGCAAGATGCTGATTCAAAAAATCCAAGTCTAGTCCTGTTTGTTAAACCAAATGATGCTTAATCCAAAAAAAGGTAAGAAAAGAACCGGCCAAGACATTCATCTCAGAGCAAAACCCTCCATTTATTCTGGATTTTAATCAAATATCCGATCTATTTAAAAATGTTGGCATTGAAAATGGTGCACAGGATCCGGCAGTCAGCGTCATAAAAAACTACACTGACGTCTTAGAAGCTTCAGTAAAAATGCTAACAGCAAAATATCCTTATTTTAATCAAAAATCCATTAAAAGTAGATATACAAAAAAAGAAAGAAACTACTGATACATTTACAGATGACTTACTCGGTTACTGAGATATCAGAGACTGAAAGTGAGTTATCTCAGGGATGGAGTCATTAACTTATATAACAATACCAAGTTATAGTTTTATTTATTATACACGGGTCTTCCTTCAATTTTGAGTTTATTAACGGTTTTTACAATAACCTTCCAATGCTCTAAATAATTCTGGCCAGATATAATCCAGATCGAACTAGCCAAGAAAAATCCAATGGCGGAGTAGCTACTTTGGAGAAAAGTTAACTGAAACAACAGTAATTTCTTTCCAAACTTATATACAAGCAGTTTGCAATAAACTTAATTTAAGTCCAAATATCTACGTATATAACTTATACCTACGTTTATCAACGCAAGTAGACTCAGAAGTATTAACTGAACTTTTACAACTAATTCCCCAATCCAGACTTATTTTAATGCCCACAACTTTTTATGGGGGTTTTCTACTATAAATACTAGGGAAAGACTGTTGGAATAGATATTTGAATAGTCCAACCTTTTAGTCTTAAACGACGGCAGACCCACTAGATTTAATATACAAAATAGTGAATCTGCATGTATAGACATTACGATATGCGAACCAGATCTGACCCCATAGCTCACGTGGAATAGACTTGACTTTTATACAGAAGTGATCGCTGTCCACTTTTTATTTATATTAATAAAAACCAATGTGGACAGACATTTACTCTAAAATGGAATTTAAAAACCCAATTGGATTCTTTTTCAAATTTATTCGTAATGTATGACAACTTTTAACGGCACCTTAAATATAGATGAGACACTGAAGAACTTTGTTACATCATCATACAAAGCAGCAGAAAGAGCAATAGGAAAAACTACATGCATAAAACAACGCAACCCTGTCCTATAATTGTTTCAAGTTTTAACAAATACAAGCGCAGCAAAACTGTTGAGAATAAAATTGAATACACAAAACATCGTGCTATAGCCAAGAAGACAACTAGAAATGCCAAATACCAGTCAAGAACTCAATATGTATCAACGTTAAATGAAAACACTCTAATGACTGACGACCAAAGTCCGAAGAATATCTGAATTAAATAGCAATCAAAATATTAAATGCTTTGAGATATATGGAAAGGTAGTTACTAGTAATACTGAGATTGCCAAAATCCTTGCTAATACATGCGAAAACCGATCCAGTAATATTAATTATAAAAAATCTTTTATTAATTACAAAGAGCAAAAAGAAAATAAGAAAATTAGCATTAAACCTAAAACAGATGAACCGTTAAATTTACCCGTTTCTTAATTGGAGTATACAGAAGCATTATCACATCTCAAAGAAACTAGGGCCCGGACGATATTTCAAACACCTTTCAGTTAACGCTCACAAACAACTTCTAGATCTACTTAATATTATTTGGCTACAGCACAAATTTCCTGCAAAATAGCATGAATCTACAGTAATACCCATACAAAAACCTAATAGTATTAAAACAAGTCCCGAGTCATACCGACCGATATCTTAAACATGCATCGTATGTAAGTTACTAGAAAAAATTATTAATAATAGACTAAGATGGCACCTGGAGAGACAAGATTTAATTATTTCAGAACAAAGTCGTTTTAGAGAGCAAAGGTCAACCATAGATAATATCATAGATTTGGAAAGTGACATTTCTGAAGCATTGGCACTAAGTAGTAAATGTCTAGCGGTCTACGATAAAAAAAAATAATTTTTTTATCGCATTTCTGTGACGAACCTGCTTAAGACAATTGAGTCGCTCAGAAGCAGAGTGGCCCAACTGATTTTTTTGTATAATTCAGGTAGGTAGTACAATAGGTGGCATTTTATCATATCTCTCATTTCAGAGTGGCTCAACTAACATTTCGTTGTATACGAAGAGATGGCGCGACTTGTACAGTTAGGCTACGTAAACATTTCACATGATCTAGTTATGGAAACGTGGCCCAAGTGACAGTTGGGCCAGTGTGCAGTATGATATTTTAGACATTGTCACTCTTGCCTTGTGTGTTTGTATCAGTCTTGTCTTGTCTTGTAATTCGTTCTTTAAAGTACTATCAGCCTTTTATACGGTTTATGTTTGTGCAATCTTGAGCAACGGTGAGTAAATTATTGTATTTTAGTGTAAATTAATAGTGATATAACCTTCAAATTATAACCTTAAAATGAAGAAAGCAGGCTAGTTTTCTACTTAGATATATTTTTATAATATCTATGGTATGTTTATGGTTTTCTAAGCGATGTTGCCAAAAGTATAGGTTAGTCTTTAACTTAAAGACATTTGTAAAGGATTTTATTCAAAAGTTTTTTTTAAAGACATTTGATCACTTGAATTAATAATTATTAGAGAATATTTTTGTTATAGTTTGGAAATGCCGTTGTCGGATACATCCAGTACTCGTGAACCCAGTAAATTTGAAACAGATTCTGGCTCTGACTTCCATCCATCTTCTGATGCTGAGTCTTCTACAACTAGGGAAAGCTTCACAGAAGATGGACTTGTGGAACCTGGATCAAGTAGGGGAAAAAAACGTAAAAAACTTAAGAAAAAGAATTCAGTTTGGAAAAGATCTA
This sequence comes from Diabrotica undecimpunctata, assembly GCF_040954645.1. NCBI lineage: Eukaryota > Metazoa > Arthropoda > Insecta > Coleoptera > Chrysomelidae > Diabrotica > Diabrotica undecimpunctata. The sequence goes on from NC_092808.1 coordinate 70,666,294, forward strand.
TGTCTAAGTTGGAAAGAAATTCAGAAAAATCATATTTGAATTCTCGTGGTAGAATTGTATCTAAGAAAAAATTTTTTCATGGAGTTTGCAGCTGTCCACGAAAGTGTCATTTGTTGTTATCTTTTGAAGAAAGAAAAAATATTTTCCAAAGTTTCTACAACTTATCTGATTTTAATTTACAGACTGCTTACATTAATATACAAGTAAATGTTGTCAATAAAGGTCGACATACAGCAGCTCAAAACCATAATAAACGTTCTAAGACACGAATTTATACATTACCGAAACAACCAGGTGATATGGTAACTGTTTGTAAATCATTTTTCAAAAAAGCTCTACAAGTTTCAGATGGAAGGCTCACCAGAGCTTTAGTAAACAAATCAATAGGTGGCGAATTAATCACTCCACCACTTGATAAAAGAGGCAAGCACCCCCCTAAGAATACGACAAGGGAAACCGATATTCAAAATATAAAAGATTTCATTAACAAATTTGCCAAATATACATCACACTATCGCCGCAACAAAAATCCTAATCGAGAGTATCTGTCACCTGATTTAAATATCTCAAAACTTTATGATTTGTATGTGCAAGGTGAAGAACCAGAAGTGAAGGTATCCAAATTCATATTTTCGAAAATATTTAATGAAGATTTTAATCTTCATTTCCGTTATCCTCTCACTGACACTTGCAAACGATGTGACGCTTATAACATGAAAATAAAAAGCTGTGTAGGTGTAGAAAAAAGCAGAATGGAAACAAAGAAAGAGTTACACCTGCGGAAGGCAGAAGCAGCTCGAAGTGGAATGAAGGAAGATACAGCCAAGAATAAATATACCACAACAGTAATTACATTTGATTTGATGAAAACTTTAGCTACTCCTAGTATTTCTACGGGAGTGGCTTATTACAATCGACAGTTGTGGACGTATTGTTTTGGCATCCACAATCTAACGACAGGACAGATACACATGTATGTATGGCATGAAGGCATAGCCTCACGTGGCCCACAAGAAATTGGTTCTTGCATTTTACACTACGTAAAAACATATGTTAACACACCAGTTTTGATCTTGTACAGCGACCAATGCGGAGGTTAGAATCGAAATATTAAACTGGCATCTATTTGTACATACATGAGTGTCTCCAATACTTTTAGTCCCACAGTCATACATCACAAGTTTCTAGTTTCCGGTCACTCCTATTTGCCATGTGACAGAGACTTTGGAGTGATCGAAAAACAAAAACGATATTTTAAAGACATTTTTTTGCCAGACGATTGGGTTAAAATTATTTCCAGTTAGTTCCAAAAAGAAGAACAAATTTCAGGTATTTAAAATGACCTCTGAAAATTTTAAGTGTACTGAAAAACTAGAGAAGTTACTTACAAACCGAAAAAGAGGAGAGCAAGATATAAAAGTAGAATGCCTTAAAATACAGTGGCTCATGTTCAAATCAGAAGAGCCATTCAAAATTTATTTTAAGTATTCTAATAACGAAAGTGTATTATTTAATTGTGTTGACGTCACAAAAAAAAAGAACAGACGTCTTTCAGATAAAAAGAGAAGACTTCTACTTAGACATCCTCTATCCTGCTGGAAGACCCATAAAGCAATTAAAGTATAAAGACCTTCAGAGTCTTCTTCCTTACATTCCGCCGGTATATCATGAATTTTACATAAACCTGAAGACAAACGTGGAGGCAGTAGATAATGATATTGGATCGGAAACAGATGAATAGGTGACCCAAGTGAAAGTTTTATGTTTTTTCGTAAAAGCTTAATATTTGACATAGTGGCTCAACTGACTTTTTTTGTAGAAAAAAAGATTTTTTTTGTTAATTTTTTGTGCATTCGACTCATATAATGTATTAGGTTCCAGAAATGTTTGTGTAAGTGAATAAAATAATACTGGTTAATAAAAAAAATTAGTTTCATTTTTAGCTCAATTCTTTATTTGCCGATATCTCAAAACATCAATTTTACACTTAGGCCACTCTGCTTCTGAGCGACTCAATTTAGTCTTGACATTCAATATTTTACATACTTCAATGTCAGTTTCTATTTGTGAAATCTTTTAATTTTCTGTGGTTTTTAATAGTATTTGCACTTACGCCATTTTTGTAATGTTCAAATTGTTTTACGGTTTACTTCTAATGAATCTATCAAATAAATAGCGAAATATTGAGTTTCTTAGAAAAAACAAAGATTTTTATTAGTGACTACTTTACCTGAAAATTATTTTGTTGTCGAAATAATCACTTTTAATATATATACATATATATATATATATATATATATATATATATATACATATATATATATATATATATATATATATATATATATATATATATATATATATATATATATATATATATATATATATATATATATATATATACATCCTACTATCATTTTCGCATCGATACATTATGCTTTTACCATCAATTTAGCATCGTCTTGCAAAGTAGCATCTGTATATCGACGCTACTTTACAAGACCTTAATAACTGTTTTCCCGTACTTGTTACAAGAATTTTAACCATCTCATTGATTAGAGTCTTGATACCGTGTTGGTATTTTAAAATATCCGCTTTCTCTTTTTATCCCTTACTGAGTTATATAAGTTTATTCCAGAAAATGTTTGAGTCTAAAATGATGGTACAGTGAAAATATTATATATATTTAGTTCAGGGTTTTACCGTTTACTCGCTGCCATTATATACATGAAAATGTATATCCCACTTTCATTATCAATCATTTTAGCATCAGAAATTTGGCATCGTTGTTGAATATAATATTACCCACGACGAAATAGTAAATTTAAGAATATATATATATATATATATATATATATATATATATATATATATATATATATATATATATTTTTCATCTACAAATCATTCTGGCATCATGTTTGGTTAAAAGTAACGGGTTATATGATATATTGCAACTACCTATTGTATCTTCGCTCCAATTCGTCCAGTCGCGACGTACAGCACCTCAAATGATAGGATTTAACCAATAAAATACAATAAGACAGAAAAATCAAAGATAGCAGCATGTCAAAAAGGCCTTAATTATATATCTTCGTTTCTATAAGTCCAATCGTGACGTACAGTATCTCAAATGACAGGATTTAACCAATTAAAAACAATGAAATAAAAAAATTAAATACAGCAACATGTCCAAAGGGTCGTAGTCACGTATCTTCGGTCCTATTAGTCCAATCGTGACGTATAGTACCTCTAATGATAGGATTTAACATAAATAATACAATGGGATAGAAAAATCAAATGCAGAACAATGTCAAAAGGGTTTTAGTTGTGTATCTTTAGTTCTATTAGTCCAATCATGACGTGCAGCACCTCAAATGAAAGGATTTGACAAATAAAATACAATGAGGTATAAAAATTTAATGGAGTAGCATGTCAAAATGGCCTTAGTTATGTATCTTCGGTCCTATTAGTCCAATCGTGACGTACGATACCTCAAATGATAGCACTTAACCAATAGAATACAATGACATAGAAATCAAATACAGCATCACGTCAAAAGGGCCTTAGTTACGTATCTTTGTTTTTAGTGGCCCAATCGTGACGTACAGTACCTCAAATGATAGGATTTAACCAATCGAATACAATAAGATAGAAAAATAAAATACATCAGCTTGTCAAAAGGGCCTTAGTTATGTATCTGCGGTCGTATTAGTCCAATCATGACGTTTCGTACCTTAAATGATAGAATTTAACTAATATAATACAATGAGATATAAAAATTAAATAGAGTAGCTTGGCAAAAGGGCCTTAGTTATGTATCTTCGATCCTATTAGTCCAATCGTGACGTAAAGTAGCTCAAATGGTACCATTTAACTAATAGAATACTACGACGTACAAATCAAATACATCAACACTAAAAGGACTATAGGTATATATCTTTGCTCCTATATATGTTATGTCAAAAGAGGCTTAGTTGCGTAAACGAATTAACGCACAGAAGTGTGTGGCATATTACGTGACAGGATTATTAGCGAATACCATACGATTACGTTATACATCTCTTTGCATACGTCCACTTTTAGTTAACTACTTAGTATGTATTCAGTACTTTGCTTTACGGTTGTTGAGGCATGGACTCTTAAACAGAAGAATGTTCAAAATCTTGAAAGCTTTGAGATGTGGTGCTACCGCCGTATACTAAAAATAAGTTGGGTGGATAAAATTACAAATGAAGAGGTAATACGCAGAATAAATAACGATCCAGAAGTTATACTGAATATAAAAAAGAGAAAACTTGAATAGTTTGGCCACCTGATGAGAGGACAAAAGTACACATTCCTACAAAATATAATGCATGGAAAAATCCAAGGACGCAGAAATCCAGGCCGTAGAAGAATGTCCTGGATGAGAAATTTAAGAGAGTGGTTTGGCTGTACCACTAACGAATTATTCAAAACAGCAGTAAATAAAATTAGAATCGCCCTAATGATATCCAATCTCCGATAGCAGAGGCACTCAAAGAAGAAGATATGATAAACTCGAAAAATCTCCAACGTTCACTGTTAGACATATGCCTCCCGTTCAGTATACACATTTACTGCTCCTTGACGCTGTGACGAGAATGAGATAGGATTTAACAAATAGAATGACAGAAAACTAAAAAAGACAATGTGTCAAACGTGGAATGCGTCGCAGAACGTGAAATATTAGCGTAAAATTATATGATGCCATAGACGGTTCTTTAATACCCAGCAAACTCGCTTTGTAAAGTTACATAGCAGGGATCTGTGCGAGAAAAAGTCGATCATTCGTTTTATAACCCAAAGGGGACCATAAAATATTCAACGTTAAAATTTGACATAATCTAACGGTATGACAAATCTTTTTTCTCCCGCATGTGCTTGCCTGTGTACCTATACAAGGGGAGTCGTGCATAACCTTTAAGTTGATCGTAATACATAACTGCAACAACAAGTATGTTGACGACTTGGGTTAGTATATACAGTGCATTCCGTACGTTTTTTAAACATAGTTAGGAAATTGTTGACTGGAGGCTATTAAAGAAGTTCTTAAAATAATTGCGGGTCACCGCCTTTTCTGTAAATGGAGTGAATATTGTTATCGATTTAATTTTTTCTTCAGTTGAATAATTCCTGCTGGTATTTGGTCTAAGCTTACTTCTTTTTCTCATTCAAACTGTTTCATAGCTAATTTTACTTCCTCTTTATAGTGCCCTGTTCACCTGTTTTGGTAATTTCGGACTATTTCATCTCTTATAACATAAAACAGTTGTTTCAGATATCTTTATCGCGTTTCCTTTTTTTTATGGATGAATATGCTGCCGTTTTCATCTCCTACTATTTCATATGGAGCTACACGATTAACAATTCCAAATCAAGAAAAGACAAATAACACTCCGAATTATATTATACAACTAATAGTCGAAAAATAAAGAGCAAGAGGTAGATAATCAGACAATTAAGATGAGCGCTACATGATGTACGCAATGCCACATTTGAACACTACATTAGTACATTGTCTAAAGAAGATCATTCACTATGGATAGCAACAAAACACTTAAAGAGACCTGATCAATACAACCCACCAACTAAGAAAGATGACGTTAGTTGAGGGAGATCAGACCAGGAAAAAATGTCAACATTTTCAGAATACCAGATAATAATAATCAAGCAATAGAACACTGAAAACTTTTGTTTTTAACTGTACGCCCGTGAATGACTTATTATTTTTTAAATAACACTTAATATTGCACTTTTTTATTGTATTTTTTTCATCTTTCAAGATAATTCTTATAGGAATATATTTATTTATAACATACGGTCTTATGGGAACAAGAGTTGCAGTAAAAGATTTTTCTAAATATAGAATGTAAACCATATTTCCAATATATTTGTGAAAAAGAACCAGTTTATAATATTTCGGACGACGTAATAAAACCTTATTTTAGACTATTGGTCGATGAATTGAAATCATTGTTCAAGAAACGAATTATTCATGTGCAGATGTTTTACTATAAAAACATGTAAAACCAAAATCTCGATTAAAAAAATTGCAACCAGTTACTCACGATGAAACTTAACCCCATTATTGATTTTACAAGTAATAAAATGGGTCGACAAAAGACCAGTTTTAATCCTTACAACATTTAAACATAATAGTTATATCTTGGTTTAATCAGATGAAAAGAAAAATTATACACAAGTACTAAAACCACAAACTATTCTCGATTATAACTTGGTGAAAAAGAGTGTTGATTTTAGTGATTAAGTGGCTTCTTACCAAAGCCCAATACGCAAAATTCTGAAGTGGTACCGGAAACTGGCAGTGGAATTAATATTTAATCCCGCAGTAGTAAATGCTTAGTTGCTAAATAATAGAAAACGTAAAAAAGCGACAACCTATCCTTGAGTTCAGACTGGAGTTCGCAAAGGCATTTGCAAATAAAGAAATGTTGTAACCCTCACGAACAGTTACACCCAAAAATACCATCTCAGGCAAAGCGATGTAGATAATACAAAGAGAAGAAAGTGTACAAGATGTAACAAAATTTTAAGAAGAAGCATGACTAGTAGAAAGGACGATAGAAAAGTTAAAAAAGTTAAAACATACTCTGAAGAATGTGATGGCAAAACTGGAATATGTCTAGTGTGCTTCAATGGAGCACATTAAAAAACAATTTTACTTATACAGGAACTATTATTGAGTAAAAACGTATTGTGCCTCAAGTGGCCTATAGTATTGGAAGTCGTAAGTTGATAGTTTCTAGTAGAACGTTTTTATTGTTAATTACCTCCGTAAAAGTGAGTTATAGTATTTATAAAAAGATGGATGTAAATAATATGCCTTCGACATCTAAAAAAGCTAGATGTGAACATAAACGTAGATTGACCACTGCTGAATTACAATCATTGTTAGAAGCATGTGGCGAGGACGATGTAGATTAAATGAATGGTGGAAGTGACTCTGATTGACTCTGACGAAATATTTGCACAAAGTCGTTCAGAAAAATCGAGGATTGCGTTTTGGAAAGACACAACACAAACAGAATTTAAGACTTTTCTCGGACTTATGTTCCATATGGGGACAATTAAGATGAACCGTCTGAATGACTACTAAAAAAGTACGGGTAACTTCTATAATAGTGTTGACTTGACTAGATAATTGCTCATAGCCCATATTAAGAAATAAGCGAATAGATAATCCTCACTTGTCAAACAAACTGAAAAAACGTGAAGTGGTCTAAAAACTAAAAAGTCCCCTATTCAAACTGGTTTTTAATAAAAAATTTATTAATATGTTAAAGTTTTTTTAATATACCCTAAAACTAAAAGCGAAAAGAATCGATTGCAAGTTACAAAATACTTGTAGAGTCATACTGTTTGGACAAGTACAGTTGTTTAAATAATCGCTTTCTGTCATAAACAAATTGAATAAATTGTAAAATATTTTTTGATCTGCTTGATATTTAGCACACTTTAATAACTCATCAATTGCCATAATTGCCTGTCGTTAGGCCAAAAACAAAGTTATTAACATTATTTATAAATTACTACAAACATAATATCATAGAGTTTACGGTTTTTTGGAATTATATCAATTATTTATGTATTTAAATTTGGTATTTCTCTACATAAAAAACTTTTTATGGTCTACAACTATTATTTGAATTATTTTTCTTTAGAATGTATACAAAACGTTTTATAAGCAAAAAATTATTTTTTTTGCCTTTTAAGATTGTTTAAAAAAACAAAGCAAAATCAACTGTACGTCTTTACGAATTTTTCGTCAGCTACCCCTCATACTATTTAGAATTTAAATTTCTGTATAAGATTTTTTTAAATTATTTAGCGAGGTTCCGTGAACTACTTTCTTATTGCATGGTCAAAGTCAAATATTATTTTTTAATGTGATTAAGCCACAATTATTGGTCGGTATTGAGATGAAAATTACATTTTTAATTAACTAATATTTAACGTTTTGATTTCCACTATTATTTTACAATAGCTTTGTTTATTGTACTAATTATGTAAACATGTGTATACACATTTTGTACAGAAAAACGTTGTTTGAGAACGATTTCCGGAATGGAAATCAAAATTTCAAACATTATCACAATCACAACCAATAATAAAGGCCTTAATCCCATAAAACCATAATATTTATCTCAAACTATTCATCGATAGCTTCGACTAAACAGGTTGTAAATTAAAATTTATGTAAAATATTCCCCTACACGATTCTCTGGGCAAAAATATCTAGGTTAAATAAATATAACATCTAAACGAAGAAAAAAACCTGTTGAGACTGCAACTTGTGAGCAGGTAGTTTCAATGTCGTTATTCGAACTTGATCCAAACAACCGATCGATATTTAGGTATCTAAAATATTATTTTAAGGATTAATACCGGCAACATCTACTGGCTCTAAAATGATGCCAAATACAGTGATTTTACCGCTCGATGTTAAAACGTAGGTTTGATGTAAAAATTAAATATATAAAAAAAATCGGAATATTAAAAAACCGACAACAGTGCCAAGCCTACAAAGGTGCCCTAAACGAACATACACAATTTATAAATAGAAAATGATAGCAATTCTTGGTGATGCTAAATTACTGCAACGTGAAAAGAGTTCTAAAGGATAGCGGGATGTATATATATACATATATATATATATATATATATATATATATATATATATACTGTAGTACAATATGTACTTATTTAGTATATCGTCGCCTCAAAGCAACAGTAGGATATGTAAAAAAAATGACTTTTGTGATATTCATGTCAAATGATTCGAAATAAACCCTTCTGTTGAGTGGAACACTAGGATAAATAAAAAGTGATAATTCGGCCAATTTAAATTGTACAAATTATGGGTATCTAGAAGTCAGTATTTAGTGTATTGAACGAACAAAATAACACTGATTCTGAGTTGTTATCTGGAATTTATAAAGCACAGGAAAAAGGTAAGTTAAATTCATGATAAATTCCCCTTTAAAAATTTTGGGCTGATTTAATAAAATGCAAAAAATTTGTACTTTTACAACTTTCAGTATCCGCTATTACCATCACTGATTTTGATGATTTTTTCATTTTATTTTGTTTATTATATTTTGGAAAATAAGTATATTCATGTTATTATTTATGTAATAACATGTTTGAACAACAAAATTGTTTTGTTTTTTGTATTGAAATGTATAAAATTTTAAACAAAACTTTAGTGCAATATAAGTTTATATAACAGAAATTTACGGATATCGTTAAAAAACAGATTATCTTTGAGGGCAACAGTAGGACAACTAAATTTTTTTCCAATTATTTTTCACTTTTTTATGAATTACTATAAATATTTATGTAAGGCCTGTAAAGTTATATACTCAAAATTTTATGTAAATCCATTCAAACAAAAAAGTTATTCAAGTAATGAAGTTTCGTAAAAATTTCAATTGCGTTTTTCTCGAAACTACATTTTTTGACATATCCTACTGTCGCTTTGAGGCGACGATGTATGGAATATTAAATAATATTTATTATTATACATTAAGTATTGAGTATTGGTTTGCAAAAGCTTGACTTGAAATCAAGATATTGTAAATTTAGCTTTGTAACTAGACTATTTGTTTATAGTAGATACCTCTTGAAAATTAACGATGCTACTCAAATACAAATGACTTTGTAATAGGATTAAGATAAGGTTTTCTGCAATAATTTGTTGGCAAATATACATTAGGTGTCACTATTAATTACTAAATAGTGTGTTTTTTAAATATGTTTAGACCTCAACTTTGTTATCCGTAAAGTTTAAAGTAAATAGTGAATATGTTATGTTCATATTGCTACTCTTATATCTAAATAACGACTTTATTTTTATGGCAGCCTTAACATATAATTGAAGAAAGGCTGTGAAAGGCTAAAACCCTTGTCTTAAGCGTAGCTGTAAATAGGTTTTGATAGCTCTCTGTCCACCTAAGAAGATGTTTTCTGGCACAATACGCCCGATAGTTTATTATCGTACCTATTTTTTTTTAATTTATTAATACTATTAAAATATTGTTTTTTATTTGTAAGACACGAAATGTCTATAAACCAAAATTTTTAATTTAAAAAATTCTAAGCCGCCCACGTTTTAGAATATATTTTTACTAAGATTAATTTTACTGAACTTAGTGTGTCATTCACAATGATAAATTAATTTCTTGTTTCATAGAAATTTGTCAAATCACACATGGTTTTGCTATGCGGGGGCCGCAGTTGTTACTGAGGGTTGATTTATTACCAGAAAGAATTCATCCAAACGCAGATTTAAAAGCTTCCTGTTTAAATAAAAGGGAAAATGCTATAAATATACTAAAAGTTTTTATTGGAAATCTAAACCGTAGAACAAAATTTATACGAAAGTCGGTTAATTCGCAAAATAGTTTGATCGGTAAACTCGTGTCAGTAGAAATAGAACATGACAATATTGATTTTATAAATAATAGAGAGGAGCAATAGCATTAAATGAAAACAGTTTTTTTATAAATTAGCAAATATGAGAATTTTTGATAATATAACAGTTTTAATAATTTCTATATTTATAATAAATGATACCAAGCTATAGGTGATAGATAAGCATAGATTTATCTATGAATAAATTCTACATATGCCAAACCTTACCTTGTAGAAAATTATTAAGTTAATTATAATTTTAAAATATTAGAAAAATAACAAAAAAGTTTTAAATTTAATTTACTTTAAACTTTAAAAATGAATAGTTAAATTATCAAGCAGTTCCTGAAAACACATCATTATTACTTTATATCTATATCATTTCTTTTTTAAATAAATTTAGTAGTATTACATTACTTCAAACTACTCTTTCTGGGGAGCTGATATCAAGTGAAGGGTACACGTGAAATCATCACCAATTACTATAAATACCGTCATACATAGTACAGCTTATTTCAAATCCAGTGGTTAGCCCTTCCACGAAATAGTTAACCGCGCAGACAATAGAATCTATGATCAGACCCATGCAGTGGCGTTGCAATATTAAACAAATTAATTTATTTGAAATCGCGCTAATTACAAAATTATTACTCACTTAAATAATGAATGGAGTTTGATTGTATACAGTGTAACGATAATATTGTGCCTACCTTAGGGTAAGATTATGGGGTTGACAGTTGGGGACAGAAACTATGGGGGCGAAGATAGGGCAAGCAAAATAAACGCTACTTGTGCGAACGGGCACTCAGGGGTTAGTTGGAGAGCTGGGGTCGTGGATAAGTAACAAAATATCAAAGATTGGGGTAACTACAAAAATGAAAACAAAGGGATACTTACATAAATCTCCTGGACAAAAACGAAACAAGATATGGCAGACAAGGTTACCTCTAGCTATTTTAATTCGGACGCCGCTTCGAAGAAAACTTGCTGCTGGAAAAAGAAAGAAAATTTCTTCTTTCCTTATTTTTACTTATTTCTCTAAAAAAAAAACTTGCTACATCTCTAGGATTGAAACTAACCGGACAAATTCTTCACATGAAAAAAGGAAACCATTTCCATACTTCAAGAACGACGATCTAAGACGTAAATGGGGCTGGATCAAGCAGGCAAACGACAACAAAGCTGGTGGGACATCCTATATAATCATTTTCCAAAATTTCTTCAGTTCCGGTGTACTGCACAAATCTTATGATGATTTAGTGGTTACTCTATTCTAATCCGCCATATTACGGAGAGTAATTACCACTTTTTACCGGTCTTGAAACTTAAACCATTACACCAAATTACCGGCTTGGTGATTAAAAATATCACACATCCTTTCAAACTCAATCTCCTTCAAAAAACACAAGACTTGCAATATTTTTTCTAGGAACGTTGAACTTAAAACGCCATAAAATATCGATCGTTTTAAAATTCTTTTGCAAACAGAAAAACGAAAATATTCCACCGACAGAGGCGTACTTACAGAATTTATATTATAATACAGATATTAAATAATATATTATTATATAGATAGAAACAAATTTAAAAACGCTACAATGCCGCTTCTTAAAAGAAAAAACTCGGATAATCTTATCCAGTTTTTGATAAAAGCAAAACAATAAAAACAAAATCAGAAGATGACCTCTTAAATGAGTCAAGACTTTTTAATAATATCTTTTAGATGATGGCTAGCATGGGATTAAACAACAAAACCAAAATAAGTTATAAAGAATGGGTCAGCGTGCCATCGATCGCCAGACTCTGTAGCAAAAAACTGGGGTGTGTAGGAGGAGAGAGGTATAAGAAGAGTGGTCTATATATATGGGATAAAATAGATAACAATTAAGTAAAGAAGTATGAAAAAAAAATATTGAACGGAATGTAGCTAGGCTAGCAATGTAGGCAAGAGAATGACCACTAGAAACTCAAGGATGGATACGGCCAATTTGCATGCCTTTTAAAGACAGTAAATCAGGAAAATATGTATGATGAATAGAAAAGAAGATAAAAAAAATGAATAGATATAATGAAAATTAACAAAGAAAACAAATTGAGGGCGCCAGAAGAGGGATACTACTCTAAAAAGAGTAACGGTCACTCTTCCAGGTATCGTATACTGCTAATATTAATTAAAGTTGATGTAATAAACAAAAATGCTGTAAATGTAAAAAGGTAAGGAAATATTAATAAAAAATTATATGCAAAATAAATTCAAGTTTATTAAATATAACTTCTTAGATTTTGACAATCTCTAAGTTACCAAAAAGTATATGAAAATTTCACAATATAATATTATAACGGAAATGTTGAAAACAACTATAACAAAAAGTTGAAAACTACACAGAATAACTCTGATATAGAGTGTACAACCTACATCTAGATTAAAAACAACCCTAAACAAAATAATGCTAACGTTGGAAGAACGTATAGCCAAGTAAATATATTAAACTAACCTACAATATGACCAACAATATTGTTAAACACTTCTAAATTCAAATATAAACAAAATAATACATAAATGGGAACAAGCCAAGTTAAACAATTGAAACGGTCTATTATCCTGAAGGGATAATAACCAGAGTTAATAACGCAAGATGAAATATAAAAAAAATTAGTTAAGTAAACAAATAATGAAATAATTAAAGTTAATAATGAAATAAATGGTTAATACAAAAAAAACAATGGAAGATAATCTTTGGGTAGAATTTGAGCTCAAACTTACCGATACCTTACACCAAGGGGAGTTATATTAATTAATATATATAGGTATATAATACCTCTAGGTGCAGGCTGGAGAAAAAATGAGGCTGAAGTAGACAATACCCCCTGGCTTGTCCCAATGACCCTGATTCTTATAGAGTTGAAGTGGTACTCTCCCTCGGATGTTCTGAGGGAAGTTTATAATTCCATGGGAGGTGGCTGAAAACAATTCCCCGTTACTTATAGTCTCAACATTAATAAAAAGAAATCAAAGAAGAAGTGAGGAAAGTTTCTTTCAGCATAAGAAACCGGAGCAAAAAGATAATTATAGTAGATAAAAAAAAACCCATCCAATCGGATGTAGCGTGACCTTGCTTCACATAGAGTAAAAATATAATGGCCTTGAACAAAATACTATATTAAAATATGAAATAATGAATCTAAATGGATAAAATACTCTAATGTTCATTAAAATATCTGTGGAAATTGTAATAGATGTTAAAGATTTACGGAAAATTCAGAATTTTAATCAGATTCATGCCAGAATGATTGTAAGCGGCCATACTATGCTTGAATTCGTGACCCAAAGTCATTCTGAATACCTTAAGGATGTGGGATGTGGGAACAAAAAGTTAGTTTTTATAATATAAAAAAAATAATAGTTACCAGATAGCTAATTAATTCCGTGCTAGAAATTTCACTTCAGCCTCTCGAGTTTCCGAAAACACCGTCAATTAAATGGTTACGGTTATACTTAAAACATTTAACTTCTTGAAGTGAAGGAAATTCTATGCATTAATTGGATTTTCTTTCGCTAACTACCACCTTTGTACCACTTCAAACTCTCGATCAAAAGTGAATTGTAATTCACAGTTTGTTAACCAAGTTAACCAAGAGCCAGTTTCCACTCCCCCTAATCTCCTGTCATCTCTCTGGTTCGCAATGGTACCAAATTAGATCAGAGTGACAACTTAAATTATTAAAAATACACACTTAATGAGCAAATGAACACTTAAAGTTAGGCAACCCATACTACATCTCTGAAATTATTTTAATATAAATTGTAATAAAAATAACGACTGTTACAACTCTTTAAAGTCGAGTAGACTGAAATTTATGACTCTACTTGAACTGTAGGTGACATGAGTTTATATGCCTTAGGGGAAGCTAACATTATGCTCTGCAGTGAACCTCTCTGACATTCACAGCAGTAACACAAGTGATTGGTCGGACAGGCATAGCCATGTCACCTCGTTGCCTAAACCAAATGTGGTATACAAAAACAAAGAAATGCTCTACTCAGCAGGTAGGCGTCTACTAATATCTACTATACGCCTAGCGAGACAGGGAATTCGGTAACGGTTCTACAAAAAAAGAATGGGATATAGACCCTAAATCTATATACCTACATATGACAAAATGTGATTCTCACATGTGTCTCCCAATCAAAATAGGTTACCTGTACTAAAATTATCAAAAGTGAAACAATATTCCAAAGGGATGAAATCAAATCAACATACAAACTTAAACAGTTTCGTTTGAACCTTCGTATAGTGAGGACCGGTGTGTGAGTGTGTCTCGTATTCAATCGAATTTATTTAGGTTTTAATTAGGTTAACGTTAATTTTAAGTTATAAGTTTAGCATTTGTACTGTAAGTATTAATATTTCCTATATTTTTTTGATAAATACTTAACCCTGGGATGTCCCAGGGTAAAAATGGTGTAGGTGGCAAAGACCCACCTCTACAGGATCAAGTTAATAACGACATGTTAAGTAATATTCACGTCGAAGATATTGTTTTTTCTGAGGTTAATAATTGTAATAATACTCCAAATGTTTTGAATTCCGATGATTCTATTATTAATAATTCCAACATTAAATCTATTGTTAATGATGGCAATAAAAACTTGCCGTCTACAACTCAACAATATAAACAATCAAGTCAGGTTTTAAATACTTCAAATCGATTTAGCGATATTGATACGGGGCCGTATTTTATTTTTGTTCAACATACTGATTTAAATTTAGGTCGTCTTCATCCTATGAAAATAGGAGAAAAATTAAGTTCTCTCGCGGATTACGATAAAAATATAACTGAAATTGTTAGTGTTGGCAGGAATAGATTTAAAATCGAAGTAGATTCGGGACTGGTTGCAAATAGGCTGGTAGAAGAATCTTTTTTTGAAAAAAATAGTTTAACTGCATTTATACCTAATTATTTGACAGAAAAAAGAGGTTTAGTTCGCACTGTTGACACTACTAAAAGTGAAAATAAACTCCTAAATATTATAAAATCGAATGTAATGGTTAAAAAATTCTAAAGAATGACTAGATTAATACAAAAAGACGGTATATCGGAGAGAGTCCCAAGACAGATGATTATTGTTACTTTTGCGGGCAAATTAATTCCTCAATTTATCTACATTAATAAAGCCCGGTCGAGGTATATGTCAGTCCGGTCATGCAATGTTACCAGTGTTTGCGTTATGGTTATTCGGCTACTCAATGTAAATAAAAAAAAGGTGCAAAAAATGTGGGAATGAAGAAAATAAAGATTGTCCTGAAAAATGTTATACTTTTTGCGTGCATTGTCAAAATAGTGGTCACGAATCAATTTTCAGAGAATGTCCTGAATATCTTAAGCAGAGAAAAACGAAAGAAACTATGGCTAACTTGAAGATTTCGTTTAAGGAAGCTCAGAAAATATCTGATAATCCAGGTTATTCCAGCCTAGTTCAGAAGAATAGATTTGCACCTTTAATCAACTCTGACACGGAATTTCCCCCACTAAAATTTGATTCTACTCGTCAGTTCAATTCTGGTACAGTTCATAAGAATAACAATATTCCCAAACGTCATACAACTCCGGTAGTTAGCCCTCCCAAAAAAAGAAAAAATAGTGACACTACTATTAATTTCCCTCCTATTCGTAGAGAGTTTCAGACTAGTTTCTGTGCTGGTCCCGTATTCCAATTCGGACAACCTGAACCTGTAGATGAATTTAGTAAATTTGTTACTCAGCTTAGTGTTTCTCTTAAAAATTTTATTAAACAAAGCTTTCAAGATTTTGTTAATGCTTCTCCAAATATGGCTTCTAATCTTAAAGTCAATGACATTGAATTTGAGAATAAAGTTAAAGAAGTTGTTAATAACATTTTTACTTAAAATTCATGGCTATCAAAGGTATTAAAATTATTCAGTGGAATATTCGATCACTTAACGCTAACAAATATTCTTTACATCAGTTACTTCTTGAAGAACATTTTGATATAGCAGTTTTATCGAAAACTTGGTCCAAACCCTCAGATAATGTTTGTTTTAGTAATTTTAATATAGTAAGTAAAAGTAGAGCTAACGGATACGGTGGAGTAGCTATACTTATATCAAATAACATCAATTACGAACCTATTTCATTTGTTAATAATTTCAATCAAAACTTGGAAGTTTGTGGCGTAAACGTTAGTATTGACAAGAAAAAGTATACGATTTTAAGTTTATACCGACCAGTAAAAGCAAAAGTATCAGTGCAAGATTATGTCAATCTTTTTTCACAAATTAACAATGACTGTATTATTTTTGGGGATTTTAATGCGCACCACGGATTATGGGTATCAAGTGCATGTTCTTCAGAGGGTAATATATTAGTGGAAGCCTTGGATTCTTTTCCTCATTTAATTATCGTAAACGATGGATCGGCTACTAGGGCTACTCCTCCAGGTCATGCCAAATCTGTTGTAGATCTCACCATTTTATCTTCCAATTTATGCTCAACTTTTGACTGGACTGTTATACAAGATACATATGGATCCGATCACTTTCCTTTCGAATGTCTATCAATAATTTTAAAATAGAAAATACGAGGTTTATATCTACGGTTAAGTGGTCGATGGCTTATGCTAACTGGGAGCAATTCAGGCTTACCATAGAGGAAGCGCTCACATTGAGGCCAGTTATTAATAATACTAACGAGATGATTTTATTCTTATTAGATTCTATTACAAATGCAGCGAACAAATCTTGCAATCCAATTAAACATTCAACTAAACCTGTAAAAGTTCCTCCATGGTGGGATGAGGAGTGTCTAGCTGCTCCAATTTTAAGGAAAAATTCTTTTAAAAAGTTTAAATCTAATCTAACTCTTTTGAATTTTAATGAATATAAAAGAAACGAGGCTATGTGTAAACGTACTTTTCGCTTAAAAGCTAAATCTAGCTGGGTACAGTATTGCTCTTCTCTTAATAGACAAACCCCTTCATCAGACATTTGGAAAAGGGTAAATAAAATTCAGTGCCAGAAAAAAATTATCATTAACGATGAATCAGCAGTTAAACAACTTTTATCTAAAATTGCTCCCGACTCCGTTCATCTACCAATAAATATACCAGAGAACCATAGCGATGCCCACTTTTTACTCACTCCTATGACTCCTAGGGAACTTAAAGCAAACATTAAAATTTCAAAAAATACATCTCCAGGTATGGACGGTATAAACTACCTCATGTTAATAAATCTTCCGGAAATTGCTATAGATTATCTATGCAAGATATTTAACAACATTTTACTAAAAGGAGATAATTGTGATTCTCTTAAGCAATGTCTGGTCATTTCTATACCTAAAATAAATGATGGTACTTCTTTAAGACCCATTTCTCTGATGTCATGTCTATTAAAAACACTTGAACGGGTCCTTAAAACTAGATTGGAATGGTGGTGTGAAAAAGAAGGCATATTCCCGGTAGCTCAGTTAGGCTTTCGGAGAAATAAAGGAACCATCGACTGTCTGTCACAATTAACTACTGATATCCAATTGTCCTACTCAAATAATAATTATTTGGCAGCACTTTTTCTAGATATTTCGGGAGCATATGATAATGTTATCTTAAACTTACTTTTCGAAAAACTAAGACATATAGGAGTCTCAACTAGATGTGCACAGGTATTGGTTAATCTATTTGTTAATAGACAAATATTCATTCGGTGCAATAATAAAGTGATTGGTCCAAGGTTAGTTTATCAAGGTTTGCCGCAGGGATCTGTGCTTAGTCCTCTCTTGTTTAATCTATACACTATGGATCTACATGGTATGGAAATTAATTGTAATATTTTACAATACGCCGATGATTTCTGTCTTTATACTTCTAAAAATTCTTATCAGGAATGTATTGATTCAATAAAACGAATTATGTACAGTGCAAGAGAATACTTTCTTAACCAAGGGTTGGAACTTACTTCGAATAATCCTAAAACTAAGTATACCGAAACTAAGTATACCGGACCAAAAACACTATACTTATCTTGGCATCACACTTGATACTAAATTAACATGGGAAGAACATATTAATAACTGTTTAATTAAATGCGAAAAAAGCCTAAATATTTTAAAAGTAGTTAACCGTCACCAATGGGGCGCTGATCCTAAGGGTAATCTAATGTTTTATAGGGCATATACCAGGTCTATAATCTATTAGCTGAATGTATGGAACCTCCACTACATTTAAGAGGTCTTTTTTTAGCTGAAAAGTTTATCCTTAAATGTCAAGGTAATAACCAATCCTACCTATTGCAAAAAATGTCCGACATATCTGTGTCTAATTTAGTTGACAAATGGTGGCATAACAAAAATTCTCCAACTTTAGCTATAGCATTTCCTAATGTTTCTTCCTATTTAGAAATCCCAGCTGAAACTAATTTCTTCCAATTTAATTTCAATATTCTTTATTCCCAAACCAAAGTTTATTTCCCTACTTTTGATGATAACAATGCCATTCAACTTCAGAAACAACTTGCCAAATTTGATAAGCCATATAGGATTTTCACAGATGGGTCAAAATCCATTTTGGGAGTTGGTTGTGCGGTATATATCCAAAACAATCAAGAACACATTATGTTTAAATTAAACCAACAATGTTCCATTTATTCCGCAGAACTGTATGCAATATATCAAGCTCTGGAATGGACTATCGAGAAAAGAATGTCTGATCAACAAATAGTAATCATGTCGGATTCAAAATCTGCGTTGTCTGCTTTAGATAATTCGAATAAGCATTTATACAAAAACAGTATTATCGTCAAAATTTTAGAAAATCAACTAAAGCTACTTGAAAGAAATAATTCAGTCTCTTTCATTTGGGTAAAAGGACATGCTGGTATCTCGGGTAACACCAAAGCAGATTATTTTGCTAAAGAAGCGGCTTCAAAAGGATTAGAAATTAGTTGGTTCAATAGAAGTGATTTAGTTTCGCTGCGTAAACAAGAATTAAAAGAAAACTGGGAAATTGAATGGAATGTTTTTTGTAACAGAAGTAACAACCTTTATACAAAAATTCACCCTGTTTTACCTACTGTGCCTTTTGTGGCAAGAAGTCATCCCAGTAGAAGAGTATATTCGATGTTTGTTAGATGCCTTGTTAATCATGCTACTGTGAAAGCCTATCTTCATAGATTTAATTTAAGTGAAACCGAACTTTGTAATTGTAATGGTAACACTGACGATATCAATCATTGGATGTTCAGGTGCATATATAATGATGCTGCTATTAAGTATCTATTGGAAAATCTGATAAAAGAACAAATACCTCTTCCTCAGTGTCAATCTTCCATTTTATATATCTCTCGTCATAATATTAGGTTTAACCAAATTTTTTGGAAATATTTAAAAAGGACTAAAAGAAAAATTTAGGATGGAATGTGTAATGTGAATGTATAAATCTAGCTTTGTTCCCTCTGTCTATCCTTATGTTATATAGTTACCTCCTAGCCGTTGCCTGTCTTGTGTTGTAATAAAGTCGCTATGAAAGGCTCCTTAGCGTGAAAAGTATTCCTACATTATGTAATCGCTTGTTGGTTCTGAATATTTCCTTTAAGTTGGTTAGGGCAATGAATGAAACGAATGAATGTATGGTTTTTATCAATCTACTGATTCTTGTGTTACTGCCGTTTACATTATATTTTTAATCTACCTCTATGCGAAGTACTATTTTGTTAACAAATGCAATAGGTCAATACATCATTAACAAATTCAAGTAGTCAAATACATTATCGTGGCTGAATGGATCAAGTTATCCAAAGCCATTAATTAAACAAAAAAAAATACAAACTTAAAACCAAAGACATGGGAAAGGATGAACTAAGTACTTAAGGATGACATATTGTCCTCATCTGACACAAAAGACTTTAAATCTTTAATGTGCCACTTACCAAGATCTGAACCATTTAAGTCTAACAAACTATAAACCACTGGTGACAATTTTTCCTTGATGGTTGCTTCAATATACTTCGGCGCTAGTTTGGACATAAACTTGTTGACAGCACAAGACAAAACCTTGTTTTTTTCCAAACTCTATCACCCACTTGAAATTGGACTTCTCTTCTACGTAAGTTGTAGCTTCTAGCGTTACGTTCATATCCTTTTCGAAGATTAGCCTTAACCTTTTCAAAAACTTTATCTAGACCGTTGAAGCATACATGTTACGGTCACCTGGAATTATCTCAATATCTTGGTTCTGTTGATCCTTGTGATCAACACCATAATAATTTCCACTTAAAGGAACATGACGGCCATAATTAAAGAAAGCTGGAGTATATCCAGTCACTTCATGCTTTGCGGTGTGAATAGCTTTTCTGATCTTTGCTAAATTCTTGTCCCAATCTACGTGGTCTTTCACATATGTACGTATTGCTGTACCAATGGTTCTATTGTTCCTCTCGACAAAATTACACTGCGGTGCATATACTGGGCTAAACCATACTTTCTGAACGTTATACCTATTACAGAGCTCAATTAAGAGAGGATTGTTCAGGTTTGAGGCATTATCACAAATCACATATTGAGGAACACCAAACATTAGAAAAACATCATTTTCCAAAAACTCAACAATATTCTTAGCCGTAGCCTTTCTTAACGGTTGGACTAACGTATATTTACTAAACCAATCAGCAACTACTAATAACCTCGTATAACCTTTCTTTGAGCGAACAAAGGGACCTATCAGATCTATAGCAACTATTTGCCAAGACCTCTCTCTGCTTACCCATTTTACCTAATGGAGCATAATTTGGTGTCTTCTGAGCACCACACACTTTACATGACCTGACAAACTTAAGCACATCAACGCGCATCTGGGGCCAATAATATCTTTCTTGAATACGGGACAAAGTTTTGGAAAATCCAAAGTGAGCACAAGTAGGTGGCTCATGACAAGACTGCATAATTTCAAGGTTTGGGTACAAGAATTTTCCACTCTACATCATTAGTCTTAAAAGAATTGGTGGTAGGGACAAACTTATAAGCAAAATCATTCTCCACCTTCCACTGTGGAAAATCAAGGGGGGATCGGAGTATCTTTGATCTCAAATTATCGAACCAAGGGTCTATTCTATCTACATCAACTTCTAAATAACAAATCTCTTGGGTAGTTTCTACTGGATCATTGGTGTGAGCTCGAGATAGAGCATCAGGGACTAAATGGGATTTTCCTTTTCTACGAATTAAATCAAAAGTATGCTGTCTTAGGCGCATGACCCATCTGGCTAATTTACCAGTAAGATTGGACAATTTATTCAACCAAAGAAGTGAATGATGGTCAGTAATGACCGAAAACTTGACTCCCTTTATGTAACCTCGAAATTTCTCGATAGCGAAGATCACAGCAAGACATTCTCTCTCTGTAACTGAATAATTTCTGTCAGCTCTGGAAAGAGATCTACTAACATATGCTATAACCTTTTCTTCACCATCAATAGTTTGTGTTAAAACACCACCAATACCGGTGTCGGATGCATCATATTGCACAACAAAAGAAAGATCAAAATTGGGCTGGGCTAAAATTGGGGCAGAAATTAGAAGTTCTTTAATTTTCAAAAAAGCTTGTTCAGCTTCACTTGTCCATACTACAGGCTGTTTCTTTCTGCGATGACCTTTAAGAAGATCATTTATAGGGGAGGCTAAACTGGAAAAATCTTTAATAAAACGACGGTACCAAGAAAACATACCGATGAATCTTTTAATTTCAGTGGAATTAGTTGGTCTAGGATAATTGACCATTGCAAGAATTTTTTCTGGATCTGCCTTTAAAGAATTATTACCAACTACATAACCAAGATACTTTAACTCTGACTTAAAAAAATCACACTTTTCAACATTGATGGTCAAGTTCGCTTCCTTAAGCTTCTCTTTAATTATCTTTAACAACTCAATGTGTTTCTCAAATCTTGGAGTACATACTATAATATCATCCAAATAACAAATTATACATAGGGTTCGAATTCAGGTCCAAAAATAGCATCAACAAGTATTTGTTGAATCTGTGCACTATTACACAAACCAAAGGGAACAGAAGTGAACTGAAAAGAACCTCTACTAGAAACATTGAAGGCTGTCTTTTTCCTTGAGTCAGGATGAAGTGGGATCTGCAAAATGCTTTTCTCAAATCAATAGAGCTAATGCATTTAGCTCCTCTAAGCAATGACAAAATTCTATCTATCTGGAGCAAGGGGTAACTATCATGAACTGTAACTTCATTCAATGAACGACCATCAAAACAAAACCTATACTCTCCTGACTTCTTTTTATCTAACAATACTGGACTTGACCATGAAGATTGTGCTGATTCGATTACTCCTAAACGTAACATTTCATCTAACTCTTCATGTAGAATTTTATTCATGTATGGGGACAAAGGATATTGTCTTTTCTTAAATGGTTTAACATCACCTGTGTCAATAACCATTTCTATCTTGTTGGTTCTTCCAATATATTTAGAACTAGAGACTTCTTTAAAAGATTCTACTATTGACTTTGCCATATTTTTCTCAAAAGTAGACAATAAGTCTACGGAATATAAAGTTTCTATTTTATTCTTCTTTTGGAAAGAATGTAATGTTGCATTCTCAAAGTTTAATAACAATGAGAACTGCTGCATAAAATTATTTCCCAAAATAACATTGTAAGGGACAGAAGGTACAACAAAAAATTTCACCATATGACAAACACCATTAGCCTGTATTGGAAGATCAATGGTACCAACAATTGATTTATTCGAACCATCTGCTAAGCAGAGATGCTTAGTAGATGTGGGAACCACTGTCCAAAAGAATTACAAAGTTTATAGAAAAAATGGAAATATTAACATAAGGACGACTATCAAAATCTTTCTTTTCAAACATTGGGTTTAACGATGACGTATAAGGTCTGTCGGTCTTAGATCTATTTGAAATACAACACTTAGGACAAGAAGATATGGTCACACCTTTATAACCACAACGAGAACAAGATACTGGCTTGCTTCTACAGTCACGGAAAATATGACCTGGCCTATTACAATTAAAACAAATAATCTTTTTTGGATTTCTGGGAGCTTGATAAGGGGCAGACTGCATTAGTGGAGATGAAAAAGATTGCATCATTGGGGTGAGGGTGTGAAAGATTGCATCATTGGGGGTGGGGATGAAAAGGACTGATTTCTTACTTCAGTATTTTCTGGTGGACTGGGTCTATCATTTTCATACATATATTTGGGATTGGGTCTTCTAGGAGAATTATTTTCTCTGTCCTCTCTGTTAACTACTCCACTTTTATCTTGCTTGTTTTGATTATTCACCACATGAACTTGTTCTTTGGGCTTTTCTGAATCATCAATTGAAATACCTGCAAGACCTTTAGTAGTCTGCAACAAGGGCAGGACATTCTGCTCCAAACGTTTTATAGTTGCTACTAACATTTCTACTATAGCAAAATCTTGTAGGGCTATTAGTGGAATGTAGTCCACTAAAATATTTTTCCTCGTTATTTTTACTTTTTGGGCTTCACTAGGGTATGTTTCCAAACGTTTAAAAAGGTTTTCCATCACTGCTGAATAAATGGTTATGGATTCATTCCTTTTTTGCTTTCTACTTTTAATTTCATCCAAGAGATTATCATTATAATCTGGGTGAAAAAAAGCAGATTTGAGTAGGGCTACCAACTCATCCCAACTACTGATTTTATCTCTAACACTCCTATACCAAATAGCAGCATTACCTTCAAATAGTTTAATGGCTGAACGAAACAGAATATCTTCCGAAATATTCCTAGACCTAGCAGAATCTCTAACTTTTTCTAAAAATGTGGGAAGGGCTTTACTTTCACCATTAAACTTAATATGCAAATCAGAAATAATGACAGGAGTTGAAACCTGTATTATTGGAGCTGGGACTGTACAACTGGGAACCACAGGGACTGAAACTGGGCTACTAGTGGATGGTTTTACTAATTCAGCAGATATTTCCTCCTTTTCCAAAACATCAGTCCTCAACATCAACAAATCATCTTTACACTCATTAACAAAATTTTTTACATCTTCCTCAACATCATTCATAGGAAAATTCTCTAATCTGGTATCTAAATGTATAGACCTTGTCTCAAATCTAGCAAAATCAGCCTTAGTTGATTGTGCATTCATTGATTGAGCACTACTATATAAATCATCCATAATTAATCTAATCTCACACAACTCCCTCTCAGGATCTATTACATTGTTAACCAAATCGACTAGACTTGAAGACGAAGTGGCCTCCTTGGCCAACAACGCGCTTAACATCTTTCTCTTATCCCTTATTTGGGAAATTTTTACCTCTTATGAAAAGCTCATAAGATAACTCTCCTGATTTCAAATGATTAACCTGAGTAGACTTCATTTTTCAAAAATTGAATGAAAGCAAACAAACAAAATAACTAAAATCAAACTCAAAAACTAGTAGAAAATATGACAATTCTAAGAAACAACCTTTTCCATTTATAACCTGATAGTAAGTCTCACTTGCACACCCGCTTACTGGAATCCAAAACTCATCCAATTCGCTGCAACTTCTGCTCTTGACTTAGTAATCAGTCGGTAAACAAAAATGAGGTCTCTAACCTGTCTCTTAAAAATTTACACTTCCACTAACAAGGACTGAAAAAATGGTTTTAAACAACATGGGACAACATGGACACTAACAAGCAATGTAAACTGTACATACAAGGGAAGACAAAACACTAATAATATTGTAAACTTGGCCTTTGAGTGAGCTACACTAAATAACACCAAAATAAACCAACTCTTGTTCCGAAAACTAAATGAGACTGCTCCTAGTCAAAACTAAAACAGCATCTCTTGATCACGAGTATATTACACCTGTGGTCATATAGATACAAGAAAGGATATACAACAAACAAACAGTCTACTATTGAGACTAAACTTAGTCGAATCTTCTCTACTACTCACAATGACTACTTCTGGTACACAAATTTCAACTAACCTGTGGCATTAAATACGCCGTCAAAGATGGTTAATTAGAAGACAAAATGCATAACACTACTTCACAACTACACAGCTCAAACAAAAGGTCACTCACAACAATACAGACATTTACTCAAAATGAGCGACCAAACAAAATTACAAAAACCGATTATTCTGTAAAATCTGTCAAATCAATTAAGAATAACTGCAACAATAACGGTATTATTTGTTACTGTTATTAACTTTTAAAATTCTTTTCAATATTAAAACATTAACCAAAATACATATTTAAATAATTAATTCTCAAATATTTGCTTTCATTACACATACACATAAAATACACATACAAATAGTTCTACAGTACATTACATACAAAAAAACAACAATACATATGTTAGTATACAACAAATACATATGTTGATATACAATAATACATATGTTAATATACAATACAATAAACAATCACTGTTTGTGAGACACTTGGGGCACTATTAAAAAAAGGTTTCATATAAGTGGCTTGGGAAAAAGGAATCAGAATCTAAAATAAATGCAAAAATATTCAAAGGCCCCACACGCTGGGCGACATTTTGTAACGATAATATTTTGCCTACCTTAGGGTAAGATTATGGGGTTGACAGTTGGGGACAGAAACTATGGGGGCGAAGATAGGGCAAGCAAAATAAACGCTACTTGTGCGAACGGGCACTCAGGGGTTAGTTGGAGAGCTGGGGTCGTGGATAAGTAAAAAAATATCAAAGATTGGGGTAACTACAAAAATGAAAATAAAGGGATACTTACATAAATCTCATGGACAAAAACGAAACAAGATATGGCAGACAAGGTTACCTCTAGCTATTTTAATTCGAACGCCGCTTCGAAGAAAACTTCCTGCTGGAAAAAGGAAGAAAATTTCTTCTTCCCTTATTTTCACTTATTTCACTAAAAAAACAAAACTTGCTACATCTCTGGGATTGAAACTAACCGGACAAATTCTCCACAGGAACAAAGAAAACCATTTCCATACTTCAGGAACGACGATCTAAGACGTAAATGGGGCTGGATCAAGCAGGCAAACGACAACAAAGCTGGTGGGACATCCTATATAATCATTTTCCAAAATTTTTTCAGTTTCGGTGTACTGCACAAATCTTATGATGATTTAGTAGTTACTCTATTCTACTCCGCCATATTACGGAAAGTAATTACCACTTTTTACCGGTCTTGGAACTTAAACCATTACACCAACTTACCGGCTTGGTGATTGAAAATATCACACGTCCTTTCAAACTCAATCTCCTTCCCAACCTAAACTTCGCCTAGCCGGTGTTCCAACACTAGACGCAAATCACCTCCCCCCACGCTTCTTACACCTCGTACACGCCAAGGAACTCACACCAATTCGTTACAACTTGCAATCGTGAAAATTAACCTTGAATCTCTTCCGGAGTTATTACGTCTCAGAGAGAAAAAACACAAGACTTGCAATATTTTTTCTAGGAACGTTGAACTTAAAACGCTATAAAATATCGATCGTTTTAAAATTCTTTTGCAAACAGAAAAACGAAAATATTCCACCGACAGGGGCGTACTTATAGAAATTATATTATAATATAGATATTAAATATTATATTATTATATAGATAGAAACAATTAGTACTGATACTAATTTAGTATCAGTAACCTTAAAGCCGTGATTATAAAGTCATTATTAATAACTCCTTAACGACTCGTTAAGGACATACAAAGAACTGATAAAAATTATTTCCAACAATTTCTAGTTACTGGATTTCAAACGAGTTCGTAATTTAGTCTCATTGTGTTAAAATTCTTTATAAAAGGTATATAATTAAAAAATCCAAGCGGGCTATGTCATGAGGACAAAACGTTTTCGGAATCCATATTCCATCATCAGTGTCCTAAACAGTATATAACCACTTTAATTTAAAAGAACGTGAAGTTTAAATTTTGACCAAGGTTAATACAAAATGTGGTTAATACTTACTAGGTGTACATGTTTTGAGCCACTAAATATCTGGGTAAAAACCGGTTAAAAGTTATAGGTTACAATTTAGTTTCCATTATTCAAACTTATATATTAGGATGTTAAAGTTACCAGTGGATTTGATACTTTGATAACATGGCAACGTATGACTCCACATGAAGTTACTGGTCCTGAGACAAAGTGTCTACGAGAACTTGATGATAGCAACTGATTGAAATGACAATATTGACATATTAGGACGGAAGTCCGAACAAAGCAGTCAGTGTAACTTAATGTCTATGTCTAAATATGACAGAAGCCAGCAATATTTAAAAATTAAATAAGTTAAAATTAAAATAATATAACAGTAGCAACCATCAATGTTGTAGTTTTAAATCGTGAATTTGTCCTGAATTTATGTTAAGAAAATTGAGAAAAGTGATTTTGATTAATGTATGTGGAATGAATTGTGGTGAAGAATTGTGTGGCTACTGATAGGCAACCAACTATATATAGGTCTAAATATAGTGGTGCGAAATAAGGATTCCAATAAAAGGCCCTTTATGTTTTGCAACATTTGTTACCTGGAAAATGCAAAATAGACATATGTGGGAAGTTGGATTCTTGAAACTTTATTGTTGATGGGTAAAATAGGAAATAATATTTTTGAAAGTGCTATTAAGTTAATACAATAAAATACTTTTGTAATGTAGTATTTAACTTATAACTCTATTCTATGCTTAAGTTAATAAGTACATAATCTTCATCGGTTTATCTAATCTAAGATTATATAATTACAGTACATAATCTTTTGTAAATTCCTTCGCAACTTCTTGTTTCTATATTACTGTAACTGCTTCTTCTGTTTTTCTGTTCGATCTCGAAGTTAGTTTCGCCAAATATGTAAAAATATTGACACATACTTTTTAAAATAATCTGATTTATCATTTTTTTTCGCCTGTGTGCGTACTTAATTTACTCAATATCTTTTCTTCTCTTACATATAAATACTATAATCGTATGGATTCATCTTTCATTGTGACAAACTTCTTTTTCAATAATTTTTTCATTTACTTCATTAAAAAAAAATCATAATTCCAAATTATTTTCTCCATTTTAATCCATTATGTAGTTACTATATTGTCGTACTGGAGCCGCAGGACTCTTAGCGGGTGGGGATTCAAGTAAAACCCTAGCTTATCCTTTTGACAGCCTCCTGTTCGACGTAGGTTCCAACCCTTAGGGTCGAACCATATGCAGTTTGCCTATATTCGTGTTAAAAAATCTACTTCTGGCACTGTATTCGTTTTCGAATGCGGTGCGAAATATTCTCTCGCTGTACCTCTATTTCTGTGGCATCTCACCTGTGTCCAGTAATTATTCTTTCTTCTTCGTTGTGATTGTTGTTCTCCTATGTTTCTATTAAATCTATTACGATATATCCTCGTATCATGTCTTTCATATTCACTTATATTTCTATCATTTTTGTTCCTATATTCTTTTCTTCCTTCGAATTTATTTTTATAATATCCATATATTACATTCTTACCTTCTTTCCTTATATCAAAATCGTACTTATTCCTGTAATTTACCACTCTTCCTTGTGTGCTATCTTCTGTCGCGTCGATCGATAAAAATTTTGACATTACCTCTTGTTGGGTTGTAAAGTTGCCTGCCTCTAACATTAGCTTGGCATTGTCTGTGCTGGCATTACGTTTCATTGTAGTCACTACTGCCTCTGTTTTGTATTTCTTAGCCAAATCCTCTGGCATTCCCTCTGCTATGTATGCCACTTTTAGTTGTTCGGCTAGTTCCTCAACCTCAAATGCGTATACAGCTGCATCGCTATGTCCTTGTTTTCTTTTTCCGAGTTTAGCTATCACCATTTTCGGCGTATCACCTTTTAGTTCTCTCTTCAGTGTTGCCTGTATATCTAAAATAGTGTCTTCTGTGGTTAATAAATTTCTGGCTTTATTTGTAAATCTTGTCTTTATGAAGTTTATCGCTGTTTCCTCATGCCCTACTGCTATTTTCTGAAAAAGTTCGAGCGCGTCTAAGAAGGGTTGTAGTTTGCCTATGAAAAAAAATCATTGATACTAAGAGCCATGGATTTTCTTCTTGCGTGTCGCTATGTTCTATCTTTTTTATATGTTGTTGTTTCTTTGTCACAGGTAAAGAACTGGCTTAAAATCTTCTACATTTTGAGTATATTCTTCATCCGAAATTTTCATAATGTTATTATCATGGTATATAAATTGTAACAAATCTATTAGTGCTTCGTAAGTCACGTTTGTCAAAATTACTATAGGATGTTGATAGGGATTTGACTTAAAAATTTCCTTAAAACATGGGCCAAAAACTGAAAGAACCACTTTATGTGCTTTTATGCATTTTCCTTTCGCTGCAAGCGTGACATCTACAAGATCTTGATTCTTCCATAATGAATTTATTCCTGAACTCATATTCTCGTGGAAATTGTTACAACATAATGAATATTTTTCTGACGCTATGGTCAATTGTCTTTAAAAGTTCTTTTAAACTCTTTTCCTTCCTTATAAATGTAACGATAATTCCAAATTGTCTAATTTATTGTAGCTAAATAGTTAAATAAAGTCATATTCGATTTCTTCGTCTATATTATTTGAAAAATTTGTCATCCAAGCAAATTCATGTCGTAATTTAATATTTTCCGACCTATGTCACAGTGTATCTTCACGGGCAAATATAAATATTTTTAAAAATATACCTTAAGAAATTCAAATTATATGGCACATTTGTTTCATTAAAAATAAGAATTTGATATATAAACACTTATTTAGTGATAATTTAAAAATAAATTATATACTCTGTACTTTTAAAAGCAATAAAAAGTTGTGTAATCAACATTCTGAACTTGACGTAGCTAAATTCTTATATTCAAATACTAAGTAATAATTTCTATCTGTTGGACTGTATAATTTATAAAGGGATGAAATAAATTTACTTACTTAATATATTTCACATATGGGTTTTGTTAGTTCACTTTTGCCCATTTATCCATTTTTTCTATTTATTGTCCATTGTCATGAGCTGGGATGCTGTTGCGGGGGACAGCATCCCAGCTAGGACAATAACATATCCACTATTTACTTGAAACTTTACGGATAACAAAGTTGAGGACTTGAACATAAATTAAAAAAATTTACACACTATTTAATAATTAATAGCGACACCTGATGTATAGTTGCCAACAAATTATTGCAGAAAACCTTATCTTAATCTTATTACAAAGTCATTTGTATTTGAGTAGTGTCGGTAATTTTCAAGAGGTATCTACTATAAACAAATAGTCTAGTCACAAAGCTAAATTTACAATATCGTGATTTCCATTCAAGCTTTTGCAAACCAATACTAATATTCCATATATACTAAATAAGTACATATTATAGTACAGTTTATATATATATATATATATATATATATATATATATATATATATATATATATATATATATATATATATATATATATATATATATATATATATATATATATATATATATATATATATATATTGACGTTATAATGCGAAAGCAAATACATTGAAGAATACGTAATAAAAAATAAAGAAGCCGAAACAGTAGCCAAATCATTAGTAGAAAATTTCATTTTGAGGCATAGAGTACCCTCAATGATCGTAACGGACTAAAGCACAGAGATTATGACAAGAATAATTAAGGAAACATGCGCATTGCTGCAAATAGAGCCACTAAACTGCACAGTCACTCCAACGCGTTCCAATGCTTCAGACCATCCCTTTTCAGGCGATCTGATGCGCGATAGGGGCACAACTATCAGCCAAATGCTCTTTCATGTGGAGGTCCCAACATGGTTTCCTAACCGAATCTAAAACTCAGGACAGCGCATTGTCGCTATATTTCTCTTATCTTAATGTGGCTTATCCGCGAACTAAAATTACTTACTTGGGCCTCAAGTATCCGCTCTGAGCTAGGTTCAGTTCGGCGACTTGGTGCTCAAGGGGTTGGACCCTACGTGCCCAAGTTTTTGGGGTTTTTTGTTAGTTTTTTTTTGTTGGCTTGCGCCGGTTTTTGGTAGTATTTTTTTGATTTTTTTGGTTGCCGAGGCCGACTTTTTGTGTGTTTTTAATTTTTTTTTTGTGGGTAGCTCTGAAACAAAAATCATAATTAGTACAATATCTATATCATAACATTAAAAAATATATAAAATAAAAATATAAGACAATACAACAATATAGAGTTTGTCTTCTTTAAGGCAACCGGGCCCACGTTGTATTTTGCGATTGTCCACGGCTGTTTTGAGCTACGAACTATCTTCATTGTGCGTTCTTTTTGTTTTTTGAAGTGTTTTCTCTCTGGTGTGATTGTTGATTTTCTCTCTAGTATTATGATTTTATTCTACTATTTGTTGTTTGGGTCTTTTGTGCTTCCATCTGTGGAAAACGTCGCACCTCATTATCTCTCACAATATGTAGCTGGGGTGGTTCTCTATCTCTGCGAACTTTTTTCTAGCTTTTTCTTTCATTGTGTCAGTGACTCTGATTTGTGGTAGTTCTCTAAAGAGAAATCTTTCTGCTACGTATCTCGGTACGTTGACTGCTTCTCATAGGCTGTTGTTATGTGCCGCTTGTATTTTCTTTATTGATGTATTGCATATGTGTTCCCATGCGAGAGATGTATATGTTAGTATAGGAAGAATTATACTCGTATTTATTAATCTTATTTTTGTTTTCAGTCTAAGTCTGCTTTTTCTTTCTACTATGCCTCTTATTGATGCTCTTGCGAGTTGACTTTTTGTACTGTAGCTTCTACATGTTTACTAAACGTTAAGCCTTTGTACATGATTACTCCGAGGTATTTTGCTTCGCTTTTCCACTCGATGGGATTGTCTTGCACAGTTACCTGTTCTTCTGGTTGTTGGTGTCTTTTTTTGAAAAGTACAGCCTGTGTCTTTTCGGACACGAGACACGAGTTTATAGCGATGTTCAATTTTAAACTCCATTCTTTTATGTCGTCTAGCGCTGTTTGTAAGTTGTTTACCGCTATGTCTGCATTTCTGTGTTTGGCCGCTATCGCTGTGCCATCGGCATAGAGGCTTAGTAGTGTACCTGGTGTTCTAGGTATTTCTGCTGTGTATATCGTGTACAGTAGAGGTGACAGTACCGTTCCCTATGGCACTCCATCTTCCGGGTTCCTGAGTTCGGATAGGACTTGTTCTATCCGGACTCTGAAACTACGATTGCTCAAGTACGAAGAGATTAGTCTTGTCATTGCTCCGCTGTAACCGTATCTTCTCATTTTGTAGATCAGTCGTTTATGCCAACTTTAAGCCGTTTAACTTTTTTCGGCGAGTTGTTTTTAATTAGCTCGTTTAACTCCTCCGGTGATGTAGGAGGGATGATTTCGTTTGGCTTTTCGGGTCTTTCTCCTTGTCTTTCGACTTCTTCTAAAAAGTCGATGTCCTCGTCTGGGTGGTAATTTAATGTACACTCTCTCTCTCGAGAAAGAGTACCTCTCATTACCTCTGCTTTTTCGTCTGTGGTGTGGACTATTCCGTTTTTTTCATGTAATGGAGGGATTGGCTTTCTGTCATTTCTCAGTATTCTCTGAAGCCTCCAAATATTTTGCATAATTGGTCCTTGCTTCTCCATGTCTCTTATGTGCTTTTCCCAGCTTTCACTACGGTGACCTGTAGTACTGTTTTGACCTCTCCGTTTAGCCTATTTGCTCTATTTTTGTCTGCCTGGTTCCTTGTTCTTCTTGCTGTCTGCTTTGCTTTGTTCTTTTCCCTTATCAGGTCTTTTATTTCTTGTGGTATATCCTTAAATCTTCCCGTGTGGATTTCTACTTTCTCTTCTGTAGTTTCTGAGTGCTTGTTGGATTATGTTTTCTATTTATCACTGGAAAAATGTTAATTTCAGTGCTCACGAGTCTTTTGAAATTAGTCCACTTTGTTTTCTTTTTAACTCTTTTGATTGTACTTTCTTCTTCCCACGTCCTTAGTTATAATAGGATGGGGTTGTGGTCCGTTGTGCCTTCGTTTAATGTTTGTATTTCTGTTTGTAGTCCTAGGTTTCTTGCTACTACAATGTCTATGTGTGTAGGAAGTCCGTGTCCTGGGTAATGCGTTGGGTCTGTGGGGCCCATTGCCATAACGTCGTCGTTATTTTCTATGTATGTGTTTAGTAGTCTTACATTTCTGTTCGTAGCTCTGTCGTTCTAGTTTGGGGATCTTGAGTTAGTTCTCCTATTATGATTGAGGGTTCATCGTATAGGAACGTATTTAAGTCGTCTTCGATCAGTAGATCTTGTGGTCTTACGTAGGCGTATGTAATTCTGACTTCTCCTTGCCTCATTTGTACTCTTATTGTTGTTGCTTGCACAGTATTTAGTTGTGGTGTTGGAATTCTGATGTGACCTATGCCTTTTTTCACTAGTGTGGCTGTACCATCTGATCTTGCTGTGTTGTCGTTCCTGTAAACTTGATGTTGATGTTGTTCGTGAGCTTTGTTTCTTGTATAGACACGACGTCAATTTCATATCTATTGACCAGTTCGTCCAGTATATTCTGGTTGGTCCTTATGCATCCTGAGTTCCAGGAGCCTATCCTCAAGTATTCTTTATTTGCTTGCACTAGTTCAGTGCTAGCTTTATATCTGCGATCGCCTTGTGGACTATCCCAGTAACTAGCTCTTTCATAGAGCTTACTAGGCCATCTTGCTGTTGTTTAGAAATGAGAGCTGTATTCTCATTACTTTTTAATTTAGCTGCCTGCGTGTAATAAGGCCCGCTGTGTGTGTTTTGTGGCCTTCTTTGTATTGGTTGTTGTCTTTTTTGGGGTTGTTGTTGGCGACCCCAAGTTGGAAATCTTGGGCATCCTCTAAAATTTGCCAGGTGCTGTCCCTAACAGTTTGCGCATTTTGCCTTTTGTTCTTTTGGCATTTGGTAGCTTCTGTTTTGATGGTCTTCGCCGCACCTTACACATCGAGGTGTTTTGAAACAAACTCTTTGTGCATAGTGGTATACTTGGCAGTTAAAGCACTGCGTGAGCCCTGTTGCCTTTCTAAGATCTTCTATGTGAATTTTCATGTGCATCAGGTTAGTGATGCGCTTTACCTTCTCGACGTCCTCCCTCTCCACCGTAATGACAAATATAGGAAGGTGTCTTTTGTCGCTTTTTCTTGATACCATATTCTTTATTGATGTGCATTCAATATTATATTCGTCCCTGATTGTTTCGAACATTTCCGTCGTATTCGTAGTGGGAGGTAGTCCTCTAAAAACCATCCTTGAGATTCCAATCGGAATCCCACTTGGTATTTGAGAATTTGCAGCAATCTTCTGCCGGGAGGCCAATGACCTTTGACAAAGCAGTTAATAACAAGCTCTGTGATTGGTCGGCCAAAGTAACAATCTGTATCGTAATTGGTCACTTTGGCGACACTCTCTCCCCTCCAGAGACCTGTTGGCAGGGTATTTTTTTTTATTGAAAAAAAAAACAAGATTTACAATAATTAGTAAACATAGTTACATAAGTTGAATTAATACATGTATAACTTAAATTTTAGATGAGAGAAATGGTTATAACTAAGACATATATTAAAAGGTTAGATTAAAATGTTACATCAAAACAGTTACAACTAAGACAGTAAATGTTAAAGGCTATAAACCAAACGTCAAATAAGAAAAGGTTACAATTAGTAAAATATGTTAAAATGTGAAAAAGGAATATCAACTTCGTATCTACACAAGTACATGAATTTATGAAACAACATTCGGTTGGTCACAGCAAAGCGTTGGTTCAAGTTCTAAATGGGAATTGTACAATATTTAAGGCATGAAAATATTTGTGGAACTTGAAGTGATTATGAAACTTATAAAGCTGTAACGGTAATAATATGTACTTTCACTTAAAATATATGTTACACAAATATTCCTGCAAGAAGAAAAGGCTTATTCTGTTTAAAATTCTTAAGAAATGTTAAAATAAAAAGTGTGATAAAATATATTTTTAAGGTGTTAGCGATAGTTTATAAACAGTAGCAAACTTGTATAAAAAAATCTTTTCGCCGGTTAGGTCAACCTCGAAAATAGAACTTGACTTTTGCAATCCTGCAATATTGTTTGTAGAAAAACATTTAGAATATAAATTTTCAATATTAAATTGTCTTTTTGGAAGATAGATTAAAATATGAAAATGTTAATGCACGGTCTTTAAACGCTGGTAAAATTTTGCGGTTGGAAACGTTAATATCCAATTTACACTTAGAAAAGTTTGTGAATGTGAGAAATGGTAATTGGTTTACACTTAGAAAAGTTTGTAAATATAAAAAAAAAGTTTTTTAACGATTTACACTTAGGTAAGTTTGTAAATATAAAAATGTTAATCTGTTTAAACACTTACGTGGGACTTATACGAGAGCATCCCGTGGCGGTGGAGCTGGCCTGATGTCGTCTGATGATAATTCTGTCGGCATCTTGATCTCTACGTACTTCGTACGTATGGTCGCCTGCCGCTCTGAGGATGGTGTGGGGGGCCGTCCAGGTAGGGCCGAAGTTTCCTTTGGTATGGTTCCTCACCAAGACTTGTAAGTATGTTCTGGGCTGTCGAACATCTTCCTACTCTAGGAAGAGATTTCTGGCGTAGAGAGTGGTTCGCTGAACAGCTCGTTCGACCCTCTGCTGGCGTGTCTCTTCTCGTCTGACCTGGTGCTCAGTTTCCTGAGATCTTTTTGGTTGGTAACCCAGTAATAATTCCGCCGGAGTCTGGCCTGTGGCTTCGTTTTGGAGGGTACGGAGGCTGAAAATGATATCAGCGAGGTAGGATTCCCATCTGGGGTCCTCAGGGGATGAAACTCGTGCACAGAGACCTTTCTTTAACTCTTGGACACGTTTTTCTACCGGATTAGCTCGTTGATGGTAGATTGGGCTTCGTTCGCTCTGAATATTATGTTTCCTGAGGAAACGTTCACAAGCGTGTGTCCTGAATTGAATACCATTGTCCGTAATGATGGTGGACGGTCTGCCCTATCGGTTACATATTTCTTCCTGCAAGAACTGGATGATGTCTTGGCTTTTAGCGGCTATCGAGCATCTGTACTTAATCCAATTGTAACGATATTATTTGCTTACCTCAGGGTAAGATCATGGGGGTAGAAAAATTGGGGGCAGAAACTAAAGGGGTTGAGAAAGGGCAAGCAAAACAATCGTTACCGGTGCGAACGGCACTCAGGGGGTTGCTGGAGAGCTGGGGTCGTGGATAAGTGAACGACAAAGGGGTTGGATTGGGGGTAGCTACCAAAATATGAAACAAAGAGGTTACTTACGTAAATCTCCTGGACAACTGGGCAGTTAAGACAACAAGAAAGGGCTTCTAGCTATTTTAAAGGAAAGGACGCCGCTTCGAAGAATCCTAAACTTGCTAGACTTAGGAAAAATATCCCTAAAATAAAAAATACATAAAGGGTTAGGAGATTTTCTAAAATAAATACAAACAATGGATCAGAGAAACAAATCAAACGTTTATTTTTGTCTCATACAAACAGTTATCAAACATATAAATGGCACAAAAAATATACTATATGAATAGTTGCAAAATACAGAATAAAAAAACTTACATGTGTCCATTTACAAACTCCACGGATTGGAGATAATACAAAAACTTACAAATGTTACCGCACAGAGATTAACCTTTTTTTAAAACAAACAAAACAAATAAATATTAAAAATATTAAAGCTAGCTGTCATATGTTAACATTAAATTAAAAAAAAACAATTAAAATGACAGCTAAGTTAAACCATAAAATTTACAATTTATTAATTATTACAAATCCTTTTAAATTTTAATAAAAGCAATTATTACTTTTAGCAAAAAAATGTCTGTCTCTACTTTAAAATTAATATGTTAAATGTTACCTTGATTTCACTGTTTCGCACTTAACTTTGAAAAAACTTGTTAAACATCTATCTATCTATCTGGACATATTCTCCAACAGGGACAAAGCAACCATTTTCATACTCAGGAACGAACAATCAAGAGATGTAGAATTAGGTTCGGTGGAGGAAGCAAGCTGACGGCGGGGACATCCTATATAATAATTTTCAAAGTTTCTTCAGTTCCGGTGTACTGCACAAATCTTATGGTGATTACTCTGTTCTAAACTGCCATTATGCAAAGAGTATTATCACCTTAACCGGTCTTAAGACATTACACAAAGAAATTGAATCGACTCGCGATTCAAAATCGCCCAAACATCTCTTCTGTCTGAAATTTCTTGCTTGACTCCCTGATGCCTTACATTTTACAAAATTCAACGCAAAATAAATTTCCTTTCACGTCTCACAGCTAGTTTTAATCTATGAAACTAAACAAACAATCTACCCTCCATTTGATCTCGTTCTTAGCAACGAACCGACAAAAAAAACATCTCGAAACATCTACTTTTAAATTGGGTAACTGGAAATTTTTTACCTCACAATACATACAGAGAACAGGGAAATTTTAGTATAAACAAATGACAAAAACAACTGAATACCAAAACTTGATATTTAGAATCTCAATTTAAAATGCCATAATATATTGATCGTTTTAAAATTCACTTGCAAACAAAAACGAAAATATTCCACCGACAGGGGCGTCTTTAGAAATTTTTAACATATAAATATTTCGTAGTTAAAAAAAATTTAAAACGCTACACAATTACTGAGGCAGTCGGTAGCTATAGAGCGTTTCACGTTAAGAAAATAACATTAGGCTTATGGAGATCAGTGTTGCCAAAACTCTCAGGAGTGCGGTTTACTAGATTGTCGATATATTTTTCGAATTTCCATTTTCAATTACCATTTAACTATAAAGTCAGAATAACAACTCAAGAACCACAAAGCCTTATTATCATTATGTAGTCTCAGAGAACGACATAAAATCGCTGACATACGCACACCGTATTATTTTAAGTTGCAATTAGTAATTAGATATATGCATTCCAAGCGATCCGTTTATTTGCTTTTAAATCTTTAATAGCTGGCAAAGTGCATGATTTAACTAAGCAATATTTTCTACTGATTTCTATGATTCATGGTATATGATATCCTTACCGAAAAACAAATAAACTGTCGTTACTATAATTAAAATAAGATAAAATAAAATTATCTTTGGTAAATACTATTTATTTAATTAAAATAATTTTCCCTACTTTTCATCTCTTGTTTCGAATGGGCACTTTTGGTTAATTACGTTAAAAAACGTTAATTTAATTCATGTCTGTGAAAACAAAAATACAAATTATACAACCCTAAATCGTGCTTGCGTTTATCGTGGCATCGCTGCGCTTCTATCGTCCATAAGAAATACATGGCCCTATCTCCGCAATGTCATTTTCTTAACGTGGAACGCTGTATAGGAGAATGTATTTATTTTTGGTACCTCTTGCGGCTGAAAACGGTCCGAGAACGTCAAAGGATATCCTTTCACAAGGATTAACAGGCTCTCTGGGGATGATGAGTGCTTTTGGCTGTCTGGCTGCGGCCTTCGTAGTAGCACATATCAGGCATGACCTGACATATTTCGTCACATCTTTGGAAATGGTTGGCCAGTAATAAACTTTTTTGATGGCCCTTGTAGTCTCCTCTTGGCCGAGTTTGTTGGCTTTCTCGCTATCATGGTAAAACTCCAGGACTTCAGACCTGAAGGAATCAGGTACGAGGATTTTTCAATCATCTTGGCCGGCTGTGTAGTAGGCTATGTTATTTTCTCCCGTGAATTATTCTATCAGGCTTTGCTCGACCTCGTTTCTCGGGCCTCTGGCGGTGATTCGATGCCATCGTCGAATAAATCTTTGCATGCAGGTGTGGACTTGGTGATCTCGTCCGATTCGGGCTTGTAGAGGCATATTTCGCAGATCGTCGAGGATGGGACGTTCTGAAATTTTTTCTTTGTCTTGAGACAAAGTAGTGGAAAGTCCTTAGCTGGCTTCTGGCGGAGACTATTTTGGTTAATTTGACTGTCTACATCTTCTTCTGTGGTTAGGTCATCTTCTGCTGGATTTCTTGAGAAGTGGTCAGGAAGTTGGTTTTCTTTTCCTGGTATCTTTATCTAACCATAGCAGCGCTGTAATGTCGGTGAGGAGAGTGAATTTTTTCTCCTGGAGGAAGTGACGAGACTTCTTAAGTGCCCATATAACTGCCAAGCACTCTTTTTCATTTATATGGTATTTTCTTTCGGCTGGTCGAAGTTTGGTGAAAGCTTAGGCAATTATCTTCCGGTCTTTGGTCGATCTTTGAAATAGGACGGCCCCCATATCATATTCGGAGGCATCAGTTTGCAGGCTGAACGGCTGGTTCATGTCAGGTCGCTCTAGGTGAAGATCTCCAGATAGGGCTGTTTTCAACGTGTTGAAAGCTATTTCGGCCTCTGGCGTCCATTTGAAATATTTCTTCTTGATGTTAAGTCAGTCAAAGGAGTGATAATGACTGCAAAATGTGGAACAAAATCTCGGAACCAGTTTGTTGTCCCAATAAAACTTCTCAGTTGTTTGACGGATATGGGTCGTTAAAAACCTTGGATTCCTTCGCAATATTTTTCCAAGAGTTAAGTACCTGTGTCGGTTACTTTGTGGCCAAAATACTCTAAAATGTTGGTAGCAAACCGACATTTCTTCAACGAAACCCAAAGTCCATGGGTTCTGAGTCGCTCTAGGATGAGGTGGAGATATTTCTGATGGTCTTCCCAGGAGTTGGAATATATAAATAAATCGTCCATATAAACCTTCACGAATTAATTTATAATTCCAGCAAAGACTAATGTAACCAATTTTTGGAATGCTGCAGGTCCATTTTTGAGTCCTAATGGCATAACTACGAACTCATAAGACGATCCGTCGGGTAGACTGAATCCTGTCAGCGTAATCGAATCTTTGTGTAGTTGTATTTGCCAACAACTCTTTAAGTCTAATATCGAAAATATTCTGTTATCTCATCAACTGTTATCTTGTTGATTTAACGATAATCAACACAAAATCGAGGTGTGCCATCATTCTTCTTGACGATCACCACTGGGCTATTATAGGGTGATCGACTTGGTTGGATGACACCTGCTGCAAGCATCTCCTGGACTTCATCGAAAATTACTTTTTCTTAGCTGGAGAACATTTAATAAATGGCTTCGTATTGATTGGCCGTGTGTCTGTCAGCTTGATTTCCATCACCGTGTCTCGGCTAGTGGGTTGCTTAAGTTTGTCGCCGAAGACGTCTTCGTACTCATGCAGGAGTTTCCTTACGATTGGGACTGCGAATTGTGGAGCTTGTTCATCTGGAGTCGAGTCTTTGGCATGTATTGTTTGACTGAATGCGACTTCTAGTAGAGGACTTTTCGTGATTCTTTTCCCACTTGTAGACATTTTCGGTTAATGTCTATTAGTACCTCTTCTTTTTGGAGCGATGACATACCCAGAATTAGATCTTGGTTCAGATCTTTGACAATGGCACATCTCGGTGTGGACTGAAAAATTCCAACATCGATAGTGTCCTCGACTGTACTCTGACTGGTGGTGTGTTTGCAAGCCAACTGGACCATTCTACACCTTTTGTGTACATCTGCCGCTTAAACGAAGTCGGGGTTAATATAATTCATCGATGCACTGGTATATATGAGAACCTGGACTTTCTTTGAATTGATGTTCGCATCCATTAGTGGCATATTTGAGACGTTCTTGGCATTGAATGGATTTAGTTGGGGCACCGAATCTGGAGAGAGGCTTAGTGGGTACTCCTATCGTCGTTTCCCTTGTTGTTAGGCTGTTGGCGAGGTTTCGGCGTCGGTTTCTGAGTTGGATTTCTATTTCTCCAATCATCTATAGTCTCAGAAGTTCTTGGTTGCCTTTGTGAATATTGTCCCCTGGCTTGGTTCTGGTTTGACTGTCTTACGGCTTTTGGCTTTTGGTGGGTCAGGTTGTCGATTTGCATGCAGTGAAATGTTTTCGTTGGCTTGCAATTCTTCACACATTCGCCTCAGGTCTTTTTCAGTTCTCGGCATATTGTTGCGGAGATATTTTCTGATTTCTGGGAAAATCAGATTCGTAATTGCCCTGCACCTTTCTTTCTTGTCGATATGGGGTAGTAATCGTCGAAAAAGAGCCATCTTTGTTGAAATGAATTCTGCTATTGGCTGATATTTTTGGTTATGTCCGTATAGCTAATTAGTGATAATCTCTTCGTTGTGTCGTCGAAGTAATCGATCAGTCTGTTTCAAAACCTGTCGTAGTTCAGACCAGTCGTGAATTGGCTCTGTGCATATTTTTGGTATCATCGCCGGAGTATGGAGATGCAGGGGTCCATTTTGCTTGTATGATTTCTATCTTTTTAGTAGAGTGTCTATGCCGGTTCACTCCGGCATAGGGAAATCCATGTGTTAGAGAGAGAGCGTTCTATCAATGTGTTAGAGAGAGACAGATGACGTCACATGCCCCGACGCGCCGTGGAAGGAGTCTACTGACTTATAGTTCAACTTTTATCCGCTAGATGTCACTAGTAGTCACTTGGGATCCGCCATTTTTCAACAATAATTTATAAATTATTTAGCTACCAAATCTTGTCAAATATTAGAATATGATGCTTTTTTTTAAAACAAATTCCAATTAAGATGTACATACTATTTAACACATAAATATTTTATTATTAGACACAGGTCAGGACTAAAATTAATAGATATTTATTAAATATATATATTAATATATATATAATATATATAAAATTAATATATATTTATTCTTTACGTCAAACGTGCTTCATTTCATCAATGTCTTCCATACGGTGTAGATCAGAAGAGTTTTACGAAAAAATACAAAAGTTAAAAG
The DNA here is from genome assembly GCF_040954645.1 of Diabrotica undecimpunctata. Taxonomy (NCBI): domain Eukaryota; kingdom Metazoa; phylum Arthropoda; class Insecta; order Coleoptera; family Chrysomelidae; genus Diabrotica; species Diabrotica undecimpunctata. The sequence continues at coordinate 70,708,600 of NC_092808.1, forward strand.
CCGATATACGGTACGAAGATAGAACTGCAATTGAAAAACGATTTGCAGACTTTCATTTGTCAGAAAGAAAATTACCAAAAACAACACAATACCCGTTAAAAAGAATTTAGCCAACAAGATGTCTCAACTAACAACCTCGTTCATCATTCTCACAGCTATTGTTAATAATGTCCTTTATACAAACGTTCCAAATAATGTTAATAACATAGCGATATGTTTTAACGATGTAAAAACTGATTGTAATCGAACTGAATGGGCTCTAATGGATCATGATGTGGTGAATTATGGCCAGCTTCCAGTATTTTTCAAAAAGATACCAAAGTCAGGAGGAGCATTCTACAAGATCATACTAATATCCTTAAATAACACTGAAAGTGATTCAAAATGGTACAAAACTAATAATGATGCCATCGGACATTATGGTTCATCGATTATACTTTTAACTATCGTATTAGTAATAAATGTATTTCTAACGATTAATATTATTATAAAATTTTTTGTAAATCGCAAATGTGAATCATCTTGCATTAAAGTAAATATGTAAAAAAAGGAAGACTGTGTTTTTTTTTAATAAAACTAAAATAATACGTTTAATATTTTATTTCAAAAAGTCTAATTTACATAGGTAATATCTTTTCACAAAACCATTGGCGGAGGTGATCCACATTTCTCTCGGTGCAGGAAAATAATCCAGTGGTGTGACATGGGTTGGCATTATGAATAAAGTTTCCAGTAGCACAAGGTGTACCATCAAACTTGCAAGCATCAATAATGACGGGAAAAACTCCAAAAATATGACATTTCTTTTATAAAAATTCTGCTTTTTGTTCTCCACGAACGTAAATGTAGTCAGCTGCGTACAACAGCTTAGATTCTAGTATTTCATTTATTTTGGAATATTCAACATCTCCATTAGAATACCGAAGACCATGAACGTTGTTCCCCAAGTACGCAAAAGTCTTCTTATCTTGATTACTTAATGTAGCAAACGGTCGTGGAGACGTAAATATATAATGACATCGTTTATTTCCAATTTCAATGCTAAGCTCTTTGGGTACAAACCACCCATCTACGGTGAATCCCTGAATGTCTACGAACGCTATTCTCATGATGACTGCTTGTCTGCTACTAACACTTTATTCAACTTATTTAATCTTTTTAAATGATATTTTTGACAACTTCAGTTAGAGGAAAGTATTCGAGTAGGCTGTCGTGAACAATTAAACAGTACGCTCGAGTGCCTGCCGGAAAACCTTCATCTGCTTCGATTTCCAACTTAACATCCAACAGTTCCTGATCTGAATGACGTATCATCCTGTTTGGAGCAGTCGAACGTAAACAAGGTATATTTTTTTAAAGCCTGATAATCCAAGATGGGATGTTTTGTTGACGAATGAGCATAACTGGGAAAGAATTCGGTATAGTTGTAGTGAGGTATAGCATAGTCATTTTTATCAAAATCTAATTGCATTCTCTCGTTAGGCCAATATTCTCCATTAATAACCACTCGTATGCTTGACATTCTAATGTGATCGAATGACGTTGGATTGGCGTGAATGTCATCTCGTTTAGAAGTTTGAAAAGCTACAATGACATAGCGTGGACGGTCAACAGCTGAAGTTGTCTTTACACTACATATCTCACGTAGAGATCCTGCCGTAAGTGAAGGTAGTTCATTAAGCTCCCATTTACGGAAAGGTATAGTTATCGGCGTATTATTCTTAATTGGAGTCATTAATTCTATTTTCACATCATCATTAGGAAAGACATGTTTGACCTTGAGTTCCATGCTAGTAACAGTTAAAGATACTGTCGTTGTCGTTGTGGCATTAGGTTCTTCCACTAAAATATCTCTTCTATCATTACGTGCCCGAACAAATCGAAACACTTAACGACCATAAGTTAATTTATTGTAATCGTTAAAAATGTTAAAAATCTGTTTTATCGGAATCAGTAAACTAAAGCTGTCTCCTGATAAATGTGGATTATTCGGATAGTTCCATCCTGCGGTACTGAGAAACTTGGAATCTTCAGGAGTGTAACACAACAAACTGCGAATAGTGCTAACTACGCCTGGATCTCGAACTATTTTCATATCGTGTGAACTTTGGGTATATGTACATGTATCAAACAAGAAGGCTCCAGCATTCGGTGCAAGAGAAACAGTTCAATTACCCACTTTCTTTATACTTCCTTTAATTTCCAAAAGTGTTTCGTGTATAGCAAAAAATGCATCTGATTGATTTATGATAAATTCAACAACATCGCTATTGTTAAATGACTTGATGTAAGGTGTGTACGTATGAAATTCTTCTTTTCTAATAGTATCGTCGAACAGAGGTATTTGGTAAATGTCGAAAATAGGTGGCTGAGGTTCCTGAACCTGTCGTCGAATATATTGACGTTTTGACATCCTTCAACTTTAATCCAATGGATACAAGAAAAGCTTTATTGACAGGAGACACGTCATGTCGCTTGCAGGATTTGCGTGAGACTAATGGATATTGGTGTGTAGAGTTTTGTTTTATAATTAAACCCATCTATATCGTTTCCTTAAAATCCAAATGCAGCGTACTTTTCTCTCCTTTAAAGTTAACAGGTCTTAATTCTTGATCAACTACACTAACGGTAATTTTGGTAATTTCACGTATGCTGTTGCTTACACAAAATATTTAATTTAAATAATATGGTATGTATATAGGATTATGAGGACGTTCATCTATAGAAAAACCAGGATCAACACTTATCGGAAAATGTAGAATCGTGTGCGCAGGTCTGTCCTCGTAGAAGGCTCCTTCGGTAATGTTGCATTCAAAGAGTAGACTCGATACTTTTATAATGTTGACAGGTTTATCTGAAGAATGCATTTTTCCTGGGGCCAAAATTCTATTTGAGGAGAATCCCAGTAATTTTCCAAGACTATCGTCTTTATCGAAAGTAATGGTGTGATCCTGACAGAAAATTTCACATTTAAGCGTATTGTTGTTCGGTCTTAAAGTAAACTCCCGAACCGAATTGAATTTACGCATTAATTTATTTCGAATGTACGCTTCGATATCAGTAATTTCATAGCATCCGGATGGAATTTCAATATTACGCAGCTTTGTATGATCATTTTGCTCATAGAAATATAACTTTTCACCATCGATGTTTGGAATTGAATTAAATGTATGAAATCCCAACACTGCTACATAATATTGTCGAAACGGATCAAGCATAAGAGGCACTTGAGGAGTAAACGAAAACTCGTTTGTAGTACTCGTCAGGTACTCGATTGTCAACAATCGAGACATGACTGATATGTGGTATAAGATGTAGTAAGTTAAATAACAAAATATGTTTAAAAATTACTTTTTATTTTTTCTTATACAGTTCACATCGATACTCCAAACCGAGCGGACGTTAGGTGGTTCTCCGTTATCAACGTGCGACCGGTTTTATCGAATTGAACAGATAAGTAAATGTTAAGTGATTAAAAAGCAATCAATTAGTAATAGACTTAAAAACAATAAACTCATCAAATTAAATTTAAAAACAATTTAGTAATTTATTTATAATGTTTCCAACGGGGAATGGACCAGGATTCGACAACTACATAGTTAGCCAACAAATGCAAAATGTAAACAGCCAGCCATTACCAATCCAGTATCCATCAAACCAAATGAATTGTTACCCACAAATGCAGATTCCAAACAACACACAGGGTCAATCACAAATCAACACCATACAGGGTTATCCACAAATCTCATCACAAACACCAGGTATGTACAATATGCAAATAAATCAACCAACCACCAATTCTTTGACGAATATGATATTTCCGCCCAATCAAGAACAATATATAAATCACCAGAAAGTGCAAATGTGTCAACAAAAAACTCATGGCAAGTAGTTAAAACTACAAAACGCAGAAAAATCAGATCAAATGTATAAACAGACAAAGAAGATGATACCATTACACTGTCGAACAAATATAATACACTAACGGATACCCAAGAAAATGAAACCAATCAAAATGAAACAGCGCCAAGAAAACCTAAACCACCACCAATATTTGTTTACGGTGTAAGCGACTTCCCAGAAATGAGGAAAAAATTTACAGAAATAGCTGAAGCTGAACAATACGAAACCAGGACTATGGCAAATAATACAGTCAAAATAATTTGTAGCGAGCCAGAGATATACAGAAAATTATCAAGATATATGAGAGGGAATAACATTATTCATCACACATATCAACCAAAGGAAGAAAGGGCCTATAGAGTCGTAATTAAATACCTTCACTATTCACGTGCAACAGAAGATATCAAAGAAGAACTGACAAAACTGGGTCACAAGGTAAGAAACATCATTAATGCTAAACATAGGATTACAAAAGAGCCGGTAAATATGTTCTTTGTTGACCTTGGACCATCAGACAATAACCAAGATATTTATAAAATTCGAAAATTACAACACTGCAATATACAAATTGAACCACCCATAAAAAAACAAAAATATCATCCAATGTATGAGATGTCAATTATATGGCCATTCACAAACATATTGCAATAGACCATATGTCTGTGTGAAATGTGGAGGGCAGCACAGTACAAATAGCTGTAAAAAAAAACAAGAACACACCAGCTACGTGTGATTTAGGTGGAGGAGATCACCCAGCTAACTATAAAGGATGCGAATATTATCGTAATTTAAATAGAAATAAAAATATAGCACAAACTACATATAATCATCACCAAAATATGTCGCAAGCACGTAACAGCAACTTTATACCCAATACAGTAAGACCAAATGTAAGCTATGCTAATGCAGTGAGTAATAGACAACCTTCTGCTGCTCCTTCAGATAACCAAGATTTAAACACTATTCTTATGAAGTTTTTAGAAGAATTCAAATCCATGTTTAATCAAATCTTGCAACAAAACAGCATGGTAATAAACATGCTAAGTAAACTCGTATGCAAATAAAATTCTTTTTGCGAATAGCTGAATGGAACGCCAATGGCCTACTGAATCATAAGGACGAGGTGATAATATTTCTACAACAAAATTTTATAGATATATTATTAATAAGTGAGACACATTTTACAGACAAATCGTATTTTAAAATACCTCATTATCTAACGTACCATACTAACCACCCAGACAAGACAGCCCATGGAGGTACAGCAATCTTGATCAAACAATCAATTAAACATTTCATGATGGAAAGTTATATTAGACTGTATCCAAGCTACAGTAATTAAAGTGTGCTCATTACCTTACGAAATAACAATAGCAGCAGTATATTGCCCTCCAAAGCACAATATTAAAAAAAACGATTTCGGATCCTTTTTCAATAGTCTAGTAGGTCCAAAATTTATCACAGCTGGTGACTTTAATAGTAAACACACTTACTGGGGATCAAGATTAATAACAACAAAGGGGAGAGAGCTTTATAGCTTAATGCAAGAAAATAAATACTCATATTTATCAACAGGAACACCAACGTACTGGCCAACGGACCCCAAAAAAAGACCAGACCTCTTAGATTTTTGCATCATAAAAGGAATATCTAACACCTTTATGAACATAGTTCCAAGTTATGATCTATCTTCAGATCATTCACCAATTATTGCAACAATTAGCACATGCGTTATTAACAAACAACCTACTCCAAAACTGCATGGACCTAGAACAGATTGGAACCTTTACCGAAAAATACTGGATGAAAACATTAAACTAAATGTAAGACTAAAAAGCCCTTCAGAAATACAAGCAGCTACAAACAACCTTATAACTTTATTGCAAAACGCTGCAAAAGAAGCGACACCGAACGATGCAGATAAAAATAAAATCGAGAAAAGAATAAATATTCCATTAGAAATTAAAAAGCTCATTGCTGAAAAAAGAAGAGCAAGAGCCAAATGGCAACAAAGTCGGAACCCAGCGGATAAAACGTTTTACAATCGCTTAACCAATATATTAAAAACACAACTAAAAAATGCAAGAGAAGAGTCAGTCAAAAAATATGTAACACAACTTAATAGATACGACCATTCAATATGGAAACCAATCAAATCATCCTTAAAACCTCAAGCAATATCCCCACCAGTAAAAAAATCCACAGACACACAGAATTAATGGACAAGAAGCCATAAAGAAAAATCATAATTATTTGCTGAACATTTAGCAACAGTATTCCAACCACACAACAATGAAGAAGATCAAGAAATTATTAATTATTTAAACTCAGAACAACCATCAGTAAATCCAATAAAATTAACAACACCCAAAGAACTTAAAGAAGAAATCTTAAGACTAAATATCAAAAAGTCACCAGGAATTAACCTAATAACACCAAAAATGCTAAAAGAATTACCAAAAAAGGGTATAGTAATCCTTACATATATATTTAACGCAATATTAAGATGTAATTATTGGCCTAACAATCTAAAAATTGCAGAAATACTATTATTCCCAAAACCAGGAAAGGATCCAAGTGAAGTCTCATCCTATCGACCTAGCAGTCTGTTATCAACAATCTCCAAATTACTAGAAAAACTTTTAATAAAAAGAATAGATCCATACTTTACAGGCGCAGATTGGATACCAAATTATCAGTTTGTATTTCGACGAGAACACTCAACTATCCAGCAATGCCACCGAATAACCCATAAAATCAATTCCGCATTAGAAGAAAAGGAATATTGCCCAATGGTATCACTAGATGTACGTCAAGCTTTTGATAAGGTTTGGCATAAAGGACTTCTTTATAAAATTAAACAAATATTACCACCATTCTTTCGAATACTTACATCATACTTGGAAAACCGACAGTTTAGAACAAAAGTAAATGGAGAAATATCCAAAACGCATCCCATTAAGGCGGGAATTCCACAGGGAAGCGTCCTGGGACCTTTATTATATATATTATACACGTCTGATAACATCAAATAACCTAACAATTGGCACATTTGCATATGACACAGTAGCACTTACAAGTCACAAACACATTAACATAGCTACACAACAACTCCAAGACTATTTGTATGAGCTTGAAAGGAAAATAAAAATAAATGAAAACAAGTCAACCCACATAACTTTTACTTTACGACGAGAAACACCACCACCAATATATATCAACAATGAGGAAATACCCAGGACTAAAACAACCAAATACCTAGGGCTACACCTGGACCAAACCCTGTGTTGGAAAGAACACATCACCAAAAAAAGAAAAAAAATACAACTAAGACAAAAAGAAATCAATTGGTTAATTGGAAAAAACTCCAAGCTGTCAATAAATAATAAAATTCTAATTTATAAAACAGTTATCAAACCAATATGGACATATGGCATAGAGCTATGGGGCTGTAGTAGTAAATCTAATATTGCTATTATGGAAAGATGCCAATCAAAAATCTTAAGAGCAATTATTGATACACCCTGGTACGTATCCAACCAAAGAATCTATGAGGATCTCAATATCTCAACAGTGAAAGAAGTATACCAGCAAAAGAAATTACAATACATTCAAAAAGTGAACACACACTCCAATCCATTAATTTCCGCAATACCTCAACATCGAGTTATCAGAAGACTAAAGCGACATTGGCCAACAGACCAGTAACATGGACCCGTGATTCTCTCACTGGAGGGGACCATATCACGCCAGAACCAAGGGGCAGGACCTAAACTCATCACATTAACTTATAGAATACATTGTTTTATTCTGATTGTTAATTTATTAGTTATAATAAAAAAATTTTTTCTTATACTGTTACATGTTTTTTTGTTTTATTTTTCTCATAATATAGCACTTCACAAAATACACATTTACTTTCCATATACATGCCACAAATATCACTCCATTCATGTTTATCATAATCTTTCTTGCAATGTAAATATTCTTCTAGTGCGTGACGAATATCTTGAGGTAGTTCATACCAAACACCGCTCGTTATATTTTCCATAAAAATGTGAATGGCACGTCTCAAGATTTCCTTAGATGGTTGCGTTGTAAAGAAACTTAAAGCACAAATGTCCACAGTTTGTTTGGTTATAACTTTGATATTGATTGTTATTGTAGAAAATTCTTCCGCCGTTCAAATATGATACTAGTTCTCGCGGTGGCTTCAAGCAACCATATGAATCAAAGTACTCTATGTTGTTGTTTATCTTCTTGTAAGCTACCCAATGTGTACCGGGGTTCGTTGAAATGTCGAGATTAATTATAGCACATTCATGTTTACGAGGGTTACGCGGTAAATTATCTCTCATAAACACACCACGAAAATTTGAAATTTTAAGTAGTCTAGCAAATTTAATCAACTCCACATTAGTCAATGGTCTATTAAGTAGCTTCAGCGGTAGTTTTTTGACTTCTTTAAATATAATCCAAAGCCACCTTTAGCGTTTTTTAGAAGGTATAATCCTTTACCTAGATGTTCCATAGCTTTATTGTGACGTTTATCCTCTTCTAGTTTCTTTTGGGCATTCTTTGAATCAATTACAGATTGAGCTCGCGCCCCCCGCCAAACTACCAAGAGCTGATAAGCCTGCAAAGATGGGGATTAAAGGCAAAATACCACCAGATTTTGGTTCGAATGGAATGATTCGTGGAACTCGTACATTCTTTTTCCCACCTACATTCTTAACGGCTTTTCTAGCTGTTGCAAGTGCAACTAAGGCTGATTTACGTAGATTTGGGGACTGAGGAGTAGGTTTCAACGTTTTAATAATTGGTTGTAGTACATGTGGCTTAAATGAACCAAAACCTTTACCACCTTTCATACCCATACCCAGATTTCGTTTAGCTTTCATTGCCGTCTTTTGCTTTAACTCGTTCCCACGCTTTGTTTTCCAACACCCAATCTGCTTTATGTCGATCTTTCAATGAATTACTTTGGGAATATGCGATATCGTGATCCCTCGCAGCTCAATCTAATGGATTTATTCCAGGATCTCTACGAACTAGACGTTTCTGTAATTTTGTTCCAGGTCCTAGATATTGGTAACCAGGAGCATGTAATTCAAACGGTAGACTATTGATCAGAGAATTTAAAACTCCTTCACCTTGAACAACCAACATTAAAGTGAATTGTTTCTTACAAAAAATTCCTTTATATAACCAATTGTATAAAATACATCTCAATCACAAGATGAATGTCGTTCAACAATGTACCCTCTTGATGATTGATTGGAGGTTACACAAAGAACGGTACTAGACTCGGGCTTCAGTCTGGTAGAGGTATCTTGGTCGGGGTACACAAACACAAAGACAAGAAGTTAGAAGGGAAGATAAGAGATAAGAGAAGAAAAGTTATTTGGGCACCACTCTATTTTTAGAGGAACAGGGAAACCTTAAGGCATATAGAAAAGGATGACGAGAAAGGTAAGGTACAGCTAGAGAACTCACGCGAGAATAAAGTAAACCGTGAGAGAAAAGGTATCGGAATTATGCGGTACACTCCTTATATTTCGACACATATACTCAAAATATACGATCAAACAAATAATAATATAATTCAATAAAAAATGCCTGGAAGAGAAACACAAAAATATAAATTCAAATTATATGAAAAGATATAAAAGAAATAAAAAGCAAATAGTTCTTTAACAAAATTATATTTAGGTATATTTGTTAAAGTAAATGTACTATACCAAATTTTATTGAACAGTTAAATGGCATGATTATTGCGTAACTGATTATTAATTACAAACAAAAAATATCTCTTTGAAAAATGGTTATAAATAATTTAGTATCCTCAAGAATTAGAAAAAGCAAGGAACATTATAATTATATCTACGTCAATATTTGGCAAGCAAGTGAATTTTATGCCTTGAGGATACCTAAACATGAAGTTACTAGGTTTTTGATCGTGATCACTTCAAATCTAAGAATAGAATTTATCAGAAATATAATCCACATATAAAATAAATTGTGCGTTATTTATACGTATATATTATCCTGTATTTTTATACTCAGTCAAACTAAACCTCCATAAATAAGAAGCTACACTGAACTGGAGTCATAAATCAACTTCTAAAGATTTCGTTATCACAGTTTAGTCAATAAAACTTATACTCACGAAACAAGTGTATTCAGATAATGGTATTACACCCTCAATAAGGCACTTGACTCCGGTCCGTACAACAGGTAGTTGGGATGACACGCCCACAATAAATTGCGGCCTTCCTAACGTAATCCCTTAGATTGTCTTAGGCCGACGAAAAGAGGCAGCTAGACCGGAGTAGTACAGGTAGTTGAGATAAAATGAAGATGACTGATGATCGAAGTGAACGAACGTAGCGGTGAATGTTTGAATAGTGTACACGTATGAACGGTGTAAACTATGAACGGTGTAGAATATAAACGGTGTAGAATATGAATCGGTGTAAAATCTGAACGGTGTAGAATCTTAGCGGCGTAGAATCTGAACGGCAAACAGAAGTGACTTCAATTGGAAGACGTCTGTTTGACAACAGAGAAAATAATTAATATAAGACACACTGTGTAAAGATAAATAAGGGTGAATTAAAAATCCACTTACCGCCGATTGTCGAAGATAAGACCGCTTGCCACAGGAACCAACTTGGAAATGAACATCGGATTGTGAACTAAGAAGGGCTTAGACAAGCGAAGGTTTAAAATAGGGAGGGGATATTGGCTGAAGGATGCCACGCGAAATTGACATTAAATAGCCGGGCTACTGGGGTTCATTTTCATAGCTTTTACCGATGGAAAGTAAACTTTCTACGAAAAACAACTCTTTTGTTTTTCTGAGAAGGTAGCTTGGAGATTTCACAATAGGTCCTTTTTCCTTTGTTATTAGGAAAGATTTTTATGTACCAAAACAAGATAAAAAGAAGAAGGAGCATTTGGCGAAGTTATTTCTTTGTTATAAAAAGGGGTAACGAATCGCTCGGTAGTGTCGGTTATTTGAGGAAGATATGCAGGCATGGGCGGCGTGAAAATAATTTACTAAAGGGAATAATTTAAAGAAATTATAAACATGCTTCACAGCTCTTTCCACGATGTAAACTGGGTGTACTGCGTTTGCATCGGAACTGTGAAACAAGGAAGCATGGGAGAACTATCGTAAAGACAAGTTAAGAAAAACAAGGAAAGTTTACGTTACTACGATAACACATACTTACAATATGACCAAGTAACATTATAACATAACATAAACGATACACTAAATATTATCTATCTAACACAATAGTCAAAAGATAAAAGTAATTCTACAAGTTTTACAAAAGTTATAAAGGTATATGCTTAATAATTATAATTTTTACAAAAAGTATGAAGGTACAAGCTTAATGAATTTATTTAACCTATATAATATTTTTATACAACTATGTTAATATATACACTTATGTGTCAAAAGGTATAAGAGGGTATCCGCTCGATATTGTTACAGCAAAATAGGACACGTAAGGCAAACAAGGCAATATGGAGATCGTTAAACAATGAGCGAGAGAGTGAGTTCGTCGCGAGATTGTTAACGTAAGGCACATTGGTTAAATAACACTGTATCGGTAGATAGTCCGAGTATTTTGCTTAGATATCATCACTAGAAAGATAGACTTAACCTAGTTTCAGTTGTGTAAGAAGATAGCTAAAAATCCAGATAACGGTACTTATTGAAATATAAGCGGTAATAATAGACGATTAGTATGCCAACGTTTTTCGTAACCCGGCATAAAGGTGATAAGACTAATGTTAAGTTTGGCTAGGCAGGTAGGGAGTTTGTAACTAACAAGGAGAATTGTAATGAGTATTTGCGTACTCAGTATCTCTTAATGATTATCAAAAGTCTATGCAGTATTAACAAGAGATTGAGATTTAATAGAGTTCAAAATTATATTTCAGTAATGTGGTTGCAAAAACCCGAGGTTTAGGAGCAGGGGGTACGTATGGTACATAATTGTTCAGGTGCACATAGGGTATTTATTCTGGTATTGATGGGACTAACCTCTTAGGCACCAAAATTAACACTAAGAGAGCCATTTAATTGGCCTCATTCCGGTTGAGGAACGACTGAATTCTTACCACAGATGGTCAATAGAAACTAGGATCCAGATACTATTTTCGGCGAGTCAACTGGCGAACGTCCGCTAACATCAGTCCTAGCCTTCCTCAGTGCCTAGTATCTCTGGCAGATGCTGATCTCTATGACGAAAAGGGGTAAAAAAGATGTTATTTCTATGTTGGGTCTCACATCAAAAGTTAAACCAAGTAGGAAAGAGAGTACTACACGATTTGGGAATTCTAAACACGACAGAGATGTCACAGCCGGACGGTGTGTTTAGGGATTTAGGGGAAGTCTTGTTAGAAACAATGTATCAGTAAAGATAAGGTATAAGGCAATTGTACTTTTTAAAAGGTAAAGGCAAGAAAATCTTAGTTTTTCTTAAATAAGGTAGTCCTTAATTATTCCATTTGGAGTCAAGGTAGTTTTATTCAAGATACGATATGTTTCCAATTTTCTTTGGCAGGTAAGGTGTGTTTCTAACAGATAAGGTACCCTTCAATTTTCATTTTAAGGTAAGGTAAATCTTTTCCAATTTTTGTTGGAAGATAAGGTATATTTTCAACAGATAAGGTACCCTTCAATTTTCATTTGAAGGTAAGGTAAATTTTTTCGTTGGAAGGTAAGGTATATTTCTAACAGGTAAGATATCCTTCCATTTTTATTTGAAGATAAGGTAAAATTTTTAAATAAAGGTAACACACGATAAGATTTCTTCGCTTGTAAGGACTACAGCACAGCCTATATAACGATTATTTTATCAACGCAATGAGGTAAGGTGTGTTATAAGATAGGACGAAAAATTTACGGTAAATCGCATGACGTCGAAAGTAAAAATAAAGACATAGATAGATAGAAATCAAAGCAATTAAGACTAACCATGAATTATAGGGGTCTCAACAAACATCAATTTACATGGACAGGTAAGATACATCGGTAGAAAGACATGAGAGGTGTTTTCACGAATCTTGTTACAACAATGTATGTATGAGTGTCAGATAAGAAATAGTAGGAAATAGTAAAATAACCGTTTTTACTACAGACGTATTATAACATATATAGATATGGGAGGTAAAAGTTTCTAGTCAATAAAGTTAGGTGTGGGCGTTAAACGACAGTTACAAAAGGTATAATATATATATTTCTAGCATGGTAAATAGTTATTCTTGCTCATTTTCTGAGACTTCGGAATCAAAAGAGTCATTATAACACGGCTTTAAATCTTTTATATGCCAGCGTCCAGCATTAGTACCATCTTCGTTTCTTATTTGATACACCAGACGAGAGAATTTTTTAGATATTGTACCCTTGACATACTTGGGAGCAAGCTTAGACATGAAACGTTTTGGAGCACTACTAAGAATAATATTTTTGCGCCACACGGTATCACCAACAGAAAATTGAACATCTCGTTTGCGGAGATTATAGTATTTGGCATTTCTTTCATAGGCTTTAGATAGGTGGGTTTGGACTTCCTTGAAAACAGTTGACAATCCAGTTATTTCAGAGGCATATTCGTCTCTGTTACCGGGAGAGAATTCGATATTTTGGAGCTGGTCATAGGGACGATTATAATAATCTCCTAATAAGGGAAAGTTGCGGGCAAAATTCGGAAAAGCTGGGGATTGTTGAGTAACTTCATGGCGGGCGGTATTAATAGCTTGTTGAATTTTAAAAATATCTCTATCCCATTCGGAATGTTCGGTAATATAGCTGCGAATAGCGGTACAAATGGTACGATTACTTCTTTCTACGAAGTTGCATTGGGAGGAATAAACGGCAGTGAACCAGATTTTTTGAACTCTGTATTCATGACAAAGATTCTTAAGAATTTTGCTATTAAAATTAGAGGCATTGTCGCATATGATGTGTTGGGGAACACCGAAAGTTAAGAAAACATTATTTTCTAGGAAGTTAGCGACATTCTGGGCGGTAGACCAGAGGGATTTTTGAGGGTAGTCAACCAGAGAAGGGAATAGTGGTCAGTAATGACGGTGAACTTGGTTCCTTCAACGTACGGTCGAAATTTTTCAATGGCGAAAAGGACGGCAAGGCACTCACGTTCTGTGACAGAGAAATTTCGCTCGGCTTTAGTCAGAGATCGACTAGCGTAACATATAACTTGTTCGCTATCATCTAAATTTTGCTTCAAAACAGCTCCAACTTCATTATCACTGGCGTCGGCTTGAACGACGAAGGGTTTCGAAAAATCTGGTTGAACCAGTACGGGGGCAAATACTAAGGCTTGCTTGATTAAGATAAAAGACTTTTCAGCTTCAGGATTCCACGTAATGGTTTGTTTCTTTTCTTTTCCTTTACCCTTTAGGAGATCGTTTATTGGAGAGACAAGGGTAGAGAAATTTTTAATAAAACGGCGGTACCAAGAGCAAAGTCCAATGAAGCGTTTAATTTCGGTAGTGTTTGTAGGTCTGGGATAGGTTATCATAGCAGATATTTTTTCGGGGTCCGACCGAAGAGAATTATCACCAACGATATAACCGAGAAACTTAAGGGAAGTTGTGAAGAACTCGCATTTATCTACATTAATGGTAAGATTTGCGTCCCTTAGCTTTTCTTTAACTTTAGAAAGAAGAGAGATATGTTCTTCAAAGGTAGGGGAACATACTATTATATCGTCAAGATAACAAAAAATAAAGGGTTCGAATTTAGGTCCGAAAATTACATCTACTAGACGTTGTTGTGTTTGTGCTGAGTTACACAAACCGAAAGGCATAACGGTAAATTGGAGTAACCCTCGACCTACTACGGCGAAAGCAGTTTTTTCACGAGATGATTTTTCTAAGGGGATTTGCCAGAAAGCTTTCTTAAGATCAATCGACGAGATAAATTTTGCACCTCGTACAAGAGAGAGGATCCTATCGATATTTGGAAGCGGGTAGGTGTCATGTTTAGTGACATCGTTTAAAGTACGACCATCAAAACAAAAACGAAATTCGTCATTTTTTTTCCTAACCAACAAAACGGGGGAACACCAAGAACTACAACTGGGTTCTATCACACCTAGCTGGAGCATTGAATCTAGTTCTTTATTTAAGATATTCGACATATATGGAGACATAGGGAAAGGACGTCGCTTGAATGGTTTTGAGTCGCCGGTATCTATTGTCATTTGAATTTTATTTGTGCGGCCTATACCTTCAGCGCTACTAACTTCGTTAAAGTTATTAATAATTTTGTTCGCTAAGGTACGGTCGGTTGGACTAAGAGATTCTAACGAACAAAGATGCGGGAAGATAGCTTCTGGATTGGCCATAGAAAAAGGATGATTTGGTTTGTCGGACTTAGTATTCCATTGGTTGGTATTAAAATCAATAGAGAGACAAAATTGTTCAGTAAAATTACTTCCAAGGATAAAAGAACACGGTAAAGAAGGCACTACAAGGCATTGAATTACTCTAAAGACATTATCGGCAAGAATAGGTAAATCTATGAGACCAGTTACTTTTTTATTGGAACCGTCTGCTAGAGAAACTGTCGAGTTAACGGATTTATTTATTGGAATTTTATTTTGATTAAGAAAATCGAGACCTTGTTGTCCGGCACACGTAATGGAACAACCGGTATCCAATAGTACAGTAAAATCTTAATTGTAGATATTTACAGATATATAGGGTCTTTTATCAGTCTTTTTAGAGATCACAAGGGGACAGACTTTATTATGAGAAGGAAGACGATAGAAGTTTCTAACTTCCGTAAGGTAATTTTTCCACTCATTTTCGGTCAAGCGATAGGAGTTTCTATGCGAAAAGTCTCGGTTCTTATTCCATTGTTTTCGCTGACGGGAGTTAAAGGTACTTCGGTGAGATGTAGGGGAACAATAATCTCGAGGTAAATTATTCTGAATTCTATTTGAAGAATAACTGGAGGATCGGGAGATATCGGACTTTTTGGGATGTCTGGGAATAGAATGGCCGATAGTATTTATTCCGTACGTTAGTTTTTTGGAGGATTACAATTTGTACATTGTGGGAAGGTAACTTGAGATTTTCCACATCGATAACAAAATATTTTCTTCGGACGACGACATTCACTGTGACTGTGTCCTTTGCCTTGGCAATTCCAACACGCAGTGGAAGAGTTTGGCTTAGAAGTTAAGGGAGGTACGTAATTCTTGTCTGAAGAACGGTTCGTGGGAAAGGTATTACTAGAAGAATTGTTTCTAGACTGAAAATGTCTCGGAGGGTTTCTCTGGGCATTTCTTTGAAAATAGAAGATTTGAACGAATATAAGAGATTATGGTTTTTTCGGAAGGCTGTCTCGGTAATCTCTTTATTAAATTAAGTATGTCTGCTTGATACAGAACGAAAGGTTCATTTTTTCTTTGCTTACGGCTTTTGATCTGATCCCACAGTTCGTCTTCATAGCCATGCGGAAGGAATGTGAATTTAAGTAATTCGACCAGTTGTGACCAAGAGGTAAGTTTAGATTTAACGCTGCTAAACCATTTAGCTGCGTTACCTGAGAAAAATTCCACGGCAGATCGAAAAAGTATCGTATCGGGAATATCACGCGATTCAGCAAGATTTTGAATATTTTCCAAGACACTAAATAGATGCTTAGGATCACAGGAAAATTTAATATTCTAATCACCTACATTGACAGGAGTATTAACATGGACGATAGGGTTAATGGTTGGCATAGGAGCTTGTGAAGTTAAAGGTATATATGCGGGATTCGAGTCGGTAGTGATTATTTTATCGTCTATTTTTGCTTCTAACAGAAGGCAGGTAGAGATACCTTTGTCTTTAAAATTCGATTCCACAGGTTTCTGTGGATCTGGGGTTAGACGTTGTAGTCTTAGGGAAAGATGCAATAAATGGGCCTTTGTTCTTTTGTAGACAATCACTAGGGTTTCCTTCAAATTTAGAAATAAGATTTTCGACTTCGGAAAAGATAGTTTCGATCTGGCTTGATTCATCTTCGAAGATAAGAGGATTTTCCGTTAGATCGATAATCGGAGTGGCTTTCTGAAGGGCTTTCTTAAGGATAGATTTTTTTTCGGAAAGAGTTCTATTTGACCTAATACCTCTGATTTTCAGCGTAATCGATCTGATTTACCTTGAGATAAGAGATAACAGAAGACTCCATTCTTAAACTTGTTTAGATACAAAAAAGTCGAGAAAAGAGAAGATACTTATATTTGAAGACTGCGTTGCGGTGCTATTTTTTACCATTTAGCTACCACATTGGACGATATTTTCTTGCTGTTAGCTACCACATTGGGCGAAATTCTCGTTCTGTGTACCCTCTTGATGATTGATGGGAGGTTACACAAAGAACGGTACTAGGCTCGGGCTTCAGTCTGGTAGAGGTATCTTGGTCGGAGTTCTTGTTACAGCTCAAATATCACGGATCAATTAAAGAAGTACTTACAAAACAAAGACCAGAAGTTAGAAGAGAAGATAAGAGATACGAGAAGAAAAGTTATTTGGGCACCACCCTATTTTTAGAGGAACAGGGAAACCTTAAGGCACATAGAAAAGGATGACGAGAAAGGTAAGGTACAGCTAGAGAACTCACGCGAGAATAAAGTAAACCGTGAGAGAAAAGGTATCGGAATTATGCGGTACACTCCTAATATTTTGACACATATTCTCAAAATATACGATCAAACAAATAATAATATAATTCAATAAAAAATGCCTGGAAGAGAAACACAAAAACATAAATTCAAATTATATAAAAAAATATAAAAGAAATAAAAAGCAAATAATTCTTTAACAAAATTATATTTAGGTATATTTGTTAAAGTAAATGTACTATACCAAATTTTATTGAACAGTTAAATGGCATGATTATGGCGTAACTGATTATTAATTACAAACAAAAAATATCTCTTTGAAAAATAGTTATAAATAATTTAGTATCCTCAAGAATTAGAAAAATGCAAGGAACATTATAATTATATCTACGTCAATATTTGGCAAGCAAGTGAATTTTATGCCTTGAGGATACCTAAACATAAAGTTACTAGGTTTTTGATCGTGATCACTTCAAATCAAAGAATAGAATTTATCAGAAATATAATCTACATATAAAATAAATTGTACGTTATTTATACGTATATATTATCCTGTATTTTTATACTCAGTCAAACTAAACCTCCATAAATAAGAAGGTACACTGAACTGGAGTCATAAATCAACTTCTAAAGATTTCGTTATCACAGTTTAGTCAATAAAACTTATACTCACGAAACAGGTGTATTCAGATAATGGTATTACGCCCTCAATAAGGCACTTGACTTCGGTCCGTACAACAGGTAGTTGGGATGACACGCCCACAATAAATTGCGGTCTTCCTAACGTAATCCCTTAGATTGTCTTAGGCCGACGAAAAGAGGCAGCTAGACCAGAGTAGTACAGGTAGTTGAGATAAAATGAAGATGACTGATGATCGAAGTGAACGAACGTAGCGGTGAATGTTTGAATAGTGTACACGTATGAACGGTGTAAACTATGAACGGTGTAGAATATGAACGGTGTAGAATATGAAGCGGTGTAAAATCTGGACGGTGTAGAATCTGAACGGCGTAGAATCTGAACGGCAAACAGAAGTGACTTCAATTGGAAGACGTCTGTTTGACAAAAGAGAAAATAATTAATATAAGACACACTGTGTAAGGATAAATAAGGGTGAATTGAAAATCCATTTACCGCCGATTGTCGAAGATAAGACCGCTTGCCACAGGAACCAACTTGGAAATGAACATCGTATTGTGAACTTAGAAGGGCTTAGACAAGCGAAGGTTGAAAATAGGGAGGGGATATTGGCTGAAGGATGCCACGCGAAATTGACATTAAATAGCAGGGCTACTGGGGTTCATTTTCATAGCTTTTACCAATGGAAAGTAAACTTTCTACGAAAAACAACTCTTCTGTTTTTCTAAGAAGGTAGCTCGGAGATTTCACAATAGGTCCTTTTTCCTTTGTTATTAAGAAAGATTTTTATGTACCAAAACAAGATAAAAAGAAGAAGGAGCATTTGGCGAAGTTATTTCTTTGTTAAAAAAAAGGCTTAACGAATCGCTCGGTAGTGTCGGTTATTTGAGGACACGCCCAGGCATGGGCGGCGTGAAAATAATTTACTAAAGGGAATAATTTAAAGAAATTATGAACATGCTTCAACAAGACAAGACACTAGCAGTGGAGAACTTAGATTTTGTCGATAACGTGACAAGAACCAGTAAACATGGTGCATTGCTACCACATTCTTTTCGTGCTATCATATGTGGTCCAAGTGGATGTGGCAAAACTAATATTATGTTGGCATTACTGTTTGACCTGAATGGCGCTAAATTCAAAAATGTTTACGTTTATTCAAAGTCGCTGTTTCAACCCAAGTATCAATTTTTGAAGGAAGTGTTGGAGTCTGTGAAAAAAGTAGGCTATTTTCCATTTCAAGACAATGACGATGTAATAAGTCCCAGTAAAGCTAAACCAAATTCTATTTTCATTTTTGATGATGTGTCAACTGATCCACAAAAAACAATACGTGAATATTACTGTATGGGTAGACATGAAGATATCAATTGTGCATACCTATGTCAATCATAAAGTCGCGCAGGTAAACAACTTTTGCGTGATAATGCTAACCTTATTGTATTGTTTAAACAGGATGAACTCAATTTAAAACACGTCTTTGACGATCACGTCTCACCTGACATGACATTTGACCAATTTAAACAATTTTGTTCCGAATGTTGGAAAGACAAATACGGTACATTCGTTATTATTAAGGATTTCGATATTTCTAACGGACGATATCGTAAAGGCTTCGACAAATTTACAAAAATGTAGGTATGATCGAAACACTATTGTATAACAATATGTCAGACAAAGAGGTAGTTGCACGCAAACGTAAAGTTGCCGACCGAATTAGCTCGGGTCATTCGCAAAAAGTATTTGGCGCTAAAGTTAGGTAGAACAGAACAAGATGAGTCACTAAATAAACTATTTATTTTCTAACGATGTATTTCCTGCTGCAGTATCAACCAGTCAAGTTAAAGAACATGAAATGTTTGATCCTAATAATGTTTCGAAAGAGGTTATTAATGAATATATCGAGCAATATCCTCCAATGAGCCATAAGTATATAAAAGAGTTTTGGATAAAAGATAATAAAATTGATAAAAACTATAGACCTATTTACAATGATAAAATTGGTTGGATGTTAGGTAAACGGCTAATAAACTTTAACAAAAACAAAGGTAGTATACAAGTCATCAGTGATGGTAGTGGGGAAGGAGGATAGGTGCCGGGAATGCCAGGTCTATACCAACTAATTTTCTATGATAACCCTGAATATTATAATGATACAGATTTAAAGCACTATAAAAGTTTATTAAATAGTACAGAAGTTCATCTGGATTCCAAAGGTCGCCTTAAAGATGCAACTGGGAAAAAATATCATTATATTATCAAACCGCTATTTAAACCTACCGATGAAACAACAAAGAAATCGCCACCGAAAACTCGATCTACTGCATTAAAGAGACAACCTTTCGAAGGTCTTGTTCGTTTAGCAAAAACGACTCGTTCATCATCGTCAATAACGTCTCCTCGAAGATCGTTATCTTCACCATCTAGCTACAAAGGGTCAGGACTCCTCGATGATTCTCATTTGATCTACAATGATAATCCTATTGAATATGTATATTGGGATGATCCAAACGAACTATGCGACAGACTCAAATTGCTGATTGCTTCCCAAGAAGCAGGAAACACATCCCACAATAACGAAATTGTTGCCATTATCAACGAATTACGTGAAGCAGATATTATATATTAATGTTAGGTTAGATTATTGGAACATCATTTCCAATATAAGTGTTGACAAGTTTGGTCGTCATTATTATAGTTCTAATGAACAAGTTGGTAAAAAGCTACATGATGGTTTAAAGCAATCCATTTTGGATTTACAAAACCAGATACATGCAGTCAATAAGGATATTAAACGAGATCCTCCTGTAGCAGGTATACATCTTTCCAACAAGAAATAAGTAGATGAACGCATTGTCCACGTCAAAAATTTTGTAAGAAAAGAGCTTAATTTGATACGCAAAGAATATAATGCAAACGATACTCAACTTAAACAAAACATCTTAAACTTCATCAGCAAGATTGAAAGCAATTTTAATAAAAAAACTAATGAGTTATCTGATGACAATAAAATGGTTGGTTTGACAATGTCTGATTTAACAAAACAAGTACATGACTTTAAAAATAATTTAGATATATATAAAAGTGAAATGAAGAAGAACATTACAGATGCTGCCTACCAAAGTGCACAAAATATGCTGAAAACTTTGGAAATAGAAAAAAAAGATTATAACAATGGATCTTAATTCACATGAAAATCGTCTTAAGGTAATAGAAGAATACATCCAAAATAATAAAATCATATAAAGACTAGGAAACAATGACTTAAAGCGTTAGAAGATAAAAAGGTTTGGAAGAGTAAAGATGTCTGATGTAAAAAGATGAACAGTAAAAAACATAATAAATTACAAAGCGAGTTACAGTTAAATATGCAAACAATAAATGCCAATAGAATTCATGATATTGAGCAATGGCAAAAAAGTATTCGAGATGAATCAGATATGAGATCTTTATTAGATGGTATAGTCATTGTTTAAATAGGACTAGTTAGACAATCCTTATGAAACAAACGTTTGACTTTTATTCTGCCGTCATATGGCGGCCTCTAGTAATAAATTTAAAAAACTATTAACAGAAACTTAATTCTCAGCAGGATTTTATATGAGTATATTTTTACCAGTCTGGTAACTAATGCAAACCCGTACACGGGTGCCAGATTGTGAAGAAAATATAAGACTTTAATAAAATGCTTATTGTTATTATCGTTGTATGCGTCTTGTGAAAGATAACTTGACTATTTCGAGCGAATATTTCAAATTGTTTTTCTACTTTGAGACTTGATAAATCTAAACCGGTTAGTAATCTATTTAAATGAAGCAATTAAATGCTGCCTTTTTTTTTAATTTTTATTAGTTTACCAGATATTTAATTTGGTTATATGATTTGTTAGAAAAGGATTAAATATTTAATTGAAATAGACTCGACTGCTATCGTCTTAGAACACTCATGCGGAGGTTTATTTTTTAGTCAAGACTTGAGTTTTATCATTGTTTAAAAAAAATTCTTTTTAAACAATGGTTTTATGTATGTTTTGAGAAAATTAAATTTTCAATCTTTTAAAATGACGTTTGAAAATATAGTAAATTTATGGGTATGGTTTTTTGATAATGGTTTTGAAACAAATAAACAGATCGATATGCCACAACAAGAGGCACCACATATTTAGGGACAAATTAATCTATGTGTTGGGATAAAAGGAATAATAATTAACAAAACTTTAATAAATAGTACCTTTTATTTTATTTATTTATGTATTTTATAATATACACATATATAATATATATATATATATATATATATATATATATATATATATATATATATATATATATATATGTTTGTATTTCTGTTTACATAAATGAAAATGTTTTTTTCAATGAACTCGCACGATCTGACTGTTTATGCAAAAATTAAATTCGCGTTATTTTAATAGTTAGATAACACTTATCAAAATTCTAATATCTACACCATAGACAATATTAACAAAATAATAATTCAAGGTAAAAAAACAAAACAAAATTGTTTACATTAAAACATTTACATTGTTTAAAGTGTGTGATAATTATGAAATCTTTTTTTCTTGACCAATGGTGATAACGGCATATCTAAAAAGCTCATCAACAAAATCGTCAAGTTCAGAATTATCACTGTGCGAAACAGTATTGGCACTGGTTGATGGTTGTTTTTCTAATGAATACGTATGAAAAACGCGTGGTGTCGTTAACGAACCTTCCTCTTCTACCTCACTATATTTTTTTGGTATAGCAGTACTGGGTAAATATTTTGAATTGCGTCAAAATGCTTACTGCATAGATTTTTTTTTAAATCGGGTAGCTCCAGACTTTCCAATGCAGCATTACCTACAACAATATTATTATTAGCACTACTGAAAAAAAGCAACTTTCTGCACAATAAATTAAATTAAATTATATATATATTAATTATAATTAAATTATATATATATATATATATATATATATATATATATATATATATATATATATATATATATATATATATATATATATATATATTATATAAGAGTAAGAAAAAAAATTTTTAGATAGGAAAAAAAAAGAAATTAATTACTATTTAAATGGGAATAAGCCACAATTAAAGATTAAAATACGTTTATTGACGTTTTAATTTCCACTTCGGAAATCGTTCTCAAACATGTTTGTTTTTTAGAACGATTTCCGAAGTGGAAATTGAAACGTCAATAAACATATTTTAACCTTTAATTGTGGCTTATTCCCATTTAAATAGTAATTAATTTAAAATGCCACAAGAAAATAGCTTCAGAACAATATTAGGAAAAAAAAAAGATCCCATATCACTACCAAAAACAAATTTTTGATAGTCCTGTTGAATCTAGTCATGGATGATGTTATCAGTGATTGTATCAACAATTACACTTTTTTCATTCCTTTTATTAAAAGATATGTAGATGATTTAGTTTTGGCACTTCCTAAACACAAAATTAATGAAATGGTCAACATTTTCAACAATCATAGTCAACATATACAATTTACAGTTGAGGAAGAGGTAGATGATTCTCTAGTTCCTTAGAGAAGGTTTCAAGTCCAGTGTTTTATACAGGTTGGTGAATTGTTTGCAGTCGGTAAGTTTGGTATGGTTGATTCGTAGTCTTCTAATAGTCGATGCTTCTCTTCTAGTTATGAAGTCTAGGGAGAGATGACCAATAAAAGATTGAAGTTTATGAAAAGTTGTTTTGCTCTTTTGCTATAAGTTTTGTCAAGTATCCTCTACTGACTTTTTAAAAAAGAATTTCGAGATTCGTTAGCTAGTTGAATTGGGGTGACTTCAGTCACCCCATGGTTGGTAGCTTCTTTGGCAAAATTATCTGCTTTTTTATTACCAGTAGTTCCGGTGTGAGCAGGCAGCCATATGAGAGAGACTTATATCGTAAGCAAAGAGATTTTGGTATATGTCATGAATGTTTTGAACTAATAGGTGGTCAGTGAAAATTGTATTGACTAAACGGATATATGAAAGTTAATCTGAACAAATGGGCAATATGTCTGTTTTGATGGGAGATGCATTTAAAAGCCAACAGAATACTATATAGTTCACCTGTGCAAACGTTGCATATTACGGGTAACCGAGATGATCTTACAAATTCATGTTTAGTGGTTACTGCGCAACCAATACCAGTGGTAGTTTTAGAAGCATCTGTATAGAGAATTAAATTCTAAAAATGCTTTATTTATAAGAAGGTTAGAAGATTCAAGTTTGTTAAAAATGGTGAGTGAGGTATATATTGAGGGGAGATCTTTAGCCCAGAGGGGAAGTAAAGTTAGAGGAAATGAACTAGTCTGAAAAAGGTCAATATTTTTAAGTAGTGGACAAATTAATTGAGGTATAGGTTTTATGATAAGGTGTTGGTTATTGTTAATGGAAGAAAACGCCATTGTGGCAATTAGGGAATGAACGGGATTAAATGGATTTGCGGATGTTGATGCAGGATACGAAAGTAGAAGTGATTATCGTCTTAGGGTAGGAGAAAGTTCATTAGATTCACGGTATACACTCTCAATAGGACTAAAGCGAAAAGCGCTCAGACCTAGAAGTAGTTTTGTCGGCACCCCATTAAAGATGACTGAGGGTTTTAAAAATGTTCAACCTTTTAAAACAATTGATTTTAAGTTCAGAGACTGGATTCTTTCAATTTAATCTGGAGTCAAACATAAAACCGAGAATTTTACATTAATTAACAACAGAACTGCAGGAGCTAATCAATAGAGTTGACATGGAATGCACAAATTGGGGACTGTCGATAAATATTGATAAAACTAAATACATGGTGACCAGTAAAGTGGATATCGGCGCAACCCAACTGATATTAAACCAACAACCGCTGCAGAGAGTTCAAAGATTCAAATACCTTGGATGTTGGATTACCCAAAATCTAGATCCATCCTTCGAAATTCGATGTAGAATTGAACAGGCAAGAAATTCATTTTAAAAATGCAAGCCTCTATTATCCAATAACTCATTAAATTTGGAAATCCGTGAAAAGTTTACAAGATGCTACGTGTGGTCTGTACTTTTGTATGGATGTGAAACTTGGACTTTAAACGCCGATATCATGAATAAAATCGAGGCGTTTGAGATGTGGTTGTATCGAAGGATACTAAAAATTCCATGGACTAGCAGAACCAGAAACGAAGAAGTTCTTCGAAGAATGGGACATCAACGAACTCTATTAAATATTATTAAGAGGCGTAAACTAGAATATCTTGGACATATAATCAGAGGACCAAGATATGAGTTCCTTCAGCTAATTCTCAACGGTAAAATCGAAGGAAAGAAATGGATAGGACGGAAGAAACTCTCTTGGTTGAGGAATTTGCGGCAGTGGACAGGTTTGACAGCGGACCAATTGCTACACGTAGCGCAAGACTGAGATCAGTATAAAAATATTGTAAGCATGGTAGTCGCCGACGTTCCGTAGGGATATGGCACTCTAAGAAGAAGAAGAAACAACAGAAAGTAGAGAATTGTTAAATAAAATTTTGGTTAAGGGAGTGAAAATTCTTCTGGAAAATTTTACTAATTTGGTTTTGTTCTCAGTAAGTGATAATCCTAGTTCGTTAGATCTATCTTGAAATAGATTTACTACACTTTGTATAAGTTTATATGAGGTTGGGACCTCACCAGGGTTGAGTTACCAGTGGATATGATAACATTTGCCATGTTATTATATCCACTGCTAGCTTTAACATCCTAATATATAAGACTAAATAATGTAAACTAAATTGTAACGTATAACTTTTAACGGGTTTTTACCCAGATATTTAGCGGCTCAAAATATGTTCACCTGGACACTGATGATGGAATATAGATTCCGAAAACCTTTTGTCTTCATGACATAGCCTATTTGGGTTTTTTAATTTATATACCTTTTATAATGGATTTTAACAAAAATTTTTTTTGTAATGATTTTTCTTTTATATTAGTATAGATTAGGGCAAGATCTTTCATTAACGATTGTCAGTGGTATGTCAGTGGTAAATTTACTGGCTTCATTTAGAGGGTCGTTGGTGCCTAAGGAATTTTCGAGAAATTTTTCAAGATAATTCTAAAAAATCCTAATTTTTGTGTTTTTATAGGATTTGAGTGCAGCTTTTAGTCCGAAATAGTTTATAGAAGAGTTCGGATAATTGGTATCTTGTGAAACTAAGGATGAATAAGGAAAGGGTGAAGGAAGAAAAGAGTATATATGGTTAGGTCCAGATTTGTTCCAAAACTTTTATTTTATCAAGTATAACCTTTTGATTAAAAAAGGGATTGGATATTTTAAGGTTATTTTTTATTTTTTATTTTTTATTTTTTATTTTTTATTTTTTATTTTTTATTTTTTATTTTTTGTTTTTTATTTTTTATTTTTTATTTTTTATTTTTTATTTTTTATTTTTTATTTTTTATTTTTTATTTTTTATTTTTTATTTTTTATTTTTTATTTTTTATTTTTTATTTTTTATTTTTTATTTTTTATTTTTTATTTTTTATTTTTTATTTTTTATTTTTTATTTTTTATTTTTTATTTTTTATTTTTTATTTTTTATTTTTTATTTTTTATTTTTTATTTTTTATTTTTTATTTTTTATTTTTTATTTTTTATTTTTTATTTTTTATTTTTTATTTTTTATTTTTTATTTTTTATTTTTTATTTTTAACTTTTTTTTTTCAAACTAGACTTGGGCTAGTATCTGAAGTACATAAAGTTTTCTTACTTAATTAAATATCGTGTCTAAATTTGGCAAAAGATGAAGTAAAAATATACATAGAGCAGGAAACTCATGATATATGCCTATTGATCATCTGATGTTCCGTATTTCTTAGGGACTGTTCGATTAGTGAATGCGGGATGGAAGGAGATACATTTCAAATAAGGATTCTTTTGGTCGCAGAAAGAAGCCTGCAGATAAAGATGACGGTGAAATTAATTATGACGTTCGGTGTATTAGTTGATCAACGATGTCGGCAGAAGTGAGGAAAATGTAGATTCGATTATTCGAAATGCGAGATTTAAAAGTAATATTTTTTGGATAAACTATTTTATCAATTTCTTTAATATATTCAAATAAAACAGTATTCAAAATGGAGTGCATGACAATAACTTGTCCCCTTTTAGAAAACGAACGGGAAGGAGGGCTAGAGACTGCGGCAACGACATATGATTTTGGGTTGAAACTGGAGTTGTTTTGTGTAAATGTAAATATTTAATTGCTGTTCATGATGTGTAGTTCTGGTTACCCAGACCGTAACACAATACCTAAACGTGAGTACCTAAAGGACCCTCTCCCAAACTGGAAAGAAAGAAACAAAGGATCTCACCTATTTCTTGGGATTTTCACTGGTTTTCTTTAATTAAACCAATATAGCCACAATTAAATTCGACTATTGAAATATAAAACCAAATTTGATACTCGTTTTCTTATCACATTGTGATTAAAGAACTTCGCTTCGTATTGTTAACTCGTCGATGAATTAATTTATCTGTTTAACACTGTTTAAATCTTTAAAATCCATTAGGAACTTTAAAAAGGGTGTTTAACCTTTGACAGTTATTTGATGTTTTTTGAATCGATTATTTGAAGCTTTATTTATAAACTTCAACATTTTATTAAACTTATTATTAAAAAACTTTACTTTACTTTACTTAATCAGTAGACCCATTTGTACCTTTCGGTGTTGGGCCGTTTAAAATACAATTCATTACATTACACTATTTGACAGTCTTCTGAGGTGTCCTAGCTCTTAACGAACTTTCTCCATTCCTTCCTATTGGATGCCATCTGTGTTGCTTCCTGCCAAGTCTTACCCTTACTCTGTAGTATCTGCGAGATGTCACTGTTCCATTCTTTAATGGGTCTTCCTCTTCTGTTCTTCCCTATTGGTTTGGCGTCCCACACTCTTTTAACTTGTCTATTATTGTCCATCCGGGTTAGATGTCCGAACCATGCCAATTTTTTCTCTTTGATTGACTCGAGTATCGGTTTGATTTTGAGTCTTTCTCTTATTTCTTCATTTCTGATTCTATCAGTTCTTTTTACTCCTATCGTTCTTCTGAGGTATTTCATCTCTGCTGCCTGAATTCTGCTCTGATGTCTTTTGTTTAATATCCAATTTTCTGCTCCATATGTCACTGTAGGTCTATATATTGTTTTGTATATTGTCATCTTGGTCTTTGTTGATATTTCTTTGTTATTAAGGAATCCTCTATTTAGTGCTTGGAATAGTTTTCCTGTGTTTTCCATTCTGTTGTTAAGATCATCCTCGATGTCTCCTTTGTTATTGATTACTGTTCCTAAGTATTTGTATGAATTTGTCTGTATTATTTTTTGTTGGTCTATCATTACTTCTATTTGATCTTCCGTCCCTTGTTTCCTTGATATTTTCATTATTTGAGTCTTCTCTTTGTTTACGTTTAAGTTGTATTTGTTTGCTTCTAGGTTCCATTTCTCTAAGTTGTATTTCAGTTTTTCTGCAGTTTCCGCAATTAATACTATGTCGTCTGCAAATATACACATCTCAGCATTTATCATTTGCATTCTGTTCCAACCGATGCAGTATTTCTTGAATGTTTTCTTACATTCTTTCACTATCTCATCTATTACATTTATGAATAGTACTGGGCTGAGACTTCCCCCTTGTCTAACTCCTTGGGTTGTTTTAAATGGTTCTGACTGTATATTTAACATTCTTACTGTATTTGTTGTTTTCATGTATATACTCTTTGTTGCTTCTATCAGTTCTTCACTTACTTGTTTCTTCTTTAGGCTTTCCCATATATCTTTTCTTTTGACCGAGTCGAATGCTTTTTCCATGTCTATAAAGCTCAGATGTATTTCTTTATTTTTCTTTAAGGCTTTTTCTATTACTTGTTGCATGGTGAATATATGGTCTTGTGTGTTGTGTCCTTTCCTGAATCCACTTTGTACATCCTCTAATTTATGTTCTATTTTTTTTCTAATTTTCCTTTCTATTATGGTTTAGTATACTTTTGCTGCTACACATAGTAGTGATATACCTCTATAGTTCCTACAGTCTCTTGTGTTTCCTTTCTTGTATATAGGTATAATTACTGCATTTGTCCATTCTCTGGGTATTACTTTTCTCTTCCATATTAGGTTATATATGTATAACAATTTTTCTTTTGCTTTTACTCCTATATATTTCATCATTTCTGGTGCTACTTCATCGCTTCCTGGTGCTTTTCCAATCTTTATCTTTCTTATTGCTTCTTCCAGTTCTTCTTTTTCTATAGTTTCTGTATTTTCCGTGTTTCTCATGGATACTCTCCTGTTGTGGCTTTCCTTCTCCATTGTATTCTCTTGATTTCCATTCAGTATCAGCTGAAAATGTTCCCTCCATCTTTCCATTATTGTCTTATCGTCGTTTATTATTGTTCCTTCCTTGTTCATTATTTGTTTCAGTTTCGTTTCTTTGTTGCTTCTTAGGTTTTTCAGTGTTCTGTAAAATAATTTTACGTTTTCTGTGCTGTTTTCTTCCATTTTTTCCCCGAATTTTTCCCAACTTTTCTTTTTCTCTTTCTTAACTATCTCTTTAACTTTTGTTCTTTGTCTCTTATAATTTTCATATTTTTGTTGTGTTTTGTCTTGGATGTATTCTTTCCATAATTTTTTCTTTTCTTTTATTTCTCTTTTCACTTCATCGTTCCACCAAGATGTTCGTTTTCCTCTGTTGTTATTTCTTGTGGTTCCACATATTGATTTAGCTGTTTTTATCATCGCATTTTTAAATTTTCCCCATTCTTCTTCTATTGTTTCTGTTATTTCATGTTCATTATCCATCTCTTTCTCTAGTCCTTCTGAGTATCTTATTCTCGTTGTTTCTTCCCTTAGTTTATAAATTTTTATTATTTCTTTGTGTTTTCTGTTTATGTTCTCATTTCTTTTTATTTCTTTTCTTTTGCTTTTGAATGTGGTTTCTAGTAGATAGTGGTCACTACCAATTTCATAACTTCTTTTTACCCTTACGTCTCTTATCCAGTTCTTCTCTGTTTTTTGCACTATAGTATAGTCTATAATTGATTGTTCGTCTCTTGATTTGACTTCTCTTGTGATCTTGTGTACCCTTTTATGTTGGAAGTGTGTGTTCATAATCACCAGGTTATTGTCTAGACAGAATTCGAGTAGTAATTTTCCATTTTTGTTTAGTTTGTCCTCCCTATAAGGTCCGATGACATTGTTCCATTTTTCTGTTTCTTTCCCCACTCTACTGTTCATGTCTCCTGTGATCACAATTTTCTCTGTACAATCATATATCACTTCTTGTAATTTGTCCCAGAATTCATTCTTTTCGTTTTTTTGTTGCGTCTTCATCTGGTCCATAACATATGATTAGGTTTGTATTGGTTTCCTCTGTATCCATATCTATGTCTACTCTTAGTATACGTTCGTTGTAATATATCCAATTTTTTATTTTGTTGATACTCTCCTTCTTTATCATGCACGCTACTCCTGCCTGAGCTCTCTTCGTTTCTTCCACTCCACTGTATATTAGTAACATTCCGTTTTCTAATATTATTGATCCTTTTCCTTTTTTCTTTGTCTCTGTTATAGCTACTATTTCAATGTTCTTATCTCTAATTTCTTCCCCCAGTTCTATTTCCTTCCCATTTATACCTCTCACATTCCATGATGCCATTTTCCAAATTGTTTTGTTCTTTTCTGTGTTTAAGTTGTACTTCAATTTGTTTTTACTTCCGTTTGTGTTATTATCTTTAGATCTGCTCATGTCCCTGTTATGTGCCTGTTTTGTTTCTTGGTCCGTTATTGTGTTTTCTTCGGCTAGTTTTTTGAACTAGTTGGTTCTGTATTGTATGTTATTTTTTCTATCTGGCTTGTTTTTTGATTCCATTTCCACTTAATGCCTTCAATTATTATGAAACCATATCCAATTTTTGTCCTTTTTCCATTAGTCTTTTCATCTGCTGCTATCTTCCTAAGATTTCTTTGTATCTCTATCTCTTTTAATGTTAGGTCACATTCTATATATACTCTATGTTGCTTATAGTTTATTAGTTTACCCTTGGCTTTCAGTATTTTCATTTTATCTTCAAATTTTTTACATTCGATAACACACATTGTTTCATTTATCTTTTGTACCCTATTTATTTCTGATTTTACTCCCATTTTTGTTTCTATGAAGTTCTCCAGTTGCTCTGCTTCTATTGTGTCTATTGGTAAGCCTCTCATAATTAGGTTATTTTTCTTCTTTTCTTTCTGGCATGCTTCCAATGCTATTTCTATTTTATCTATTTTTTGTTTCATCGCTGTCATTTCTTTCTTTAGATTTTCATTTTCTCTTATTATTTCTTTCATTTGCAATTTGTATTCACTATTTTCCTTCCTAATTTCTTTTAGTTCCTCAATCATATTACCCATTGTATTTTTTATCTCTTCCAGGTCGTTGTTTTTCTTTTTATTATCGCTTGCTATTTGTCTCATTAGTTCCATCATTTCGTTCTGGCTGCTGGTTTCATTCGTTGTTGGTTTCGACCTGTCTGGCGTTCGGCTCACTTTTCTGCTCCTGCTAAATATATCTATCTCCTCTTTGCTTTTTCTTTTACCATCTTCATCAACCTTACCATCCGCCATTTTTCTTCTTATTCAAGTAATTAAAGTATTTATAAATATAAATATTATAAATAACGGTTACGGATCTCGACAAGCGCCGCGCCTACCTCTACAGTTAAATCTTAGCAATTATTCTCGATCCTAATCAGTTTCGACTTCTACCACTTGTAAATACAAAATACAATAAATATCAAAACAGCAAATAAATTCAGCCTTTATAATTCTGTATAGTTTTACCGAAACCTGAATAACAGACCTATTGTTTTTGTTGATAATTATTATTGTTTATCGTTCTTAATCACCCGTCTAGCGTAAAAAGCTCAACTCGTTTCGACCACTCAGAAGTTTCACTTTAATCCGTAGGGCAATTAAAACTATCAATTTAATACAGTTCAAAATCAGATAACTGATTATTTACTTACATAAAGGTCCCTTTCAAACACACTTTACACGAACTTGCATGCAGATTACACTCGAAACCACCCAAAATTGGAATTTAATTTCGGAGCGACACTACACACGTCCTACTAGTCTGACCGCCAATCAATCAATCCATTATTAAAAAAACGGTTTGCAAAAGTGCTTTTTAGCTTCTAAACATTTATACTACTTTTGATATTTTTCATGTCATACGGCTGTACGTAGGCTCAATGAAAAGCTGGCGTAAAAGCACAATTAAAAAAAACAGAACTTTCTATAACCACTAACAAGAAACAAGCTGAGATATTGCAGCGGACAGATCTCCCTTGCATTTTTCTGTGGCGATATTTTACGAGTACCATTATTTTAATGTTTCAAAACTAATTTACTTCTTCACTGTGTATGCTATTGATAAATCGAATTATAAAAATTAGATATTCTTTTACAATGTTCAATTTTCAGCTCTTGATGTTAATAAACAATGAAAATATTTGCAATTTCTTAAACAAGAAAAAAAATGCTATTTGATTTCCTCGGGGCCATAGAAGGTTTTGGTTTTTTTTTAATGTTTTTTTATTAGCTTTATATTGAGCCTACATACAAGTGTATGACATAAAAAAGTCAAAGTTATTAAAAATTTTTATATGCTAAAAATTTGTTACTCTTCAAACTGATATTTAAAAACAAATTTATTATATTCTTGATGTTTTTTTAATAATTTAAAACGAAGCCATAAAAAATCGATTGCTATTTACAAAATATCCCTAGAGTGACTGTTTGGACAGGTACAGTTGTTTAAATAATCGGTCTCCTGGATAAACAAATTGAATAACTCATAAACTGTATGGTCGTTCTGTATGATATTTAGCACACTTTAAAAACTCATTAACTGCCATAATTTTAAATAGTTGTATTACATATCGTTATGCAAAAAGAAAGTTATTAACATTTATAAATGATATTTTAAAAATAAGGATTTTTAAATTATCTCGGTCAATTCTTTATGTTTTTTTATTATAAAAATATCAATATTAGAGAACATTTTATGATCTATAACTTTTATTTTAACGTTTTATGCGCATAAACTTTTTTCACTTTTTACGATTGTTTAAAAAAAAAGCAAAGCAAAATTAGCTAAATTTTTCACATAATTGTCATCAGCTACCCCTCATATACCTTTTAGAGACTTTAAATATCTGTTTAAGATTTTTTCAGCTTTTTTTAGAGTTGTAGATCATAAAAAGTAATGTAACTTTTGAGAGTATCCAAATTAAAATACAAGAAACTATTAATCGAAATAGTTGTAAAAAACCTTATTTTTGTAGTTATTTATAAATTAAAATAACTCTTTTTTGTGCAAAAACATATAACATAGCTCCTTGAAATTATGGAAATTAATAAGTTATTACAGTGCGCTAAATATCAATCAGAGCAAATAGTTTATAGGTTATTTAATCTGTTTATAAACATTTATATCTTTGATATCGTTTATGGCACAAACTTATATAGAGGCTAATGAAAAACTGATGAAAAACACACTTTCTAAAAAAAAAAGAATCTTCTATGACCATTACGAGCCAAGAGAGCATTTTATATTTAAAACCAAAGCATTTTATTCTTAAAATCATACTTCCATTGTCTATTAACAGTAAGAGCTGAAAATTGAAGGGACTCTAAATGAAGATCTGAATTGTGCGATCCAGCTTACAGATGGCATATGCGGTAAAGAAGTAAAAATTTATAACCCGTTAAAATGATGGTATTCATAAAATACCTCTTCGGAAAAGTAGAATGGAGAACCATCTGAGCTCCGTTTTTTTTTAGATTTGAACTTTTTTTAAATAAATCGCGCTTGTAAAATTTGCAATATCTTGGCTTCTGTGGCATGTAAAACATAATTTTTTTTTAACTGGGGTAGCTCAACAAAAAGTTGTTTAAATAATCGCTTTCCATGATAAACAAATCGTCACTATTTTTATTAGTTACATTACGTACCATTGTGCAAAAACAAAGTTATTAAAATTTATAAATTTCTGCAAAATCAAGGGTTTTTTGCAACTATTTTGGTGAATTCTTTATATATTTTAATTTAGAAACTCACAAAAGGAAGAACTTTTTGAGATCATCTACAATTTTTATTTTAACTATTCTTCTCTAAACTGGATAAAAAACGTTTTATAAGCAAAAGAATGACCTCTCACTTTTTAAAATTGTTTTAACAAAAACAAACCAAAATACCTGTATGTCTTCACAGATTTATTATTAACTAACCCTCGTATATCTTTTAGTACCTTCAAATATCTTTATAAGATTTTTACGTGTAATCAATGATTTTTTTACAGATAGACTGGTGTATAAATTAGTCCTCCGATAAAGATGAACTTATTTCTACTTTTCAATACAATAACTAAAAATAGGTAGTTAAAGAAATACATATTTAAATATCTAATACTTTGTTTATGTTTATTAAATTGATATTTATTCACTAATTTGTTTTTCCGAAGTTTATTATATCATAATTATAATACCAACGAAAACGTAAAATTCAAATGATGAATGAAAAAAAAAAATAAACATTTTTTTAAGTTAATTACGTAACGGAAACGGTGTAAAATAAAAGAATATAAAAAAGTTTCTATTTACTTACCAGAGTGTAATATCCATGTTTGACAAGCCGAAAGATTTTTTGTCGGAAATCTGAACATTCTTAAACCATGAATTTTGTATGGTGATAAACCACATTGTAATAACAACAAATATTTCCAGCCATCTGTAAAAAACCATTTGTTTATTATGGAAGTAACATTATTTTAATTTAAAATCACTTTTTTCAAATATTATCGAATGTATGTATTATCCGCTAAAATTTATTTCTAAATACCTAATTTGTTCATTAATGTTTTTTGTTTTAAACACATAGAATTAAAATATTTTACTTACCTCCGACCAAATTTTTGTAATACACTTCCAAATAAAATAAAATATTTAAATTCTTTAAACTTATTTAGATATAGGAAGATTTAGAAGCCACAGTACGTTTATGTACAATTTTAGTTGACACGATATTTACTAGTTGATAGTAATAACTCTATTTAAAACAAAACCTTAACTGATTCATGGTCTGTTTTTTGTAAAATTTTTATTTGTAAGCAAACCTGTTGCTACTATGTCAGTGAAATATTGCAACGCTGGTGAATTTAATTCAGGGGATCAAAAATGGAAGTCTACCCCTCATATACCTTTTAGAGACTTTAAATATCTGTTTAAGATTTTTTCAGCTTTTTTTAGAGTTGTAGATCATAAAAAGTAATGTAACTTTTGAGAGTATCCAAATTAAAATACAAGAAACTATTAATCGAAATAGTTGCAAAAAACCTTATTTTTGTAGTTATTTATAAATTAAAATAACTCTTTTTTGTGCAAAAACATATAACATAGCTCCTTGAAATTATGGAAATTAATAAGTTATTACAGTGCGCTAAATATCAATCAGAGCAAATAGTTTATAGGTTATTCAATCTGTTTATAAACATTTATATCTTTGATATCGTTTATGGCACAAACTTATATAGAGGCTAATGAAAAACTGATGAAAAACACACTTTCTAAAAAAAAAAGAATCTTCTATGACCATTACGAGCCAAGAGAGCATTTTATATTTAAAACCAAAGCATTTTATTCTTAAAATCATACTTCCATTGTCTATTAACAGTAAGAGCTGAAAATTGAAGGGACTCTAAATGAAGATCTGAATTGTGCGATCCAGCTTACAGATGGCATATGCGGTAAAGAAGTAAAAATTTATAACCCGTTAAAATGATGGTATTCATAAAATACCTCTTCGGAAAAGTAGAATGGAGAACTATCTGAGCTCCGTTTTTTTTTAGATTTGAACTTTTTTTAAATAAATCGCGCTTGTAAAATTTGCAATATCTTGGCTTCTGTGGCATGTAAAACATAATTTTTTTTTAACTGGGGTAGCTCAACAAAAAGTTGTTTAAATAATCGCTTTCCATGATAAACAAATCGTCACTATTTTTATTAGTTACATTACGTACCATTGTGCAAAAACAAAGTTATTAAAATTTATAAATTTCTGCAAAATCAAGGGTTTTTTGCAACTATTTTGGTGAATTCTTTATATATTTTAATTTAGAAACTCACAAAAGGAAGAACTTTTTGAGATCATCTACAATTTTTATTTTAACTATTCTTCTCTAAACTGGATAAAAAACGTTTTATAAGCAAAAGAATGACCTCTCACTTTTTAAAATTGTTTTAACAAAAACAAACCAAAATACCTGTATGTCTTCACAGATTTATTATTAACTAACCCTCGTATA
The DNA here is from genome assembly GCF_040954645.1 of Diabrotica undecimpunctata. NCBI lineage: Eukaryota > Metazoa > Arthropoda > Insecta > Coleoptera > Chrysomelidae > Diabrotica > Diabrotica undecimpunctata. The sequence goes on from NC_092808.1 coordinate 70,745,192, forward strand.
TCTTTTAGTACCTTCAAATATCTTTATAAGATTTTTACGTGTAATCAATGATTTTTTTACAGATAGACTGGTGTATAAATTAGTCCTCCGATAAAGATGAACTTATTTCTACTTTTCAATACAATAACTAAAAATAGGTAGTTAAAGAAATACATATTTAAATATCTAATACTTTGTTTATGTTTATTAAATTGATATTTATTCACTAATTTGTTTTTCCGAAGTTTATTATATCATAATTATAATACCAACGAAAACGTAAAATTCAAATGATGAATGAAAAAAAAAAATAAACATTTTTTTAAGTTAATTACGTAACGGAAACGGTGTAAAATAAAAGAATATAAAAAAAGTTTCTATTTACTTACCAGAGTGTAATATCCATGTTTGACAAGCCGAAAGATTTTTTGTCGGAAATCTGAACATTCTTAAACCATGAATTTTGTATGGTGATAAACCACATTGTAATAACAACAAATATTTCCAGCCATCTGTAAAAAACCATTTGTTTATTATGGAAGTAACATTATTTTAATTTAAAATCACTTTTTTCAAATATTATCGAATGTATGTATTATCCGCTAAAATTTATTTCTAAATACCTAATTTGTTCATTTCTCATACAAATGTTTTTTGTTTTAAACACATAGAATTAAAATATTTTACTTACCTCCGACCAAATTTTTGTAATACACTTCCAAATAAAATAAAATATTTAAATTCTTTAAACTTATTTAGATATAGGAAGATTTAGAAGCCACAGTACGTTTATGTACAATTTTAGTTGACACGATATTTACTAGTTGATAGTAATAACTCTATTTAAAACAAAACCTTAACTGATTCATGGTCTGTTTTTTGTAAAAATTTTATTTGTAAGCAAACCTGTTGCTACTATGTCAGTGAAATATTGCAACGCTGGTGAATTTAATTCAGGGGATCAAAAATGGAAGTTTAGTTTAATCTTTAACTTTTTCACATAGCACCATCTAGTATAACGTATATCAAACAAACAATGGTATATTAAAATCTATTGAGACAGAAAGAGTGGTGACATCTAGTGACTGTCTCAATTAGAATCAAACAAATTTATACATTGCGTTGGCTAACTAGTTCTATTTAAACAATGGTATAGTATCAGATCTGTCAAAGACTTTGTTCGAGCTGGATGAACGTTTATCTGCAGCAGTAAAAGAAATACAAGACTCACTTGCTATATTTAACACATATTTACTCCCTTTAGTCCAAAGAGTTAAAGCGTTAAAAGGTAGACATGGCGTATTCCAAAGAGAAGATACAACTAGTTAACGAGCTTCATAAGCAAGCACGAAAAAATTATCCGAGACGACAAACAATCATTAAAGGCTTAAACGATTTATGGCAGATGGACTTGGCTGAAATGCGATCTCATTCTCATAACAATAGAAATTTTAAATTAATTTTAGTTGTTATTGATTGTTTCTCGAAATACCTTTGGACTCGTCCATTAAAGACAAAAACGATGATTATACCACGTTTGAAACCGCTCTGTTATTTTTCAAGTTTTACATGTAAAATACGGAACAAAAATTTGATATCCTTAAATACTAATAACAAACAATAGTGTAGTGTTGATACCAATCGACTCAACCCACCGTGAGTAACAAAAACCTTTATATAAGATAATTACAATAGTAAATATAACCTATACAATTCGAATCAAGTTCAACCTACTGGTTTTATCAACTGGTTTTTTGGAACCGTTTGGAACTGATCCACGCCGGTTCTTTGGCCGGTGACAGGACCGGACCTGCGGTAACGCGGGAAACAAAATAAAAATGACTTCAATTAACAATATGACTACTTCTACTTCAAATACACCAAAAAACACTTATTCCAATGTAGTAAATACGTTCAAACACCCAACAGAGGACCAAGCAGTAGTACTTTCCAGTATCGAAGGCATCAAAATCCACAATTACATCTTAGCAATTGGATCACTGGTTAGTCCACGTAACGTCTTGTTTGCATCTAGAATTCCAAATAACAGAATATGTATCTACCTCTCTACCAAAAACATAGTCGATATGCTTCTTCATTCCTACAAATATATTAATATAAATGAGTCAGAAATAGAGATAAGACGATTAATCACACCAGCACAACGACTTGTAATTTCTAACACATGTCCTTCAATTCCAAACAATATCACTGAAGCAGAATTACAAAAATTAGGCATCACTGCAGTTTCCAAGATGACTTTCCTAAGAGTGGGTATGACAGAAACCGAATATAGCCACGTCCTAAGCTTCAGACGGCAAGTATTTATTTTGCCCCTGGATAATACCTCCATTCCTGACTCCTTCAATGTCTTCCACAATAAAACTTATCGTTTATTCCTCTCTATTGATGGACTAAACTGCTCTAAGTGCAAGACTATTATACATACCGATACAGATTGTCCCATCATAACAACTACTAACTCCTCAAACGTACCCTCAGAATCCTCTCCAAATACGACACCTGAAACAGATGATAGAGATCCTGAAACACAACAAAACATGGAAACGAACGCCAGCATAACTGAAACTATAGAAAACGCAAGTCAACCCTCCTTACCAAAAGAAACAATATCACCAAATCTAAATATTATTAATAATCCTGCTGAAACTGTAACTCTGCAACCTTCAGTTAATATTAATAAACAACTTACTCAAGTATCTACTCAAGTTAAAAGACAAATCTCATCCTCACCTGACATCGACCAAAATAATCCAGAAACGAAGTCACAAATCTTTATCCTCCTATCACACATAAACTAAAAAAACCTAAAAAGCAAACTAAAACCTCTAATGACGACATTATTTGTTCTCTAGATTTGATAAAAGACAAAATTGAAAACCGATCACCTCCATTCATATTAAATTTTAATGAAATATGCGACTTTCTAGTTAATACTCTTCATGCTAAACATCCTGAAACTATCTCAAAGAACTACTCAAATAAACCTTCCGAATTAACCGATATCCTTAACTTTCTTCATTGTTACTCTCACAACTCTAAATTAAAAAACAACATTACCAGATTAAAGAAAAAACTTAACCCCACTCACACATCTTCAACGAAAGAGACCGAAAAATCCGATGGAAAAATCACTAATCCTTCAATGGAACCCAAATGGGTATTTCGCTCACCTTGAATCACTCAAACTATTAATTCAAAAATATTCTCCACTAATACTGTGTATACAAGAAACTCACTTCAAAGAGAATATAGATAATAATATAGATAATAAACCTAAAAAATTATACTCCTTTTCTAAAAAATAGGAGTACAGAACACGCCAGTGGGGGCGTGGCTATCTTTGTCAGAAATGATATTGAAGCTAAGCCTATTAATCTAAATACCAATCTCGAAGCCGTTGCAGTTCAGGTGATATACAAAATGAAAATAAACATTTGTAATATATATATTGGGGAAGTTCAAAACCAGACAAATGCGGCAACTTATTACAAAACACAATCAATAATTCAAATCTAATACTTATGAATACTGGGGAACCCACCAGGTTTAATTCCTATAATGGGAATCTTTCATCCATTGATATCTCACTATGCAGTCCATCACTGGCAACTATATTACAATGGAAAACACTAAAATACTTATATGACAGTGATCACTTTCCAATCATAATTGACATTCTAAATGACAAACAAGAAACAACACATCCAATTTACCAGACGTGGAAAATAAAAACGGCTAATTGGGACCTTTTTCAGCAGTATATCGATGAAAAACTATGTAACTTCACATTATCTAGAAACATTGACAAAACATATGTACACTAAATAATATAATTATATCGGCAGCGCATAAAGCTATCGGTAAAACAAAAACTTGTAATAGGATACCGGTACCCTGGTGGAATGAGCAAATTGCCAAATCATTATCTGCAAGAAAACACGCACTGAATATTCTTAAAAAACATAAAACAGATGCTAACCTCCTGGAATTTAAAAAGCTTAGAGCAAAAATTCGATATTTAATTAAAAAAAGCAAAAGAGAGTCTTGGCATAATTATGTTGCATCAATAAACCCCTCAACTCCTATCGAAACCATCTGGAAAAAGATCCGAAACCTTAAAGGATCAAACAGCTTCATCAACATTAATACTCTTTCTTACAATAATAATCTTGTTACCGACAAAAAAGACATATCTAACGTATTAGCCGATGTGTATCAACTAAATTCTAGTGATAGCAACCTAAACTCAAATTTCATTAAATACAAAAATCATGAAGAATCCTTTAAAATTTCAATACATGACAGCAAATCGCCCTAATTGAAAACATAACTTAACAAGAATTTAATTATTCTCTAAACTGTCTTAAAAATACCACTTCCGGTCCAGATGATATTCCACCTATTTTCTTAAAAAATATTCCAGAATCAGCTAAACTTATCCTCCTAGAACTATTTAACTCAATATTTTTCAATAATATATTTCCCAAGATATGGAGCCATGCAATTATCATCCCAATTCTTAAACCCAACAAACCTAAAGACGATCCCTTGTCATATCGTCCCAATCTCCTTAACTTGTAGTATGTGTAAACTAATAGAAAAGATTATAAATAACAGACTAGTATGGCATCTAGAAAACTCAATGTTATTGTCCTCCTATCAAAGTGGGTTTCGTAAAGGCAGATCCACTACCGACAACTTAGTATCGCTTGAGTCTGAAATCCATGAAGCATTTCTACACAATCAAAAATTACTAACTGTCTTTATCGATATCAATAAAGCTTTCGACACTGCATGGAAATATAACATCTTAAAAACACTACAGAAATTTGAAATTGAGGGTCACATACTAGCTTTTATACAAAATTTCTTAACTCATAGATACATTGAAGTAAGAGCTAACGGTTATAACTCTAGTCACGCTCTCTTGAAAATGGAATTCCGCAAGGCTCCATTTTAAGCCCAACATTGTTTCTGATTGCAATAAATAACATCTTGGACGAAATGAGATTACCGATTAAAGCCAATTTATACGCAGACGACTTGATTATCTACCACAAAAGCAGAAGTGTGAATGTGCAGCTGAAGAAATACAGAAGTTTTTACACACGCTGGAAAAATGGTCACTTAAAAACTGGTCTTAACTTTTCTCCTGAAAAAACACAGTACATAATATTCAGCAAACGGAAAAATATAAAGAAAGTTAATCTAACTTTAAATGGACATATTCTAAAAGAAACAAATGAAATAAATTGCCTGGGGTTAACTCTAGATTGCACCCTAAACTGAAAAGTCATATACATACCTTGCAAAAACAATGTCAACCTAGAATTAATCTCCTGAAAATTCTCTCAAACCGTACGTGGGGAGCAGATACAAGAACCCTATTAAACTATACCAATCACTTATACGTAGCAAATTAGACTACGGCTCAATATGTTATGGTACTGCCAAAAAAAACTACATTAAAAAAATTAAACTCAATTCAATCAACGTCACTAAGAATTGCTCTGTGCGCATTTAGAACTAGCCCAACCAATAGCCTTCAAGTATTAGCTAACGAATTACCTTTACACTTACGAAGGCAACAATTGTCACTAAATTATGAAACTCGTGTATCATCAAATCATCAAAACCCCATGCATTTAAATATCTTAAAACCTAAATGTATCAATAATTACAAAAATAAACCTATGAATACACTCCCTTTTCATGAAAGAATTAAATTCAGTGGTTACGACTGTGAGCAGTTTAGTGTCATCATAAATCCAACCCAAAACTTTCCCTCTTGGTCAATTAGTCCACCAATTGTAAATACATCTCTTACTCGCTACCCAAAACATCCACTAACCCAACAGTAATACATCAATCATACCATGAAATAATATCCCTATATCCAAATTCTGAGCATATCTACACTGAATCATCAAAAACCCAATCAGGACTAGCAGCCGCTTACATACATGGAGCAGACCATTTTAAAATACGACTCCCTCCGAGTTGTAGCATATTTACTGGAGAAGCATTGGCTATTTTAGAGGCACTGAAAGTTTGCAGAAGAAAATCCGCACCTCATTATATTATAATATCTGACTCATTAAGTACACTAAAAGCTTTACAGCAATTGTATCCATCAAATGAAATTATAATGCTAATAAAAAATGAACTCATACTACTATCAACAAACAACATAGAAATTACTTTTTTATGGGTGCCATCACACGTGGGAATCAAGGGAAACGAAGCAGTGGACCAACTTGCGAATGAAGCTGCACTAGATTAAAGCATCCCTGTATCACACATACTAACAAGAAACGACCACATAACCTCCAATAAAAAACATATTACCAACTTATGGCAGAATAACTGGAATACCACATCCAACAAATTAAAAGATGTCATAGAAACTGTCGGCACCACCTTACCACTCCCACTCAAACGCTGTGAACAAGTGATAATAACTCGACTACGAATAGGACATACTATACCAACCCATATACACTTAATAAATAAAGAAGCCATCCCTTTCTGCCACAACTGCAAGACACAAATCACTGTGAAACAATATTCTGTTAGAATGCAAAACATACACCCAAGAAAGAAGAAAAAATAACCTCTCTGCCAACATGAAGGATCTACTAAGCTGCCAGTTCAACAAGTGCTGAAATATTTGAAAGACATTAAATTCTACAGTGTCTAATAGAATATATTTAAGTTATATAATACATTGTAAGAAATTAAATACTTGTAATTTGTGTTTGTACCCCTGCTAATAACTCTTAGTAGTTGATGCAGGGTTTTATGCATTTTTGTTTAAATAAAAAAAAAGACAAAAACGGTGAGGAGCTAACTCAAGCATTTTCAGATATACTTAAACACAATAAACAAACACCGAAAAATCTGCAGTCGGATCAGGGAACTGAATTTTACAACAAGTTTTCAAAATTTAATGAAAAAACATAAAATAAATCACTACTCTGTTTTGACTACTATGAAAGCAGCCATAGATGAACGCGTCATTAGAACGTTGAAATCCAAACTATACAAGTATTTCAGCTTACACGGTACATACAAGTGGATTGACATATACCCAAAGTTACGTCTGAATGCAATAATACAAAGCATTCAAAAACAGGGTACAAACCATCACATGTGAACAAAACCAATGAAAAGGAGATTTTAAAAAACAAGTTTACGCATTTAAAAGTCGCAGGTCCACGAAAATTTAAAGTAGGCGACATTGTACGCATCAGCAAACCAAAATGTTATTCGACAAGAGTTACGTTCCAAATTGGACAACAGAATTATTCAAAGTTACTAAAATCAATATTACCAACCCTGCAACGTATATGCTCGAAGACATGCAAGGTGCACCGATCAAAGGGGCCTTTTATGATGAAGAATTGCAGAAAACAGCCAATCCCGATATTTACTTAGTAGAAAAAGTTTTACGTCGTAAAAATAACAATATGTACGTCAAATGGCTTGGCCTTGATGCAAAATATAATAGTTGGATTAATAATGACACCGTTATCTAAAAAGGTGGGGGGAACAGAAGTATGAAAAATTGATGAGAAACACGTAGAAACGCGTTTTTCTTTCTCAGTTTGTTACAGTCAGTTAGCTAGTAAAAATGTATTCCCAAGATACTGGATACTCAAGCAGCAGCGAGTATGATGTCACTCTTTCACCATTATCCGAAACATCAATCGTATGTGAAGACTATGATCATGAGTTGGATGCTCTTCTAGAAAAGTACGAAGAAGCAGCCAAGAAAGAGACCCATTATCTGCTGTACACACATTTGTTAAATGGATCATACCAACTTGGATGTGGTCTAAGTCCAGCCAGAACATATACTCCTGCTGTAATTATGTGGAAGTCATCATGTCAAAAGAAAATATCTTTCAGTACATATGAATGGGAACAATTAATTACCCAACTTATTAAGAATAGTTTTTTCTATGAGAACGTGACCGTTCCTGATAATCCTGTTGAAATTCAGTGTGGTGACTATTGAAGAATTCGACAAATAATCTACGACAACATGAAATTCCTCGAAATAACCAAGCACGACATTAACTTTTGTCTCTCAGAAATGCAAGTGAACACCCTTTTAGAAGCAAATAATGAACTTTTAACACCGTATATATCCATGCTAGAGACTATTGAATTTTCAAATTATTATTATAATACGCTTAATATTGTTCGAAATAGTTTTAGTAATCAAAATTATACGTTTGTAGACGCCATTAAAAAATTGTATACATTTACACGGGAAGGATATACTTTACAACATATAGCGTTAGGGCAACTTATATTTTTCTGTAAACATAGGATCGCTAATGATCTTGAAAGAATTTAATAAAGCTTGTAAAAATATGTATTTGTTGTTTGATTTATTTAAAATTAAAAATAAGATCAGTCGGGCTGGCGGGGTCAAAAAGTGTCAATTTTTACTTATATCAAACTAATACTTTCTTATTTGAACCAGTATTATTCGAGATGCATATCAATAAAGTTGTTCTGCTCATAGCAACTAGCATCGTAAGTTTTTGCTTAGGTGAAAATTTTAACGAGACAAATGCGGTGTCATGGTTAGAACAATATGGTTATATCACCACAAGTGAAACTGTACACACTGATATTACTGAAATACTAGAACAGTTTCAAGAAAGATATAATTTACCTGTGGATGGAAAATTAAATAGGGAAACGATGGCGTTAATGCAGAAACCAAGATGTACACAAGGAGACAATGCTTACGCTGTAAAATCAGCATGGAAAAAATTTGATTTAAAATGGTATTTTCCGCAATTTACCCCTGAAGCTTTGGCAGTCTCTAAAAAAATATTTGAAATATGGGAAAAAGCATCAAAATTTAAGTTTACTTATCTGAAAGTTCCAATTCCAAATCCAGATATAACAATAACAGTCGTTCCAAAGCAGCACTCTTTTCGATATAATTGCCAGGGTAACAGCGACTGTCCTTTTAAATTTACAAGTGGTGTATTAGCACATTCTTATTTTCCACCAGCATCTGGATGCATAGAAATTCATATGAATAGCAACCTAACATGGGATTTCAGTTTGAATTCTACAGCAGAAGGTCGAACAAATTTCTTTGCTGTCCTTCTTCATGAAGTTGGTCACGCTTTAGGTTTATCCCATAGTAGCGATAAGAACTTTGTAATGTATCCGTTTTATCAAACCCTACCTACTAACATATCTGAAGATGATAAAAGGGGCTTAGAAGAGTTATATGGACCTAAAAGTAAATCCACATCGATTCCAACTCAAGTTGGTGTTACAAGGAGCAGTTCTCCAACTTTAAAGACAACCACAACAGAAAGATCTAGGAGTAAGGCAACCACAACAGAAAGATCTAGGAGTAAGGCAACCACAATAGCCAGGAGTAATAAATTGATGCAAAATGTCATAACGAATGTATGTGAATTGTAATACCCAGATTTAATATTTTTAGCATACGCTCCATCATTTCCAATATACCGAATGTACATAGTAAGTAAGGATCTGATAGGGAAATATGACTTAAATAATGAAAAGATACCCACCGATGCTGAACAATTTATAAGATATTTGCCAAGGGGAATTACGAACGTAACACATGTTTTTCAAAGTAACAATGGAGATTTAATTGGTGTAAGTAGGAATCGTATATACGCAGCAGCATTTCCTAGCTTAAGAATTCATACAGATAACATGGTACCTGAAGTACCAACGCAAGAAGTATTGCTGGTTTATTTCAAACAAATTGAGGAAAAAAATTTGTTTGTTTTGATGGTTCATTTATTGAATTTAATGATAAAGGCATTATCTCAAGAGGACGCATAAGTGATGTTTTTCCAGGAATACCAAATGATATTATATCAGCATTTAATTACATTGATGGGCATATATATTTCTTAAAGCAAAACATTTATTACAAGTTTAATGAATTTACAAGAAGTGTCGTTGAAAAAGGTAGTTTTAACTGGAATTTGTTAGGGTTCGCTTGTCCTGATAATGGATTAATAAAACAACTGAAATCCCTATTATCTAAAGTAAATTTATTTTATGAATGATTAATGTCTAAATGGGAATTTGTATTGGGAAAATGTAAATTAAAATAAAGAATATTTTATTATAAAGTTTTTTTTATTTTTACATTTTTTTATTTACAGAAATATATTATGTACAAAATATAATATAAACATTAACTAAGATAGGAATGAACAATTTTTAATTTTTTTAAAATTTGTTTGTCGAAAAAAGTTAATAATTGTTTTCAAAAGAGTCAATATCACAATCTACATCTGAATCATCAAGTCTGGTTTTTCTAGGCATTTCATGTAAGTCATCTATACAAGAATCGGTATCTTTTATTTTAAATAATACACGTTCAAAACAGTTATGACACCAATAATATTTTTGTTGGTATACATCCTTAATAATATCATGGATATCGTAAACCTCGTGAGAATGGTCACAGCAAACAAATATATATTTATTTAAATATTCATGTATTTTTTTAAATTGATAAAAACACCTTTTGCATACTTTAAGACGATATTGTTGAAGGAAATATCCACTTGACCATACGCAATAACTAGAATAATCTTCAAAAACATACTCCCAATCGGATTTTCCCAATATAGTATTAATTAAGTCTGGATCTATTTCTTTTGAACATGTAATATAGTTAAGTCTTTCATATGAATGATCAGAATCATTTTTAGCTTTCTTTATCATAAAACGCCATTTAAATTTAGGATAATATACCACTATTGTCTTGGTTAATTTCCATGGTAGCGGAGATTGTAGCATGAAATCTGCTGCTGATGTTATTGATTCACAAATTTTTTTAACAGATAATGTTAATAATGTTGGAACGTTCATCTATAACAAAAAAAAGCTTATTCTAAAATACTGTAATGACCCCACGGAAGCGTGTCAAAACTGTTCGGAATTAAATAGCGTTTTTCATCATACGGACTTAAACCAATTTTTGTTTGTTCGATAGAAAAGACGTTATGTGCATATGACCTAATACAGCGTTGTGTAGCTGTTTTTTCTTTAAAATTTTTTAAACATTCAACATAATCCTCAAATTTAATTTTATTTTTAACAATATTATATTTAACTCCTTTAGATTTTTTAACGACCTTCCCACCCTGCACCTTGTAACTATACATTTTACTTTGAAGCCCAACAAAATGTGTCATAATTTTACCGTTGTTTTCATCTTTCATTAGACCTGGAACCTTTTTGTTTTTCTTGGTATTTTATATATGTTATTTTCCGAATAATCTGAAGTATCGAATTTACTAGAGTCAGCTTTAATTACCTCCTCATATACATCCTCACACTGTAACTCGTAGACAAAACTATCGGTGTCCATGTACATAAGCTTACACCTATCTGCTCCCATTTTTGCTAACATATAGTTGTAATCAAAATCATACATGACTGTCTTTGAGAGGTCTAGAATTGCCTGCCCTACATACAGAGGTTTATTAAACGTTATTTCAAGCTTTTTTAATTCGATAACCACCAGATTTTTCCTCTAAAATTGTGCAACTATGGAAATGAAAATTTGAAATTCAGTTTGCGGTGCCATAGCGACCACCCCAAGATTTGGGATATATTTATCTTTGTTGATGGGAAGTACACTCAAGTGACCTTTTTACATAAATTTTAAATCATAAAGTGTGAGTCATTTCCAGAGAGGTTATGAAATATAATAGGCTCTACAAACAATTTTCGAAAGTTCAGATTACATGATTGGTGTGCGAAACCTCTGAATTTCCCACTGAAATGGTCATGGTCTTTAATGATTATGTCTTTGATCGAAAAACTTTTACTGCAAATATGACACGATGTTGCTGTACTTGCATTTGGTTGTTCAATCATAGGCGTAATTGTTTTTATTTTTGAGTTTACAAATTTCGCAACATCAGCCATACGATTCGCAAACCAATCCATACAAGTGCACCTCGGTAGCTATCGAAATACGAAAGGTTGTCGTCAAAGTTGCATTTTACATAAAAACCGGCACTATATGGAACATGTTTTTGATATTTTACGGTTTTAGTTAAACTTACGTTGCTTTGGTTATAATTTTCTAATTGACACTCAAAATCTGTATAATACTACAAAAGGAGTAGTTTTATAGTAAAGTTAATTTAATATTTATTAAATTTAGAATACAGTTTTTCATGCTCAACTAATTTATTTTGCTGATGAAAATAATTCATACATCTATCGCAAATAAATTTTTTGTGATTGTTCTTATTTAACTGACTACTAACCTAACGCGAAAGATTTTTAATCCAACAATAATGGTATTTAATATCTTCGTTACAATCATTATCAGCTGGTAGAGCATCATAATCATTTAAGCGCGGATAATATTTATTTTGAACTAAAAGTAAATTAACGTGTGTGTCCCGTTTATTTTCCGTTAATCTAGCAGGTAATACTGTGTAAAATAATGTTTTGTCTGTTTGAACTAATTCTAAAGCGTAAACATTAACTGAAATATTATTTAATTTCTCAAATTTTGAAATTTTTGTTAGCGGCATAGGACTATCTAAATTCTCTGTTTGTAAAACTTCTGTACAGTATGGATATGAAGAGGTTTCTTCTGCATGCTTTTTATCCCTAGGAGCCCGAAGAGCGCTTACGATGGCCCAGTAAAAACAATTGTGATCTGTATTTTTAATGTTTATACAAGCATTTTTTTTTTAAATTGGTTCTGGGAGTCTAATGTAAGACGAAACGTTTCCAAGTTGAAATTTATTTATATTAAGAGCTAAAGAAACAATTTTATTTAAAGCAAATCCCGAATCTTTTTCGGCAAATTCCGATAATTCGTTTAAAAGTGTATCTACTACATTTCCCTTGAACCATTCGTCTATTTGAGTTGATATATCAATAACATCATTTTTAGTATTAAAATATTTAATTTCCAAAATCTCATTATCTCCTGATTTTCTAATAAACTCCCCACAAAATGCTGTATTTAGTTTAAGTGCAGAGTGGGTTTTTAAAATTTTACCGATTTTATTTTTAAAAACAACTACACAATCTCCTAAAAATTGATTCAAATCCTTATGACGTAAATTAGCTATAATTCCGGTTTTGATTCTACTTTGAAAGCTTGATTGTACATTTTCCCATTTAACCCTCTGACCCAACTTTAAATGAAGACCCGACCCTATATGCCTATTTAAAATTAGTTTTCTAAAATGTTTAAAATGACCCAAATTTGTTTCTATTTTTCTACAAGTGCCTACAGATAATTTGTTTTGTTTCCTACTACGAATTACCTTCTTACATAATTTAATTTGTTTTTGTAATCGTTTTAGCCATACTTCCGCATCTCTGATTATAAAATTATCAAATAAAATTTGTCGTAATTTTTTAATTGCTAGTACAACACCGTCCGTTTGTTTGATGATATTATCAATATTATTCGAAGACATTTTATTTTATAAAAGAACACTTTACGACAAACAAATTGGAAAAAAATTTAAAAATTGCTCACCCCTATCCTTTTTTCTGAACGTTTATTTTCGGTTATCGTAAACGATGATAGGAGTCTTTGATTGCCAACGTCTACTTCCCCTTCGAATGTAAGAGAATATTTGCCTCCACAAAGTGTCCCTATGGCTGGTTGGTACACTTCCGTCACTCGCTGAGGCAGAAAAACTACTTCGGTCCCCAAATCTAGCAAAACTGCTGGTCCAAATTTGCCGTTCACCACTTTTGCGGACTGTATTGAAAATGGCTGTCCAACTGGTAGTTCTTTTAGTTTTTTTAGTTTTTTTTTATGTCCTTTCTGCAATCGAAGACGCACAGTTCAATTTTTGCTAGATCCATCTGAAAATATTAACTTGCTATACAAATCTATATATTTAGAAAATTCACACTAAGACTGTTAGGAAATAATAACAAAACGGAAAATCAAAGAAATAATATGTATATTGTTACGAACAAAATGTGCTACGAAAATAAAATAGATAATAGAATAGAATAGATTATAAAAGAAAGAATATGTATACTGTATGAATAATATCGAGATTTCTATCGAAGTATGCCAAAATAACATTTTTATCGAAATCATATGTATACTGCATAAAAATGGAAATAATATGTATACTGTACGAATGGCCCTTGAATTTTTTTATTGGTTTGCATACACAACGGCATATATTTAGAAATTCAAACTAAAAAACTATTGGCATGAGATAATAGCAAAACGAAAAATCAATATATATATATATATATATATATATATATATATATATATATATATATATATATATATATATATATATATATATATATATATTGTTACGAATATACATACTAGAACGAGATATTAAAAAAGAAAGAATATGTATAGTGTGGAAATAAAATTGAAATTTCTATTGAAGAACGCTAAAATAACAATTTCGTCGAAATAGAGTGTTGACTACATGAAAATATAGAGAAAATAAAACAAATAAGCCGGAAATCGGGAAAAAATAATCGAAATTTTCTATCAAACATTACAAAATAACATTTTTATCGAAATATGTATACTGTATAAAAATAGAGAAATAGAAATAATAAATATACTGCACGAATGGCTTGTATTTCAATTTTTTGGTGGTTTACATACACAACTATATATATTTAGAAATTCAAACTAAAAACTATTGGCATGAGATAATAACAAAGCGGAAAATCAAAAATACATATGAAAAAAGAAATAGTATATATTGTTAAAAATATACATACCAGAACGAGATATTAAAAAAGAAAGAATATGTCTAGTGTCGAAATAAAATTGAAATTTCTATCGAAGAACACTAAAATAACATTTTTTATCGAAATAGTGTGTATACAACATAAAAATAGAGAAATAATAAATATGTCTACTGTACGAATAAAACTAAAATTTAGAAATAAAACAAATAAACGAAGATCGAGAAAAATAATTAAAATTTCTATCTAAGATTACTAAAAAAAAATCGGTTGCCTGTAAAGTCGGTTTTACGGGCGAAGATTTTACGTGACAACGTCTTTTTCTCGGTAGAATATTTATTGATATGAATATTATTAAATTGCACAATAGGAACAAGGAATTGAATGAAAATAAGAATTGCACAAATTTTAACTATAGAAATATATTTTGTTTACTAAAACATTGTACATGTAAAGTTAAACTTAATTTAATAATTTAATTAACACTATCAACATTTGTCAATAGTATGACATAACCTACAAACTCAGTTTCTCAACTTTTTGTCAATCTAACAATTAATCAATCAATTATAGTTTACGATAATGAAATATTAGTGTACAATTATTTACCTTTATTGTTGTAGTTGTTGTAAATGACGAATCTAAGCACTCCACATTTTCACTACAGACACAGCTGACGATACTTTAACCACACGTGTGAACTTGTATTATGACGCTTTCTCGGTTTTTCAACGCCAATAACGCTCGAGAAAAACAGAGACACAAGCACGCACCGATTCAACGCGCCTAATTCTCTAGTGCTGCGCGCGCAGTGAACCGATCATGTTTGAGTGGGAGAGAGACGCAAGGCATTCGCCGGTCCGGCGGGCCTCTCTCTCGTTCGGTGACTCATCGTAACAGACGTGAGCGGGCGTTACACTTTTTCATGAGTGACTCCGAGCCACAACCTAATTTAAGACGTTGTCACGTCAATATCATTTTTGTTGAAAAATTATGTATACAGTATAAAAATAGAAATAATATGTATACTGTGCGAATGACTGGTATTTCAATTTTTTATTGGTTTGCATACACAACTGTATATATTTAGAAATTCGAACTAAAACTATTGGCATGAGATAATAGCAAAAACGAAAAATCAAAATACATGTAAAAAAGAAATAATATGTATATTGTTATGAATATAAACGAAAATAGAACAAGATATTAGAAAATAAAGAATAGGTATGGCGAATAAACTTGAAATTTCTATCGAAGAACACTAAAATAACATTTTTTTATCGAAATAGTGTATACTGCATGAAAATAGAGAAATATTATGTATACTGTATGAATAAAACAAATAAGGCGAATATCGAGAAAAATATGTGTACTCTTACAAAGAATTCAAAAATATGTGAATATACAAGTTAAAAAACAAAATCATAAAAAGAGAAAACTTACCTCGGTATATTAGTCACGACACAACTTTTAGGCACAAACAACTTTTTCTTATTGCTAAACAAAGCACAATAAATGAAAAACCGGCGTGCATCCTATTTTATATTGTGGCTTAATTGACGTCACATGCATCTAATATTAAACAATTTCCAGTTTATTCTTGAAAGTCGTGCTGGTTCATGACTAATTATTCAATAGCAAATATTTAGTAACGCAACACATGCAGCATCCGGAAATGCCAATTGTATGTAAAATGCATGTGTGTGTCTAATTCTCGACACCAATATTATAGATAAAAATGGGACTCCCTTGGAAAATACCATTATGCAGTAAACTATTTTAAATGTGCAGAAAATACAATTACATGTAAAATGCATATATTATATTCTCAGTACCAATATTATAGATAAAAACGGGACTCCTTGTAAAATAACATTTTCCAATGAAGTATTTATACATATATAATTAAACTGTATACCAAAGGATATGTTTTTTATTTACTAATATATTACAATTCTATAAATTATGTATTTGAATTAAATATTTTGACGTGACAACGTCTTAAATTAGGTTGTGGCTCGGAGTCATTTAAGAAAAAGTGTAACGCCCGCTCACGTCTGTTACAGTGAGTCGCCGAACGAGAGAGAGGCCCGCCGGACCGGCGAATGCCTTGCGTCTCTCTCCCACTCAAACATGATCGGTCCGCTGCGCGCGGCACTAGAGAATTAGGCGCGTTGAATCGCTAAAGTTGAAAATCGTTGAAAGTATCGTCAGCTGTGTCTGTAGTGAAAATGTGGAGTGCTTAGATTCGTCATTTACAACAATAAAGGTAAATAATTGTACACTAATATTTCATTATCGTAAACTATGATTGATTGATTAATTGTTAGATTGACACAAAAGTTGAGAAACTGAGTTTATAGGTTATGTCATACTATTGACAAATGTTGATAGTGTTAAGTAAATTATTAGTTTAAATCACTCTGCAATCAATCGTAATTCAGTCGATTGAGAAGAAACAGCGCGCATTGCTAGTCAAACATTTAAAATAACAAATTATAACTTATAACCTGTCAAAACAGGGCGACCAAACAAACGAACTAAACCGACCAATCACCACGCGCGGAGTTAGAATTTAACTGTGTTTAGCAAGAATTTCAAATTCCAATTTTAGTAAATGTTTTAATTTTCAATTTTACCATTTACATTTACAAATTTTAATTAATTTCAAATTTATTTAGTAAAAATTTGAACCTTCGATCTGAATAAGTGTTTTGATTTTCAAATTGATTCTTTAAAATTAAAAATATTAAAATATATATAATCAGAAGTGAACGTCACATAACATTATCTGTACTTATTATTATTTAATATGTAGGCAAATACATGTGACCATACTTGGTAGACACAATTGGAAATAGTAATTTTTTATAACTGAAAAAAATAAATATATAAAATACTGGTAGCAAACAATAACTTCAATGATCGATATCTCCGCAACTAATTGATATATCGAAAAAATTTTCAAATAAATTTTGTAGAAAATAATAAGATCAATAATATAATATAAAATAAATGATATATAAAATAATATATAAAAATATAATATATAAAATATAAATATTATATAAAATACCTAATAAATCGGTAATGCAATTCTTATTTTCATTCAATTCCTTGTTCCTATTGTGCAATTTAATAATATTCATATCAATAAATATTCTACCGAGAAAAAGACGTTGTCACGTAAAATCTTCGCCCGTAAAACCGACTTTACAGGCAACCGATTTTTTTTTACTTCACCAAAAAACTTAGTCGCTTTATCATATATATTGTATATACGCGAGAGCGAAATAGCTAAATTGATATAGCGTCTGCCGCTGGAACAGACAATTGTTGGATCGAGTCCCCATATTAGTAGCATTTTTTATTTATTTAATAATTGTAATTTGGATTTAAAAAAATGGGCGTTGATACAAGATTTGGCAGCTAAATAATTTATAAATTATTGTTGAAAAATGGTGGATGACAAGTGACTACTACTGACGTCTAGCGGATAAAAGTGGCAACTAGTCCACAAGATTTGGCAACTAAATAATTTATAAATTATTGTTGAAAAATGGCGGATGCCAAGTGACTACTAGTGACATCTAGCGGATAAAAGTTGAACTATAAGTCAGTAGACTCCTTCCACGGTGCGTCGGGGCATGTGACGTCATCTGTCTCTTTCCAACACATTGATAGAACGCTCTCTCTCTCTAACACATTGATTTCCCTATGCCGGGGTGAACCGGCATAGACACTCTACTCTTTTTCTTCTGGGCTTCGGTGGATTTGGTCTGTACCAGTGTCAAAGCTGTAACTGCTTATATTAACGTGGACAAAACTAAAGCCAGGTCTGGGCTGTGGGTATCTTCTCCTCCAGGTTTTCTGGGGTCTCTTGACGCTCTACGACCGCGGCTCTTGAGGAGGATCTTAAACTATTTGGTTCCATCATCGTGTTCGTGGAGTTAAACGGGATTCCGGCCTATACATACGAGAAGTTTCGCCGGGCCTTTGTGGTGGGCAAGGGGACACCAGCAATCAGAATGCTTTAACCGTTCGAGTTTTCTTACAATGACTTTTCTTGCAATGGCTTAAATGTATATGTTAGTATTCCGTTGCGTGGTATATTCCTTGAGTTACACAGAGATGCCGACCTTCTCACCTCGTCCATCCGCGTTTCCTCTCGTAGAGAAAGGAGAGAGAGAGAATGTCGGTTGTGTCGACTCTTCCTACTGCCCGTCTCTGCGTGTCACTACTTTTCGTAAACATTATTTTCAATCCTGTAAGGATGGTTACTATTTGCATAAGGTTTCTGGTGACGAAGTGTTATCGCAGCCCGACCACTGATTGGAAAAGCAATTACAAGCCCAATTGGGGTTTTCATTCTCTCTTTATCGTAGTTTAAAATTAAAAGACTACTGTCTTTTCTATTTCAAAAGGCCGTGTCTTACTGGCAGGGAGCGTTCGTAGTCAACACGCCGGTTCTTGTGCTTCGAAAGTTTATCTTCTAAAATGGATAAACTCTTCTTTTATTCGACGTCTTCGACGATATCAGGTTACTGGATTAATAATTTTACTTAAAGTAGTGTGGTAGCGACACCAGGCCAACAAGGTCTAGCGAGGCTAGTAGTATATGAACTAGATCCCGATCGGAAGATGTGCTTGTCTTTTATACACTTAATGTTTGAGAATTCGCAGCAATCTTCCGCTGGAAGGCCAATGACAAAGCAGTTAATAACGAGCTTTGTGATTGGCCGGCCAAAGTGACAATCTGTGTCGTGATTGGTCACTTTGGCGATATGTACAGTAAGGGTATAAACCTTTACATTGTAATGTTATATAGAATATCTTAAATCATATATGTTGTCAAAAGTAAGTCATGATACGAGCAGTAAGGTTTAGATTACAAACATTTATTTTTTATACACAGCCTTGCCATAAGAAGTATTGGCCTTGCCTTATATCACGTAGATTTAAAATCCGATAGGATAACCCTGAGAGAATTTACAGGGTGGTCCTTAAGTAATTGTACAAAAAGAAACAGTAGATTCTACACTTTAAAATATTACGATTTAAGCCAAATTGCTTTAATAAAATGTTGATATTAAGAAAGATACAGGGTGTTAAAGTGCAAAATTAAAATTTTATTTTTCGCTATAACTTTCATGTTTGTAAACATTTATGTACAAAAATTTACAACTATGTAGTTTTAAATATGAGAAATTTTAATTTGATGCACACTTTAATGTAACTGATAGAGGACGCCACTTATGCCACATATGTTGTATAAATTTTCACTTAACTTTTTTACTCTTTAAGTTACCTGTATTTGGGATAAAAAATATTAAAGATACATTATTTCAACAAAAAAAAGGTATACTTGTTAATAACTTCAAAACTCAACAGTTTTCGAGATAATCGCATTTTAAAAATCAGCTGCATAATTCTGATCTAAGGCAATTACTCCAGGCAACGAAGAAAAAATAGACAAAAATATTAATACTTCTGAATTTTGCTATAAAATACCTTTAAGTTAATAGTTACGAATAGTTAATAGAACGAAACACGAGGAGTCCGACAAGGCGATATAATTTCACCTAAACTGTTTACCTTGACCCTCGAAGATATAATAAAATCAACAGATTGGGAAAACAGAGCAATATGTATTAACGGAAAGTACCTAAATCACCTTAGATATGCGGATGATATACTCCCGATCTCCTCGGAATGACAAGAACTAGAATTAATGCTGAATGAACTTCATAAAAAATCACTGCAAAGAGGCCTAAAAATTAACTTCAACAAAACAAAAGTAATGACAAACACGGAAGACCAAGAGGCAATAAAAATACAAACAGAAAAAATAGAACAGGTAAATGAGTATATCTATCTAGGACAAGCAATTAGAGCTAACAGAGAAAATCAAACAGCCGAAATATCGAGACGAGTAGGAATGGGATGGTCAGCGTTCGGCAAACTTTCTTACGTTCTAAATAATCAAACAATCCCTCTATACTTATGAAGCAAGGTATATAATTCCTGTATAATACCGGTGCTCACCTACGGAGCACAGACATGGACATTTACACAGGCCAATTTGGATAGGATAAGGAAGGCACAAAGAGCGATGGAGAGACAAATGTTGGGTATATCACTTAAAGATAGAAAACGTAACCAGTGGATCAGATCCAGAACAAAGACAGTAGACGCGATAGAACAAGCAGCAAAACTGAAATGGAAATGAGCTGGACACAATGAACGTCTCCAAGACGGACGATGGAACAATGCCATCGGAAAGTGGCGTCCATACAATGCAAAGAGATCAAGAGGCAGACCACAGATGAGGTGGAAAGATGACATCAGGAAACAAGGAGGTCCCACATGGCAGAGAACAGCTCAAGATAGGGAAAGATGGAGAGAACTGGGAGAGACCTACATCCAACAATGGATGAGATGATAGAGAATAGGTTCAAAAAATAGAACGAAATATTAAATAAAATAAATATATCAGCAGGATAATTAATAATAGGATTTGACAAAATAACAGAATAATATGATTTTACATCAAACATTTTACGTTTAATGTTAAATTAAAGTTATAATCAACACATTTTGTTTACAAACCAAATTAAGAAATAGTTAAACTAAATAACATAAATTTTTGTCAAAGTAGGGGTTCGATATGTCCACCATTTTCTTTAATTCATTTGTATGGTTCTAAATAAACTGCTGCAGTATTTATTCTTCTCATAGTTGGTTGCGAATGTTTATGGCAAACGTTGTTTTAATGCGCCCCAGACACAAAAATTTACGTTACTTATTTATATTATTACGTTACAGCTTACGAGTAACTATAATTGCATCTTAAACAAATGGACTATTATGATTTACTAACGAACTAATATTGTGCTGAACTAAATTGCCTGTGTGTTTACTATATTTATAACAATATCGGTTATTAGAACAACGATGATGTTTTTGTAAAAATGCTGAGTCTTTCAGGTTAGATTTGTAGCAAAAGTATTATGAAACAGGACACATATATGTTATTCAATACCTGTGCTCTAGTTTCTATTTGTCCTAATAAAATTGGGTAAACAATTTACGTAATGAACAGTAAGTATTCTTTTCGGATTTTTTTATGAATTAAATAATTATATCAATATCTCATCACATTGCCAAGGAATATGACTACCACGACCAATCCAACATTCAGAAAAGTTGTATTTAAGTATGTTCTAACTGCCTTCTCTTTTAGCATTTTACAATAGAGAAAAAGTAATACAACACAATTATAGAAACTTAAGAAGCGATAGCAAAGGGACATTGGACAAAAGAACATGATGATGACCAACGTCTGAATACGGACACGGCACCTAAAGAAGAAGATGGAATATCTTTTCTCCAATAAGACATTTAGCACATATAACAAAGCATTTTGTGATGTTACATTATAATCTTTGAGTTGTTTTAATAAGAATAAACTATGAATTATGCTTATCTACAGGTATTCAGTGCTTTTCCGCACAAATATCAAACTAAGAGTTACATTATAATCTTTGAGTTGTTTTAATAAGAATAAACTATGAATTATGCTTATCTACAGGTATTCAGTGCTTTTCCGCACAAATATCAAACTAAGAATTATTGTGCAGCTGACTTATAAAATGCATTTATCTCGAAAACGGTTGAATTTTCAGGTTACTAACAAGTACACCTTTTCTTTGTAAAAATAATGTATCTTTAATATTTTTTAACACAAATAGAGCTGACACTAATTTATGCCACACATGTGGCATATGTGGCGCCCTCTATTAGTTACATTAAACTAAGTATAAAATTATAATTTATCCTACTCAAAAGCATCCAACTGTAAATTTTTGTCCAACAATATTTACAAACGTAAAAGTTATAGCGAAAAATAAAATTTTAAATTTCCACTTTAACTGTATCTTTCTTAATATCAACATTTTATTAAAGCAAGTTACGTTAAGTCGTAATATTTTAAAGTGCAGAATCTACGGTTTCTGTTTGTACAATTACTTTCGGACCACCCTGTATATTTCTGAGTTCGAGAGTTGGCCCTTTTTATCCAATAAGTACCAATATGACAGCTACCACTGTCGGTCACAAACCCGAATAAAGGAGGAGGATTGGGGGGACAGGCTAGTAACCCATCTCCGAAAAACAAACCATTACTACGAAACCCCAAAACCAGCCTCAGAATGGACGAATATTAAGGCAACGATATTGTTATATTATTACAAGTCTAATGTATTGTTCTTATTTATTTATTCAAGGTTCTACATTTAAAATACTTATAAGTTTATTAAAATCTTTATTACTGATTTATCTTACACTTAATAATTTATTATAATACGTTCTTTACATTTTAAGACGCGGCGCGATCTTCAAAAACTAACTGTTCCTATAAATAAAATGTCCCATTTATATATATAAAATGCCGTTATCTAGAAGGATCGATGACCTTCTCCATTAGAACGGGATTCCATCAAATATCTTATCTTTCTTCTGTCTTCGATTTTAAGCTGTGACTGATATACATGCTCCAAATGTTCGTGGTCATATCACATATTTAACCTCTTCTTTAGTTGTTCGAAATCATCCGTCTCCTCTACGGCTATGGTCTGAAGCACATCTAAGGCATCTCCTTGAAGAGTGATAGTCAGGTTTACAGTCTTTTCTTTTTCAGACCATCCATTCGCTCTTGCAGCTGATTCGAACTGTTTCATGTAGTTGTTCCATGACGATTTTCCGTCGAAAGTTGGGACTTTCACATGAACAGAACCTCCACTTCCTTCAAATTTCAGCCATGTTTCCAACTTACATTTCGTATCGTCTTCTTTTGTCTCTACTGTAATCGGGTTGTTTTCTCTCTCTGCTGTCCCTGTTTCTTCCATCTTCCTTTCCATATCTTTCATCTTTTCTTCGAAGGCCGACATATCGGCAGCAACTTGGTTTTTTAAGGAAGATATTCTCTCGTCGAGGGCAGACATCTCAGAAGTTACTTTAGAGATGTTAGCAGAAACTTTACTTTCCAGAGAAGAAATCTCGTTAGAAACTTTGTTTTCTAATGAAGCGATCTCGCCGAAAACTTTGTTCTCCAATGATGCGATGTCACCAGAAACTTTGTTCTCTAATGATGCGATGTCGCCGGAAACTTTCGAAATAGATGAGATAACAGTAGCATGTTTACCTTCAAATATATACGTTTCTGGATCAAACCCATCTTTCCCCCATTCTCCAAAGCGTTCTTTCGTCGTTGGACTAACTCAGCCTTTTATCCGGTAGAAGCCAATTCTCTATCCTCGAGATGTCTTTTTAAATTCGTAACTGTGAGCTCATAAATCGTCGTCATTTTCGCAATTTATTTTCTATTTTACTTCTGACACCATTTGTTATATTATTATAAGCCTAATTTATTGTTTTTATTTATTTATTTAAGGTTCTACACTTATAAGTTTATTAAAGTCTTTATTACTAATATATATTGTTATGTTTCTTCTTTCCCAACCAAAGAAAAATAAAAAAAAATCCATCGAAATAAAATTTCAAGATATCAATATAAACAAATTGTATATAGTAATTTAAGATAAGATTTAGTGTAGATAAGAATAGAAAGTTGTTTGGCAAACGACCTTTTCCGTTTCAAACAAAATTATCAAAAAAACCTTTGTTTAGAATTAGAAGACATTTTACCTGTAAGTTAATCTTTTCATTGTTTGTATAGTCGAGTATTAAATGACCATATTCTAATCTTTTGAAATAGGTATAAATGATGTATTGAAAAAAAC
The DNA here is from genome assembly GCF_040954645.1 of Diabrotica undecimpunctata. Taxonomy (NCBI): domain Eukaryota; kingdom Metazoa; phylum Arthropoda; class Insecta; order Coleoptera; family Chrysomelidae; genus Diabrotica; species Diabrotica undecimpunctata. The sequence continues at coordinate 70,769,749 of NC_092808.1, forward strand.
CAATTTTAAAGTAAGCTATTTAGTTTTCTCTGAAACCGAAATTAGGCTTTTCCAAAATCATGGTAAACACAATTTAAGCTTTTTGATTGGACGGTCGTTTTTAAATGGGAATTTGGTGAGTCGATCATGAGAGAGGAGAAGTTAGTCATATTTTGGTCATCGAAAGGAAACAGTCGTTTTTCTCAAGATAGGGTGTGGTTCGTGAGTTTTTGATACCGGCGTAACGAAAAGAAGTGAATAGTTTGAAGACGGAGATAACAAGTGGATAAAAAGAGGTCTTTGTATCTACCGTGGGCATTTTATAAAGTATATGTGAAAGTATTCTTACGGCATCAAGTTGACAAAAGGAGGTCCTGGTGTCATAAATAAGTAGCGGAGTTTGGAGAAGTGAATCAGGCGTTTTTTTTGTGTAGTCTGAAGGAGGTTTGCAGAGACGTAAAGAAGGAGCCGAGGTGCCAAAGATGGGAGATCACATCTTTGAGGAGACTGGACTTTTCTGGGTATGTTCCAATATACAACTCAAGAAGAAAATAAACTGTAAGTGTTTGTACAATTGAATTTTATATCTGTGAAGAATCGTTTCGACATCATGGTCATTATCATTAAAATTTAAGAACTGAGGTTTTGTTAGGCTAATCAAAAGTTTAAAGTTTTGTGGTTTCTTTTTTCAAGTAAAGAAAATTTTAAGTAAAATTGGTTTTTCACGAAATATAAATGTATGTAGCTTTATAATCTTATTATCATAATAATTTGATTTATTTTCTTGTATGCTGATTGATAAGATAACGACAGAATTTAGTAATTGTTTTATTCGTTCATATAAAATAAAGAAACGTAAATCTTTGTAATATAATATTTGTAATATTATCCTTTCTTCTCTACTCCGATAAAAGACAACTAGAAAATCTTTTGAATCCATCGAACACAGGTAATATAAGGATTATTTTACTTTTGATAACAGATAAGTTATAATTTTTTTATTGGCTCAATAAACTAAGTTTGAACTCAAAATAAACAATCATAACAATATATATATATATATATATATATATATATATATATATATATATATATATATATATATTGTTATGATTGTTTATTTTGACTTTAATCTTAGTTTATATATATATATATATATATATATATATATATATATATATAACTTAATTGTTATCAAAAGTAAAATAAACTCCTTATATTACCTGTGTTCGATGGATTCAAAGATTTTCTAGTTGTCTTTTATCGTGATAGAGAAGAAAGATAAGAATAAAAAATATATTATACTACAAAAATTTACGTTTCTTTATTTTATATGAACGAATAAAACAATTATCAAATTCTGTCGTTATCTTATCAATCAGCATACAAGAAAATAAATCAAATTTTTATAATAATAAGATTTTAAATCTACATACATTTATAATAAGTGAAAACCAATTTTACTTAAATTTTTCTTTACTTGAAACAAGAAACAACAAAACTTTAAATTTTTGATTAGCCTAACAAAACCTCAGTTCTTAAATTTGAATGCTAATGACCATGATGTCAAACCGATCCTTCACAGATATAAAATTCAATTTTAGTTTCTCGGTGTCTGTAATTTTCTTGTGACCTTCTTGTTCTTTTTTCCTGTATCCGTGATGCTCTTATTTGTAGGAATTGGCATAAACTATTGATGTCTTTGTAGTTTTGTAGATTGATTTGATCTTCAATTGTGTCATTAAAATGTCTTGCAATCAACTCTACTAATTGCTCGGATGAATAATTATATTGCAGATGTTTTGCGTTATTGTACATTTGCAATGCGTATGTTTTTTCTGATATACCCATCCTCTCATGGTATTTCCCATTTTGCAATTCCTTGTTTATCTGTAATTGCTCTGTCTTTCCCCAGAAAAAACTCAGAAATTTATTTTCATATTCTTGCCAATTTTCAAATTCCTCCACTTTGCTGTCGAACCATAGACACGCCTCATCTTTAAGATGATTTCTGATCATCTCCTTAGCTGTCTCAATGTTTCCCATGTATTGCATCTTCTTCTTTAGATTATTCATGAACGGTACGGGGTGAAGTTTTCTTACATCCCCGCCAAACTGTAATTTTACCTCGCTTGTTCCATGGACGATAACTTCTTTTCTCTCTGCTTCTCTTAGTTCAATTTCTGCAATATGTTTTTTATTTTGCTTTAATCTTCTTTCTACTTCTTTCCTGTCTTCTTGTATAGCCATTTCAAATTTTTCTTCTAACTGATCTAATTCCTTTTTCTGGCCAATCTTGATTTCCTTCATCATATTTTCTACTTTCTTTTCTTGTTCTCCCATTTTATTTTTAATTTCTTTATCCCTCAACCCATCCTTTAATTTCCTGTTCATAGTTTTCCAAACGCTGCTTTATATTGCTCATTTTTTGTTGTTTCTTGTTGATTTCTATCCATTGTTTGTTTTGTTTCAACCATTTTTAGTGATGTTTCTTGTTGTTTTTTCTCTATTGTTTGTGTCTGTATTAGCATCATTGCTAATAATTTTTCTAACATCCCTGTTTCTTTTCTTTCCTCCATTATTGTAGCATTTCCTTCATTATCCGATCCTTCTTCAACAATTGTTTCTTCTAATCTGTTATCCTCCTTTCTTTCTTGCATTTTGCTTTGACTCCTTTTGGTCGACATGTTCGTTCGATTATTTATCCCCGCCAAATATGAATCTTTGAAATTTGTGCAATAATATCCCCGCCAAATATGAAATTCGAGTAATGTTGCAAAGATGAAAACTTTTCCTCTTATCCCAAAAGCAATAAATTCAAATAAATGCAATAAAATTTTAAAACTTTTGTCAGTTGTAAAAATCAATCAAATATAACTTATATCATGTAAAATTTGTACCTAGAGAAATTTGAAATGTAATGTCATAAAAGCAAATATTATATAATAAATTTTATAAAATATATTTTATGAAAATAAATTTTCAATCAATCTGCTTTCTTTCTCTATCCGTTTAAATTTTAACTAAAAACACTTTCTACGCCTTACACGTTGGGGGCCATTTGTTATGATTGTTTATTTTGACTTTAATCTTAGTTTATTGAGCCAATAAAAAAATATAACTTATTTGTTATCAAAAGTAAAATAAACTCCTTATATTATCTGTGTTCGATGGATTCAAAGATATTCTAGTTGTCTTTTATCGGGATAGAGAAGAAGGATAAGAATAAAAAATATATTATATTACAAAAATTTACGTTTCTTTATTTTATATGAACGAATAAAACAATTATCAAATGCTGTCGATATCTTATCAATCAGCATACAAGAAAATAAATCAAATTTTTATAATAATAAGATTTTAAATCTACATACATTTATATTAAGTGAAAACCAATTTTACTTAAATTTTTCTTTACTTGAAACAAGAAACAACAAAACTTTAAACTTTTGATTAGCCTAACAAAACCTCAGTTCTTAAATTTGAATGCTAATGACCATGATGTCAAACCGATCCTTCACAGATATAAAATTCAATTGTACAAAAGTACAAAACACTTACAGCTTATTTTCTTATTGAGTTGTATGTTGGAACATACCCAGAAAAAAACCAGTCTCCTTAACGATGTGATCTCTCCTTTTTGGCACCTAGGCTCCTTCCTAACGTCTCTGCAAACCTGCTGCACTAACCCAAAAACACCTGATGCACTTCTCCAAAAACTCAGCTACTTATTAATGACACAAGGACCCCCTTTTGTCAACTTGATGCCGTAACACTTCTTTCACAAATCTCCACAAAATGCCAACGGTAGATACAAGGACCTCTTTCAATCTACTTCCTATCTCCTTCTGCAAAACTATTCAATTCTTTTCACAATGCCGGTATCCAACTCACGAACCACACCCTATCTTGAGACAAACGACTGTTTCCTTCGATGACCAAATTATAACTGACTTCTCCTTTTCTCACGATCGGCTCAGAAATTCCCATTTAAAAACGACCGTCCAATCAAAAGCTCAAATTGTGTTTACCATGATTTTGGAAAAGCCTAATTTCGGTTTCAGAGAAAAACTAAATAGCTTACTTTAAAATTGGTTTTGTCAATACACAATTTATACATATTTCAAAAGATTAGAATATGGTTATTTAATACTCGATTATACAAACAATGGAAAGATTAACTTACAGGTAAAATGTCTTCTAATTCTAAACAAAAGTTTTTTGATAATTTTGTTTGAAACGGAAAAAGGTCGTTTGCCCAACAAATTTCTATTCTTATCTACACTAAATCTTATCTTAAATTACTATATACAATGTGTTTATATTGATATCTTAAAATTTTATTTCGATGGATTTTTTTATATTTATTTTTCTTTGGTTGGGAAAGAAAAAACAAAACAAATCCCCGCCTTTATATATATATATATATATATATATATATATATATATATATATATATATATATATATATATATATATATTCTTCTTCTTCTTAAGGTGCCATGCATTTCTGCGTAGGCGTCCACCGTACATCGTCTTGTCAGGTGAGATGTTAAATAGTCAGGATTAAATAATTCTGTTTTTAGCAGCATTGCGAAGCATTTCATAGCTGTGGATTCCTGTCCATTGTCGAATATTGCGCAGCCATGACATTTTTTTACGTCCGAGACCTCTCCTACCCTCTATTTTCCCTTCGAGTATCAGTTGCTGAAAAGTGTATCGTTCTCCTCGTATAATGTGCCCCAAGTATGCAGTCTTCTTACTTTTTACATAATTAAAAAGTTCCCTATCCTGTAAGCCCGCTCTTCTGAGTACTTCCTCATTTCTGACCCCCTTTATATATATATATATATATATATATATATATATATATATATATATATATATATATATATATATATATATATATATGGCGCGATCTTCAAAAAATAACTGTTCCTATAAATAAAATGTCCCATTTATATATATAATGCCGTTATCTAGAAGGATCGATGAACTTCTCTATTAGAACGGGATCCCATCGAATAGACGAGAACGTCACTCAAGGACTGGTCTTTCGGTGAATTTACTAGAAGTCGGTCGACAGCTGAAACTGGTTTTTTTTGGCCTGCTTCTGGAAATTTCAAGTCGCGGGTGACTCATCACAATTCAAGTAAACAGGTCTTTCAACTTAGCGCCGAAATAACTAGAACAGAAAAAATATTAGCAGTAAATATGTTTACAGTTTTGAGTCATATGACACGTCATTATTTATCGATCGTAACAATAATAATATATTAAACTCCGCCAAAGCCGGTCCCAAGCCCGGTTGAGAAAGGAGGAGGGTGAAACGGCTGACTTTAGATCTTGGGGTACTCACTGATGCCGATATGTGGGTATCACAAATACCAAGAAACGTCTCAAAGTATAGAACAACTAACACATAGTCAGCAAATCCTATCTCAGAATGAGAAGGGTGAGGGCGAGTCTCCAGCGCCCAAAAACTGGGGCCACTCGGCTAAGGGTAGAAGGCCCCTACAGAAATCTTCCCGGTTCACCAGGATTGGAGGTTGTGGCGATGGGCCTGCTCCCCATCACACGGAAAAAAAAATGTATTGCAAAAAATCCTAAAAAGAAAACGCCGGACGGTCTTAACGGAAAACGACTCAGCTTACGAAAAAGGTTAATGAGTTTTGGAACATGGAATGTGCAAGGTATTCGGACTAAGCTTAATGAGGTGTTGAAAGAAATTAAGAGATTTCAATTAGATGTAACAGTCCTTACAGAAACAAAAAAGAAATGGAAAGGGACAGACGAGTTTAAAGATTTTGTTCGTTTTTATAGTGGAGTAGGAAAAGACAGAAGAGCAGCAGCAGGTGTAAGTATATTGATAAAGAAAAGGCTGTCACAAAATATTAAGAACTGGGAACAAATAAACGAAAGGCTAATAAAAGTTGAGATGAAGCTAAAAGGACGTGACATAGTGGTAGTGGGCGCATATGCACCTTCTGAAGATGAAAAGGACGAGGTAAAGGATAAATTTTACGACGAATTGACGGACCTGGTAGAGAGTATTGGAACTAGGAAGGAAGTAATTCTACTAGGTGACTTAAATGCTAGAACCGGAAGAAAAGTAAATAGCAAAGTGGTCGGTCCATTTGGAGAAGAAAAATAGATAAAAACGGTGAGAGATTAATAAGTTTCTGCGATCATATGAATTTAAAGATAATGAATGGATATTATCAGCACAAGGATATTCATAAATTCACGTGGATTCAGCCAACTAGGAATTTGAAATCAATAATCGATTACTGTATATGCAAACTCCACAATAAAGGTTAATAACGTTAGAGTCCATCGAGGAGCAGAATGTGGATCTGATCGCCATTTGCTTAAAGCGTCACTACTATTTACATTTAAAGGAAGCCAACGACAAAATGAAAACACAAGTTCAATGATACTGTAGCGTTTTAAATTTGGTGGAATATTTTCGTTTTTCTGTTTGCAAATGAATTTTAAAACGATCAATATATTATGGCATTTTAACTTGAGATTCTAAGTATCAAGTTTTGGTATTCAGCTGTTTTTATATTTCGTCGTTAAAACGCAATAAATTGGAATATCTAAAAGTTGTTTCGAGTCCCCTAATATAATATTGCAAGTCAGGTATACGGTTTTTCTAATACGTATTAACTGAGAATATTTTTTTGTCTTTGTTTACATTAATATTCCCCTATTCTCTGTATGTATTGTGAGGTAAAAAATTTCCAGTTAACCAATTTAAAAGTAAATACTCAAGAAGTTTTTTGTCGGTTCGTTTCTAAAAACGAGGTCAAAAAAGGGTAGATTGTTTGTTTTAAGTTTGTAGGCAAAAACTAGCTGTGAGACGTAAAAGGAAATTTATTTTGCGGTGAAATTTGTAAGATGTAAGGCATCGGAGAGTCGATTTTTAAGCCCCAAGCAGAGCAGACAGAAGAGATTTTGAATCGCGAGTCGATTCAATTTTTTTTGTGTAATATCTTAAGACCGGTTAAGGTGATGATACTCTATGCAATGTGGCAGTTTAGATAAGAGTAATCACCCATAAGATTTGTGCAGTACACCGTGATGAAATTTGGAAAATGTTTATATAGAATGTCCCCGTCGACAGCTTGATTTCCTCCATCAAGTTTCTGTTCCAATCGTTCCTGCCTACGTATGGAAATGGTTTATTTTTATTCAAGTTGAGAGTTATGTCCTTTGCAGCTCCAGTCCCATAGATGTTAACAAGTTTTTTTGAAAGTTAAGTGCTAAACAGTGAAATCAGGTAACAATTAACATTTTAATTTTAAAGTAAAGACAGACATTTTTTTGCTAAAACAATAATTGCTTTCATTAAAATTTAAAGGATTTGTAATAAATAATAAATTGTAAATTTTATGGTTTAACAGCTGTCATTTTAATTGTTTTTTTTATGTAATGTTAACATATGACAGCTAGCTTTGTTCTTTTCGATATTCATTTGTTTTGTTTGTTTAAAAAAAAGGTTAATCTCTGTGCGATAACATTTGTAAGTTTTGTAGTATCTCCAATCTATTTGTAAACGGAGTTTGTAAACGGACACATGTAAGTTTTTTTTTTCTGTATTTGGCAACTATTTATATAATATATTTTTTATGCCACTTATATGTTTGATAACTGTTTGTTTGAGACAGAAATAAATGTTTATTCCATTTCTCTGAACTACTTTGTTTGCTTTATTTTAGAATAATCTCCTAACCCTTTTATGTGTTTTTATTTTAGGGATATTTTTCCTAAATCCGGCAAGTTTAGGATTCTTCAAAGCGGCGTCCTTTCCTTTCAAATAGCTAGAAGTTCTTTTTCTTGTTGTCCCTATTTGCCAAGTGCCCTTTATTACATTTATTGTGTAGATACCCCAATCCAACCCATTTATTTCAACTTATCCGCGACCCCAGCTCTCTAACAACCCCCTGAGTACCGTTCGCATAGTAGCGTTTATTTTGCTTGTCCTATCTTCGCTCCCATAGTTTCAGTCCCCAATTTTCTACCCCATATTCTTACCCTGAGGTAGGTAAAATAATTGCAGTAGGTTAACTCTAATAGCCCCAGAATTATGGGTTGAATATTATGAACAAATGCTGACAGAAGATCGAACAGAATTCCAAGATATTGGCTACCAAAAATATGATATTTCCTACCGCGAAGAAACTGAAATAACACCAGAAGAAATTAAAAAACACGCCAACGCTATGAAAAATGGAAAGGCTCCAGGACCGGGGGGAGTACCCATTGAACTGATTAAATATGGCCTGACAAACTATTTCAGCTATTGGCTTATAATTTTAATTTATTCCTGAGAGGAGAAGAGCTACCCCCAGAATGGAAAACTGCATATATCAGCAATCTATACAAAAATAAAGGCGACAGAAAAGATTGTAAGAACTACCGAGGGCTTAGTGTAACTAACTCAATCTGTAGAGTCTACGGGAAGATAATTAAAAACCGAATTGAAGATTGCTGGGAAGACGCTGAAGATCAGAGTGGCTGTCGTACTGGTCGTTCTTATATAGACAATGTGTTCTGCCTAAAACAAACAATAGAAAAGCGTTTGGAACATAATATGGAGACACACATGGTATTTATTGATCTTCAAAATGCGTATGACAGTGTCCCATTAGCCAAGCTATGGCAGGTGCTAGAAGACAAGAATATTCCACCAATTTACATTAATGCTGTAAGGGAGTTGTACGATGATATGACGAGTGTAATAAAGATTGGACAAAAAGTGACAAAAAAGATAAAAGTGACCAAAGGACTTCGCCAAGGCTGCTGCATTGCACCTACACTCTTTAAGATTTATTTGGAGGGGGTTTTGGATATTTGGAAAAGAAAATGTGAACCTATGGGTGTTAAAATTGGAGACCATACACTGTACAGCTTGCATTTTGCTGATGACCAAGTAATACTTGCAGAAGATCAAGATGATATCCACTACATGTTACGAAAAATAGATGAAAAATATACTAAGTGGGGCTTATTAATTATTCCATCAAAAACAGAGTACGTAGTAGTGGGAGGTGAAGGAAAGCACTTAGAACTAGGAAGCAAACAAATTCAAAATACTGATAGCTATAAATATCTCGGTGTAAACATGACAAACAATGGTCGGAATACAAAAGAAATAGCTACTAGAATTGGTCAAGGAAATTCAGCAATACGTCAACTGAATAGTATACTTTGGAATAACCACATCACATGAAACACAAAAATTAGGATATACAAAAGTATCATAGAAAGCATTGCTACATATGGTTCAGAGCTTTGGGTAATAAATAAAAATGACGCATCAAAAAAAAAAAGCAATGGAAATGAATTATTGGAGAAGATGTTGCCAACTCACTAGAAGAGATAGAGTAAGGAATACTGAAATCAGAGAGCATATGGGCATAGACATTGACGTCCTGGAAACTATAAAATGCAAAAGGCTGAAATGGTATGGCCATGTAGAAAGATCAATGAATGATCAACGATGGCTAAAGAGAATGTTACAGTGGACCCCTGCCAACCGCAGGAAAAAGGGAAGACCAAGAAGATCGTGGAGACAAGAAGTAAAAGATGCAATAAAAGATTGAGATCTACAAGTAGATGACTGGAACGATCGCAAGCGTTGGAAGCTAGGTTGCGAGAAACGGCGGGAGCTGTAATAAACTCGTTATATATATATATATATATATATATATATATATATATATATATATATATATATATATATATATATATATATATATATATATATATATATAAATATATATATATATATATATATATATATATATATATATATATATATATATATATATACAATAATGTCCAATTGAAACTTGGAATGTTAAAACTGTAAATAGACCCGGAGCATTGAGCGCCTTGCCTCAGTAAATTAAAAAGATGTAACATTGTTTTGGCCGCCATTTAGGAAACAAAATGGCTAGGGCAGGATATCCGGGCCATAAAAAAACACACCAAGTGCTCTTCTTAATTGGTTTAGATAGACAGAAAATAAGAAATTTGGTGTGGCATTTATAGTCGATAATAAACCAAAACACCTCGTAACAAAATATACAAAATAATTTACAAAATATTCAGTGAATTTTAAATAACCTCTAAATCGGTTAGGCTTATCCGAATGACGATGATAAAGGTACAACATAAAATGACAAACCCATTTTAATTAACAGAGAGATTAAAACAAGATGATGGGCTGGCACAACATCGGTTAATTTAGCACTGAAATACGTAGTAAGAAAAACATCACAATGTAGAAATAACACACTTATTAATAAATCAGTCCAACTGGCAGCATATGCAGATGACATAAATCTCATGAGCAGAAACAAAGCAACAGGTGAGAAAACATATACGGGATTTAAATCACATGCTAAACAAATACGTCTGCCAATAAACAAAACAACGACTAAAATCCTAGTCATTGATCATATCGAGCTTAGCAGAAAAATCATCCTAGCTAATACGGCATACTTTGTCATTTTAAAAATGAGTCCGACATTTAAATCAAGGGACATTCATCAAAGAACTAAGATATGGTCATACAAGCTAAATATATATATATATATATATATATATATATATATATTTATATATTCTTCTTCTTCTTAACATGCCATACACCAAAGTGCGTAGGCAACTATCTCATTACTAGAATTCTGTTCTTGGCGGCGTGACACAGCTCGCCTGTATTGTGTATTCCTGTCCATTCTTTAATATTCCTTAACCAGGATAATTGTCTGCGGCCGGCTCCTCTCCTACCTTCGATCTTCCCTTGTAGGATTAACTGTGGTATTTAATATTTTGCTCCTCTCAATATGTGCCCAAGGTAACCAATATTGCGGTTTTTAATTAATTCAAAGAGTTCTCTTTCCACGCCGGCTCTCTTAAGGACCTCATCGTTTCGAACTCTATCCACCCAAGGTATGCGCATCATTCTTCTCAATGACCACATTTCAAATGCTTCAAGTTTGTTGATAGATGTATTTTTCAAAGTCCACGTTTCCATTCCATGAAGCAAGATGGACCATATGTAGCCCTTGACCATTCTGTGGCGTATTTCGAAATTATATATATATATATATATATATATATATATATATATATATATATATATATATATATATATATATATATATTGTGGCTAAACACCCCACACGGGGTTACGCCGCTTAAGCTCTCTAGATCTATGTTACGACGTAGATCAGTCCTCATTTTCTTTATTTAATTTTTCCTGTTATTTTTCTCCAGTGTTTCCTATCTCTGGTTTTTTCTCTCCATTGCCGTACGCCGGCCCTGTTGAGATTATTTGTTACTTTATGTAGCCATGTAAATCTTGGTCTTCCACGTCTTCTTTTACCAGCTTTTCAATATTGGTGTCCACTCCAATATTGAAAATATTGTCGTAGATGGTCCTGCTCTCCATATATGTCCTAGCCATTTTGCCCTTTGCTGTTTTATTTTACAAACTATATCCTCTTTAATTTCGTTTAGTAGTTCATGATTCGTTCTTTGTCTATATTGGTTTTCATTAATTTTTATTAATCCTAATATTGCTCTTAGTATTTTTCTTTCTAGTATTCTAAGGTCTTCCTCTTGTTTTTTTGTCATGCCAAGGGTTTCGGCAGCATACATCATAGTCGGTCGAATTATTGTTTTAGATATCTTCATTTTCGATTTCTTGCTCACTAATTTATTTTTTAGAAGTTTTTTATTTGCATGGTATGTCTTATTTGCTATAATTATCCTTTTTTTAATGTCTGTTTCCCTTTCTCCATTGTTTGTTATTATTATTCCCAAATACTTAAACTTTTCTACTATTCAAATATATATTCTCCCAGTTTAGTCTTTTTGTTTTCATATTTTTTTGTCAAATCTCATTATTTTTGTTTTCTCTTGATTTGATACTAAGCCCATTACTTTCCCTTTTGCTACCAATTCTTTTATCATACTTTCCATTGTTTTTCTGTTCTTTGTTATTAACACAATATCGTCGGCATATGCTATTATGCATATGCTCCTTGACGTACACCTTTATTTATAACAAATTCTTCTGTGTCTCCTTCTTGTGTTTTTACAGTTACTACAGTTTTGCTCATTGTCATTTTTATTAATCGTCTTAATTTGTTGTGTATTCTCATTTCTCTCATAGCTGTAAGTAATTTCGCTGTTTATTGAATCAAATGCTTGTTGGAAGTCTATAAAAAGCAATTTAATTTCTATTTTATATCCATAAGCTTTCTCCATTATTTGCTTTACCGTATGTATGGCATCTATTGTTGACTTTCCCCTAACAAATCAGCATTGATACTGTCCCATGATATTTGTAGTCACTTCGGCCGGTCTTCGTTGTATTAAGGTTGACATAATTTTATACGCTGTGTTTAATAATGTCAGTCCTCTATAATTATTACACATTTGTTGGTCTCCTTTTTTATGGACTGTGATAATTTTTCCTTTGTGCCATTCTTCTGGCCTCTTTTCTTCGTCCCATATGACTTTTATTAATTGGTAAATTTTTTTTTTTTGGGTTCATGTCACCATATTTTATAAGTTCCATGTTTATACCTTCTATGCCTGGTGCTTTACCGTTGCGACTACTGTTTATAATTTCCTCAACTTCATCTTTCGTTGGTTTTTCTAGCTCGGTTTCTATCACCGTGGTCTCTTCTTCCACGTTTTCATTTAAGTCTTGGTCCTCGTGTACTATTAATAATTCTTTAAAATAATTAGTCCAGATTTCTGTAAACTCTTTGTCATTTTCTGATACTTTTCTATTTCTATCCTTCATGCCTTTTATCTTTCCTTTAAAGGTTTTGTTCTGCTCGCTAATTTTCTTATAAAATCCTTTCGTGTTTCTGTTTGTATTTTCTTTTTCTATTTCATTTATTTTATCATTTACCAGGTTCGTTTAATTTTCCTTATTTGTTTCTTACATTCTGTCTTGTATTCTTCTTTATATTCTTGTCTATTTGTTCTGATCCAGTTATGTCTTATTTCTATGTTCTTTTTTAACATGTAATGAGAGTCTTGATTATATCATTTTTTTTTGTCCTCTCTTTCTATCCCTTCATGTTCAGAAGCTGTTTTATTTATACATTTTTTTATATTTCTCCATTCTGTTTCAAGATCCTCTATATGTTTACAGTATTCCTTCAGTTTTTTGCTTATATCTTCTGCATATTTAATTCTTCTATCTGTAGCATTCTGTTTTTCTATGTACCGTTTGTTCTTTGATGTCTTGTTTTTTAGCGTTCTTTTGACTTTTTATCTTAACGTTGCGGTAACCATGAAATGGTCTGTGTGTGCAGGTGCACCTCTCTATGTTCTCACGTCTGTTATCAATTTTTGCTTTCTCTTTGTGATCAGTATATGGTCTATTTGGGACCATATTTTTTGTTCTGGTGAGATCCATGTTACTTTGTGGTATACAGGGTGAACAAATTTTGTACTACTGACAATCATATTGGTGCTAGTTGCTAATCTTAATCTTTTACCATTATCATTCGTTTTTCATGTAATGTGTATTTACCTGCAACTTGGTTAATGTAGTCTTCCTTGCCTATCTGGGCGTTAAAATCTCTCATTACCAGAATTGTGTCTTCTTTGGGTAAAGACTCAATTTCTTGTTGAAGTTTTTCATAAATGTTATCTTTTTTCTCTGCGACAGCACTTTCAGTGGGTGCATATACGTTATTGGATATATTAAATGGCTTGGCGTTAATTCTCAGGTATGTCATGCGATCATTTATTGGTTTAAATTGCATATTATTATTTTGTATTTTTCCCGTAGTTATAAATGCAACTTCATATTGACCTTGTTTTTCATGCCCAGAGTAGTGTAATGTGTAATTTTTTTTATTTATTTTTCCTTGACCTGCCCATCTAATTTCTTGAATTACTACAACATCAATTCCGTATCGTTCCAGCTCTGAGACAATCTCTTGCATTTTTCCTGGTTCAAGCATTGTTCTGATGTTCCACGTACCTACTTATTTTTACTTGCTCGTATTCTTTAATTTTTTTTATTATGCTTGAGATTTCATATCCTTTTTCTTTGCCATTTCGTATTTAGTTTTTTGTTGGGTATCCGATATTTCTTGTTGTATCAGTTTTTTGACGTCCCTTGTTTAACTTTTTCCAACTCTTTTTTTTTTTGTTGTATTCCATTTCCATATGTCCCCGTCAATATTTAATTTTTGATAGCCAACTCGGATGTTCTTATCTTTAAGATTTTCTAATTTTCCAATTTTCCGTATTTCCTGTTGTATCTTCATCTCTTCGTGCGTTAAATCATCATTAATGTATATTTCTGGCCTCGTTGATCATAGTTTGTTTTTATTCCGCATAATTTTTATTTTTTCATTTCTGTCTTTTGTTTTTATAAGACATGTTTTTACCTAGTTTGTAAGTTTCTTCAATTTTTACTTGTATGCCCAATTCTTTTTCCACAAAATTAGTCATGGTCTTGTTAAGTTCATTTGGATCATTTGTATCCATCGACAGTCCTTGGACTATAACATTGTTAGCTTTTCATTCTTTCTCGAGCTGTTCTATCTTCATCTTTACTATATTTAGTTCCTGTTTAATTTCATTATTTTCTTTCTTTAGCTGTTGGTTACTTTGTTTGAATCCATTTATTTCTTCTTTCAATTCACGGATTTCATTTTTGTATTCTTGTTATTCTTCTTTTATTCCTTTTACCTCTTTGGTTAATTATTTTGTTTGTTCTGTTAAATTTTGAATCATTTTTAAGAGTTGATTAATTTTGCTCTTATCTTTTTGTTGTTTGAGAGATGTTCTGGTGATTTTCTTACCCTTGTTGAAAATATCTCCTTCATCTTCCTTTCGACTTCTATTTTTGCTATCCTCTGAAGTATAATCATCATCGCTATCCATTTTTTTTCTTCTTTAGATGCTTTTTCTTCTACTTTCCTATTTATATAGTATTTAAATACTATAGCAAGCGATAAGCTCTAGTTCTACAGTCGAACCGTCGAAAGCTCTAGAACTTCCTAAGCAATAATTGAGTATAAGTTTAAAGAGTTAAAAAAATAAATTAAAAAACAAAAATTATCTAAATTCTGTAGTCGATAGTCAGTTCTATTATGATATTACTTGATATAAAACAAAGTTCTGCTCTATTTAAGTGTGAAATGCGTGAACTTTATCACAATTTTATAATAAATTATCATAAAAGATCGTCTCATATGAAATAGCATCATTGGTTCTAAAGAAACTGCTGCAGTATTTTTTCTTCCGATAGTTGGTTGCGAATGTTTACGGGATTCTTATAAACACGTTGATTTAATGCGCCCCATACACCAAAATCAAGCGGATTAAATTCTGGGCTATGTGGTGGCTATAATGTATAATGGATGAATATATTCTTCTGGCTACATATCCAAATCTTATGGTATATTGTGGAACTACATCTTATTTGTCGCAGAGGTTAAAAACTGTGATGTATCTCGTTCATTGGTTGCTTATATACACACGGAATAAACTATCGATGACATAACTTATTTATATGATTACGTTACAGCTTACGAGTAACTATAATTACATCTCGAACAAATGGACTATTATGATTTACTAACGAACTAATATTATGGTGAACTAAATTGCATGTGTAATAAATAATAAGTATTCTTTTGTGATTTTTGACTACCACGACCAATTCAACGTCAAGAAAAGTTGAATTTAAGTATGTTATCACTGCCTTCTCTCTAGAATGTGGAGGTATACCATCTTGCATAAACCACATATTTTGAGTTTTCAGCGTTTTATAATAGAGAAAAAGTAATACAACGCCAGTATAGAAACTTAAGAAGCGATAGAAAAGGGAAATTGTAAACATAATGACTACCAAATTCTGAATACGAACACGGTACCTAAAGATGAAGAATATTTTCTCCAATAAGACATTTAGCAGCCACAACAAAGCATTTTTTGATGTAACATTATCATCTTTGAGTTGTTTTAATAAGAATAAACTATGAAATATACTTATCTACAGATATTCAGTGCTTTACCGTACAAATATTATTATGCAGCTGACTTATAAAATGCGATTATCTCGAAAACGGTTAAATTTTGAGGTTATTAACAGGTATACCTTTTCTTTGTAAAAATATTTTATCTTTAATATTTTTTAACACAAATAGAGCTAACTTAAAAAACAAAAAAAGTTAAGCGCAAATTTATGCCACACATGTGACGTATGTGGCGCCCTCTATCAGTTACATTAAAGTATGTATAAAATTATAATTTATCCTACTCAAAAGCATCCAATTATAAATTTTTATCTAAAAATATTTACAAACGTAAAAGTTATAGCGAAAAATAAAATTTTAAATTTCCGCTTTAACACCCTGTATTTTTCTTAATATCAACATTTTAATAAAGCAAGTTGGCTTAAATCGGAATATTTTGAAGTGCAGAATCTACGGTATATATATATATATATATATATATATATATATATATATATATATATATATATATATACATATATCTTAATATATATAAATCTCGTGTCACAATGTTTGTCTTCAATGGACTCCTAAACCAATTAACCGATTATAATAAAATTCGCACACCATGTGCAGTTCGATCCAACTTGAGAGATAGGATAGTTTAAATCTCAAATTATAGTCGCAATTTTAATTTATTGCTAATTATTTGTCTGTTATTATTTGACAGTCACAATTATCTGTTAACTCCAAATGATTCTAACAGACTGGGTTGAGTAAGTAAGAGATGGCGCTGCTATGGTAAATCTACGAACGTGTCATATAAGATACATTTTAATAGCATGATTACCACGTGTTGTTGACGCTATAAAATTAATTAAATTTATTTTGTAGTGAACGAAATACTGTATAATTCAATTATTTCCACTTTTTAAATTTTTGGTGTTAGCATAGCCAGCCACGTGTTACTTAGACTGAAGTGTAAATTGAATTTATATTATAATGAAGATAATACAGTGAAATTAATCCTGTTTTTTACTTATTTGTGCTTCATTGATCAAAACTTTATAATTTAATTTGAATATATGTATGTAAGTATTATCACATAATTATAAAATTTAATTAAAATGTCAATGCAAAAATGATACACAATTTCCTACACTTTTTCAATAGTTGTACAAATATTTTTTTTATTGTTTTTATTTAACCTCTATTAAAAAATATTTAGCACTTATTATTTCAATGTGCTATGATAACAAGTTTTTCAGATTTTTTTTCTTATATTTAAACGATTAAATTAGTATTTCAATTCTTGTTGAAACTATTATTTAAAATCTATAATTTAAATATGTACATGTCAGTATTATCACATAATTATAAAAGTTAATTAGAATGATTTTCAATTTTTCTTTTCTCATATTTAAACGATTAAATTATTATTTTCAGTCAAATGCCACCGAAAAAATCTAACCTCAACAACGCGAGCAGCAAAGGGTCACGACGCAAACGTGTTGAAAGAGCTCAGCAATTACCAGAACAAATCGAAACAAGAAATGCAGCTCAAAGAATCAGGACTCATCAGCGGCACGAGAACGAAACATAGCTACAGTAGGAGTACTAGATCGACAAAGGCAACGGATCAGCCGCTCATTAACACGTGCATCATTCGTTCGGCTTGCCTTTGAATATGCACCAGATATTAACTACTCAGCGCATTCAAAAATTGCTATCGGTGGAATGGATAAAGTGTGTCAATATTGTCAGGCATTGAAATTTCGGAATGAAGCAGCCGGCATGTGCTGCGCATCAGGAAAAGTTGTGCTGTCACCTCTACCCGCTCCGCCGGAGCCTTTATTATCCCTTCTTACTGGCAATTCAGATGATTCCAAATTATTTTTGCGTAAGATACGCAAATTTAATTCTTGCTTGCAAATGACGTCATTTGGGGCAACTAAAATTTGCGATCGTGCATCCGATGGACGTAATTTTGAAAATACATTCAAAATTCAAGGCCAGGTGTACCATAAAATCGGATCACTGATGCCAATGCCTGATAACAATCCGAAATTTCTTCAAATTTATTTTATGGGCGATTGTGAAGAGCGCGTGACGACTCGGTGCCTGTATAATTTTATTGAACAAGCAGAGGAAAGAGCAATTGTGATATTATTGGAAATTTTTTTAGAAGATCATAATCAACTAATTCAATTGATCAAAAGAGTTTCGCCACGACTGCAAAATGACAATTATCAAATCGTCATAAAAGCCGACAAAGTACCATTAAGTGAACATGCTGGTAGATTCAACGCTCCAACTGTTGATGAGGTTGCTGTTATCATGGTTGGTGATCCAGTTGACAAAAGATCTATAAAAATTACACGGCGAGACAACACTGTCAGTACGATTTCGGATCTACACCGTTCATATGACGCACTACAATATCCATTGATATTTTGGCAAGGACAAGATGAATATCACCTTAATATTAAACAGTATGATCCAAATACCGGTAAATTTGACAATTATCTATTTACTTTCTTACTGAATGTATAGATTTTAATTTCGTATTGCATTTTATTTTTTATTTTTTTAGGTGATTACAGAAATAATAAAGTTAGCTCAATGAAATACTACGCACACCGAATAATGGTTAGGCAACATCAAGACAATTATATCCTTCGATATCGTCAGCTGTTCCATCAATACATTGTTGATATGTATGCTAAGGTCGAAAGCGAACGCTTGCGATTCCTTCGATTCAACCAGGCAAAACTACGATCGGAAGAATATATTCACTTACGAGATGCTGTTGCTGGAAACATCGATGGAAATTTAAATCCCAATGACATCGGTAATGCTTTCACTTTACCTTCAAGCTACATCGGCAGTCCACGGAACATGCAGGAATACATACAAGATGCGATGACTTACGTACGTCATTACGGCCAACTGGATTTATTTATTACATTCACATGTATTTTATTGTTAAATATTCAATTTTTGGTATCACACGTTGTTGGCTGTATACGATAGAGTGGCAAAAGCGAGGTTTGCCTCATGCCCACATTTTGGTTTGTCTTAAAGATAGAATCCGTCCTGAAGAAATCGATCAAATAATTTCAGCCGAAATTCCAGACCCATTAATTGATCAAGAATTATTTGATATTGTCACCAAACACATGATCCATGGGCCATGCGGAGCTTTCAACATGACGTCACCGTGCATGGAAAATGAAAAATGTAAAAAAAACTTCCCAAAGCCGCATACGAATGACACGATCACGGATATTGATGGTTATCCAATGTATCGCCGCAGAAGTACTGAGAATGGTGGCCACACATTTACAATGCGACTGCCGAACTTTCCAAATCAAGTTGAGTTTGATAATCAGTGGGTGGTACCATACTCACCACTACTTTCAAAAACTTACAAAGCTCATATCAATGTTGAGCTTTGCAGTTCTGTTAAATCAATTAAGTATATTTGTAAATATGTAAACAAAGGCAGTGATTTGGCCATATCTGAAGTACAAAATAAAAATAAAAATGACGAAATAGCACGATACCAAATGGGCAGATACATTAGCAGCAATGAAGCTATTTGGCATATTCTCAGCTTTCCCATCCACGATAGAGATCCTGCTGTCCAACATCTAGCAATACATCTTGAAAACGGTCAACGTGTATACTTCACTGAAGAAAATGTTCTCCAAAGAGCGTTCGAAGCTCCGAAAACGACTCTAACTGAATTTTTTACATTGTGTCAAAAACCTGATGTTTTTGGCCAATTCGCGAAGACATTGGTGTTTGGTGATGTTCCACGTTATTTCACATGGAACAAATCCAGTAAAAAATGGGAGCCACGGAAACAAGGAAAACCACATCCTTCCATTACAGGCATATTCAAAGCTAAGGCATTGGGGAGACTTTACACAGTACATCCAAATCAACGTGAGTGCTTCTATTTACGTTTGTTATTGGTGAATGTTCCCGGACCAACGTCTTTTGAATTTTTACGAACAGTTAATGGTCGAGTATTCAATACATACCAGGATGCATGTCGTGAACTGCAATTGCTAGAAGACGATAAGCATTGGGACTTAACGCTTGCTGATGCTGCGTTGACATCAACACCGAATAACATTCGTCAGTTGTTTGCAATTATTTTGACGACATGTTATCCCTCGCAAGCACAAACTTTGTGGGAAAAATATAAAAATTGTATGACAGAAGACATCTTGCACCGAATTAGACAAACAAATCAATGCCAAAACATAGATTATACACCAGAGATGTACAATAAAGCATTGGTCTTGATCGAGGATTTATGTGTTCTTATTTCAAATTTACCACTTAATCATTATGGTATGCCATCACCTAATCGTCCAGCCACCGACTTAGTCAATACCGATTTACAACGAGAAAATCAATATGACCATGGAAGTTTAGCAACAATTATCATGAACAGTGAACCATTACTGACAGCAGAACAAAAAATTATTTATGATCGGATTATGCTGGCTGTTGCTGCTGAACAAGGCGGTTTTTTTTCTTGGATGCACCCGGTGGAACCGGTAAGACATTTTTAATATATATATATATATATATATAATGGAATAGCTGCAGTGTTGCGGAAGAGTTCTATAATAATTTGGGATGAGTGCACAATGGCACACAAATATTCACTTGAAGCATTAAACAGAACTATGGAAGATTTAAACAGCAATAATAAACTTTTCGGTGGTGCTATCTTACTTTTGTCTGGTGACTTCCGGCAGACCTTACCGGTTATACCTCGCTCTACTTTCGCGGATGAGATTAATGCATGTTTGAAACAATCATTCTTATGGCGAAGTGTTGAAACACTTCGATTGACCATAAATATGCGAGTACAATTGCAAAATGATCCATCAGCACAAATATTTTCCGAACAACTACTAGATATTGGGAACGGTAAAATAGAACTGCAACCAAATACGCAATGCATTAAACTACCAGACAATTTTTGCACTATTGTTCAGGATAAAAATGAATTGATTCAGAGTATTTTCCCGGATATACAGAATAATTATTTGAATCATGAATGGCTTAGTCAACGGGCGATTTTGGCAGCCAAAAACGTTGATGTTGACGAAATTAACTTCCAGATACAACAGTTGTTACCAGGTGATCTGATGTTTTTTAAATCAATCGATACTGTTGTTGATGAAAATGAAAGTGTAAATTTTCCGATTGAATTTTTAAATTCATTAGATATCCCTGGAATGCCACCACATAATCTTCGATTAAAGATTGGTTCCCCTATTATTCTCCTCCGTAATTTGAATCCACCTCAATTATGTAACGGTACGCGTTTGGTCATCAAAAAGATCACCGGAAACATTCTTGAAGCAACCATTTTGGCTGGGAAGTTTAAAGGAAAAGTGGTCCTGCTGCCACGTATTCCGATGATACCATCAGATTCTACCATATCCTTCAAAAAATAGATATTAATGTTTAAAAGTTTAAGACTGTCTGCCTTGCCTACCTCATTCATGAGTTTAAGCGTCACATGTTATTTACTGTATTATACTGTAATATACTTATATTTGCTATAAAATTAAATGGAAATAATAAATCTGATAAATTTTTATTTTGTACCTATTGATTTCTGCTTAATATCAAGTGTAAGAACATTTTAATTAATTGTGTTCAACGTACTTCCCCTTCAAATCTCAATCCAGTGAATTTGTATACCAACATCAACATTTTCGTCTTTGTTCGTAAATAATTTCATTGTACTAAAGGGTTATAGTAGTAGAAAGTCAAATAAGGAGATCACCATATTTTTTTACAAATACCGTCTGTGTGAAAAAGCATAGTGGACTCCGTGACTGATGTTCTCTTATTGTTCCTCTTAGATTGTTTACTATAATGTAATATAACAAAACCTTTAGCCACAGCAACGCGTGGCCGGGTCAGCTAGTATATATATATATATATATATATATATATATATATATATATATATATATATATATATATATATATATATATATATATATATATATATATATATATATTGTTATGATGTATTGTTTATGAATGATGAGCAATGAGTGTTTTTAATAATATAGGGTTTTTATCGCGGTTCTCAAAGAATTAGTTTGTAAGCACTTTTTAAATTATCTTTATTATATCTATTATGAAACACACATATATATCTAACATAACCAATGTAAAATTTAAAATAAACTATCTTCAAAATTGAAATTGTTATGACACTAACTAAATTATATTAACAAAATTTTGTACCTTTCTGTCACTGAATGCCTAAATGAACTGTTTTCCACTATATAGATTCTAATCACCACTCAATGTCTTCGTGCTTCGGTTATCCTGGTTTTTGTGAAATTACTTTTTCCAATTATCAGCTTCCACCAATTTAAAATATATTTCTTCTTAAGCATTTATAAACCACCAAGCAAACCAGCAAACAGCATTTATATTTATTCTTCTTTTCAATATACCAATATCCAATCACCAGATATATTATATATTTATATTTATTCTTCTTTTCACTATACCAATATCCAATCACCAAATATATTATATAATTTTAATATTCAATTAATACTTCTTCCATTATCCAATCACCATTTATACATAACATAATATTTAATCTTCAATAATATTTTCTTTATACTGTTTCTTAATCTTCATCTAACTCACTATATTGAACAATTGGACCTTCTGACTATCTTGAACTTACTGAACTGTAACTGATTGACTGACTCTAACTAACTTTCATACTAAAACTGGCCATCTTGAATCCAAATCAATTAGTCCTTTATATATAGTCGAGTATTTATACCTTTTCAATCTTCCAGAACCATCTAACAAGAAATCCTGTTCGATTTGTTCTATTCCCTACCTAATTAAATGTTCTGGAAAAAGTATATCTTGGATCCATAGACATAATCCTATTCGAGAATGTTCTACCGTAAACAAAGGTCAAATTCTGTATTCTGGAGAATTCTTTAATTTTCAATTGATAATTTTGTTGACATTTAGGCTTTTCAGATCAGAATATACACTTAAATCAGTAACTAATACTCTAATTTAATAAACTACACATTTTAAACAACATATTATTATAACCCCACTTTATATTCGTAATTATTACTTAAACGTCACTTCAGAGTATGTATATCTGGTTGCCTACGCACATGGCTTACATAAATATATTTACAATATTATAATTATATAAAAAAAAAACTTCCCACACCTATTACATGCTAATTTTTTAAAAATGTCCTCACATAAATAATTTTTATTAAATTCTCTAGTATATAACTTCTTAAAATAACCAAATACTTTTAATATCTAATATTATCTAGTATATAACATATACATTAATTTTTTAAACACTATTTTTCCTCCTCCTACGTCCAATATCATTTCAATACCCCAAAATTAAATTTAAAATAAATAATTTACTTATTATTTTTTTAAATATTAATTTTCTTATCCACATACCTTAGTAAATATAATAAATTAATAATTTAATTTCTTTGTTTAAAAATGTTTAAATACATCCCTGTTGTCTGTCTATGTCAAACTTTCATGTCAAATGGAAGTTTTTGTGTTTACATTTTACAATGAATAAAGATAAGCTAAGTGTCCATATTGTGTTAAGTTTATTTATAGACAAAATCTAGGAATTGCTTCAATTCATTTTCCATCTTTCCGTTCAAAATAACTTTCATCAATATAAATTGG
This sequence comes from Diabrotica undecimpunctata, assembly GCF_040954645.1. NCBI lineage: Eukaryota > Metazoa > Arthropoda > Insecta > Coleoptera > Chrysomelidae > Diabrotica > Diabrotica undecimpunctata. The sequence continues at coordinate 70,793,505 of NC_092808.1, forward strand.
TAAGTTTTTCACTTTTCATATTATTTTTTTAGAAATACAATTATAGAATCAATTCTGTATCTAACCCCAAATTATGATTTTTAGGGTACCAACAATTTTCATATTCATAAGACAATAAATATGATGTCAAATTGATTCACAACAATGAAATCTACCATCTATTTAATTTTTTTAGTTTTTATATTAGTGTTAAAAGGTATAGAAAACATTATTCAATCTCTTCATAATATTTAAAAATGTCATTGATATAAGAAATGCCTCTTAGTCTATTCTCTGCATCTATCAACACATAACTATTTAGTCCATTCTGATTTTCAATTCTGTATGGACCTTCAAACATTGGTTGTAATTTCTTACAACGGTTTTCTCTAACATTACTTTTTCTAAGTGACCGAATTAACACTTGGTCTCCTTTTTGAAATGTGATTGGTTTTTTTATTTTTCGATTTTGTCTTCTGATATATTTTTCAGCTTTCCTCCTAATTCGGTTATTCACTTTCTGCATTACTTGTTCTAACATATCCTGATTTCACCTGATCTTTTACGTACTACTACTATAAAGTTTATGAAACGTGTATCTGCCTTCTCAATGATTCCATCTTCTAACATATTATTAATCGTTCTGTTTATTTCTTCTCTCTATTTATATGGTATTGGGAATGACTTTGTTTTAAAATCTTTTTCTTCTTTAACTTTTATACTATGGATATAATTTTGTGCAATTATATTTTCTTTATTGACAAGTCCCTTGTGTTGCTGCAATATGGAAACGACTATTGATTCATATTCTTCAGGGCAATTTAAAACTTTTATCATATCTTCTTCTTTACAAATAAAATTATTCTTCATTATGTACTCATTATTCCTTGCTTCCAATTTTACGCACTCCACCTCGTAGGCATTCATCTGCTTAAAATTTCCATTCCTTAAATATTCACTACAATAATTATTCTTTACATTCTTTTGGGACATTTCCCTATCATTAAAATACATTTCTTCTTCATAAACATCATTATTTTCTTTTAATAATATCCTATCAACTCTTATTCCTTCTTCCACCTCATCTTTCTGCATAAATTTAATTATTTGCCCTTCCAAAGTTACCATTTTTTCTTTAAAATCTAAAAAAAAAACTTCCCACATCCATTACATGCTAATTTCTTAAAAATGCCCTCACATAAATAATTTTTATTAAATTCTCTAGTATATAACATATAAATTAATTTTTTAAACACTATTTTTCCTCCTCCTACGTCCAATATCATTTAAATATATATATATATATATATATATATATATATATATATATATATTTATTATATAATATAATATAAAATAATATAATATAATATAATATAAATATATGTAATATATATATATATATATATATATATATATATATATATATATATATATATATATATATATATATATATTGTTAAGCTATGTAAAATTGAAAATAATATTGGTTTGCTTTTAATATATTTCAAAGTACAAAATATAATAATTCAAATAATTCAACTAATAAACTATAAAAGATATTTCGAAGAAATGAAAGTCCATTATTCTGGATTACCTGTAGTAAACAAAAGTTAAAGATATGAATAAATTATTTTCTTTGTAAAATATATTCGAGTGACGTGAGTGAGCTTAGTGAAATCGTGAACAATCTTCTTCTTCTTCACGTACCATCTCCGCGACGGAGGTTGGCAATCATCATGGCTATTCTGATTTTAGATGCTGCTGCTCTGAATAGTTCAATTGATGTGCATCCGTACCATTCCCTCAAGTTACGCAACCATGAGATTATTCTTCTTCCTACACTTCTCTTGCCCTGGATTTTCCCTTGTATAATCAATTGAAGTAGGTTGTATCTCTCATTACGCATAACATGCCCCAGGTATTGCAGCTTTCGTGTCTTGATGGTTTTCAATACTTCCATTCTTTTGTTGATTCTTCTCATGACTTCGTTGTTTGTTACATGCTCGGTCCATGATATCTTCAGGATTCTTCTATACACCCACATTTCAAATGCTTTCAACTTTTTAGCAGTCGACGCGTTAAGTGTCCATGCTTCTATCCCATAAAGCAGAGTCGAGAAAATATAACACCTTGTCAGCCTAACTCTCAAGTCCAATTTTAGTTCTCAATGAACGTGAACAATGCGAGCGGGTTTTCCAAATAGACTTTTACGTTGATATACAGTTAATAAGACAATAGAATAGAAATATTTAGAAAATATAATTCTCCGTTAGTTCTTAAGAATTTGTAGAAACCGATTAGCATGTTTATAGTTTTAGGAAATTTATAATTGTAGGAAAAATTGTTGTTTGTTATCTAAATGGTAAATGGGGATAAGTGTGACGAACTTTGATTGGAGGAGATTGAAAAAAGTGGGATAGGTATGTAGGAATGAGAGTTTAGCTAGATTTTTGAGGAAGAAAAGATAATCAGTTGTTTTTCCAAGGGTTCAAGGCGAACAGTCGTTGTTCTCTGGTGGTTCTCCAGAGGTAGTAAGCAGTAGAAGTTAATGTTTGTGAGTTTTCTTGGAGTAAGTGTATCTGACGGAAGCTGATCCAGTAAAATATTGTAAGTTATATTTTTCTACTTATATTCCAAGAGTCACTGTTCACGCCGGAACGAGAGATTCAGTTTATCGAGAGGAGAAGAGGCTAGCATCATTTGAACGATACGTGCATTTGAAGGAGATCATTAAAGACGATAGGCTCGCAATAATTTGTTGTAAGATTGCTGATTACCTAGGGGACTGCTAAGAATAGATAGTGTAGGCTACAAGGAACAAGAATTTGGACAACTCATCATCAGAGAGACAGTTTTACCATTCGTCAGTTTTTCTTGATTAACAACACATTTTTTAACAATTGCTTTAAAAAAGATAGGAATATTTTGATCAGGAGATTTAGAACAACAATTTTAATTTGAAATTTTAATTTATATTGTATACATCATTAATTTTTGAAGGTTCACGTACGTAGAACAAAATTTTGATAATCATTATATTTTATATTGAAGATATTTGAGTGTGAATGTTATTTAAATATATAATGTTGTATCATATATTTTTTTATTATTCCGGTATTCTTTGGACCTTACCTATCATATGTAAAGCATAGATATTGAAGCACGAGTATAACCCTGAGATAAGGAAACTAAATAGTGTGATAGAATCATAATTGCATCATTTAAATAAGTTTAATTAATTAATTAATTCGCTAATTAATTGCTTGGCGCAACTCAGACTTTTAGTATCTCATTTATATATATATATATATATATATATATATATATATATATATATATATATATATATATATATATATGTATATAGTAATTTAAGATAAGATTTAGTGTAGATATATATATATATATATATATATATATATATATATATATATCTACACTAAATCTTATCTTAAATTACTATATACATTTTTGTTTATAATGATATCTTAAAATTTTATTCCGATGGATATTTTTATTTATTTTTCTTTGGTTGGGAAAGAAAAAGTATGACAATATATATATATATATATATATATATATATATATATATATATATATATATATATATATATATATATATTGTCATAATTTTTCTTTCCCAACCAAAGAAAAATAAATAAAAATATCCATCGGAATAAAATTTTAAGATATCATTATAAATAAAAATGTATATAGTAATTTAAGATAAGATTTAGTGTAGATAAGAATAGAAATTTGTTTGGCAAACGACCTTTTTCAGTTTCAAACAAAATTATCAAAAAAACCTTTGTTTAGAATTAGAAGACATTTTACCTGTCTTAGTTAATCTTTTCATTGTTTGTATAGTCGAGTATTAAATGACCATATTCTAATCTTTTGAAATATGTATAAATTGTGTATTGAGAAAACCAATTTTAAAGTAAGCTATTTAGTTTTTCTCTGAAACCGAAATTAGGCTTTTCCAAAATCATGGTAAACACAATTTGAGCTTTTGATTGGACGGTCGTTTTTAAATGGGAATTTGTGAGCCGATCAGGAGACCGAAGGGGTTAGTTATATTTTGGTCATCGAAAGGAAACAGTCGTTTGTCTCAAGATAGGGTGTGGTTCGTGAGTTTGGATACCGGCGTAACGAAAAGAAGTGAATAGTTTGCAGAAGGAGAAAACAAGTAGATTAAAAGAGGTCCTTGTATCTACCGTGGGCATTTTATAAAGTATATGTGAAAGTATTCTTACGGCATCAAGTTGACAAAAGGAGGTCCTGGTATCATAAATAAGTAGCTGAGTTTGGAGAAGTGAATCAGGTGTTTTTTGTGTAGTCTGCAGGAGGTTTGCAGAGACGTTAAGAAGGAGCCGAGGTGCCAAAGAGGAGAGATCACATCGTTGAGGAGACTGGACTTTTCTGGGTATGTTCCAACATACAACTCAAGAAGAAAATAAGCTGTAAGTGTTTGTACAATTGAATTTTATATCTGTGAAGGATCGGTTTGACATCATGGTCATTAGCATTCAAATTTAAGAACTGAGGTTTTGTTAGGCTAATCAAAAGTTTAAAGTTTTCTTGTTTCTTGTTTCAAGTAAAGAAAATTTTAAGTAAAATTGGTTTTCACGTAATATAAATGTATGTAGCTTTATAATCTTATTATTATAAAAATTTGATTTATTTTCTTATATGCTGATTGATAAGATAACGACAAAATTTAATAATTGTTTTATTCGTTCATATAAAATAAAGAAACGTAAATCTTTGTAATATAATATATTTGTATTCTTATCCTTTCTTCTCTCGTCCGATAAAAGACAACTAGAAAATCTTTTTAATCCATCGAACACAGGTAATATAAGGATTATTTTACTTTTGATAACAAATAAGTTATAATTCTTTTTTATTGGCTCAATAAACTAAGATTAAAGTCAAAATAAACAATCATATATATATATATATATATATATATATATATATATATATATATATATATATATATATATATATATATATATATATATATATATATATATATATATATATATATATATATATAGAAAAGGTTAATGCGACTAAATAATAAAAGTAAAATGTATATCGATAAAAGTATCGATGTAAAATAGTATAACGAAATAGCCCATCTCCGATACGTCATAATTCTTAGAAGGAAAGATCTAGAGAACACAAGAATTGGCATTTCAATACCGCCCGTCTTCGATGGGGGACAACGCCAGAATATTCTAGAACATAGTAACTTTGTTATATATATGTAACGTTTTTAGGAGTGAGTTTAGTTGATAAAAGAGTACCGAACTGTAAACTATAAATAAATATATTTATATAAATTCGAACCGCTCGTTTTATTTAATCTCGCTACAATAGCATGTCTCGCAAAACACTAAAACAAAAAGCAACATAGGTATGTCTATAAAAGGCAACCGTATATCTGACTATTGGTCGTCTTTGTACGGTGCAGCCAAGTTAGAGGAGGACCATGTTAACTTGGAAAAGGATCACTACAGGAGCAATGCTACCATTTTGTGGCATTAGAGTGAGAAGACCCTGATGGTTTCCAGGGCAACAACAAACAATAACCACATAAGAAGCTACAGCTGCCTAAGGAAAGGAATGCGGAACGTTTAATAAAACAGATAGAAAAGGGTAATGCGAGTGAATAATAAAAATAAAATGAAATGGCATGTCTTGCAAAACAGGAAAACAAAAAACAAAATAGTTATATCGATCGTTCTATATATCGTTCTTTAAAACCGTATATACGTATTTTTGACTGTTAGTTATCAGTTGACATAGTATAGTTGACAGTGCAATGAAGTTAGTGAAGGAGCATGTTAACTTGGGAAAGGATCAATACAGGAGCAATGTGACCAATTTGTGGCATTGGAGTTAGAAGACACTGATGGTTTCCAGGGCAACAACTAACAATAACCACGGAGGTACCTATAGCTTTAACTACGAATGCAAGACGCTAAAACGTTTAAAACGATTCGAAAAGGTTAGTGCGAGTGAATAATAAAAGTAAAATGTTATGGCATGGTTAGCAAAATAGGAAACCACAAAACAAAATAGGTTTATTGATGGAAAGCAACCGGATATACGTATTTCTGACTATGGGTCGTCTTCAGTACGGTGCAGCTAAGTTAGAGAAGGAGCATGTTAACTTAGATAAGGATCAATACAGGAGCAATGCAAACAATTTGTGGTATTAAAGTTAGAAGCGCTGATGGTTTTCAGGGCAACAACTAACAATAACCACGTAGGAAGCTACAGCTACCTGAGAGAAAGAATGCCAAATGTTAAAATATTTAAAACAAATAGAAAAAGTTAATGCGTTAATAAGAGTGAATAATAAAAGTGAAATGTAATGGCATGTCTCGCAAAACAAAAAACGAAAAACAAACTAGATATATCGATGAAACGCAACAGTATGTACGTATTTCGGACTATTGGTCGTCTTCAGTACGGTGCAGCTAAGTTAGAGAAAGAGCATATAACCTATAAAAAGGGCCACTACAGGAGCAATGCGACCAGTTTGTGGCATTAGAGTTACAAGACCCTCATGGTTTCAAGGGTAACAAGGCGACAGCTACAGCTACTTTTGTTATTCATTGTTTATTTCATTTTATTATACATTTTACTAATCTAAGAAATTTATACAACGATTAAGATTCCAACACAACTCCGTTAGATTACTCCATAGTAACACACTGACTGTACCAGGTCCTAGCCTCTTCGGAAGGGTAGAATGGGTAAATATGTGCTACGCATCAGCTTCTAATTTTCCTTTGATTCGTGTTGATTTACCGAAAAACAACGGGATAGCACGTATCCACCGTAAATAGACAGTTTTGCCCATAGACAGGGATCGTAAACCACAAATATTGAGGTTAAAAATAGTATTCCATGTTGCCTTTGTTCATGTCGTTATGCTTTGCCTTTTTTTACTATGTATCATCTATTTCTCTTCGCCGATTCTCTACGTCGGTGAAGAGAACTGGAAAATAGTGAAAAAAAAAAGAGAACACAACACACATATGACATTGCTGTCAAAATTAATAAATATTTACTTTTTGATAATTTTACACAAAATTACGATAGTTTCTGTCAATACTTATCAGGAAAGGTTAGAACTTGAATTAAGGTGCTTGGTAAATTGAAATATAATATTTTGTAGTTTTGTTTTTAATTCTTGAAAACAGTAATTTTGCGTTTCTTTTCAGTTTAAAATTTTTTGTAACTCGAAATCGAGTAAATATACAGAAAAATCATAGAAGAACTCTTTTGCTCATAATGGTCCAAAAAATTCAAAAAATATTGTCCGGACCGAATTTTTTTTTTAAAGAAATTGTTGAAAAAAATTTGAAGAACTTTTTGCCTGGGCGAACTCTTGAACTTTATTTTGGGCTATATTATGAAAGTGATTATGCAACATAATCTCATGAGAATATTTTTCCGAACGAATCCGAGCTTTTCGCCTTGTTTATAGATACATAGTTTAAAAATAGTATTTAATTATAAGGTTTTGGAATAAGTTTAATAGACATACATGCATATATATATATATATATATATATATATATATATATATATATATATATATATATATATATATATATATATAAACCCAATTCTCATGCGAAAATTAAATTTGCTATCACTTTATGTTGGAGATCAATTTAATAGAATTTTTTCGAGATTAATTTTTAAACTCAACATTTTTATGTCTTTATGTTCTCGAATTTTTCATAGTAATAATTTAATTTAATAAATATTTTTCTGTTGAAAACGGTTTATACATGTTGTTAGCCACACTTTTTGATAACCCAAATTTTCACAAATATTTCTTATTATAGTTCATGTAGTGAAAAAAGGATAAATAAAAACTATGTACATGAAATACATAATTAAAAGTTATTTCTAGAATTTATTGTTGAAAGAAATAAATCTTTCCAAACAAAGGAGGACTTTACTACCCATTTCTTATTATTACCTGTTATGATTTACATTAAAAACACTCTGTAGATCTTTTCACAGCTTAAGATATCACTTGATATAACCACTACCCTACGAATTTCATAAAGTTCCGCCATTCCACAGAAACCTGAACTGCACCCTTATCTGGCAGCTGCTGGCCGGTGCACATCCGCATATTGCCTCGTGTATCTCATCCCCTAAACATCTACGACACCCCACCATTCCACTTCGGGTCGACGGCACGGGCTTTACAGCGACTGGTGACTGGTGGTATGTCTAAATCGAACTTATCAACACCTCTTTAGAAGTTTTTACAAGGTGTACTAGATTCTTTAGTTTTTTATTATAGATGTTCAGATACTACATTGCAAACAACACCATGTTCATTAGGTGTTAAGATGATTTATAACAACTAATGGGAAATAAAAGAATATATTTATATATATTTATATTTTATTATATATATTTATATATAAGAAATATCTAAGAATCAAAGAATCAAAAGTGAGTACAAAAACTGATTAAAAGTATGACAGAAACAATCATACCTTCAATAAGAACATTAATGAATATTTTTACAGGGGTATAATGTACGAAACATATAAAAGTCTATTCATTGTCTAAGAATTGTATAACAATTAGTAACTGCTTAAGGGAACTGACAATTATGAGCAAATCCTTTTATCTGGAGAATAAACCAAAATTAAAAGAATCAATCTTGCATAATTAATTCTTCGTTAAGATATTCAGACAAAAGTTGGACAAAAATTAATTTTGAATGGGATTCTTTGTCTGTCATAACACTTTACTTTCTTCTAATATTTATTGATAAAATAATTATAATAATTAATATAACAGTAAGGATAAACGAGTACAAAATAGAGAATATAGTATATAGAAACAACTTACTCATCTGCTAGTCTGAATAGGATTTATGATTATGAGTTTTGTTTCTTTATACTATGCTAATTAGAAGTAATTAGAAATCGTCTGGGAAAATTCAATAAGGACAACAACTATATCAATTAGCTAATATTAGTTTTTGATTATTATTGACCAAATATTTTGTATAGGAAGAATACTTTTTACATTTATTTTAGATTATTGCGGAAAAATATAGTTTTAATGATAATTTGGAAATATTTCAACAATAACAACTATACAGGGTGATAGGTACATTACAAATTTACAAAAGGTCAAAACATTTAGTCATAACATTTTAGTCCAGTTCTATTTTAACGTTACAAGCGAGCAATTCTCCGTGTATGTACGACCTTATGTTAATTAGTGTATCTTTTTGCTAATTTGCTTCTTTCTTTAAAAATAAATACATACATCCATTTGTAAGGCCAAAAAATAAGCATGGATGAGACCTCAGGTGGCAAACTGCCGAAAATAGGGACATCGGGGAGGATAGGTATGTAAATAATTTAATAGATGTAAATAATAGGTATAGATCTAAGGATAACGGCCCATATTATGTATATATATATATATATATATATATATATATATATATATATATATATATATATATATATATATATATATATATATATATATATATATATATATATATATATATATATATATAGAATACACTGATAAAAACTTAGGCAGACTTTTTCCAATCAGAATTGGTTATATTTTGTTTACAGACAACAATATAAAAACAGATGTTATAGATCAGTTACTGAGGGTTTTTACCTCTGAATTCTTTATAACTGAATCGATTCATTTGAAATTTTGTGTGTTGGTAAATAATTACTCAAGGAACAAAAGTTATATAGTGCCGATGTGCGCTTCCACCCTGGGGGTGTTTGCCACCCCTTTTCGAGGGTGAAAACTTATTCACTCAAAATAACCACACTACTCCATAGAAGGAGAAATTTCAAACAAAAAATGTAGAAAAAACATTTTTTTCGCTCGATCAATACTTTTTGAGTTATTCGCTGTTGAAAAGTGTCATTTTTCGTTAAAAAAAAACATGTTTTTTAGGTTTTTTAAGAATAGCTCTGAAACTAAAAGTTTTATCAAAATAAGTGTATAGACTAAACTTAAAGCTCATAAAAAAACAAAAAGATTGGCTTTTTAGTGAATATTTTCAGTTCAATATTAACTGAGTTATGATGGCTGTTCAAAGAAGGTTTGTTTTTGTTTTTGTCTTTCAATTAGGGATGGGAAAAACCTACCGGTTTTAACCGAAAACCGGTTTTTTTACTTCGCAATAACCGGTTTTATCGGTTGTTTTTTTGTCCCGGTTATAACCGGTTTTTTATTTTTAAAGTAAAAACCGGTTATTAGGTTTTTACGGTGATTATGATTAGGTTAGGTATTTTTTTGGATCCCAATCATAATTATTATTTTCAAGTAATTATTCCAAACAAAACCATAATTCAAATTTTATTTTATTTTATAAATACAGAAGCAAACTGAAAGTGCAAACTCTCATCAGCCAGAAACAATTAAGTTTTATTATAATATTTCGTTGAAGAGGTATTTGTAATCATAATATTTACATAAGAAGTGATCTTTTACATCATCTATTTTTCACACTTGACTCTTGACATTGAAAGTGGGTGAATGGTTGTTTCTGGTTGTTTCTGATTACCAAAAATAATGTTCTGACTATTAATATCGAATTACCGATTACGAATACGAATCTCCAAGGATTTCCCTACGTTTTCAAAATGATACACCCATACAGGAAGTATTAAATGAGTTAAAATGAGTACCTATTATACAAATATACAAACGTGTTAAAAGTAATACATGATAATTTTTTTTTGATGGTAGTAAAAATAAAAGATGCATTGCATTATTCAATTTATTTTTAAGTAAAATATTTATGTTGATATTATTTTTTTTTAAATCCTATTTGAAAGAGTCTGGGAAATTTTTTATAAGTTGAAATGGTTGGGGTGGGGAATTTTTTGGGTTTGGGAGGAGAGGAAAATTGGTGGGTATTTTAGAGAATTATATTTTTAAATGGTAAATTAAATTTGCATCATTAATTGAATACAATAACTGCATATTATATTCTACTCTCATTATATTCATTGACAATAGAACCTGAATTATTTTAGCGCTCTCTGTTGAGCAGTAGTATAATAATTTTGGTTTACTGCTCTCTGCATCTGACTACAATCAGATGGAATTCTGTCTACCATATGCTTAAAAGATTTACACTAATGTCCCCATATATAGCTGCAATATTGGCAGATCCCTCAATTAAAAAAGCACCAAGGATGATTTCTGATTCAGATATAAAACTAATCACTGAAATTGTAAGCATTTTATCGCCTTTAGATGAGGCCACAAAGGAGATCTCGGGTTCTCAGTACATTACTGCTAGCCTTGTTATCCCCCTTGTGTCTTTTATCGAAAGATTTTTAAGAAACCTCAAGTCAAACCTTAGTACAGCTCAAAAGTTATGCCAAAAGCTTATAACTAGCCTTCAAGACAGGGGCACTATGCTTTTACGAGATCCCCTGCTTTGCCATGCTACAATCACGGACCCGAGGTTCAAAAAACTATATCTGAATCCGTATATAGCGGAGACAGTCACATCCAATTTAGGCTCGGAAGTTAGGACGTAACTTAGCGAAATCGGAAAACTTTCTCCTTCCTGCTCCTTCCAGAATGAAGAAGCCAAAGTGAGTTTAAAATCAAACCCTCTTTGGTCTTCACACGATCTGGAGTTGGTGAACAGTGGTTTCAGTTCAAGTTCTCAGGACACACAGATTCAAAGTTCTTTTTCACATGAACTGACTCTATATCTGCAGCGGCCTTTGCTGCCAAGTGATCCGTTTTCATTCTGGGATCAGAACAGAACCTGTATACCAGGCTTGGCTTTTATAGCTAAAAAAATACATGTCGTTGGTCGGAAGTTCGGTGGCATCAGATAGACTTGTGTCATCATTGAATGATATTGTGTCAGATGAGAGAAGCCGCTTAACAGGCCAACATATTAAACGAACGAGTTTTTCTTAATAGGCTTCATGAAAAATACTGGCCAACATAATGCTAAATCCATTTCATATATTATAACCTATTTGTAACCTTCTAACCTATACTTTTTTACTTAAAATATTACTTCATATTCTTTTATTGTATATTATTGCAATATGTATATATTAATCTTACGTTATATTATATTTAATAATAATCATAATCATAATTAATAATAAAATAATAAATAAATATAATAATTAATAGAATAAAATGGTTTTATTAAAAATTGTGTTTTATTTATATTGATATTGATGTTCTTTCGATAGTTCTAATTTTGATCATATTGATATCGAGTCGAATGAAGTATCGCAAACTAAAGTGCATTGTAAATCTAACTTTGTAACTATTGGATTAAAAAAACCGAAAACCGGTTTTTGGAAAAACCGGTTTTTTTGGCCGGTTATAACCGCCAGGTTAAACCGTAAGCAAAAAAACCGGTATAACCGAAAACCGGTGTTTTGTCAAAAACCGCCATCCCTACTTTCAATACGAGTATTTAACGGAAAACGGGTACATTTTTCAACAAAAACTCAATATATTATTTTTAAAAGAGCTTGAAAAGACCTTTAAAAATGAGTGGTGGTGAAAGTCCTTTGCACCAACTGTACGTGAGATACGATCAAAAAAACGATGGGTTTCTCAAATTTTTGTAAAAAAAACGCAATAAAACTAACGTCATGTTCACTAGGATTGAAATAAATTATTTTTCTTATATAATTCACTATTTTTTAGTGTTTTTTGTATGATCCAAAAGTTTAGCTACTTTAGACTACCCAGTTTTTGAAAAAAGTATGATTACATTTTTTTTGTAAATATTAAAAAAAATCTTTTTTTTTATAATAACTTCAAAACTATAAAGGATACGTAAAAGATGACATAATATAAAAAATAGGTTTTTTTCAACAAAAATTTTCATTTTTTAATTTTTTTTGTAGCTTAAAAAATAACGGAGATATAGTTGGTTGAAGTTTGCTTTATAGCGCATGAACCACTGGTCTCCGACCCTTTGATCCTTCACCCTTTAAACATGAAGGACTTTAGAATGTTTTAACATTCCTATACTTATAGGCCGTTAAATTACCTGTAAAATCGTTTTTTTATGCATGTTGTAGCATCAAAATTAACCGAGTTATTGTAAAAAAAAGGTTGCGGATCAGCGTGTGGCTGTCGGAGGCTGGGATTATTTTGCAATGCAACATGCGGAACATGCTGTGGTGACAATTGCCAAAATTATTGTCCTCCAGTAAACGAAGACCAATTGGACGGTGAAAATTATGATTCCGATGATGAATAGATATTTATTTATTTTATACCTCGTTTTATATAAATATTATTTATTTTTAGTTTTTTGGAAAATAAAAAAATTGTAATATATAATAAACTAAATTTTTTCTATTTATGCCCATGTCTAAGTTAAGGATTTAAGGATTTTATTTTCATCAAAAGGGGTGCTTGTAAGGGTTGAAAAAAGTAGGCTCATTTTATAAGTAAAAAATTAATTTTTGTCTACAAACAATGCACTCTAAAAATGATTCAAATCGGTAAAAATATTTTTTAATTCATTTTTGACAAAGGGGGTGGTTGTGAAGGTTGAAATGTTGAAATTATAATAAAATGTTATTTTATAAGCAAGAAATTAATTTTTGTTTAATAAAATGCACTCAAGAAATGTTTCAGACCAATAAAAATATATTAAATTAATTTAAAAAAAGGGGTTGGTTGTGAGGGCTGAAATGTTAAAATTTTAATAAAAAGTTATTTTATGTGCAAACAATTAATTTTCGTTAAATAAAATGCTCTCAAGGAATATTTCAAACCGATAAAAATATTTTTTAATTCATTTTTAATTCATTTTTGTCATAAGGGTCGTTGTAAGGGTTTAAAATTTCCAATAAATAAAATATTATTGTATAGCTAGGGTATTAATTTTTATTTGAATTTAAATACATAATTGAAATCACTCAAGCTGCTACGACGTTTTTTTCATATTATTTTTATAAAAAGTATTAGCTTTTAAGGGTTTTGAAAGGGTTTTAAGGGTTGAAAATTGTGAGTAATTAATTTTCATATTAAAGAACACATTACAATATTTACCTTATGCGAATAAACAATATTTAAGTGCATAAAATAATTAAATCCGTGTTTTCCCAGTTTCGTCAATAACGGGTAGTTTTCACCCATTAAAAACAAAAAGCGCACCTAGAGCGTACATAACTTTTGAAGTGGAGGGTAAGATAAGCTTAATTTGAAATTTTCAAAGAAATCGATGCAGTTATAAAAAATTCGGAGGTATTACCATATTTTAAGCCTCAGTAACTGGATTATTATTGATGTAAAATCAGTTGATCTAAATCGCTTTTTAAAGTTAGTTTTAAATCATAGAATAAAGCTAATTCTAAGAAAGAGGTCAGTTAAGTGCAACGTATGAAACAAAAAATAATATATATAATTGCTTTGTTGTTATTAATTGCTTACGATATGGATATTCTGCTAAACAATGTAAAACCAAATTCACCTACTGTCAAAATTGCTCTAGCATAAAGTATAAGTTAGATACCCTTGCAAAAAATTCTGCATTTAGTGCCAAAACAATAAACACAGCTCTACATCTAGAGATTTCCCAATACATAAGAAAAAACATCAAACAAATCATGGCCAAAGAAAACATTACATTTAAAGAAGCTGAAAGAGTGCATGATAAACCATCTTATGCAAAGGTTTTTAGAAATAATAGGTTCTCAGTTCTTAATAATTTCACTAATTTTCGATCTCTTGCTAGTACATCTCAAATCCCAAATTCCAACTTTATTCTATGTAAACCCATTGTTCAAAAAAACTTCACCTAAAAGACAAGTGAAAAACGCAAACCATCTTCTCCGAATTCTCGACCTATTCGGTCATATAGATATCGATCATATAGATATAATCACCTATATGATCTCTTCTCTATTAGGTCCTTTAAATTCAATTTCATAAATGGATATTAAATCTTGTTCTGATGACTCATCCCGCTAACAAATTCAATGCACACAATAGTAAAATCATTAAATTTATTTAATGGAATATTCCTTCCTTTTCTAAAAACCATCCAAGTTTACTAAATTGTTTACATGATAATTCTCTAGATATCATAATTTTATCAGAAACTTGTAAAAAACCAAATCATCCTTTTAAACTTAAAGAGTATAAGATTATCCGACAGGGCCGCACAGATGGCTTTGGGGGCTTTGGGGACACAGAGGCTTTGGGAACTTTCCGCAGATAAATTTCCGTTCATAAATATCATACTAGTTTCGATGTATAAACCACCTACATAAAATGTTTCTTAATTAGATTGGCTAAATATCTTTCGGAATTTTAACTCTTCTGTTATAATTTGCGGAGATTTTAATAGTCTTCACACACTTAAGTATCTCATATTAATAAAGCTTGTGGAAATTAATTAGTGGAAGCTTTAGATTATTATTCGCGTATGCCTACACAACAGATTTTTGGCATCCCTTAATGGTAATAATAGCAGATGGAGAACGAAGAAGAACGGTCTCCTTTGGGGTGGCGTAATGGCAACTACACTGTATAACATGTACACAAGACATCAACCCATACCAGTAAATACTAGGACTTTTATTATGTAGACGACACATCTATTATTGCACAACCAAAAACTTTTGTTGCTGAAGTGGGGAAAAATCTAAATCATGCCTTAAACACAATAAAAATAGACTATAAATCAATTTTAAGCCAAACCCCGGAAAAACTCAGGTGTGCTCTTTTAATGTCCTATACAGAGACGATTTCACAAATCTGCACATCCAATAGTGTCATGAAATCCTTATACTCTGGACTTACTATAAATACCTTGAAGATAGTTTGTATCACACTTAGTCATTCACAGAACTTTGTTTAAAACTAAAAGGCAAACTAAAGACCAGAAAAATAATCTCCGCAAACTTGTCAGCTAAAAATAGAAAGCACATCCTGTAGCAAAAAACTGGGGTGTGTAGGAGGACAGAGGTATAAGAAGAGTGGTCTATATATATGGGATAAAATTGATAGAAGTAAAATAGATAACAATTAAGTAAAGAAGTAATAAAAAATATTGAACGGAATGTGGCTAGGCTAGCAATGTAGGCAAGAGAATGACCACTAGAAACTCAAGGATGGATACGGCCAATTTGCATGCCTTTTAAAGACACTAAATCAGGAAAATATGTATGATGGATAGAAAAGAAGATATGAAAAATAAATAGATATAATGAAAATTAACAAAGAAAACAAATTGAGGGCGCCAGAAGAGGGATACTACTCTAAAAAGAGTAACGGTCACTCTTCCAGGTATCGTATACTGCTAATAATAATTAAAGTTGATTTAATAAACAAAAATGCTGTAAATGTAAAAAGGTAAGTAAATATTAATAAAAAATTATATGCAAAACAAATTCAAGTTTATTAAATATAACTTCTTAGATTTTGACAATCTCTAAGTTACCAAAAAGTATATGAAAATTTCACAATATAATATTTAAAAAAAAAAAAAATGTTGAAAACAACTATAATAAAAGTTGAAAACTACACAGAATAACTCTGATATAGAGTGTACAACCTACATCTAGGTTAAAAAACAACCCTAAACAAAATAAGGCTAACGTTGGAAGAACGTATAGCCAAGAAAATATATCATAGGTACTAACCTACAATATGACCAACAATATTGTTAAACACCTCTAAATTCAAATATAAACAAAGTAATATATAAATGGAAACAAGCCAAGTTAAACAATTGAAACGGTCTATTATCCTGAAGGGATAATAACCAGAGTTAATAACGCAAGATGAAATATAAAAAAAATTAGTTAAGTAAACAAATAATGAAATAATTAAAGTTAATAATGAAATAAATGGTTAATACAAAAAAACAATGGAAGATAATCTCTGGGTAGAATTTGAGCTCAAACTTACCGATACCTTACACCAAGGGGAGTTATATTAATTAATATATACATATATATATATATATATATATATATATATATATATATATATATATGTTATAAAAAAAAACCTATAACTGGTGAAACAAGATATATATAGTTCTGCAGCAAAAACCAACTGTCCTCCTAGGTGAAACAGTTGTCTGGAAGGATACTCCCGAATGGCTTCGGTGTCCCAGCGAAGTCCTCCTTGAGGTCCGAAATTAGCACAGAGCTGGTACTAATTGGCTCAGTTCCGATGGTTACTGTCCTGCTCTACCTCTAGGTGCAGGCTAGAGAAAAAATGAGGGTGGAGTAGACAATACCCCCTGGCTTGTCCCAATGACCCTGATTCTAATAGAGTTGAAGTGGTACTCTCCCTCGGATGTTCTGAGGGAAGTTTATAATTCCATGGGAGGTGGCTGAAAACAATTCCCCGTTACTTCTAGTCTCGACATTGATAAAAAGAAATCAAAGAAGAAGTGAGGAAAGTTTCTTTCAGCATAAGAAACCGGAGCAAAAAGATAATTATAGTAGATAAAAAAAACCCATCCAATCGGATGTAGCGTGACCTTGCTTCACATAGAGTAAAAATATAATGGCCTTGAACAAAATACTATATTAAAATATGAAATAATGAATCTGAATAATAGATATTCATTAAAATATCTGTGGAAATTGTAATAGATGTTAAAGATTTACGGAAAATTCAGAATTTTAATCAGATTCATGCCAGAATTATTGTAAGCGGCCATACTATGCTTGAATTCGTGACCCAAAGTCATTCTGAATACCTTAAGGATGTGGGATGTGGGAACAAAAAGTTAGTTTTTATAATATAAAAAAAATAATAATTACCAGATAGCTAATCAATTCCGTGCTAGAAATTTCACTTCAGCCTCCCGAGTTTCCGAAAACACCGTCAATTAAATGGTTACGGTTATACTTAAAACATTTAACTTCTTGAAGCGAAGGAAATTCTATGCATTAATTGGATTTTCTTTCGCTAACTACCACCTTTGTACCACTTCAAACTCTCGATCAAAAGTGAATTGTAATTCACAGTTTGTTAACTAAGTTAACCAAGAGCCAGTTTCCACTCCCCCTAATCTCCTGTCATCTCTCTGGTTCGCAATGGTACCAAATTAGACCAGAGTGACAACTTAAATTATTAAAAATACACACTTAATGGGCAAATGAACACTTAAAGTTAGGCAACCCATACTACATCTCTGAAATTATTTTCATATAAATTGTAGTGAAAATAACGACTGTTACAATCCTTCCACCCTTAAAACGTGGGCGCTTGAACTCTATGCTTCTGCTGCCGAATATACCTTGCCATTATGAATGACACTAACACATACTTAACACGTAGATTTAGCTATAAATTAGTCAGCCAAATTCAGCGGATATTAAGACTCACATCCATACGTAAGCTCTACAATATCGTACCTATCAATACACCTAATCTCCGAAGATAAGTAGCTAAAGAACGAAAGAAACAAAATGTAGATTCACATCATGCACTTCACAAATACCAGCCCATTTTATGACTAAAATCGAGAAAAAACTGGCCAGATCAACAAATCTACAAGATATACCAAAAAAAAAAGCTCCTCCTCGCCATCTGAACCCTCGAGAGGACTCTTGCCTGCAAACACCGGTTAACTTGTGTGAATGTGGGGTGGTAGAAGATTCTTCACACCTTCTTAGTTAACTTTGCCATTTAAATCGCTCTTTTCTGAAGGAACAAGGTTTACTTATTTGAACTGAACATGTAAAGTACAGTCAGTAAGCTATTGCTTATAAAGATCATTGCAAATTTAACACTAGCTACACTTATATTGACTACATATTACCCCTAAATAGGAGATAAAACATTCAGAAGTATGCAATATGGGTGAAGTGGTATAATTCTTGTTAGATAAATTAAGCATTCTTCCCTTTTTTTTAGAAAAAAATACCCATTTTTACACAAAAATATCTATTTTAGCACTTAAATATTTATTTTAAGATAACCTATCCAGAATTATATGTAGAACAAAAATAAAACCAGAAATAAAATAATAAAGAAGCTACAAGATATCGTAAAACAATAGATGGATGAAATAAAACATGTTCATATTAATCGGATTCTTAAATAAAACGTACAGACATACTAGCGTTAACAAAATGCATTAGGAAATTTCCGCATATGAAAAAAAAAACATCCAACTTGTTAATGAAATCCTTTTGTATCTATAAAGCTATTTTAAGAAAAGCACGTACCTACCAAAAACAGATATTTGGTAGTATACATATCTATTACATACTGTAATGCGTATGAATGATAACTGAAAATATACGGCTTAATCGCATAGTTGCCAAACTATCAGAGCTTACTTAAACCGATATACTTATGGTTCCCATATATAGTGAAAATGATCTGAACGACCCCTATTATATATACACGTGAACTAGGCGATATACATTCATGATACTTATGGGCTCTACAAAATTTTTAAAAATTATGAAACTATACATGTTAACGAATCGACAGAGCCAATATTAGGGAATGGTCAAGTGAGCTCCGTATATCGGTGTCCACTTGACCACGGAGCTTATTTGAACCTTAATTTTAACATGGGCGGAGTCCACTTTATGCCGTATATATATACAGTTAAAAAAAATTGAACGTAAAATTAAAAAAAATGAAAGACCTACTTCATACAAAATGTTCATTACGAAAAATAAATCATGTATTAGTCAATACTTAAAAAGTAGAGAAAATGTCGTAAAAGAGGAAATACAGTGTGCAATTGGATATAATTTAGAACTTAATGAGAAGTAAAATATTGTTAATGAATATATTATAAAGCATAAATATAAAGAATTAGACGAAGGTTTTCTTGATCCGCAAAATTTTTTAGCCGGCAATCAATTTTTTAAAGTAAAAGATCAAGTAGAGAAGTTTAAAGCTTGCGAATTTATTTAAAAAATACCAAAAGGGGCTTCTTTACATTCTCACGATACTGCAATGGCTTCAGGAGAATATCTATACAGTATTACTTTTAGAGACAACTTATATGGATGTGATAAAGATAACGGCTGGACTATGCAATTCTTTGAAGAACCACCGTCATCAAATTGGAAATTGTTATCACAACTAAGAACCAGTGGAACATTTGAATATTTTCTTAAATCCAAATTAACTTTAGTTTGCGATAACCGTGAAGTAAAATATCCCAATTTAAATACTGTATGGACTACTTTTCAAAATTTATTTATTAATTTAGAGAAGTTGATTTGTTATAAGCCTATTTTCAAAGAATACTTTTATCAAGCTTTAAAAGAAACTTATGAAGATAATGTTAAATATATTGAATTTAGAGGTTACTTACCTACTGTATATGATTTGGATGGAACGGAATATGGTCCTTGTGAAGTTATTGGTATGTATAATGAATAAAGCTCGGATTTATAGGCAACAAAAATTGAAGAAAAAGGCGCCTATATAGGCAAAGATTTTTATTAAAAAAAGCAGGAATATTAACATTTAGGCAAAATATAGGCAATAAAGGAATATAACTTATTATTTATTGTACAAAGTGAATTAACGTAATATTAACTTAAGGCAGGTATATTTACACATCATAATCATAACATTAGTATAAATAAACTAGTAACTAAATAAATGTAAAATAGAAACAGCTAAATGTTTTTCAAGATTTTCGGTCTTAAAACTATGTCTTCGATCACTTAAAATTAATTTGTACATTGAAAACGAACGTTCGACATCGACAAATGTAATTGGAGCATATTTCAGAGCGGATAATAAATCTGGCATAATTTGAAATTCCTCGGAAAATGTCCCATTCAAAACTTTAGCAACATTAGATAAAAACGAAAAACCTTCATTCTTGTCAAAAACATATTTCATTTTTTTTTAATTTGTTACGTCCCTCCACACATAGTCTTAGTTTTTATTAATAATTTTTATTATTTTATTTTTATATTTAATTCTTTAATTAACGTGTGTGTATGTCTTGTCAATCGTGAATTAATACGGACCTGTACAGTCCGCCCCCCCCTAAGGTCTTAAGGGAGCAAGCTACAAGACGACACGCTAGGCACTTTTAATCTTAGTTTAAATATAGTCTTGTATAGATCGGCGCGACAAACACTTCAGTAATTTTGTGTAACCTGACCACGTGACCTTTTGAGGAAATTCTGTTCCCGAATTAACCCAGTGCACTGAAGAGGAAGAAGAAGTATTACATCAACTTCACAGGTAACGTAATTTGATTGCATACACACACAGTATTTATATTAATTGATACATTTACATATAACTTATTTTCATATTAAAATTAAGCCAGCACCTAAATAAACAATTATGAGTGAGTGTCTCTTATAGAACTTAAAGCTTAATAATCATTAGTCCTTCAGATCCAGATTAAAATTAGTTTAAAGTAATTTACTCAATTAAAAACATGATCAAAATATATACTGCATAGCTTCTCTCAAAGTTCGTTTAAAATCATTGAAAAAATTCCACTAGCGGTACACATCTTGCAACGGATCTGTTAATCCCAACCAGGGTCTCTACCTGACTTATTGTTAAATAGGTACAGCCTTCAAAAATCAAGTACAATTTCTGTGAGTAGGTAGTACAATCTACAATTTAGAATTCGTTAAATACAAGGGGTTTATATGATTATATTTTATTTTTAAACAACTTAGGAAATTTAAAAAAAACGCAATATTAATTGAACACTGGTTTTAAAAATATTTTATGCGTATATTTCAAGTTACAATTAAATAAATATATTTTGATTTTGTTTAAATAATACTTGGAGTGTTTTTTGTTTGCTCGATTATACATACTCACATATAATAAATATTTATTCTTACTGATACTTATTGAGTTTCATAACTTTAAAAGTATTACATATATTACATATACGAGTACATACTGAATTTATTCATTCTTTAAAGGTTCTTTGTGTTACATAAATTTCTCTTTCTATAAATAATAATGGCTTCCAGAAATTCAAATAAAATTGTTCGTTTGCGTGCATTGGGAAACGTTGACATTTGTAAAATTAAACAAATGGAAAAGCTGGCAGATGAAGTGTTAGTTGATGCTTCATTAATTCCAGGGTTTCTCTTTGCTGCAAAAGATTACGAAGCTATCAATCTTAGTTTTAATAATCCACATACTGAATTAATTAATTTAATTGCTGTCGAGGAAGACGCAAATTTGGATTCGGAGGAATTAATTAGATTTGAATTTGCTAATGGTATTAATAAAATAGCTTCTCTTTATTTTAAACATAATTCTTTATTAAACAATACTACTAGTGGAACTCAAAATGTGTCCGCTGATCCACATATTAGATCAAAAACTAATGTAAATCTTCCGAAACTAAATTTAAGTATATTTGCGGGCGAGATTACCGATTTTCCCACATTTATAGATTTGTACATAATAATTCTGATCTTTCTAATATAGAAAAGTTTAGTTATCTTCTGCAATCACTTAGGGAGTACCTTACAATTTAGTTAAAAACATTAAGCTTCAAGATTCTAATTATATAATTGCTTACAACACCTTAATTGATCGCTATGAAGGTAAACGAGACTTATCTAGAGCATTATGGGAAAATATTCAAAATGCCAGTGTGGTTAAAACTGATGATTCTATCTCACTTAGAAAATTATTAGATATTTTCAATGAAAACTTAGCTTCTCTAGAAAAATTACTTTTTTCTCCCTCTCAATGGGACTTCATTCTAATGAATTTACTGATGGACAAATTGGATGTAGAAACAGTTAGAGCATTTGAATTACACTTTGCTTCAAAAAATGTACCTTCCTATGAGGAAGTTTATAAGTTCGCATTGCAGCGTTGCACTTCATTGTAGTCGTATAAAAGACAAGTCGGCAAAAATGTTAAATTTATTAATTTTGATGCGTCTAATAACGTAAGGTATTCATCTCGTCAAACTTCTACATTTTTGACCAGTTCTGTCAAAAATAAGTGTCTATTTTGTGGTTCGGATTATGCTTTATTTAAATGCAATCAATTTCTTGCTGAATCACCTCAAAAACGTTTTGACTTTGCTAAACAGAATAAATGTTGTATAAACTGCTTCTCTAAAACTCATGTTACGATCAAATGCCTTTCATCCAAAAGTTGTACACATTGTAATAAAAAACATCATACTGCTCTTCACTTTGATAATCTCAATGCGAATGATCATTCTTCTTCTTCTTCTCAAAACGAGGTTGCTAGTTCATCTAACGATCCTATGTTCTCTGTTTCCGCCTTATCAAATACTTTGACAAATAATGTCTTGCTAGCTACAGCTACAATTCATGTTCTCGATCGTTTTGGTAAAGCCTTTGAAGTTAGAGCCTTGTTAGAGAGTGCGTCTCAAGCTAACTTCATTAGTAAAGAATGTGCAGACAAATTAAGTCTCCCTAAATTTAATGCGGCTTTATCGATACAAGGTCTTGATAGAATGTGCACCCCAGCCAAATCAGGCGTAAAATTGAACATTTCTTCGTCTTATGACATAAACTTTCATTGCGACATAGATGCAATAATTCTTTCTCGAATCTGTCAAAACATGCCAACTGTTCCAATTTCTTTAGACAACTTGCCGTATCTTTAACATTTAAGGTTGGCTGATAAAATGGCAAATATTCCCGGTAAAGTTGATGTTCTATTAGGAGCAAATATCTTTTCTTACATCTTAACAGGAGGAATTATTAAAACCCGTAATGATCAGCTTTCAGCTCTTGAAACAAGTTTCGGTTATGTTTTGATGGGAAATATTCCACCTACAAATATAACAAATATTCATTCCTTTTTCACGTCATTTTCTGCTAATGATTCTGAGCAATTACATGCGACATTAAAACAATTCTGGGCCATTGAGGAAGTACCAGAAGTTAAATCTTATTCTCCGGAAGACTCATTCTGTGAGAAGCTGTATACTCATACCACTTATAGAAATTCCGAGGGCAGATTTGTAGTAAAGATGCCTTTCAAAAACGAAATACCTTCTTTTGGCGACACGAAACGTTTAGCCTTACAAAGATTTAGTTCTTTAGAGCGCAGATTTGCCAAAAATGAATCACTTAAGATTCAATATTCAAGCTTTATCAAAAGTTTCATAGATAATCATTATTTAAATCCTATTCAGCTAAGTACGGCAATAAATAATGCTTATTATCTACCACATCATTGTATTTACAAGGAGTCCAGTACTACTCCATTGCGCGTTGTGTTTGATGCTTCTGCACACGCCCCTATTTTTCAGTCTTTAAACGATACGTTATATTCAGGTCCAAAATTACAAAATGATCTTGTAAATTTATTGCTTAAATTCAGGTTTCATAAATATGTCTTTACTGCAGATATTAAATCCATGTTTACTCAGATTCTTATCGCTCCTGAGCAACAAAGATTTCAAAGAATACTTTGGCGTTTTTCGGAACTGGAATCTATTGCTGAATACGAACTTACTCGGGTTACTTTTGGTGTGTCTAGCTCACCATGTCTTGCAATTCGTACTCTACAGCAGCTGGCACTCGACGAACCGGACTTACCTGTAACCTCATCTATACTCCTAAAAGATACTTACGTAGATGATGTGGTGACAGGAAAGGATTCTTTACAAAATAGTGTCTTTGCTATAAAAGAATTAATATCTTTATTGAAACGTGGTGGATTTGAGTTACGAAAATGGGCAAGTATTGCCCCTCAGTTATTCTCTCTCGCTAATATTCCTTTGGATCATGTTCTGCAACAGTCTTTTTCATTTGACTTAGATCAATCTTCGTTGAAGGTATTAGGACTTGGATGGAATCCATCATCTGATGATTTCTTTTACAAAATTTTACCTCTTCAAGCTTCCTGTACAAAGCGAAATCTCTTATCCCAAATAGCTCGCATATTCGATCCTTACGGTATTCTTAATCCTGTCACTTTGATAGTAAAGACTATTATTCAACGTCTTTGGCTACTTAATTTAGATTGGGATGCAACTCCACCTTTGGAAATTACTTCAAGGTGGGAACAATTTAAAATTGAACTGCCTATACTGTCTAAGTTTACTATACCTCGTCATATTTCTTTAAATGGAATTATTTCCTGTGAGCTTCACGGCTTTTGCGACGCTTCTTTACGTGGATCTTCTGCTGTTACATACCTTCGTGTGTGTTATGATACAGGAGTCATCAAAACTTATTTTTTTTAGCCCGAACAAAGGTATCTCCTATTAGGGTACAAACTATTCCTCGTCTAGAGCTCAATGCAGCAGTAATTCTTAGCAAATTATTATTTTATATACTGCAGACTCTCACTACACCGTTTAGTAGAATTTACGCATGGTCAGATTCGACTGTTGTTCTTCATTGGATTAATTCACAGCCATATAAATGGAAAACCTTCGTCAGTAACAGAATTTCTTATGATGGATTTATCTTAGAAAGATGGAGCAGAGAATATTTACATACTCTTCATCAACGCTCGAAGTGGCATAAAAATGAGGGTAACCCTAATATAGGTACACTCGTATTAATACGTAATGAGACCAAGCCTCCCTTACAATGGCACATGGGTCGAATTAAAACTTTAATTTTCGGTCAAGATGATATTGCTCGCGTAGCTATCGTACAAACCGCGAAAGGTGAACTTAGGCGACCTTTGGTTAAGCTATGCCCTTTGCCTTATATTGACTAAAAATGCAAATATGCATTTTGGTGGGTGGGAATGTTACGTCCCTCCACACATAGTCTTAGTTTTTATTAATAATTTTTATTATTTTATTTTTATATTTAATTCTTTAATTAACGTATGTGTATGTCTTGTCAATCGTGAATTAATACGGACCTCTACAGTCCGCCCCCCCTAAGGTCTTAAGGGAGCAAGCTACAAGAAGACACGCTAGGCACTTTTAATCTTAGTTTAAATATAGTCTTGTATAGATCGGCGCGACAAACACTTCAGTAATTTTGTGTAACCTGACCACGTGACCTTTTGAGGAGATTCTGTTCCCGAATCAACCCAGTGCACTGAGGAAGAAGAAGAAGTATTACATCAACATCACAGGTACCGTAATTTGAGTGCATACACACACAGTATTTATATTAATTGATAAATTTACATATAACTTATTTTCATATTCAAATTAAGCCAGCACCTAAATAAACAATTATGAGTGAGTGTCTCTTATAGAATTTAAAATGCTCAATCAAAATTAATTGACCGTTACTTCCAGGTGCCGATTTAATTTTCATCTTTAAATTATCTATTAATTTTACTGACTCACATAAATTGATCTCTTGTTTTTCTAATAAGGTAATTGTGGTAACTATTAATTTATAATTGTCATTGATATAAGCGAGTTCCTGTTTCAATTTGGGATTTTTTAATATTTTTTTTTTTGCTTCTCGAATGGCTTCGGAAATATCATCATCAAATTCTGACATAACTAATTCTATTTCATTGCAGTGTTCAAAGTAAAAAAAAAACTGCTTCGAGCCAGGTTTCCCACCTTGTAATTACTGGTTTAGGTGGCAAAGGGACACCGGGAAGTCTTTCTTTATAAAAATTTATAAAATTATTTACCAACGGAAACAAATTTCTTATTTCTTCAGCAATTCTATTTACCTCGTGGGCTACACAAGTGCAATGAATTAAATTAGGATAAAAAATCTTTAAATTAACAGCAGTTTTTAACATATATGCCGCAGCATCTGAAAGCATTAAAACTATTTTATTCACTGGTATAGCGTTGGGTAAAAAGAGGTTTGTTAAACTATCTTGTATAAATCGACTTATTGTTAAATTGTTTGTTTTTTCCAATTATTTAACGGCAACTAAATAAGGTTTTCTCGCAAAGTTTTCGTTCAAAATTCCAATCATTAAATTAGCTATATACCTGCCGCATACATCTGTTGTTTCATCCAAGATAATATACAAAAAATTGCCCTCTAACTCCCGCTTAATTTTTGAAATACATTCCACATAACTTTTTTCCACAGTATGTTTTCTCAATGTACTCTCGTCCGGTAAGGATTTATTTAGATATTTTTCGAAAAAGCATTTAAAACTAGGGTTATTAACTTTATATAGAGGAATGTTGGATGCAATCATCATCTGGCATAAATCAAATTTAAATGCGTCTTCCTCCTTTTTTTTGAACTGCTTAAACTATCCCGCAGAGATATTTGGGCTAACTTAGAGGAATTTAATTTTTCCAAATTACGTTTATGAAGTGGGGTTCCACAATGCTGGTCAATAAAGTACTTTTTTCTACTTGAAATCTGAGAATTTAAAAACATATAATTAGAATTCTAAAACGCTTTAGAATTTAGTTATGTTGTGGGACGAGAAAAAAAGAGAAAAAATAAAACTTACCGATTTGCCGCATGGTTTACAAAATGCTTCATCTCCTTCTAGAGAAAGTTCCGAATAAGGTGCGATCCATAGCCTTAATTTAGATGTCATCTTTTCACACAAATGTCTAAAACGTTTTAAAACGTGTTCTTTGCTTTTCGGTATACGCAACAAAGCTAAACTAGGATATAGCAATTTGTGACTAAACTCTGATACAGTAACCGACTGTACAAATGATAATAAACTAATAAAGCTTTTATAAATAGTTAACCCTCAAGTCTCGATCAGGTACATTTTCCTAGAAATCTGTTATATAAACAAACCATTGATATTTTATTATTGACCCAAAATTTTATTATAGAATGGTTTAGTAATAGAATAATATCATGGTAGTACCATGAAATTTTAAAAAAGGCACAAATAGGCGGAATTTACAAAAAAAGGCAAAAAGTGCAAAAAACAATTATAATAGGCAAAATAGGCAAAAAAGGCATTTTGCCTATAATCCGAGCTTTAATAATGAAGTAGGAAAGCAATTTAAGCAAGAATATCCTGATTTTTTTGGATGTAAATTTATTTTTGAGCCACATAGAATGGTTGATAACGTAGTAATGGACAATTATGTGAAAATTTATAAAGAGATCAAGACACAATACCCTGAATTTGTAATAGGATTTGATCTTGTTGGCCAATAAGATTTAGGATATCCTTTTACACCTTTTCTACCCCAACTTTTAGAAATAAAAGAATTTGGATGTAAAGTTTTTTTTTCATGCTGGGGAAACCCATTGGAACGGACAATCAACGGATCAAAATCTAGTAGATGCAATATTGTTAGATACTGTTAGACTTGGACATGCGTTTGCTTTATTGAAACAGCCGGTCTTAGCGAAAATCGTCAAAGAAAAAGGTATTGCTATAAAAGTGTGCCCTATATCTAATCAGGCACTTAAACTTATAGATGATCTAAGAAGCCATCCAGCATCTATTTTAATTGCAAACAATTATCCTGTTGTTATTGGATGTGATGACCCGTCATTTTTTGGAACAAAGGGTATCAGCTATGACTAGTATGTAACTTTTATGATAGTAATCTTCGATTGTTAAAACAATTGGCTATAAACTCTTTAGATTATAGTGCATTGGAATTTGAAGAAAAAGAAAGGGCAAAGCAACAGTGGCAAGTTGAATGGAAAACATTTATGGATTTATTCTACATTCATAAAATCCTTTAAAAATATATTTGGATAATAAAAGTTTACTTATTCTTCTTAAAACCTTTTTCGCCATTGTTAGACTTTTTGTTTATCTAGAATATTATTAATTGCAATAAGTATATTTATATGTATATCTTCAGGATATACCATTCTAGTTTTCAGTCCTTCTCTTTTTTCACATTTAGCATTTCATTAATACAAAGTAGTCATTTTCTGTTTATTAAACATCCTTATAATCATGTATTGTATAATATATACTTTTGGTTAACCAGTTTTTCTCTAACACTAATCCCTCATTTTATGAATAATTACTAAACGGAAAAAACGAATTTAATAGTCACATAAGCAGAAACCTCCGCCAAAGGTAAAGGCCAAAAATACTGCAATAATACTATTGGTGGATATGAATGAAATAATATCAGATATAAACGAAAACATTTAATAAAGATAAACGTAATGAAAATAGAGAACTGTTAAATTTGTGCACACAAAATGTATTTGATAAACAGTATAAGAGGCAAAAGGTCAATGCCAGTTTACATATTTACACATAAAATAACACAATACTTGTAAACAAGTATTAAATGTTTGATGCATAAGTTTAGCTAACATCTGCATTAATCAAAATAGACTTCGGAGTGGAATAAATCATAATTGTAAACCTATATCATTGTTTAGATAGGACTAGTTAGCCAACGCAATGTATAAATTTGTTTGATTCTAATTGAGACAGTCACTAGATGTCACCACTCTTTCTGTCTCAATAGATTTTAATATACCATTGTTTGTTTGATATACGTTATACTAGATGGTGCTATGTGAAAAAGTTAAAGACTAAACTAAACGTCCATTTTTGATCCCCTGAATTAAAATCACCAGCGTTGCAATGTTTCACTGACATAGTAGCAACAGGTTTACTTACAAATAAACTTACTTACTTAATCAGTAGACCCATTTGTACCTTTCGGTGTTGGGCCGTTTAAAATACAATTCATTACATTACACTATTTGACGGTCTTCTGAGGTGTCCTAGCTCTTAACGAACTTTCTCCATTCCTTCCTATTGGATGCCATCTGTGTTGCTTCCTGCCAAGTCTTACCCTTACTCTGTAGTATCTGCGAGATGTCACTGTTCCATTCTTTAATGGGTCTTCCTCTTCTGTTCTTCCCTATTGGTTTGGCGTCCCACACTCTTTTAACTTGTCTATTATTGTCCATCCGGGTTAGATGTTCGAACCATGCCAGTTTTTTCTCTTTGATTGTCTCGAGTATCGGTTTGATTTTGAGTCTTTCTCTTATTTCTTCATTTCTGATTCTATCAGTTCTTTTTACTCCTATCGTTCTTCTGAGGTATTTCATCTCTGCTGCCTGAATTCTGCTCTGATGTCTTTTGTTTAATATCCAATTTTCTGCTCCATATGTCACTGTAGGTCTATATATGGTTTTGTATATTGTCATCTTGGTCTTTGTTGATATTTCTTTGTTATTAAGGAATCCTCTATTTAGTGCTTGGAATAGTTTTCCTGTGTTTTCCATTCTGTTGTTATTACTTACAAATAAAAATGTTACAAAAAACAGATCATGAATCACTTAAGGTTTTCATTTTTTTTTTATTTTTTTTTATTTAAAATTAACGTGTCTCGACAGCTTATGGTCATTGACACGGGTACAGTAGTTTACAACATTATACATATTCTATATAGGTATAGGTACAAGAATTTAATATGAACATTTTTTTTTATAGAAAGGTTAGAACAATAAAGCTTATCACTATGCACTGTTTATATTAGCTGAAATAAACCTGTTTCTTTTAAAAATCTGTCAAGAACACTGTCAAAACGGTTTGGAACACTGAGAATGTCTTTAAGATTTCCTTTTAGACTGTGCTTGTTTCTGGAAGAATCATACTGGCAGCAGTTCACTATCACGTGTTTGATGGAAAGGACGTTATTACAGTAGTGGCATACTGGAGGGTTTTCTGATGCCATAAGGTATCCATGTGTGAGACGTGTATGCCCTATTCGTAGTCGGTGAATAACTGATTTTTCTTTCGTGTTCATAGAGGAGATATTGACGCGAGATAAGTTGGGCTGAACTTCATGCAGCTTAGTTTTTGTTTTACTCCACAGGTCCGCCCATGAGCTGAGGATTTTTTGTTTTACCAATATTTTAAGATCCATGTGGATTTGGACCTCTTGGAAGGCTATGTCAGAAGAACATGCTGCTTTAGCGGCTTGGTCTGCTTTTTCGTTTCCCAATATACCAACATGAGATGGAGTCCAGATCATTATGACTTTTATGTTAGCAGAATATAGTTGGTTGCAGATAGTGTGGATTTCCTGGACTAGTGGGTTTTTCGAGAAAATGCATCTTATTGAATAAATCGAGGAAAGAGAATCAGTGCAAATGGCGATTTTTATGCTTTCATTTGAAGTAGGATGGATTGAAGTCTTTAATGCTTGGAGTATTCCATATAATCCTGCGGTATAGATACTACAACTTTTAGGCAATCGCACAGAGCTTATTGTCGTCGTCAGTGTGGACACAGCGGAGCCACAACAGTCTTTATTCTTGGACGCATCGGTGTATAAAATTTTATCAAATTGTGTTAAGTTAAGGATGTTTTGGAAGGATTTTCTAAGGATTAAGTTTAGGGTTTCTGTTTTGTCGAATCTGCATAAATCAGTATTAAATATTGGAAGATTGTTCATCCATGGAGCTGTCTTGGGGGTATAAATAGAAGTAGTATTGGAAATGTTGATGGAATCTAATAAAGGAGATAATATTTGTGGTAATGTGAGAGACTGATTGGAAGCGTTTACTGGGGGAGGTTCTATGGGATTGTTTAGATTTATTACCGGGTTACTTGGGTTTGCTGATATTCTTACAAAGTATGAAAGTAGAAGCTGCTGCCTTCTTAGATGGAGTGGTGGCTCTGAAGATTCAACGCACAGACTTTCAGCGAGGCTTGATTTGAAAACACCGAGGCATAGTCGCAGGGATGTATTTTGAATCGTGTTTAGAGACTTTAGTAGGGAGCTACTAGATGTCATATAAGGAATACTGCCATAATCTAGTTTAGAGCGAATTAACGCTCTATATATTTTAAGAAGAGATTCTTCGTCAGCTCCCCAAGAGAAGCTAGCAAGAGATTTAAGTAAATTGATTCTTTGGGTACAGTTTCCTTTAAGTTTCTGAATATGCTGTCTCCAGATTAGCTTTTTATCAAAGGTGATACCAAGAAGTGTCAACTAATTAACTGTTTGTAAACGAAGTCCGTTTAGAGTTATAGAAGGTGGATTAGGTCTATGCTTTTTGGTAAAGTGAATTACTTTGGATTTAGGAGCTGAAAACACAAATCCAGCACGCGTAGACCAGGTGTCTATTTTGTTTATTGTGTTTTGTAGCAAAGTGCTGGTGGTAGCTGTGACTCTACCTCGGCAGTATAATATAATATCATCAGCATATATCGAGTACCTGACTGGTGGTTCTATATATAAGGAAAAGTCATTCATGCTAAGTAAAAATAAGGTAGTGCTTAAGACTGAGCCCTGAGGCAAACCGTTGTCCAAAGCGTGTGGTTTTGATATTTT
Source organism: Diabrotica undecimpunctata (assembly GCF_040954645.1). Classification (NCBI taxonomy): domain Eukaryota; kingdom Metazoa; phylum Arthropoda; class Insecta; order Coleoptera; family Chrysomelidae; genus Diabrotica; species Diabrotica undecimpunctata. The sequence goes on from NC_092808.1 coordinate 70,825,675, forward strand.
TCCATTTGTTAATACTCTAAAATATCGACTTGTTAAAAAAATTTTTAAAAATAAATAAATGTTACCAGTTAAATTATATTCCGTTAATTTTCTTAGAATTAGAGGTCTTTGTACAGTGTCGAAGGCACTTTGGATATCTAAAGTTTCTGCTATGACTTCGCTTCTATTCGAAAATGCATTAACAATGTCAGTATGTAGTGTGACCAGGTTATCCATTGTACTTCGATTTGATCTGAAACCTGTTTGGAATGGGTCAAGAATATTATTTCTTTCTAGATACCATAGTAAGCGTTTATTGACCATCTTTTCTAACAGTTTACATAGTGAACAAGTGAGAGAAATTGGTCTATATGATTTTAGAAGATTTGGAGATGAGTCATTCTTTTTAATAGGAATTGTAGTTGCTTGTCGCCATAACGTTGGGAACTGGTTTTGAGACCAGATCTTATTATACAACTCTAGCAGTTTAAGATGTGTGTCTGGATGTAGATTTTTTAAGAATATTGATGGGATATCGTCAGGACCGGCTGCTGAGTTTTTCAATGAAGATATGGCTTCGTTTAATTCTAGGAGATTAAAAGGAAGATTCATAGAGCTGGTGTTAGAAAATATTTTGGGGCTGGAAATGTTGGTATCTGAGTTATTGGGAAGATTCGGAATATTTGACTTATCTGAAAGGTGAGAGGCAAAGATATCTGCAATATGTTGATCATCGGTAACTGTATGATCCTGCAGGGAGATGGCGGCTATTTTGCTGGATGCATTATGACCTTTCATACGTCTTATCTTTGACTACATTTGCGCAGGAGAAGTATCTTTTGTGATTGAACTAACGTATTGATTCCATGAGGCTTTCTTACTTTCTTTTAAAATACGCCTAGAATTGGCCCTGAGTTTTTTAAAATTTATTAAATCCGTGGTGGTACGGGTCTTCCGGAATGTATTTAATGCTTTTTTGCATTGTTTGACAGCTATTTTGCACGACTCATTCCACCACGGAACAGGTTTCTTAAAAGGATCAATTGCGCATTTACCAATACATTCCTCAGCAGATTCAGTTAAACAGTTATTTAATAGTTTTACATCTGTATCTATATCATTGTTAAAAAGTAATTCATCGGTTTTTCCCTTAACGGTGGTTCTGAAAAGATCCCAGTTTGCTTGAGTGATTTTCCATTTTGTTATAATTCTTGAGGGCATTTTTGACTGGTCAGAGATAAAAATAGGAAAATGATTACTATCATAGAGACTGTTTAATGTGTACCATGAAAGTAAAGGAAATATTCCGAAATTACAGAAAGATGAATCTATGGAAGAGAAACTACCTGATTGGATGTGAAAGTATGTACTACTTCCTGAATTTAGTAAGTTTATATTTACGTTATTTAGGAAATTTTCGATTGTTTTACCTCTTCCAAATGTGTTTTCGGATCCCCACATAGTATTATGTGCATTAAAGTCACCTACTAAGATAAAAGGTGTAGGAAGCTGAGAAGTTAAATCTTCAAGATCGGAACTTATTAAACAGTAGTTTGGAGGGATGTATATGTAACAAATTGTAATTTTGTAGGGACACCAAGCTGTAATGGCTATAGCTTCGAGGTTTGTATTTAGCGGAAATTCTTTATGGAAAATATCAGTGGAAACAAAAATTGATGCTCCGCCACTGGCACGAAGTTGGGTAGTTCGAATATAGTGGTAACCTGTAAAATTTTTAAGTTGTCCGGAATATTTATCAGTGAAGTTTGTTTCTTGTTGGCATAGAAAGTCAGGAGAAGACTCAGATATGAGCTGTTCAAGGCGTGGACGACGGGGATAAAATCCGTCACAATTCCATTGTATCAGTGTGAAGGTTGAAATTAATATGTAGAGTGTTTGGATGTTTGCGAGGTTTGTGAACTATCAAGACAGGTATTCTTTATCACAAGCATCCTGGGAATTATCAAAACTGTTTATACTTTCAGAATCATCTGTTGCAGAATGTATTTTAGTTTTAATTTTTTTAATTAAGCGTGTAATTCTGATTTTTGTAGACCTATCTTTAAAATTAGGGTTTATTGATTGCAAAGTTAGAATGCGTGATTTAATATCTGTTGTGAATTTAAATGCTTCTGAGACAGGGTCACAGCTGCCGTAAGCGTTCTCGATAAAGGCAATTATATTATCAGGGGGAACTGCAAAAGCTTCTGGGTTTTGTTTATAGGCTTCGTGTATTGCTTGCTTGAAGTCAGTGGATAGACTGGGGTCGAGAGAAGAACTACATTTTCGTTTCTTTTTTGTGTTGGAGGTGCTAGAGGAACTTGGAACTGTTTGTTTGGGAGGAAACATAGTTTGTTCTATTGCAGGGTTTTCCCCAGATTGAAGGTTCTTCTCGCTTATAGATGATACAGATGACCGTGGCCTTTTCTGTGAAAGATGAGAACTTAAACATAGTTTATCTGACTTTTCAGATATTGTATCATTTTCGCAATTCTCTGGGGAAGAAGACAAATAAAGTAGATTTGTTTGGGAGGGAGATGATTCAGAATGAGATGGAAATTGTGTATTCTGTTGCTGTGACGTTGATTCGGTGGATGGATTTGGGAGGACATGGGAAACAGTAGGATTTTCAGATGATAAGTTGTCAGATGAAGTATTGGGACAATTGGAAGCAACATGTCCTGATTGTTTGCATAAGAAACATTCCATTTTGTCCATAGACAGAAAAATTCTATTATCATTGCCTTCAAAAGGAATTAACAAGGAGGTGTGAAGCTCAAAATTATCAGAGGAAGGAAAAATATATACTTGACGGCGGAAGCTAAGGATGTGGGAGTATTCATCACCTGGAATGCCCGCTTTAAGAAAGGACACGGGGGAGGCTATTTGGAAACCAAGACTTTTCACTGCATTTTCGGCCAGTTCATGGAGAATGTAAGGAGAGATGTTCGTAATTAATATTCTTTTTGTTGGGGAGACAAGTTTACGAACACTTAAAATAAGGCGTTCGATTTGAACGGTTGGATGGGATTTCAGAAGTTGATCAACGAGATTTGAGTTCACTAGATATATGCAGATCCTATTGTTAGATATTCTGGATGCAAAGGAAATATTTTTTGGTCCGATGATGTCACCAATGGCTTTAACGTAGTCTAGAAGTTTAAGGTTTTCTTCTGCGTGAAGAACTATCGCCTGTTCTTTTTTTGGGAAAGATGGTTTCGGTGTAGATTTTGCAGCGGTTACGTATGAAAGAGATGTAGTTGCTGGAATGTTGTTTGTAGCAGTTTGAAGGGCCATTGTTAAGGTAGAAACTGTAGGAGTATTGTTTATATTTGTACTGTTCATGTAAATACAGACAGTAACCTCGTTTTATTTCTCTTCTTTAACTAATTTTGCTATCCAAATTTGTATTAAAATCCATTGAATTGGATGGCCAGCAAGAACCAGCAGACTGGTAAAACCCGTCTCTGGTATGCACTTTGTATAAATTAAATATAATTTATATGATTTAATAATATAACAAAAGCAATACACAAAACAATACGTACAAAACTTGTCCAGAAATCACTTTTCGAAATTACACTATTAAATCTAAATTAAACACTAATTACTACCGATAAGGCAAACTGGATTTTAATTGTACTTGGCACACGTCTTACTCGTTCGAGTGCTATTTATAGAACAGGAATCGGTTTTCATTTAAAATAGATTTATTACTATCAACTAGTAAATATCGTGTCAACTAAAATTGTACATAAACGTACTGTGGCTTCTAAATCTTCCTATATCTAAATAAGTTTAAAGCATTTAAATATTTTATTTTATTTGGAAGTGTATTACAAAAATTTGGTCCGAGGTAAGTAAAACATTTTAATTCTATGTGTTTAAAACAAAAAACATTTGTATGAGAAATGAACAAATTAGGTATTTAGAAATAAATTTTACCGGATAATACATACATTCCATAATATTTGAAAAAAGTGATTTTAAATTAAAATAATGTTACTTCCATAATAAATAAATGGTTTTTTACAGATGGCTGGAAATATTTGTTGTTATTACAAATGTGGTTTATCACCATACACAATTCATGGATTAACCCTTTGACTGCGGGAACCGCATATTTGCGTAATTTCATTAGTGCACGAGATGTGCGGGAAACGCATAAATGCAAGAGGGCTAACCGCTTCGCTGCGGTTAGCGATTATTTGCGTATAACCAAAATATTATGTCATTAGATGTTTTCTAATTGGAAGGGCGTGAACCACCTACCTGAAGTGCCTAGATCGGGATGGGTGGGAGCAACTGTGAAGGTGTCTAGAGCGGGATGGGTGGGAGGAACTGAGAAGGTGTTTAGTATTGCGAATGCGTTGTTGCAGTAAAGTGAATATTGTCGCTTAGAAAATTACGTTGTGTTTGAAATCATAAATACTGAAAATAAGTATTACATCATGCCGCCGCCACCTAAAACGGGTAAATATTATTCGATGGCGGAATTGGAAGAAATTGTGACACAAAGTGATTCAGACGATGAGTTTTTATTTGAAAGTGATATATCTGATGATTCAGCTGAAGAAATTGAACAGAAAGTTATAAATGAGCATCTATCGAGTTCTACTATAGACGAGGTAGACGATCAACATGAGACTGACGTGGGTGACGAGCAAAAGGAAGAGAATCATACTGATAGAATCGACGAAAACCTGAAATGGGAAAGCGTAAACATTCAGCCGCGTATATTTCCTTTTGATTCTAGTAATTCTGGGCATAATATTCCAGATCTTTTTGATAACTGTTCCGAGTACGAACGTTTCCAAGTATTTTTTGGAGAGGATATAACCAGTTTCATAGTCACTGAAACTAATAAATTTTATAAATACGTTGTTGACAGCAAAGAGCTTGGGCCACGTTCCAGATTGAAGGAATGGAAAGACACAGATGCAAAGGAAATTCATCGTTTTTTTGCCCTAAACTTCCTGATGACACGGGTGAAAAAACTTCAAATACAAGAGTACTGGTCAACGAATTGTTTGATTGAAACACCTGCTTTCAAGAAAACAATGGCACGAGGCCGATTTTTAGCAATACTTAGTATGATGCATTTTTCGGATAATAATTTGGCAAGGAATGATGATACATTACATAAAATTCGAAGAATTTTGAATCATATGAGAGTCAAATTTACAGAATCGTTTACCCCATACAAAGAATTATGCATTGATGAAAGTGTAATGCTATATAAGGGGCGTCATTTTTTCAAGCAATACATACCCTCAAAGCGGCATCGATTCGGTGTGAAATTTTTTTGTCTTGTGCGACTCATCTACTGGGTATATATTAGATTTTGTGATTTATACTGGAGCAACAACAGAAACTGTGAATTCTAGTTTCGGAAAATCTGGAGGTGTAGTTCAAACTCTTCTTGACCCCTATTTGGACAAAGGTCATATATTATTTGTAGATAATTGGTACAGCAGTCCTGATCTGTTTTTATGGTTACATGATCGTTGCACTAACGCTTGCGGGACTGTGCGTAAAAGTAGAAAACAAATGCCAAAAATGGAGGAACAGTTAAAAAGGGGTGAGTCTCTATTTCGTACCGCTAAAAACCAACTAATTGCTATTAAGTGGTGTGATAAACGAGACGTATTCATGCTTAGTACAGCACATGACAAACATGTAGTAGATACCGGAAAAACTGATAGTAGCCAAATTTCAGTTGAATTTGATTTCGCAAATGATTGAATTAAATTTAGATGACTTCTTATACAGGCCAGGAAGAGCAGAAAATCCAGCTCCATATCGTTTAACTGGTAGACATTTCGGTAGACATTTCCCAACAAAAATTGCCTTAAGAAACCAAAACCACTCGACAAGCAGAAAAAGATGTTTTGTTTGTAGCAAAAATAAATTGCGGAAAGAAACCGTTTACATGTGCGAACCATGCGATGTCGGGTTGTGCGTGACACCTTGTTTTGAAAAATATCATACTCTACGAAATCTGTAATGTCAGATAAGTTTAAAATTATTTTGTATTTGTATTTTTTTGAGAAAAATCATTAGTTTAAATTTTTCTTGTGCCATTTTTTTGATATTAAAATTGATTTTTGGGTTATTTAGTTTTTTTTTTTCGAGCCTGTAATCCTTTATTTTTTATATTTATGGTAAAATGAAATGTTTAGTTTCCGTTAGTTTATATATATATATATATATATATATATATACATATACATATATATATATATATATATATATATATATATATATATATATATATATATATATATATATATTGTTGTGATCTGCTTTATGATGTTTTATTATTAATTAACACTAATTTAATTAATCCAATTATTTAATTAATTAATTCACTAATTTATGCAGAGTCATATAAATCAATTACTATTAAAAATTCTCAGGGTGCCTTTTTAATTTTACTTTAATCAGTTTACTTTATATATCTCTTCTAGTGGGTTCAGTATCTCCTAGTTGCTCATAATCGGGATAGAACAGGAAACGGAACTAACATTAAAACAACATTAATATGCACACAAATTATTATTTATTTTCAATAAGCAATATGATGAATATTAATAAATAACTTTTGTGGGCAATTATCTTTCCCAACAAACTCCTATACTCCAAATTTAATTTTAATTACAAACTATCTATTGATCTGTTTTATAATAATATCTACTAACAAAAATGACCATATAAAAATATAGTTTATTCACAAAAAAAAATAACTCTTTGAAACTTGGAATCTTAGTTCGTATGCTTATATTTGATTTTATCTTTAGAATACCTATCTTAAAATTTTCTTTCATTCAAATTATTTGACTGACCTTTATTTTTTACATCAATGATGTCTCCTCTCGATCAAACCACAGTTATTTCCTTGATTGATTATGTCCGGCTACCATCAAATCTTTCCCGTTCTCAGCATCGATCCAAACCGCATACCAGCAAACTACTCCTCCAAAAACACAAGCCCAAGCCTCTTTTGACCGGTACTCTTTATTCACAAATTCTCCTTTCTTTCTCAATTATATCTCGTGAACTATGCAGACTCAAAAGAGGTATTAATCTTCTCGATTTTGATCTGCTCTCAGCTTCCACCTTTTTCACTAACAAACGAAAACACTGGTACTCAGATTGACTACACGAAAACACGTCTTCTCTTCTGGTCTGACGGTAACATAATAATCTTTTCAATCTCCCCAGACAACCTTCTCAACTCTCTCATTCCCCATCATTCCTTTTTAACCAATCATAAGCATTCATCTTTCCCACTAATTTTCGATTTAGAAAATTTCCAACATAATATTTAAAACAAATAAACTACTTTCACTCAAATTACTTTTCAGAAACCATTAACAATTTTGCCTTTTTCAACAGAAATGAGTTTCCAAATTCTTGTTATCTCATATCTAAATCTAATTCTTATTTACTTTCGAAAAATGCCCACCGCAAAATACAATTACAAGTTTATTCTTAAATCTATAATTATGCGAGGTTCCATTGTCCTTTCACTATTCACTCAGTCTTTCAAGGAAAAACTCGTCCGGGTACCGTCACGGAACAATGTCTTCTCTTATTCTAACTATTACAAATAAGTACAGGGTTGTATTTTAACTTATATGCCCGCGGTATATTAAAATAATAAAAAAACTCTTTATTCTATTTCTGATTGATAAACTGATCCATAACAATATATATATATATATATATATATATATATATATATATATATATATATATATATATATATATAAAATAATAAAGTAAAAAAAATCATAGAATTCTGAAAATTAAGTCAACTGTAACCTAAAAACCAAAAATATTTGCTTCACTGCGGGAGACGTCTATTAGCGCCGCAGCGACGGGATGCAGATCCTCTCAGTCGCTCCGCAGCGAAAAGGTTAAGAATGTTCAGATTTCCGACAAAAAATCCTTCGACTTGTCAAACATGGATATTACACTCTGGTAAGTAAATAGAAACTTTTTTTATATTCTTTTATTTTACACCGCTTCTTACGTAATTAACTTAAAAAAATGTTTATTTATTTTCATTCATTTTTTTGTTATTGCCAAGTTGCACGCGTCATATTTGAGATGCATTAATTTAAATTTTACGTTTTCGTTGGTATTATAATTATGATATAATAAACTTCGGAAAAACAAATTAGTGAATAAATATCAAGTTAATAAACATAAACAAAGTATTAGATATTTAAATATGTATTTCTTTAGCTATTTTTTGTTATTGTATTGAAAAGTAGAAATAAGTTCATCTTTATCGGAGAACTAATTTATACACCAGTCCATCTGGGAAAAAATCATTGATTTCACGTAAAAATATTATACAGATATTTGAAGGTTCTAAAAGATATATGAGGGTTAGTTAATAATAAATCTGTGAAGACATGCAGGAGATTTTGGTTTGTTTTTGTTTAAACAATTTTAAAAAGTGAGAGGTCATTCTTTTGCCTATAAAATGTTTTTTATCCAGTTTAGAGAAAAATAGTTAAAATAAAAATTGTATATCTCATAAAGTTCTTCCATTTGCGAGTTTCTAAATTAAAATATATAAAGAATTCACCAAAATAGTTGCAAAAAACCCTTAATTTTGCAGAAAATTATAACTTTTAATAACTTTGTTTTTTCATAATGGTATGTAATGTAACTAATAAAAATAGTGACGATTTGTTTATCATTTAAAGTGATTATTTAAACAACTTTTTGTTGAGCTGCCCCAGTTAAAAAAAAATTATGTTTTACGTGCCACAGAAGCCAAGATATTCCAAATTTTCATTTTCATTTGCAATAAGCATATGAAACGTGGCAAATGTTATCATATCCGCTGGTAACTTTAACATCCTAATATATAAGACTAAATAATGTAAACTAAATTGTAACATATAACTTTTAACGGGTTTTTACCCAGATATTTAGTGGCTCAAAACATGTACACCTAGACACTGATAATGGAATATGGATTTCGAAAACGTTTTGTCTTCATGACATAGCCCGTTTGGATTTTTTAATTTATATACCTTTTATAAAGGATTCTAACAAAATTTTTTTGTGATACATGGTATACAGCCAGCTACAGGAACTTAATGAAGAAGAGATAGTCGATTTAATATTTCAACTTCCCTTCCCGTATATTCGTATTGGTGACTTTAATGCCCATAACAGAATTTGGGACTCATTCCGTACCTTTGGTAAAGGCAAAGGTATTAAAAACATCTTAAATTGTTCAGACACATTTCTGTTAACTACTGGACTTAATAACCATTTTAACGTCTCCTCGGGATTATTTTCAGCCATTGATCTTAGCCTTTGTGACTCCAAAATTTCACCTTCCCTCGCCTAAGAAGTTTTTGATGGCCTACATGATAGCAACCACTTTCTTATCATCATATCCAGCTCCTCCAATAAGTAAACCACTATTAGAAGTTTCTGGAACTTTAAAAACACTGATTGGTTAAAATTTAATTCTTAAATTGAAATATTATTATTTCAGCGGATATTAATATTATTATAAATTTGTTATACGAATGCTTACTTACTGCTGCCAAATCACTTATCGGTAAAAAAAACCATCTCTTCTACTCACAAAATGGTAATATGGTGGAACTCTGATTGAAATATTGCCATTCGTTTATCCAAGATTGCTTTAAATAAATATCGGTGAACCCAGGAAAATCTTCTAATACACCAACAAATTAAAGCTAAAGCCAAATTCGTTATTAAGCAAAGAAAAACATCCTCTTGGCCAAATTACACTTCCTTCCTAACACACAATGCAAACTCCACTTATTTATAAAAAAATCTGTTTCACAAATCCAAGGCAACAAAACTAACCTTCATCCTATGAATCTATTCATCCTTCATTCCTATATCCTAACTATTTCTCCTATCATCTTCATATTCATAATTATAATACCAACGAAAACGTAAAATTCAAATTAATGCATCTCAAATATGACGCGTGCACCCTGGCAATAATAAAAAATGATGAATGAAAAAAAATAAACATTTTTTTAAGTTAATTACGTAACAGAAACGGTGTAAAATAAAAGAATATAAAAAAAGTTTCTATTTACTTACCAGAGTGTAATGTCCATGTTTGACAAGCCGAAGGATTATTTGTCAGAAATCTGAACATTCTTAATCCATGAATTTTGTATGGTGATAAACCACATTTGTAATAACAACAAATATTTCCAGCCATGTGTAAAAAACCATTTATTTATTATGGAAGTAACATTATTTTAATTTAAAATCACTTTTTTCAAATATTATGGAATATTTGTATTATCCGGTAAAATTTATTTCTAAATACCTAATTTGTTCATTTCTCATACAAATGTTTTTTGTTTCAAATACATAGAATTAAAATGTTTTACTTACATCGGACCAATTTTTTTTTTATTTAAACAAAAATGACCCTGCATCAACTACTAAGAGTTATTAGCAGGGGGTACAAACACAAATTACAAGTATTCAATTTCTTACAATGTATATATAACTTAAATATATTCTATTAAATATTGTAAAATTTAATGTCTTTCAAATATTTCAGCACTTGGTTGAACTGGCAGCTTATTAGATCCTTCATGTTGGTAGAGAGGTTATTTTTTCTTCTTTCTTGGGTGTATGTTTTGCATTCTAACAGAACATGTTTCACAGTGATTTGTGTCTTGTAGTTGTGGCAGAAAGGGATGGCTTCTTTATTTATTAAGTGAATATGGGTTGCTATAGTATGGCCTATTCGTAGTCGAGTTATTATCACTTGTTCACAACGTTTGGGTGGGAGTGGTAAGGTGGTGCCGAAATCTTTTAATTTGTTGGATGTGGAATTCCAGTTACTCTGCCATAAGTTGTTAATATGTCTTTTAATGGAGGTTTTGTGGTCGTTTCTTGTTAGCATGTGTGACACAGGGATGCTTTCATCTAGTGCAGCTTCATTCGCAAGTTGGTCCACTGCTTCGTTTCCCTTGATTTCCACATGTGATGGCACCCATAAAAAAGTTATTTCTATGTTGTTTGTTGATAGTAGTATGAGTTCATTTTTTATTAACATTATAATTTCATTTGATGGATACAATTGCTGTAAAGCTTTTAGTGTACTTAATGAGTCAGATATTATAATATAATGAGGTGCGGATTTTCTTCTGCAAACTTTCAGTGCCTCCAAAATAGCCAATGCTTCTCCAGTAAATATGCTACAACTCGGAGGGAGTCGTATTTTAAAATAGTCTGCTCCATGTATGTAAGCCGCTGCTAGTCCTGATTGAGTTTTTGATGCATCAGTGTAGATATGTTCAGAATTTGGATATAGGGATATTATTTCATGGTATGATTGATGTATTACTGTTGGGTTAGTGCATGTTTTGGGATAGCGAGTAAGAGATGTATTTACAATTGGTGGATTAGTTGACCAAGAGGGAGAGTTTTGGGTTGGATTTATGATGGCACTAAACTGCTCACAGTCGTAATCACTGAATTTAATTCTTTCATGAAAAGGGAGTGTATTCATAGGTTTATTTTTGTAATTATTGATACATTTAGGTTTTAAGATATTTGAATGCATGGGATTTTGATGATTTGATGATACACGAGTTGCATAATTTAGTGACAATTGTTGCCTTCGTAAGTGTAAAGGTAATTCGTTAGCTAATACTTGAAGGCTATTGGTTGGGCTAGTTCTAAATGCGCACAGAGCAATTCTTAGTGACGTTGATTGAATTGAGTTTAGTTTTTTTAATGTAGTTTTTTTGGCAGTTATTTATTGCAATCAGAAACAATGTTGGGCTTAAAATGGAGCCTTGTGGAATTCCATTTTCAAGAGAGCATGGACTAGAGTTATAACCGTTAGCTCTTACTTCAATGTGTCTATGAGTTAAGAAATTTTGTATAAAAGCTAGTATGTGAACCTCAATTTCAAATTTCTGTAGTGTTTTTAAGATGTTATATTTCCATGCAGTGTCGAAAGCTTTATTGATATCGATAAAAACAGCTAGTAATTTTTGATTGTGTAGAAATGCTTCATGGATTTCAGACTCAAGCGCTACTAAGTTGTCGGTAGTGGATCTGCCTTTACGAAACTCACTTTGATAGGAGGACAATAACATTGAGTTTTCTAGATGCCCTACTAGTCTGTTATTTATAATCTTTTCCATTAGTTTACACATACTACATGTCAAGGAGATTGGACGATATGACAAGGGATCGTCTTTAGGTTTGTTGGGTTTAAGAATTGGGATGATAATTGCATGGCACCATATCTTGGGAAATATATTATTAAAAAATATTGTGTTAAATAGTTCTAGGAGGATAAGTTTAGCTGATTCTGGAATATTTTTTAAGAAAATAGGTGGAATATCATCTAGACCGGAAGTGGTATTTTTAAGACAGTTTAGAGAATAATCAAATTCTTGTTGAGTTATGTTTTCATTTAGGGGCGATTTGCTGTCATGTATTGAAATTTTAAAGGATTCTTCATGATTTTTGTATTTAATGAAATTTGAGTTTAGGTTGCTATCACTATAATTTAGTTGATACACATCGGCTAATACGTTAGATATGTCTTTTTTGTCGGTAACAAGATTATTATTGTAAGAAAGAGTATTAATGTTGATGAAGCTGTTTGATCCTTTAAGGTTTCGGATCTTTTTCCAGATGGTTTCGATAGGAGTTGAGGGGTTTATTGAGGCAACATAATTATGCCAAGACTATCTTTTACTTTTTTTATTTAAATATCGAGTTTTTGCCCTCAGCTTTTTAAATTCCAGGAGATTAGCATCTGTTTTATGTTTTTTAAGAATATTCAGTGCGTGTTTGCTTGCAGATAATGATTTGGCAATTTGATCATTCCACCAGGGTACCGGTGTCCTATTGCAACTTTTTGTTTTACCGATAGCTTTATGCGCTGCCGATATAATTATATTATTTAATGTACATATGTTTTTGTCAATATTTCTAGATAATGTGAAGTTGCATAGTTTTTCATCGATATACTGCTGAAAAAGGTCCCAATTAGCGGTTTTTATTTTCCACGTCTGGTAAATTGGATGTGTTGTTTCTTGTTTGTCATTTAGGATGTCAATTATGATTGGAAAGTGGTCACTGTCATATAAGTATTTTAGTGTCTTCCATTGTAATATAGTTGCCAGTGATGGACTGCATAGTGAGATATCAATAGATGAAAGATTCCCATTATAGGAATTAAACCTGGTGGGTTCCCCAGTATTCATAAGTATTAGATTTGAATTATTGAATGTGTTTTGTAATAAGTTCCCGCATTTGTCTGTTTTTGAACTTCTTCAAGTGGTGTTATGGCAGTTTGTATCCCCTAATAAGATTAGTGGAGGCTGTATCTGATGTAGTAAATTAGTTACCTCTTGTATTTGACTTTCATGTGGGTGTGGAATATATATATTACAAATGTTTATTTTCATTTTGTATATCACTTAAACTGCAACGGCTTCGAGATTGGTATTTAGATTAATAGGCTTAGCTTCAATATCATTTCTGACAAAGATAGCCACGCCCCCACTGGCGTGTTCTATACTCCTATTTTTTAGAAAGGGGGTATAATTTTTTAGGATTATTATAGAATTCTCTTTGAAGTGAGTTTCTTGTATACACAGTATTAGTGGAGAATATTTTTGAATTAATAGTTTAAGTGATTCAAGGTGAGCGAAATACCCATTTGGATTCCATTGAAGGATTAGTGATTTATCCATCGGATTTTTCTGTCTCTTCCGTTGAAGATGTGTGAGTGGGGTTAAGTTTTTTCTTTAATCTGGTAATATTGTTTTTTAGTTTAGAGTTGTGAGAGTAACAATGAATAAAATTAAGGATATCAGTTAATTCGGAAGGTTCATTTGAGTAGTTCTTTGAGATAGTTTCAGGATGTTTAGCATGAAGAGTATTAACTAGAAAGTCGCATATTTCATTAAAATTTAATATGAATGCGGGTTATCGGTTTTCAATTTTGTCTTTTATCAATTCTAGAGAACAAATAATGTCGTCATTAGAGGTTTTAGTTTGTTTCTTAGGTTTTTTTAGTTTATGTGTGATAGGAGGAGTAAAGATTTGTGAGTCCGTTTCTGGGTTAATTTGGTCGATGTCAGGTGAGGATGAGATTTATCTTTTAACTTGAGTAGATACTTGAGTAAGTTGTTTATTAATATTAACTGAAGGTTGCAGAGTTACAGTTTCAGCAGGATTATTAATAATATTTAGATTTGATGATATTGTTTCTTTTGGTAAGGAGGGTTGTCTTGCGTTTTCTATAGTTTCAGTTATGCTGGCGTTCGTTTCCATGTTTTGTTGTATTTCAGGATCTCTATCATCTGTTTCAGGTGTCGCGTATTTGGAGAGGTTTCTGAGGGTACGTTTGAGGAGTTAGCAGTTGTTATGATGGGACAATCTGTATCGTTATGTCCAATAGTCTTGCACTTAGAGCAGTTTAGTCCATCAATAGAGAGGAATAAACGATAAGTTTTATTGTGGAATACATTAAAGGAGTCAGGAATGGAGGTATTATCCAGGGGCGAAATAAATACTTGCCGTCTGAAGCTTAGGACGTGGCTATATTCGGTTTCTGTCATACCCACTCTTAGGAAAGTCATCTTGGAAACTGCAGTGATGCCTAATTTTTGTAATTCTGCTTCAATGATATTGTTTGGAATTGAAGGACATGTGTTAGAAATTACAAGTCGTTGTGCTGGTGTGATTAATCGTCTTATCTCTATTTCTGACTCATTTATATTAATATATTTGTAGGAATGAAGAAGCATATCGACTATGTTTTTGGTAGAGAGGTAGATACATATTCTGTTATTTGGAATTCTAGATGCAAACAAGACGTTACGTGGACCAACCAGTGATCCAAGTGCTAAGATGTAATTGTGGATTTTGATGCCTTCGATACTAGAGAGTACTATTGCTTGGTCCTCTGTTGGGTGTTTGAACGTATTTAGTACATTGGAATAAGTATTTTTTGGTGTATTTGAAGTAGAAGTAGTCATGTTGTTAATTGAAGTCATTTTTATTTTATTTTCCACGTTGCCGCAGGTCCGGTCCGGTCACCGGCCAAAGAACCTGCGTGGATCAGTTCCGAACGGTTCCAAAAAACCAGTTGATAAAACCAGTAGGTTGAACTTGATTCGAATTGTATAGGTTATATTTACTACTGCAATATCTTATATAAAGGTTTTTTTGTTACTCACGTCGGGTTGAGTCGATTGGCATCAACACTGCACTATTGTTTGTTGATAATATTTAAGGATATCAAATTTTTGTTCCGTATTTTACATTTAAAAATTGAAAAATAACAGAGCGGTTTAAAACGTGGTATAATCATGCCACTGTCAGGGCCGTCTGGACCAAATTTTTGTAATACACTTCCATATAAAATAAAATATTTAAATTCGTTAAACTTATTTAGATATAGGAAGATTTAGAAGCCACAGTACGTTTATGTACAATTTTAGTTGACACGATATTTACTAGTTGATAGTAATAACTCAATTTTAAATGAAAACCTTAATTGATTCATGGTCTGTTTTTTATTTGTAAGTAAACCTGTTGCTACTATGTCAGTGAAACATTGCAACGCTGGTGAATTTAATTCAGGGGATCAAAAATGGACGTTTAGTTTAGTCTTTACCTTTTTCACATAGCACCATCTAGTATAACGTATATCAAACAAACAATGGTATATTAAAATCTATTGAGACAGAAAGAGTGGTGACATCTAGTGACTGTCTCAATTAGAATCAAACAAATTTATACATTGCGTTGGCTAACTAGTCCTATCTAAACAATGATATAGGTTTACAATTATGATTTATTCCACTCCGAAGTCTATTTTGATTACTGCAGATGTTAGCTAAACTTATGCATCAAACATCTAATACTTGTTTACAAGTATTGTGTTATTTTATGTGTAAATATGTAAACTGGCATTGACCTTTTGCCTCTTATACTGTTTATCAAATACATTTTGTGGGCACAAATTTAACAGTTCTCTATTTTCATTACGTTTATCTTTATTAAATGTTTTCGTTTATATCTGATATTATTTCATTCATATCTACCAATAGTATTATTGCAGTATTTTTGGCCTTTACCTTTGGCGGAGGTTTCTGTTTATGTGACTATTAAATTCGTTTTTTCCGTTTAGTCATTATTCATGAAATGAGGGATTAGTGTTAGAGAAAAACTGGTTTACCAAAAGTATACAGGGTGTCCCATAATTAATTGGACATTAGCTAATGGGTGATAGCTGACATCAAAATAAAGCGTTTGAGCTCAAATTGCTTAGGCAAAATGTTGTTAGTTTTCGTTCTACAGGGTGATTCATTAATATTTTTTATATTATTTTTAGGGATATATTGAAAACTATTCAACCGATTTAAGTAAAATTTGTATTTATACTATTTATATTTATATATATTTGTATTTAACTTCTATTTATACCCCCAAGACAGCTCCATGGATGAACAATCTTCCAATATTTAATACTGATTTATGCAGATTCGACAAAACAGAAACCCCAAACTTAATCCTTAGAAAATCCTTCCAAAACATCCTTAACTTAACACAATTTGATAAAATTTTATACACCGATGCGTCCAAGAATAAAGACTGTTGTGGCTCCGCTGTGTCCACACTGACGACGACAATAAGCTCTGTGCGATTGCCTAAAAGTTGTAGTATCTATACCGCAGGATTATATGGAATACTCCAAGCATTAAAGACTTCAATCCATCCTACTTCAAATGAAAGCATAAAAATCGCCATTTGCGCTGATTCTCTTTCCTCGATTTATTCAATAAGATGCATTTTCTCGAAAAACCCACTAGTCCAGGAAATCCACACTATCTGTAACCAACTATATTCTGCTAACATAAAAGTCATAATGATCTGGACTCCATCTCATGTTGGTATATTGGGAAACGAAAAAGCAGACCAAGCCGCTAAAGCAGCATGTTCTTCTGACATAGCCTTCCAAGAGGTCCAAATCCACATGGATCTTAAAATATTGGTAAAACAAAAAATCCTCAGCTCATGGGCGGACCTGTGGAGTAAAACAAAAACTAAGCTGCATGAAGTTCAGCCCAACTTATCTCGCGTCAATATCTCCTCTATGAACACGAAAGAAAAATCAGTTATTCACCGACTACGAATAGGGCATACACGTCTCATACATGGATACCTTATGGCATCAGAAAACCCTCCAGTATGCCACTACTGTAATAACGTCCTTTCCATCAAACACGTGATAGTGAACTGCTGCCAGTATGATTCTTCCAGAAACAAGCACAGTCTAAAAGGAAATCTTAAAGACATTCTCAGTGTTCCAAACCGTTTTGACAGTGTTCTTGACAGATTTTTAAAAGAAACAAGTTTATTTCAGCTAATATAAACAGTGCATAGTGATAAGCTTTATTGTTCTAACCTTTCTATAAAAAAAAATGTTCATATTAAATTCTTGTACCTATACCTATATAGAATATGTATAATGTTGTAAACTACTGTACCTTTGGTTTACCAAAAGTATACAGGGTGTCCCATAATTAATTGGACATTAGCTAATGGGTGATAGCTGACATCAAAATAAAGCGTTTGAGCTCAAATTGCTTAGGCAAAATGTTGTTAGTTTTCGTTCTACAGGGTGATTCATTAATATTTTTTTATATTATTTTTAGGGATATATTGAAAACTATTCAACCGATTTAAGTAAAATTTGGTATCTTGCTATTATTTAGTATGCTTAATATGAAAATGATATTAGTTTTACCGATGACACTAGGTGGCGCCACCTACTATAACATTGGTTCATTAATGTGGCCATAATTTTTTTGTCCGCCCTGTATAAACATTCTAGGAAAAAAAACATGAAATAACATTCAATTCTACACAAAAAAGGTATTCTTGTTTCAAATCAAAAAGTACACCGTTTTCGAAATAAACGTATTTTTTAGAGACGTGCATAAAATAAAAAAATTTTACAAAAACTTATGTAAATTCGAACATTATTCAAAAGGTCTTAAATAAAAGTGAATATTAAATGTATTAGTAGTAAATAATTTTTGCAAACCAAATGCATATGATTGAAACAATTATTTTTATTAAACCTTTGACTCAGTAACACATTTTAAAAAAATCAGAAATTAAATTAAACAATGAAGTGAATATAAAACAATTAACAAAGTGAATAATTCAAAACGAAACGAAAAAAAATTACAATAAGTGTTCAAAATGTGCACCATTAGATAAACTACATAATCTAAATCTTTTGTGTAAGTTTTGTCTTATTGTAAATAATGAGTTTCTTTGGGCCCTAATTACGTTAACTCCCTCTACAATATTTTGCCATAACTCTTGACGGTTATTTATTTTTTTTTATAAACAAGTGACTTTAGGTAGCCCCACAAGTGAAAGTCTAGGGGATTTAGTTCGGGACTGCGTGCTGGCCATGGGTATACACTACCTCTACCAATCCACCTTTGAGGATAAATTTCATCTAGATAATTTCTAACTTCTAGGCTATAATGTGGTGGTGCACCATCATGCATGTACCAAGAGTTCCGTCTCAAATTTAGAGGTATGTCTTCTAAAAGAGTTGGTAAATCTTTTCTCAAAAAATTTAGATACGTTACTCCGTCAAGCCTAGTTGGTAATTCGAATGGTCCTACAATACAATCCCCAAATATGCCACACCAGATATTTATGGAAAACTCGTGTTGAAAATGATGTTCTTGAAATGCATAAGGATTTTCTGTCGCGTAGATATGGCTATTGCGCCAGTTAAATACACCTCTTCTAGTAAATGTGGCTTCATCGGTAAATAAAATTTTATTATAAAACATCGGGTCGTCTAAATGCCGCCCCATCATAAACTGACTAAATCGGAGCCTTGCTGGAAAATCCTGTGGTAAAAGATTCTGTACTGGAGTAAAACGATACGGATACAGATTTTCTGTCCGTATTATTCTTGACACCGTAGATTTGCTTATACCAGTGGCCGCAGAAACAAGCCTTGTACTGGTTTCTGGATCTTCTGCAACACGCACAACAATTTCATCCTCCATATCCGCATCAATTACTCTCGGTCTTCCAGCATTCTTGTTTTTGGGATGAAATGACCCTGTTTCGCCTAATCTGTCGAACAATGATCTAATAGTTTTATGGTTTGGTTGCCTTCTATTGGGATAAAGTTCGAAATAGAGTTCAGCTGCTTTACGAGAACAAAAATTTTCCTGGGCATACAAACAGATCATATCGCGCATTTCTACATTAGAAAATTCACTATGACGTGGCATTTTTCCTTAAGTGGTTTATAAAAAACTTAATAGTACTTTGACAAATAATGACTCGCACTGCACTTTGAAAACTAATAATAAATAAATTCGTAGTTACCTTTGTCAACTAATAATAAATAAATTCGTAGTTACGTCTTGACGTTGTCATTAAGTTCAAAGCATACTTGTTTTGCAAAAAATTAAATAGAGACATGCATCATTAACAAAATACGTTTATTTCGAAAACGGTGTACTTTTTTTATGTGAAAGAAGACTAGGTACCTTTTTTGTGTAGAATTGAATGTTAGTTCATGTTTTTGAAGTTATACTTCTTTAGGTGCAATTGGGAAAAATGTTGAGAGTGAATTTTTATAAAAATGTGCTAGTTGCTAAATCTTTGAATTTACGTATGTATCAGTGCAAATAAAGTGTGAAAAAAATATATTTTATAATTTTTGTGTCTTTGAATTTGTCTTCGTCGGATATAGGATAATAGATATTAAGATAATATGATGATAAGAAGATTAAAAGACAATATTAATATTATTTGTAGATATAATCTGTCAAAATAATTCACTTTAGTATGAATTTTACGGCCATAGCACACTGGCGACACCAGTTGTCGCTCGAAAACGGGAGTCAAGCAGTGTCTACCGGGGTCATACTTTGGATGGGTGACCGCTTAGGAACATAACATGTCATGTTATTGCCTTGCTTACTTTTTTTTATTTTCGGTATTATTTAAGAAAATTTTTAGGAAACTTGTAAGTATTAAAATTAGTTTAATATTTAAATAAAACACAAATAAACTGTTTAAAATATATTAATTTCGTTGAAGTCATATAATAGAAGTATAACTTTTTACCTGCGTACAAAGTACACACATATTCTTTTTTAATAATAGACTCGCATTGCACTTTGACAACAAATAGTAAACAAATTCGTACTTACGCCTTGACTTTGCCATTAAGTTCACAGCATACCTAGGTACCTGCTTGTTTTGCGAAAAACAAAATACGTTTATTTCGAAAACGGTGTACTTTTTTGATTTGAAACAAGAATACCTTTTTTGTGTAGAATTGAATGTTATTTCATTTTTTTTTTCCTAGAATGTTTATACAGGGCGGACAAAAAAATTATGGCCACATTAATGAACCAATGTTATAGTAGGTGGCGCCACCTAGTGTCATCGGTGAAACTAATATCATTTTCATATTAAGCATACTAAATAATAGCAAGATACCAAATTTTACTTAAATCGGTTGAATAGTTTTCAATATATCCCTAAAAATAATATAAAAAAATATTAATGAATCACCCTGTAGAACGAAAACTAGCAACATTTTGCCTAAGCAATTTGAGTTCAAACGCTTTATTTTGATGTCAGCTATCACCCATTAGCTAATGTCCAATTAATTATGGGACACCCTGTATATCATACAATATATCAGTGGCGGCTTTTGGGGGTAGGCAGGATAGGCCGGGCCTACCCAATAATTTTAAGAGCTTTAAAATTGAAAAACATATATTTAAAAATTATGTTAATGCATGTAAATAACTTTTAAATGTACTAAATCACTCAATACATTAGCGTCTGTTAAAACAACTAAGTTATTATATTACCACAGAAAGCATCGAATCGTATTCAGGCATTTTAAATATCATTAATAGGCCCGATCGGAACTGGCCGACCCAGCTCAAATTAGATCCCCGTACAAAAAGCGTTTGAAGTTCAGCAGCTTGCCGGACTTATATTTTCGTGTTTATGCTTGCTGTTTAGGCACCAGACGATCGGGCCTACTATGACCATCGTTGTCACTTGTAACGTAATTATCGAATTGTAATATAAATTTTCTTTTAAATTATGATAAAAAATATGTAACATAATCTATAATTGTAACATATTTTTAAACAAACAACACAATTGCAAACAAGTGCACGGTTGCCCAAATAAATTTAAAAAAATTCGTAAAATTCGAAGAAAAAAAATCACATTTGCGTGATTTCTATATCACCTGATTGTATGCAACTTATATATGTGAGATTGTTTTATAACTGATACATAAAAATGAGTTTTTATGACGCTTTACCAGGTTGCAGTAATAGTAATGTTGATAGTGAGTGTTTGGACATTGTTGTTTCACTATTTGTTCCAGAAATGAACATATCATTTTAAAATATAAAATAAAAATATAGTTCTTAACACTTTTCTTAGTGTATAATAAGTAAAATAGTCACTTTATGAAGTTTGCTCGGGATACCCGACTGATTGGCACCACAGCCTCTTAAATAGTTTTCACACCTAAATACAAGGGGGGTAATCTACACTTTTACGCACTAAGTATTATTTTATCAGTTCGTTCTCACACGCCCTTGAGGCATGTGCATTTTAAAACACTCTCAATTCATATATAAAATATTTCTCTACGCCGAAATCGGGCATTTTTTCTCATAAATACGGTTTTCTCTTTTACGTGTGATAAAGAAAGAATTATTTGATATTGTACTGTCAGCTACGGTCGTTTTGAACCTCTTTACTCTAAAAATAGGTAATTATAAGTCGATAAACTAAAGGTGATTTTATTTCTCTGGAGTTATATTTGCTCACATTAACAATCCTTATCCTTCAACGGTCACTGAAGAACCAAACCTATGGAGATACATCCACTCACAAGTCCTTTGAAGTAAGGCTTAGAAACAAAAAAAATCCAACCCTCTCATATAGGAAGCCAGTTACAAGGCTCCCACTCATTCGTGGTCCTATCGAGCACAGATTATTTGATGAAACAGGACTGAAGAAGATTGCACTAGTTGACCTTCGTTCAAGATTAGACACGTGTGTTTTGTGAAAAGTGTGTTATGTATTGGTAAGCGACAGCGGTAATTAAATTGGATACTTGAAAAACATTTGGTGAGGTTAAAACTCTTTCTATATTTTCTATAATCACTGCATGCACATAATTTATATTGGTAGATATTTGTCTCGACTTTTATTTGTTTATTAATATTTACATTAACTAATGGCTTTGATTTGACATCAGATCTTTCTTCTCAATATCGCTAAAGATAGCTGACAATTATTTATTATAAAGATTGTCTTACAGCCCGTTCTCACGAAAAATATTTGTTTATCACTCTAGTAAAAATACTCTATTAAAATTAAAATCGCGTCTTAGTTGAAAAAGACATTTACACTAAACAAAATCATTGACTCTTATTTCTCGTTCAGTATATATTTGCAAATAAATTCACTTTAAATAAAAAATGGAAGCTTTAAAGAAAAAGCGCAAATCACTTAAAGCATCAATTACACGTATCTCAGAATGGTTTATAGCCAATAAAGACACAGAAAACGAAATACTTGATTTTGAAAATAGGAAAGAAAAACTTTTTAATTTTTTCACACAATATAAACAAATTCAATTAGAAATCGAACAGACTGATGACAGCGACCAACAATCAGCTGATCGAGCAAATGTTGAAGAAAAATACTTCAACACACTCAAAGGTTTGCAAAGAAAAATAATAGAATTAAATTTAACAGAATATAAAGTACCTAGCTCAAATAATAATGCTGTTTCCAGTGCGAGGCTGCCTGAAATTAGCATCAAAACCTTTACCGGAAATTTCTCAGAATTCAATGAATTCTTTCAACTATTTGAAACTCTGATCACAAACAATTCAAGTTTAAATAATGTACAAAAGTTTATATATTTAAAATCCTTCCTCAAAGGAGAACCTTTAAACTTAATTAGCAGTATCGAAGTAGTAGATGCAAATTTTGCTATCGCTATAAAAACCCTAAAAGAAAGATATGATGACAAATCACGAGTGATTAGTACTCTTATAAAAAAGGTGTTAAAGTCTCAATCTCTAGTTAAATGCACTCCTCAGGTACTAAGAGATTTTCTTGTTCACACGAAGCAAACGCTTCAAGCTCTTAGTAATCTCGAAGTTCCAATTGAACATTGGGACCTTCTTTTAATAGAAATATTTTTAGAAAAAATAGATTTTGCTTCTCACAAGGCTTTTGAGTATGAAGAAGGTTCTAAGAATGTTCCAACACTCAAACAATTTTTTGAATTTCTAGAAAAAAGATGTGATGTTTTAGAGAAACTTAATTACACTGAAACTCAGTCAAAGTTTAATAATAAAGTCACTCAAAAAACTGCTCATATTTCCACTATAAATAATAATAAATCTAGCTATGAAAATTGCATATTTTGTAAACAAACTGGTCATAAAATATATCAGTGTAACTTATTTAAAGACACAAATTCTCGAGAAAGGTTTAATTTTGTAAAGCAAGCACAGCTTTGCAGAAACTGTTTTGGCACTAAGCATTTTACTGATAAATGCATCTCTAAATACACATGTAAAATTTGCAATAAAAAGCACAATACACTTCTGCATGAAGCAAATAATTTTTCTCACACTCATGAAAATAATTTATTCTCTCCCACTCGAAACAATCAAAGTGCTTCAAATTCACATGATGGTAATCAAAGTCACGCCAATAGGCAACAATCACGCTTTAATGCACCACAAACCTCTCAATCGTCCGCAAGTATACCGGGTGATTCACAAACTCGCCATAGTGCACCACATATTTCTCAAAGTCATTTTCATGTTCCTCAAAGGAGTAATAATGCCCAAGTTACTCAAAGAATTAATTCTCCACATTCATATAATGAATCACCAAACACTTCTACTCACTTAAGCACTCAGACAAATGAATATTGTCTACTCTCAGACACACAAAGTCAAAATTCATCTTGCATCTCTTCTCTCTCCACTTTCAATCCAAAAAACGAAGTTTTGCTAGCCACAGCGCTGGTAACAATTTACTCTAAAAGTGGACAATCTGTACACGCAAGATGTCTTCTCGATAATGGATCTCAATCGAGCTTTGCAACAAAGGATTTAGTAAATAAACTAAATTACTCTACCACTAATAAAAGATTACAAATTTCCACAATCTCTCAAAATTGTTCCATCTCAAATGAAATGGTAAACATTGAATTTTTCCCATATAAAAACAATGATATGAAATTTGAAGTATCATGTGCAGTTTTGGATAATATTACGTGTAAAATACCTCAGGTACCTCTAGATCGTAGCAAAATAAAAATACCAGATGGCATAAAGCTCAGTGATCCCTCTTACTCCTCCCCAGGGAGAATCGATCTCATATTAGGTGCAGAAATTTACTGTGATCTATTAAAGGATGGTTTAATTCATATTGGAGCAGGTCTTCCAGTGCTTCAAAACACTCATTTAGGATATGTCATGTTCGGTAACCTATCTCCACAAGTTTCATCTAAGAAAAAGATGCACTCTCACTCAAACTGTAACTATTCACACTCGAATCATATTTCTTTATTTGTTCAATCTCACACTGAAGAAGAAAATATAAATAATATTCTCCAAAGGTTTTGAGTAGATAGATAGTGTTCCTTCTGGAGCGGAAGTGACGTCACACATCGATCGTCAAGCGTACGTATCCTCATGGGTCAAGGCCACGCCCCCCTCGTGACGTAGGAACGTGCCTAGGGTCTCGAGGCCACGCCCCTCGATCAATGGTGACGTAGGAACGTACCTCGTGTCTCTATACCACGCCCCTTGGCCAATGGTGGCGAAGGAACGTCTCCCCATGTCTTGCTGACCAATGGTGGACGTCCTCGTGACGTCGGAACGTGTCGTCGACCAATGGCAGCATAGCAGCGTCAGTGGTGGGAATAGCAACACCCCCAGCGACCAATGACAGCTCAGAATTTGAATAAACATCATAGAAATGGCGGTATAGCGATGAGGGACCAATGGTGACATAGTAACGCCCTCCTCGTGACGTCGGAACGTGTCGTCGACCAATGACAGCATAGCAGCGTCAGTGGTGGGAATAGCAGACCAATGGTGGCATAAGAACGTCCCCCAATGTCTTGCTGACCAATGGTGGACGTCCTCGTGACGTCGGAACGTGTCGTTGACCAATGGCAGCATAGCAGCGTCAGTGGTGGGAATAGCAACACCCCCAGCGACCAATGACAGCTTAGAATTTGAATAAACATCATAGAAATGGCGGTATAGCGATGAGGGACCAATGATGACATAGTAACGCCCTCCTCGTGACGTTAGAACGTTTTCCTCGACCAATGATGCAACAGAAACGTGTCCTCGACCAATGGTGGACATCCTCGTGACGTTGGAGGCCAATGGTGTGCATCAACGGCCAATGAGAAAGACGTGCATCGACAGTCCCCCCATTCCCCCGAAAAGACGCCCCCAGTCCCCCCATTCCCCCCGAAAAGACGCCCCCCCAATAATGACGAACCTACACGTCAACGTAACCAATGAGAACGATGTTCAATCGCTGGTCATTGACTGCGTACTATGAATTGACAAAGAGAAGAAGACGAATGACAGACAAAGAGAGCAATTTTTCCTCGTATTTTTTTTTAATTAAAACCTATAACCATTAGCGTAAAACTTCTAAATTTTTTCAATTTATATTTTACGAGTTAACTCGTATATATTTTATCGATTACCATAATAACAAAAATTCGTTTATATTTCAATTTATACTTTACATGATCAGTTGAAATCTTTATAAAATAGATCTTGCTACTGAGAATAATGACATCATCGGATACGCCGGCTATTAAAAATTTCTCACGCGATCACGATATATAGCCGGAAAACACGTGCACTTTTCAATTCTAGTTAATGTAAGATAAAATATATTCGCATGGAGGCAGGAAATAGGTGCACATTCCGTTCTATTTAATAATTAAGCCCGGCATGTGATGCATAAATGAATAGTCTTACGAAATATTGCGCAACATAGTTTTAGCGTGGGAGAGGCAGTTAGATAAAGAGCAGATGCTCTACATATCATCAGTTCAATTCTGACCATCCTTCAGACAAGTTGTGTGTTTTGTGCAGCGTCACCAATTATACAAAGTACCGTTCGCAGAAGTTCTGTGTTTGTGAAGTGTCGGCAATTATATATACAAAAGTAAGTTTTATAATACTTAACCTTTTTTATATCATTTAGAATTCATCATTATCTTTACTAATTTCCAATTCTTAATCATTTTTCTGATTTAAACATTTTATTGAAATTACTTGGTTATAATTTCTGTTCTAAAAAAAAAAATGTTTGTAAATAGTGCGGTATTTGTAATTTTTTGTTTCTATGAAAGTTTTGCAAAATAATATTGCTAGTTAAAAATATTTCATTGTTAAATTAAAAAAATATACATATTATAATAGATAGAATTTTTGTAAAATAATATTGCTAGTCAAAGATATTTCACTGTTAAATTAAGAAATTGCTAGTCAAAGATATTTCACTGTTAAATTAAGAAAATACATATTGTTGCAGATGGACCTAAAAAAGATTAATGCATCCTCTCTGCTTACAGAGAAGAAAATCAAGACAATTAGAAAGCTGAACAGCCTACCCGTAGGAGTACCCCAGAAGATAATTGCGGCAAGAGAAGTCGATACGAAATTTGGGGAATCCATCCTCCTTGAATTAGAAAAGGAGGTGACGTTCTTGCCGCAAAGGGTGGTTGAACTCTACAGGCCGCATTTGGAACATTTCAGCGAGGGAAAGTACAGCTTGGTGTTCTGAGGAAACGTTGCCACTGGAAAGGTGCAGCCAGCCGCCTCGTTTGAAATAATAGAAAATTAGAGGATTAAAAAAATATTGGTGAGTTTTTCATTTATTGATTTATTGCTTTTTACTTAATCATGAGTGAAATTGGTGATCTTAGTAGTGACATTGTTCAACATTTAATTAAAGCGCGTGATGTTTTGTTTCGAAATTATACACCGCGAGAAGCGAATATTTGGTTAAATCACATTAAAAGGCATTTGGCTTTGTTTACTAAAGCGATTCGGTGTGGGGACTTGGAATTAGCTAAATTACGGCAACTACAGACAAACGTGGGGCATTTAAAGAAAATTAAATCGGAAATTCAAAATTTCGGTCTTCGCGTGGGTGGTGGAATTACTAAACATCGTCGGGTTAAATGGGAAGATGTAAATTCCGCATTCAAGAGTAGAATTAGAACAGGCATAATTATTAATCTAGGACACAAAGATTTAATGCAATTTTTCGGGGATTGTTTTAAGTTATTGAAAATTCGAATTAAAAACATTTTAAAAAAATTAAATATGATAAAATGTAATATGACATTATGTGGAGAATTTATTAGAAAATCAAATCAAGGAGGTGATATTAACCAATTTAAATATTTTAATACCAAAAACGAAGCCATAGACGCAGGAACGGACTTGGTTTTATGGTTTCACACAAACATAGTCGATAAATTAATGTCTAAGTTATCGGAATTTGAAGAAACGGGATCAGGGTGAGCTTTGAAAAAAATAGTTTCTTTAGAAGTCAATATAAATAAATATGAAGTGGGAAATGGAGCTTCGTCGTTCATAAGACTACCAGAACCAATCCAAAAGAAGCACGCATGTATTAATATCAAAAACGATGATGAAGCATGCTTTTTTTGGAGCATAGTTTCAGCGATTTATCCAGCTAAATGCAATTCAGATCGTACATCTTCATATCCACATTATGCGACTGTCTTAAATATCGATGGGCTAGAGACACCTATGACTATAAAAGGTATTTCAAATTTTGAAAAGTTAAATAATATTTCTGTAAACGTGTACGGGTTAGAAATGAATGTTGCTAAAGAGAGAACATTTACGTAACAACGCCGGTAAGGTTATGCAAAACCAAATTAACTAAACATGTAAATTTATTGATTGTACAAGATAAATATTTACCAAAATTGAATGACTACGAAGCACCTATGGCTCACGATGAATCTGTAGAAATTAAGTATCATTATTGCATGATTAAAGATATGTCTCGACTTATGTCCAGGCAGTTAAGTAAGAACCGTAATAAAAAATTTTTATGTGATAGGTGTTTGAATTATTTTCATAGTTTTGACAGATTAAATGATCATGCAAAATACTGTGAGAAAATTAATGAATGTAAAGTTTCTTTTTCATCATATCAGAATGTTGAATTTAAAAATCATATTTATAAACAAACAACTCCTTTTGTAGTCTATGCCGATTTTGAGTCAATGTTGCACAAAGTTAAAAACAGCCCATTAAAATGTAAAACAATTAAGTATCAGCAGCATAAAGCCATTAGTGCAGGTTATTACGTAAAATGCTCTTACGATGAATCTCTGTCGTTTTACCGAAGTTACGCAGGTGAAGATTGCATGGAGTGGTTTGCCAAGGAAATGACGTTGTTGGCGGCATTTGTGCAAGGAAAAATTAAAGATATTGTACCTATGAATGTCACACCCAGTGTTAATGCATCTAATTGTCACATTTGCGAAAAAACGTTTTCAGATAAGGATGTAATTGTTCGTGACCATGACCATTTTACCGGAGATTTTCGAGGATTCGCACACCAAGTGTGTAACTTAAATTTCAAAAAACTTTTCGTTGTCCCAATTTTTTTTCATAATCTTAGCGGTTACGATTCGCATATGATGATTAGAGATCTAGCGAAAAATGGTAGTATCAGCTTAGTACCAATAAATAAGGAAAAGTATATTTCATTTACAATATACGATTCTGAGGTCAGTATTAGGTTGAGGTTCGTTGATTCACTGAGATTTTTAAATTCATCATTGGACAAGTTGGCTGCCACATTGCAACCTGAGGATTTAAATATTTAGCTAGCGAATTTCCAAATACCACTACCGAACAAATGGAATTATTGAAAAGAAAAGGCATATTCCCATACGAATATATTGATTCTTTCAAAAAATTGAATGAAACGCAACTACCATCAATTGATAAATTTTACAGCTCATTATCGGGTGAACACATCTCCAAAAATATGTATCATCATGCTTAGAATGTTTGGCAGTCATTCGGTATTAAAAATACTTTGGAATATAGTATGTTGTACATGAAAACTGATATTATGATTACTGACTTACATTTTTGAAAATTTTCGACAAAAATGTCGAAGTATGGTACTATACCATGCCTGGATTTTCTTGGGATGCAATGCTTAAATATACTGGATGTAAACTTGAACTGCTGAATGATATCGATAAAATCATGTTTATTGAGAAAGCTATCCGAGGTGGTATAAGTCAAGTAAGTAATCGGTATTCTGAGGCAAATAACAAATACATGCATAATTATGATCCATCAAAGCCTAGTAAATATGTGCTATATTTAGATGTCAACAATTTGTATGGTTGGGCAATGTCTCAATTCTTACCATATGGGGGTTTCGAGTGGGTCGATACCAATATTGATGTCTTGTCTATTCCTGATGATGGAGATACAGGATACATACTACAAGTGGATTTGGAATACCCAGAACACTTGCATGACTTACATCGAGATTTACCGTTTTGTTGCGAACATCGTGTGCCACCAACAAGTAAGCTTCCAAAACTTATGACCACCTTGTACCATAAAAAAGAGTACACTTTGCACTATCGCAATCTAAAACAAGCTCTGAATGCAGGACTCAAACTAACAAAAATCCATAAAGTGTTGAAATTCAAACAGAGCGCTTGGCTTAAGCCATATATCGATCTTAATACAAAATTGCGAACTGCAGCAACTACAGCATTTGAAAAAGACTTGTACAAGTTAGCCAACAACGCCATATTTGGTAAAACGATGGAAAACATCAGGAAACATCGCATTGTAAAACTTGTATCAAAATGGGATGGAAGATATGGAGCGAAAAATTTGATTGCTAGTCCACGATTTCATAATAGAACTGTGTTTAATGAAAATATCCAAAGTGTGTATGTACGATTTTCATTATAACTTTATGCTGCCATATATGGGAGTTGAAAATTGTAAGCTAATGTATGGGGACACTGATAGTTTTATCTATGAATTAAAATGTGATGACGTTTACAGAGATGTTATTAAAGCAAATTTATCCAAATTCGATACATCAGACTATTCTGAGAATAATATTTATGGAATACCTCAAGTCAACAAAAAAGTTCTCGGAATGATGAAAGATTATGCAAACGGTCGCATTATGACTCATTTTGTCGGACTTAGATCTAAAATGTATTCATTTAAGATTAGTACGACGGATGAGGATCGAAATGCAATGTGGGATAAATACAAGAATAATATGGATGATGCAAATATTGAAAGACTTGCAAATAATTTAGGCATCACAAAAAAATCTAAGGGTGTAAAATATTCAACGGTAAAAAATGACATTACTTTCGATGATTATGTTAAGTGTTTAAACGAATTTACAACTAAAAGTGTTTCCCAATCAACGTTTCGTTCCTACGCCCATGATCTTTTTACAATAACACAAGAAAAAATTGCATTAAGTCTGTATGACGATAAACGTTACTTGCAACAAAATTCTCATGACACTTTACCTTGGGGTCATTATGAAACCACAATGATTGAGTAAAAACAAAATTTAAAAAATGAAAACATAACCAATTTTTTTTATAGCTTTATCAATCTCCACAGGAAAATGGACCGGCTATTTTTAAATGAATATGTAGATCGATAATTGTAATTTTGTTAAAAATCAATTTGTAATCATAAGTAGAAAATAAAAGCTTTAAAAAATTTACATTGTTTTCCTGTAATTTTAAGTCTCAGCTTATCTTTTACAGCGTTGTGAGACATTCAACGTGAAAATAAAAAAGACATGTTTGCATAAATAGCATTTATTTTGATTATTACATAAAATCATTTACAACTTTAATTTTATAATAATATAAATATTCTCTTAAAGCATGACTTAACAAAGTGTCTGTGGAAATTTCGCAAAACGCAGTTAAAGCTTCAAGTGGTCCATATAAACTGCTTCTGCTGCAAAAGTTTGATTGTATCAAATCGATAACATTTCTATAATAAGCATGAAAGTGTAAATTATCCAATAACGATACACGATGACACACCAGACTGCTGTTTACTTCTAGGATTTGGTTGACATCACTTTCATCTAGATAGTATTCCAGACCATGCTTTTCAATAACAAGGAACTTGGTTGAATCATACACTATTTGTTTAATTTTACAATAGTCTCCACACTGAAACTCGATAGGATTGTAATCATCTTGAGAGG
The DNA here is from genome assembly GCF_040954645.1 of Diabrotica undecimpunctata. Classification (NCBI taxonomy): domain Eukaryota; kingdom Metazoa; phylum Arthropoda; class Insecta; order Coleoptera; family Chrysomelidae; genus Diabrotica; species Diabrotica undecimpunctata. The sequence continues at coordinate 70,857,115 of NC_092808.1, forward strand.
TGCTGTTAAAGAAATCGCTAATCTTCTGCTTAAAAACTCCGATTATATCATCCCACTCGAACGTGTTTAAACTAATTCTTGCATTCTTGTTGTGCTGACACAAAATAATGGCTGATGAGAAATGACGAGCTGGAGAAAGGCCAACTTTGATTATACAGTTGTCAAGCGGAAAGGATGCTTCTAGTAAATAATATGGTTCATTGTTGGGTGATTCTTCGAATTTCGCTAAAACTCTATCTAATTCAGCATCATAATCGATATCATCTGATGGTGAATCAGCAGCTACCACCATATCGTCTGATGAACTATAACCACTATCTTGAGAACTCATATTGATGAACTGGCAGAAACAACTGGGCATGAGCTTGCAGCATTTATGAAATTTATGCTTTTTGTCACCCCCCACTCATTTAGTGTATATCTACACGGTGTATGTAAAAGTAGATCCTAAATGATATCTTTAACGTTAATCCAACTATTATGGCTACTATCTAATCCCAACCATTAAACATACATCTTATTTCCACGTCTGCGCAGTACTTTCTCTACTAAATATATGTCTTTATTTTTTGTTTTCTGTAATTCTTCTTCGTAGAATGCTCCTTTGATAGGCGCTCCAGTCATATCTTCAATCAAGTATGTTGTGGGATTCGTTATTTTAATTTCAGTAATTTTAAACAGTTCTGTTGTCCAATTCGGTTTATATCCCTTATCGAAAATGTGTTTATTTTTACTAACGCGAACCACGTCACCAACTTTCAATTTTCTTGGGCCAGCAATTTTCAAGTGAGTATAATATTTTCGTAAAATTTCCTTTTCATTAGATGTATTAACATCTATAGGTCTAAGTCGAATTTTGCTGTGTTTCGTGTTATTGTACTCTTTTGTAATTTGAGGCAAGATATCAATCCATTTGTAAGTTCCATTAAGAATGAAATACTTGTAAAGTTTTTCCTTCAATGTTCGAATAACTCGTTCACATATGGCTGCTTTTTTAATACTAAAGGTATTATAGTGATTAATATTATGTTTTTTCATGAGATTTTGAAACTTGTAATTGAAAAATTCTGTGCCTTGGTCTGTTTGTAAATTTTTCGGACATCGTCGAGTATGAGCGAGAATATCCGAAAATGTTCGAGTAATTTCCTCACCTGTTTTCGTCTTTAATGGTCGAGTCCACACAAACTTTGAAAAACAATCAATTACAACAAGAATGAGCTTGTAAGATTTATTTGGACTGGCATAAGGCCTCATCTCAGCAAGGTCCATTTGCCACAAATCATCTAATCCTTTAATGATTGTTCGTCGACGAGGATAATTTTTTCGTGCAGGCTTGTGTAGCTCGTTAACAAGTTGTATCTTCTCCTCGGTAAATGCCATGTCTAGCTTCCAACGATTCGATTCTTTGAACTAACGCTAATTCGTTGTTCCGTTAGCTTTATTATGTAAGAGGTCTTCCATTACATTAAGACGCTCATCTAAATCATGCGAATTAAGATCCGCTGTTTTAATCTTTTTTTCTATTTCCAACGTTTTCATCATAATTTGTGCATTTTGGTTGGCGGCATCTGTAATATTCTTCGTCATTTGTTGTTTAAATATATCAAGATCATTTTTAAATTCATGCATTTGTTTTGATAAATCAGATATTTTCGAAGCCGTCATTTTATTCTCATCAGACAACTCGTTAACTTGTTTACTTAAATTAACTTCTATTTTACTAATGGAGTTTGAGATTTTTTGTTCGAGTTGTGTATCTTTTTGAATTCTATTTTTTTGTATCAAATTAATCTCTTTTCTTAGAAAAGTTTTCGCACGAACAATGCTGTCATCTACATATTTCTTATTGGAAAGATGAATACCTGCTACAGGAGGACCTCGTGTAATGTCCTTATGTACTTCATGTATCTGGTTTTGTAAATCCAAAATAAATTGCTTTAAGCCTTCACGTAGCTTTTTAACAACTTGTTCACTAGAACGGTAATGATGACGACCAAACTTGTCAACACTCATGTTGGAAATGATGTTTCAATAATCCAAACATTAATATATAATATCTGCTTCACGTAATTCATTGATAATGGCAACAATTTCGTTATTGTGGGATGTGTTTCCTGCTTCTTGGGAAGCAACCAGCAATTTGAGTCTGTCGCATAGTTCGTCTGGATCATCCCAATATACATATTCAATAGGATTATCGTTGTAGATCAACTGAGAATTATCGACGAGCCCTGACCCTTTGGAGCTAGATGGTGAAGATAACGATGTTCGAGGAGACGTTGTTATCGATGATGAACGAGTCGTTTTTGCTAAACGAACAAGACCTTCGAAAGGTTGTCTCTTTAATGCAGTAGATCGAGTTTTCGGTGGCGATTTCTTTGTTGTTTCATCGGTAGGTTTAAATAGCGGTTTGATAATATGATGATATTTTTTCCCAGTTGCACCTTTAAGACGACCTTTGGAATCCAGATGAACTTCTGTACTATTTAATAAACTTTTATAGTGCTTTAAATCTGTATCATTATAATCTTCAGGGTTATCATAGAAAATTAGTTGGTATAGACCTGGCGTTCCCGGCACCCATCCTCCTTCCCCACTACCATAACTGATGACTTGTATACTACCCTTGTGTTTGTTAAAGTTTATTCGGCGTTTACCCAACATCCAGCCAATTTCATCATTGTAAATAGGTCCATAGTTTTTATCAATTTTATTATCTTTCATCCAAAATTCTTTTATATACTTATGGCTCATTGGAGGATATTGCTCAATATATTCATCAATAGCCTCTTTCGAAACATTATTAGGATCAAACATTTCATGTTCGTTAACTTGGCCGATTGATACTGCATCGGAAAATACATCGTCATCGCCGGCTTCTTTTTTTATCTCTTCCTCTGTTTTCACCTCTTCTTTTTTAACGTGTCTAAGCTTGTTATTAATAGCATGATGCAACGTTTTTGACGATTGCGCAATATCTGTTAGAGGTTTAGCTATGGGCCTAAAGAGTTTATTTAGCGACTCATCTTGTTCTGTTTTACCTAACTTTAATGCCAAATACTTTTTGCGAATGACACGAGCTAGTTCGGCAACTTTACGCTTGCGCGCAGCTACCTCTTTGTCTGACATATTGTTATACAATGCGTGTTTTTCGATCATACCTACAGTTTTATAAACTTGTCGAAACCTTTACGATATCGTCCGTTAGAATTATCGAAATCCTTAACAATGACGAATGTACCGTATTTGTCCATCCAACATTCAGAACAAAATTGTTTAAATTGCTCAAATGTCATATCAGGTGATACGTGGTCATCAAAGACGTGTTTCAAATTGAGCTCATCTTGCTTAAACAATACAATAAGATTCACATTATCACGTAAAAGTTGTTTGCCTGCTCGACTGTATGATTGACATAGGTATGCACAATCAATGTCTTTATGTCTACCCATACAGTAATATTCACGTATTGTTTGTTGTGGATCCGTTGATACGTCATCAAATATGAATATTGAGTTTGGTTTAGCTTTACTTGGGCTTATAACATCATCATTATCTTTAAATGGAAAATAACCTACTTCTTTCACAGACTCCAACACTTCCTTCAAAAATTGATACTTGGGCTGAAACAACGACTTTGAATAAACGTAAACATTTTTGAATTTAGCGCCATTCAGGTCAAAAAGTAATGCCAACATAACATTAGTTTTTCCACATCCGCTTGGACCACATATGATAGCACGAAATGAATGTGGTAGCAATGAACCATGTTTGCTGGTTCTTGTCACGTTGTCGACAAAATCCAAGTTTTCCACTGCTAGTGTCTTGTCTTGTTGAATGACCTTCATCTTGTGATTGAGATGTATTTTGTACACATGGTTATATAAAGACATTTTGCAAAAAGCGATTCATTTCAATGTTGGTCGTTCAAGGTGAAGGAGTGTTGAATTCTCTGATCAATAGTCTACCGTTTGAATTGCATGCTCCTGGTTACCAATATCTAGGACCTGGAACTAAATTACAGAAACGTCTAGCTCGTGGAGATCCGGGGATAAATCCGTTAGATCGAGCTGCGAGAGATCACGATCTCGCATATTCCCAAAGTAATTCATTGAAAGATCGACATAAAGCAGATTGTGTGTTGGAAAATAAAGCGTGGGAACGAGTTAAAGCAAAAGACGCATCTTTGGGTGAAAAAACCGCTGCCTGGTTAACTACTACAGCAATGAAAGCTAAACGAAAACTGGGTATGGGTATGAAACGTGGTAAAGGTGTTGGTTCATTTAAGCGACATGTGTTACAGCCAATTATCAAAACATTGAAACGTGCTCCTCCGTCACCAAATCTGCGTAAATCTGCTCTACTTGCACTTGCAGCAGCTAGAACAGCCGTTAAGAATGTAGGTGGGAAGAAAAATGTACGTGTTCCAAGAATTATTCCATTTGAACCAAAATCTGGTGGCATTTTACCTTTAATCCCAATCTTTGCAGGCCTATCAGCTCTCGGAAGCCTCGCTGGGGGCGCAAGCGCGAAAGCGAAAACTGTTATTGATTCAAAGAATGCTCAAAAGAAACTAGAAGAAGATAAACGTCACAACAATGCAATGGAACATCTAGGCAAAGGATTATACCTGCGAAAAAACGCTAAAGGTGGCTTTGGATTATATTTAAAAAAGGCAAAAAACTTCCGCTGAAGCTACCTAATAGACCTTTAACCAATGTGGATTTAAATAGATTGGTTAAACTACTTAAAATATCAAATTTCCGCGGCGTGTTCATGCGAGATAATTTACCACGTAGCCCTCGTAAACATGAATGTGCTATTATTAATCTCGACATTTCCACAAACCCCGGTACACATTGGGTAGCTTACAGAAAGATAAACAACGATATAGAGTACTTTGATTCATATGGTTGCTTGAAACCACCGCGAGAACTAGTATCCTACTTGAACGGTGGAAGAATTTTCTACAATAACGACCAATATCAAAGTTATAACCAAATTAACTGTGGACATCTTTGTTTAAAGTTTCTCTACAATGGAACCATCTAACGATATATTGGGAAGTGCCATTTGCATTTTTATGAAAAATATAACGAGCGTTGTTTGATATGAACTACCTCAAGATATTCGTCGCGCACTGGAAGATTATTTACCCCGCAAGAAAGACTATGATAGACATGAATGGAGTGATGTTTGCGGCATGTATATGGAAAGTAGATGTGTATTTTGTAATGTGTCATATTATGAGAAAAATTTGTAACAGTGTAGGAATAAATAAAGGAATTTTTAACATATTTTGCTATTTAATTTCATACACCTATTGTTGACCTTGACAGGTACTTCCAACGAGTTTTCGTTTACTCCTCAAGTACCTCTTGTGCTTGACCCTAACCGACAGTATTATGTAGCAGTGTTGGGATTTCATACATTTAATTCGATTCCAAACATCGATGGCGAAAAGTTTTACTACTACGAGAAAAATGATCGAAAAAAGTTTTGTAGCATCGATATTCCGTCTGGATCTTATGAAATTACCGATATCGAAACGTATATTCATAACGCATTAATCGATAAATATAATTCGATTCGAGATAATGAATTCATCTTAAGACCCAACAACAATACGCTCAAGTGTGAAATCTTTAGTCAAGATCATGCTGTTACTTTCGAGAAAGATGACAGTCTCGGCAAAATATTGGGTTTCTCATCAAACAGAATATTGGTGCCAGGAAAAATGCATTCTTCGGACCAACCTGTAAACATTATAAAAGTATCGAGCCTACTTTTTGAATGCAACATTACCGAAGAAGCCTTTTACGAGGACAGACCTGCGCACACCGTTCTACATTTTCCGATAAGTGTTGATCCTGGTTTCTCTATTGACAAACGTCCTCATAATCCTATATACATACCAGTAAGCAATAGCATACGTGAAATTGCCAACATTACCGTTAGCGTACTCGATCAAGATTTAAGACCAGTAAACTTTAGAGGAGAGAAAAGTACACTTCATTTGGATTTTAAGGAAACGATATAGATGGGTTTAATTATAAAACAAAGCTCTACACATCAATATTCATTAGTCTCACGCAAATCTTACAAGCGACATGACGTGTCTGCTGTCAATAAAGCCTTTCTTGTTTCCATTGGATTACAGCTAAAAGATGTCAAAACGTCAATACATTCGACGACAGGTTCAGGAACCTCAACCACCTATTTTAGATCTGTACCAGAAACCTCAGTTCGACGATACTATTAGAAAAGAAGAATTTCGTACATATACACCTTACATCAAGTCATTTAATAATAGCGACGTTGTCGAGTTTATCATCAATCAATCAGATGCATTTTTTGCCATACACGAAACACTTTTGGAAATTAAAGGAAGTATAAAGAAAGTGGGTACTGGAACTGTTTCTCTTGCACCGAATGCTGGAGCCTTCTTGTTTGATACATGTACATACATCCAAAGTTCACACGACATGGAAATAGTTCGAGATCCTGGTGTAGTTAGCACTATTCGCAGTTTGTTGTGTTACACTCCTGACGATTCCAAGTATCTCAGTACTGCAGGATGGAACTATCCCAATAATCCACATTTATCGGGAGACAGCTTTAGTTTACTAATTCCGATAAAACATATTTTCAACATTTTCAACGATTACAATAAATTAACCTATGGTCGTCAAGTGTTTCGATTTGTTCGAGCACGTAATGATAGAGACAGTATTTTAGTGGAAGAACCTAATGTCACAACAACAACAACAGTGTCTTTAACTGTTACCAGCATGGAACTGAAGGTCAAACATGTCTTTCCGAATGACGATGTGAAAATTGACCTAATGACTCCGATTAAGAATAATACGCCGATAACTATACCTTTCCGTAAATGGGAACTTAATAAACTACCTTCACTTACGGCTGGATCCCGACGTGAGATATGGAGTGTAAAGACAACTTCAGCTGTTGAACGTCCACGCTATGTCATTGTAGCTTTTCAAACTTCTAAACGAGATGACATTCACACCAATCCAACGTTATTCGATAACATTAAGGTGTCCAGCGTACGAGTGGTTATTAATGGTGAATATTGGCCTAACGAGAGAATGCAATTGGATATTGCGAAAAATGATTATGCTATAGCTCACTACAACTATACCCAATTCTTTCCCAGTTATACTCATTCGTCAACAAAACATCCAATCTTGGATTATAATGCTTTTAAAAAATATGCTTTGTTTACTTTCGACTGCTCCAAACAGGATGATACGTCATTTAGATCGGGAACCGTTGATATTAAGTTGGAAATCGAAGCAGATAAAGGTTTTCCTGCAGGCACTCGAGCGTACTGTTTAATTGTCCACTACAGTCTACTCGAATACTTTCCTTTAACTGAAGTTATCAAAAATATCATTTAACTTGACTTATTCAATCATATCCAATTCAGTATACTATCAGCCATCATAAGGATCGCATTAGTTGACATTCAAGGATTCACCGTAGATGGGTGGTTTGTTCCCAAAGAACTCAGCATTGAAATTGGCTTTAAACATTGTCATTATATATTTAAACCTCCACAACCGTTTGCTACATTAAATAATCAAGATAAGAAGACTGCTGTGTACTTGGAGAAAAACGTGCATGGTCTTCGGTATTTTAATGGAGATGTTAAATATTCAAAAATAAATAAAATACTGGAATCTAAGTTGTTTTATGCAGCTGACTACATCTACGTTCGCGGAGAACAACAAGCAGAATTTTTAAGATACAAATGTTATATGCTTGACATCTTTCCCATAATTATTGATGTTTGCAAGTTTGATGATTCTCCCATGACATACTCCACTGGAGGCTTTGCTCCACATGAATACAACTGCCACGCTACTGGACTATTTTCCTGCTCCTCGATAAATGTAGATCACCTCCGTCAATGGTTGTGTAACAAAATATTACCTATATAAATTGGATTTTTTAAAATAAAAGATTAACAGTTTTATTTTAGTTTTATTTTAACAGTTTTACATATTTATTTTAATGCAAGATGATTCGCATTTACGATTTACAAGAAATTTTTTAATGATATTAATCGCTATAAAGGCATTTATTACGAATATAATACTTAAGAGTATAATCGATAAACCATATTGATCGATGTCATCATTATTAGTTTTGTACCATTTTGAATCACTTTCGGTGTTATTTGGGGATATTAGCTTAATCTTATAGAATGCTCCTCCTGATTTTGGTATCGCTTTGAAAAATACTGAAAGCTGTCCATAATTCGCCACTTCATGATCCATTAGAGTCCAGTTAGGTCGATTACAATCAGTTTTTTCATCATTAAAACATATCGCCTGGTTCTTAACGTTGTTTGGAACGTTTGTATAAAGGACATTGTTAACAATAGCTGTAAGAATGATGAATGAGGTTGTTAGTGGAGGCATCTTGTCGGTTGAATTCTTTTTAACGGGTATTGTGTTGTTTTTGGTAACTTTCTTTCTGACAAATTAAACTCTGCAAATCGTTTTTCAATTGCAGTTCTATCTTCGTACCACTGTATATCGGCTTTTAACTTTTGTATTTTTTCGTACAACTCTTCTAATCTACACCGTATGGAAGTCATCGATGAAATAAATGTCTTTCGCTCCAAAAGCCAATATAAATAATATTCTTATTCACCCCCACTACCCTGGTATAATAAATAGAAATAAATGTTTTAATCCTTTATTCAAAAATACTGTTATTTAATTCACTAATTGTAGCTTCCTTATAATAATACAAATATTCCCTTAATGCTAAACTTACAATACTAGTATCACAAGAAGCCTCACAAAATGAATATAAAATATGAGCCTTCACTGAATGAAGTAGCAATTTTTAACGCATTACAATAGTAATCTAAAATTCTCAGTCCTTCGAGAAAACGAATGCGTGGTAAAATTAACTTTTCGTTTCCTTCAATAAGATTTTTAACATCTTTTTCAAATATCTGCAAAGTAACACCAAGTTTGTTAACATTGAGCCATTTAAGTTGATCTGTCGCTTGAGTTTCAATTGCTAACAATTCACAACATTCTGGAGGTTCATCTTCACAATAACATTGCAGAGGCATCAGGAAAAACTGATTATATTTACGATTAAGTTCATCGATGAATTGGATCCAATCACATATACCGAACGATATCTCATTATTCTCGCTGCTTAATTTAACACCCGGCCCAAATGATCGAGCTGAACTTAATCCAACTAATACTTTTAAATGCTCAAAATTATACAAAGTATTAAGCAGCATCATTTCACTTTTGGCTCTTACTTCCGCACTGTTCATGTTGTAATGACTACGTTTTACGAAATAACGCTGTGAACATGAACACGTTTAATTATATCTTCTTACCTCTCCACACCTGCCTCTCCCACGCTAAAACTATGTTGCGCAATATTTCGTAAGACTATTCATTTATGCATCACATGCTGGGCTTAATTATTAAATAGAACGGAATGTGCACCTGTTTCCTGCTTCCATGCGAATATATTTTATCTTACATTAACTAGAATTGGAAAGTGCACGTGTTTTCCGGCTATATATCGTGATCGCGTGAGAAATTTTTAATAGCCGGCGTATCCGATGATGTCATTATTCTCAGTAGCAAGATCTATTTTATAAAGATTTCAACTGATCATGTAAAGTATAAATTGAAAAATAAACGAATTTTTGTTATTATGGTAATCGATAAAATATATACGAGGTAACTCGTAAAATATAAATTGAAAAAATTTAGAAGTTTTACGCTAATGGTTGTAGGTTTTAATTAAAAAAAAATACGAGGAAAAATTGCTCTCTTTGTTTGTCATTCGTCTTCTTCTCTTTGTCAATTCATAGAACGCAGTCACCGACCAGCGATTGAACATCGTTCTCATTGGTTACGTTGACGTGTAGCTTCGTTATTATTGGGGGGGGGCGTCTTTTCGGGGGGAATGGGGGACTGGGGGCGTCTTTTCGGGGGAATGGGGGGACTGGGGGCGTCTTTTCGTTAATATTGTGGTACGACTCCCCCATTAGTCGATGCACGTCTTTCTCATTGGCCGTTGATGCACACCATTGGTCTCCAACGTCACGAGAATGTCCACCATTGGTCGAGGACACGTTTCTGTGGCATCATTGGTCGAGGAAAACGTTCTAACGTCACGAGGAGGGCGTTACTATGTCACCATTGGTCCCTCATCGCTATACCGCCATTTCTATGATGTTTATTCAAATTCTAAGCTGTCATTGGTCGCTGGGGGTGTTGCTATTCCCACCACTGACGCTGCTATGCTGCCATTAGTCAACGACACGTTCCGACGTCACGAGGACGTCCACCATTGGTCAGCAAGACATTGGGGGACGTTCCTATGCCACCATTGGTCTACTATTCCCACCACTGACGCTGCTATGCTGTCATTGGTCGACGACACGTTCCGACGTCACGAGGAGGGCGTTACTATGCCACCATTGGCCTGCTATTCCCACCACTGACGCTGCTATGCTGTCATTGGTCGACGACACGTTCCGATGTCACGAGGAGGGCGTTACTATGTCACCATTGGTGCCTCATCGCTATACCGCCATTTCTATTATGTTTATTCAAATTCTGAGCTGTCATTGGTCGCTGGGGGTGTTGCTATTTCCACCACTGACGCTGCTATGCTGCCATTGGTCGACGACACGTTCCGACGTCACGAAGACGTCCTCCATTGGTAGGCAAGACATTGGGGGACGTTCCTATGCCACCATTGGCCTGCTATTCCCACCACTGACGCTGCTATGCTGTCATTGGTCGACGACACGTTCCGACGTCACGAGGAGGGCGTTACTATGCCACCATTGGCCTGCTATTCCCACCACTGACGCTGATATGCTGTCATTGGTCGACGACACGTTCCGACGTCACGAGGAGGGCGTTACTATGTAACCATTGGTCCCTCATCGCTATACCGCCATTTCTATGATGTTTATTCAAATTCTGAGCTGTCATTGGTCGCTGGGGGTGTTGCTATTCCCACCACTGACGCTGCTATGCTGCCATTAGTCGACGACACGTTCCGACGTCACGAGGACGTCCACCATTGGTCAGCAAGACATGGGGAGACGTTCCTACGCCACCATTGGCCGAGGGGCGTGGTCTAGAGACACGAGGTACGTTCCTACGTCACCATTGGTCGAGGGGCGTGGCCTCGATACCCTAGGCACGTTCCTACGTCACGAGGGGGGCGTGGCCTTGACCCATGAGGATACGTACGCTTGACGATCGACGTGTGACGTCACTTCCGCTCCAGAAGGAACACTATCTATCTACTGTTTTGGGACATTGAAGAAGTTCCCGAAATAAAGCATTTAAGTCCTGATGATAAAAAGGCTGAGAAAATATTTAAAGCCACAATACAAATCCTACCGAATGGACAGTTCCAAGTAGATTTACCCGTATGCACGCCTAATGAAAATAATAAATTGGGCGACCTTTTCCAAATGGCGCAAAGGCGATTTCTAAATTTGGAGAACAAATTCTCAAAAAATGATTCTCTTTACAAACAATATAAATCTTTTATAGACGAGTATGTTGAATTAGGACATGCAAAATGGGTTCCGTTTTCTCTGCAGAATGTACACTTAGAAAACAAATATTTCTTGCCTCACCACAGTGTAGAAAAAGACACTTCTCTCACAACTCGTTTGCGCGTAGTTTTTGACGCATCCATGAAAACCACTTCTGGTTTTAGCCTTAATGATATTATGTTAAAGGGTTATACCACACAACCAGAACTATTTGACACTTTAGTCAACTTTAGACTCTTCAAGTATGTATTCACATCTGATATAAAAAAGATGTTTAGACAAATCAGAATAAACCCCAACCAAACTTTCTTATTAAATATTTTGTGGCGCAACTCTCCCTCGGAGCCATTAAAATGTATACAATTGGAAACGGTTACCTATGGAACGAAACCAGCTACCTTCCTTAGCACACGATGTTTAATTGAACTCGCAAACATGCATAAGGAAGAATATCCTCTCGCTCATGATATGCTCATTAATTTTTGCTATATTGATGACATATTATATGGTACAAATAGTATAGCTCACACTTGCGTATGAGCAAATCACTGCACTGCTACAAAAGGCAGGCATATCTCTTCACAAATGGTGTTCAAATTCACCACAATTTTTAGAAAATATTTCACAATTTTCAACTGACTCCACGTATGTCATATCTCCAGAAAATCATTCTAATAAAATATTAGGTCTTTGTTGGGACTCTAAGTTAGATAGTTTCTCTATTTCAGTACCAGAAATCGAAATAAAAGATTCCTACACTAAGAGACAAGTGCTCTCGATAATCGCAAGTTTTTTCGACCCCAAGGGATTAATTAAACCTGTAATAGTAACTGCAAAAATAATAATGCAAAAATTTTGGCTTTCAAAAATTCAGTGGAATGAAAGTTTAGACTCTACACTCTTAAATGAATGGTTAAATTTTCTCAAACATATTTCAGCACTAAAACATTTAAAAATTCACAGACTTTTTTTTATTGAAAATTATATATGTACTATACAAATACACGCATTTTCCGATGCTAGTGAAAAGGCATACGCCAGCTGCATATATATTAGAGTTACTTATAGCTCAAGAAATGTCTCTTCCACACTCATCACCTCTAAAAGTAGGGTAGCTCTAATAAAAACATTAACTTTACCTAAGTTAGAACTTATGGGTGCTGTTTTATGCAGCAAACTCACTAAAAGAATAGTTGAAATTCTAAATAATAAATTAACTCAAATAGACTCAATAAACTGCTGGACGACTCAGAAATCGTACTTTCTTGGTTAGGCTCACATAGCTCGAGATGGTCACAGTTTGTTGCAAATAGAGTTTCTGAAATACAAGGAAACCCACAATTTAAGTGACGATATATAAAGTCAAAACAAAACCCCGCAGATATTGCGTCAAGAGGCATGTCTGCTCCTGAACTTCTAAACTCAAAATTTTGGTTTCAAGGTCCCTCATTTCTACTTAATTATGACTTAGATTTAACTTCTTATGATTCAAAACCAAATGTAATTAAAATACCCGAGGAAAAGAAAATAGTTCATCTAGCACAAGAAAGCCCAATAAGTTTCATTGAAAATTTATCTCTCAAATTTTCAAACTTCTCAAAACTACAACGCAGTATCGCACTTATTCTCAGGTACATTCACAATTTCAAGTTTCCAAATGAAAAATGTGTTGGACCCTTCTCTGTTTCAGAATTAAAAAATGCTGAAAATTTAATAATAAAACTTTTGCAAAAGGCACACTTTTTTCGAGAATTTTCTTGTCTTGAAAATAAGGAGATAATTTCAAATAGAACAATTTTAAAACTCAACCCATTCATAGATAATCAGCAAATGATTCGTGTAGGTGGTCGTCTAAGGTACTCAGACGTCCCATATAAACAGAAGTACCCATTACTTCTACCGTCTCATAATCACATAGTAAAATTAATGCTGCATAGAGAACATATAAGATTATGTCACGCAGGCCCTCAAAATACTCTTTCCAATTTTCGTTTAAGATATTGGTGTCTAAATGGTCTCAAAGAAACTAAAAGAATAATTAATAAATGTCATGATTGTTTTAAATTTAAAGCAAAGACAGCCACACAGTTATGGGCTGATTTACCACGGGAACGTTCATGTTTCTCCCCTCCATTTACCAATGTTGGTCTAGACTTTGGTGGTCCATTTCTTATAAAAAGCTCCAATTTAAGAAAGGCTCCAAAAATAAAATCCTACATAGCGTTGTTCGTATGTATGGTTACTCGTGCAGTGCACATCGAATTAGTCACAGGTCTCTCCACCGAAAGTTTCTTACTTGCTTTAAAAAGATTCATCAGTAGGAGAGGCTGTCCACAAATTATCTACTCAGATAACGCCACTAATTTTCTAGGAGCTAGAAATCAGTTGAGGGAAGTTGCACTATTTCTTAAACAAAAGGAAACCTCCGAGTCCATATTCAATTTTCTCTCCTCTTCTGAAATCCAATGGAAATTTATTGTAGCCCATTCTCCGCATCATGATGGAATTTGGGAGGCAGCCATAAAAAGTGCCAAATATCACATTTTAAGGCTTTTAGGCAATACCACTTTAACTTTTGAAGCCTTTAGCACAGTTCTCGCACAAATAGAAGCAGTACTAAACTCACGCCCTCTTTGTGCTATGTCAAATGACCCAAATGACTTTAACACATTGTCTCCAGGACATTTCCGAATAGGAAAACCAATTACGTCATTTCCTGAAGAGATAGTGACGGAAATACCTGACAATAAATTAACAATTGGGCAAAACTACATGAAGATTCAGCAATCATTTGCCAAACGCTGGAAAATTGATTACCTTAATCAACTTCAGAATCGCCCCAAGTGGTTAACACCACAGAAGAATCTTGAAGTTAACGACTTAGTTCTATTAAAGGAAGATAAAGTTCCACCCCTACACTGGCCATTGGCAAGAATTGTTGAATTGTTTACTGGTAAGGACGATAAGGTCCGTAGTGTTAAAATAAAGACTAGAGATGGATATTTTAACAGACCCATTACAAAACTCTGTCCTCTTCCTGTGGACAAAGTAGAAAATTAAAATTTTAAATTTTGTCACATTTATATGTATTACTCTAGTTTAGGAATAGTTATTTCTTAAATTACATTTAAGTTAAGTTTGCTTACTTTCTCAAATCACTCTTTCTTTCGTTTTGAAGTAAATACTTCAACGCGGGCAGTCTATGTTCCAGAAATGAACATATCATTTTAAAATATAAAATAAAAATATAGTTCTTTACACTTTTCTTAGTGTAGAATAAGTAAAATAGTCACTTTATAAAGTTTGCTCGGGATACCCGACTGATTGGCACCACAGCCTCTTAAATAGTTTTCACACCTAAATACAAGAGGGGTAATCTACACTTTTACGCACCAAGTATTATTTTATCAGTTCGTTCTCACACGCCCTTGAGGCATGTGCATTTTAAAACACTCTCAATTCATATATAAAATATTTCTCTACGCCGAAATCGGGCATTTTTTCTCATAAATACGGTTTTCTCTTTTACTTGTGATAAAGAAAGAATTATTTGATATTGTACTGTCAGCTACGGTCGTTTTGAACCTCTTTACTCTAAAAATAGTTAATTATAAGTCGATAAACTAAAGGTGATTTTATTTTTTTGGAGTTATATTTGCTCACATTAACAATCCTTATCCTTCAACGGTCACTGAAGAACCAAACCTATGGAGATACATCCACTCACAAGTCCTTTGAAGTAAGGCTTGGAATCAACATATTTCCAACCCTCGAATGTAGGGATCCAGTTACAAGGCCCCCACACTATTGGAATCGCCATTATCTAGAAGAACTGAAAGTGATAGAAAAAAAAATATTATGAATGAAAGGCCTACTCCAACATTGCGAATTGACCAAAAATATGGGAAAAAGGTGCGTACTTTTAATTGCTCTTGGTATGATATCTACAAATGGTTGTCTGGAAGTATTACGAAAAACAGACTATATTGTTGGCCGTGTTTGTTATTTTCTAATAAGAAATATGTATAGAATTGTGAAGGATACTTTGATATAAAAAATATGTCTGCCTCCTTAAAAAAACATTTCAGTTGCAAGGAACATTTAAGTAATTTGCTGTCCATTAAGGATATACAGAAGAGGGCGTTTTCTGTTCGCGATTTACTAGATGAAAAATAAAAAATCGCAAAAATTAGATACAACGCAGAAGTTAAAATGAACAGAGAAATCATTAAAAAATGAGTTGGGGGTGGGGGCGGGGGGGTCATGACCCTGTGACCATAGCTATGTAATTTGCTGGCTTGGCCTACTCAAAATTTTACCACACCAGCCGCCACTGCAATATATGATTATAAGGATGTTTAATAAACAGTAAATGACTACTTTGTATTAATGAAATGCTAAATGTGAAAAAAAAAGAAGGACTGAAAACTAGAATAGTATATCCTCAAGATATACATATAAATATATTGCAATTAATAATATTCTAGATAAACAAAAAGTCTAACAATGGCGAAAAAGGTTTTAAGGAAAATAAGTAAACTTTTAATATCCAAATATATTTTTAAAGGATTTTATGAATGTAGAATGAATCGATAAATGTTTTCCATTCATCTTGCCACTGTTGCTTTGCCCTTTCTTTTTCTTCAAATTCCAATGCACTATAATCTAAAGAGTTTATAGCCAATTGTTTTAACAATCGAAGATCACTATCTCGATGGCACATCGCCATAAAAGTTACATACCAGTCATAGCTGATACCCTTTGTTCCAAAAAATGAGGGGTCATCACATCCAATAACAACAGGATAATTGTTTGCAATTAAAATAGATGCTGGATGGCTTCTTAGATCATCTGTAAGTTTAAGTGCCTGATTAGATATAGGGCACACTTCTATAGCAATACCTTTTTCTTTGACGATTTTCGCTAAGACCGGGTGTTTCAATAAAGCAAACGCATGTCCAAGTCTAACAGTATCTAACAATATTGCATCTACTAGATTTTGATCTGTTGATTGTCCGTTCCAATGGGTTTCCCCAGCATGAAAAAAAAACTTACATCCAAATTCTTTCATTTCTAAAAGTTGGGGTAAAAAAGATGTAAAAGGATATCCTAAATCTTCTTGGCCAACAAGATCAAATCCTATTACAAATTCAGGGTATTGTGTCTTGATCTCTTTATAAATTTTCACATAATTGTCCATTACTACGTTATCAACCATTCTATGTGGCCCAAAAATAAATTTACAACCAAAAAAATCAGGATAGTCCTGCTTAAATTGCTTTCCTACTTCATTATACATAGCAACAACTTCACAAGGACCATATTCCGTTCCATCCAAATCATATACAGTAGGTAAGTAACCTCTAAATTCAATATATTTGACATTATCTTCATAAGTTTCTTTTAAAGCTTGGTAAAAGTATTCTTTGAAAATAGGCTTATAACAAATCAACTTCTCTAAATTAATAAATAAATTTTGAAAAGTAGTCCATACAGTATTTAAATTGGGATATTTTACTTCAGGGTTATCGCAAACTAAAGTTAATTTGGATTTAAGAAAATTTTCGAATGTTCCACTGGTTCTTAGTTGTGATAACAATTTCCAATTTGATGAAGGTGGTTCTTCAAAGAATTGCATAGTCCAGCCGTTATCTTTAGCACATCCATATAAGTTGTCTCTAAAAGTAATACTGTATAGATATTCTCCTGAAGCCATTGCAGTATCGTGAGAATGTAAGGAAGCCCCTTTTGGTATTTTTTTAATAAATTCGAAAACTTTAGACTTCTCTATTTGATCTTTTACTTTAAAAAAATGATTGCCGGCTAAAAAATTTTGCGGATCAAGAAAACCTTCATCCAATTCTTTATATTTATGCTTCATAATATATTCATTAACAATATTTTCCTTCTCATTAAGTTCTAAATTATATCCAATTGCACATTGTATTTCCTCTTTTACAACATTTTCTCGACTTTTTAAGTATTGACTAATACATGATTTATATTTCGTAATGGACATTTTGTATGAGTAGGTCTTTCTTTTTTTATTTTCCGTTAAATTTTTTTTAACGGTAATAAATTTTACAATTAATTTTCTTGTATTGACAATCTGTCGTTGTTGACATTGGGCCACTTCTTTTTCTTCTTATGTTTCTCCTATGGACTCTTACCTTTCGGTATTAAGCCAGATTTTACTAATTTTTATTTCCTTTTATGACGGTCTCACTACGGTAGGTCCGTTATCGCGACTTAGTTTTCACTGCATTTAATAAGAGCATTATTTGATAGAAACCTATATAAAATATACCCTATTATGAAGGGTAGAACTTTTTGGATTATTTTGTTCACTTTTCACATCGTTTCGTTTTGGTGATCAGGTTATCTAATACATTGAATATATTTACTTATAGTTTTACTGGTATTATTCGATTTATTTCATTATCATTTTTACCTTATGTTTTTAATATGTTATCAATATTTACTAATATTGTTCTGCAATTATTTTCTTGTGGCATATTTACATTAAGTACTATATTTTTGAGTATTACAGGTATTAGGTAATAAATTTGTTTTGTGTTTCACTTACAAAGACCTCGCGACTTTTGAAAATTGAGTCCTGATTTTATTCGTTAAGTTTTAAAAGTTGGTCCAAATATAGTTTTCTCCCAGCAATATTGATAATATAATACCTAGTGTTTTTAGTGTTCTAAGTACTTGATGCAAAATTTTCGTTACCTTATAGTAGGTATAGGTAACTGTAAATTATTTCGCATAGGAAAAGTTTATTCCTTTAAATTACTAGTAGTTTCCATTATTTAAGTTATTTAAATTTATTTATATCTTTCTTTTTTTTTGTTATGGACTTCCTTATATAGAACTCATCATCATTTTATTTGTCCTTATCGCTATGCTGGGCCGATTTTCCTAACTACATTTCTCCTTAAGTTTTTTTTTTATAGCCCTTTTTTCTATCCGAATTGTCGAATAAAGGCCTCTCCCATTTCTCGCCATTCATCCCTTTTGTGTGCTAGGCGTTTCCACATTGGTCCTGCGACTCTTTTGATATCGTCGCTCCAGCGCATTTGAGGTCTTCCTCTTGGTCTCTTCGCATCGTACGGTCGCCAGTTTCCGACTTCTTTGTTCCATCTACCATCTTCGAGACGTTCGTTGTGTCCAGCCCATTTCCATTTTAATTTAGCTGCTTGTTTCGCGGCGCCCTTTATTTTTGTTTTTTTCCGGATTGCTTCGTTTGTTTGCCGATCTATTAGTGAGATACCAAGCATCTGTCGTTCCATGGCTCGCTGAGTTTTTCGAATCTTGTTCATGTTCTTTTTTGTGAATGTCCAGGTTTGAGCTCCGTAAGTGAGAACGGGAAGGATACAAGAATCGAACACTTTTGTTCGAAGGTTTTGGGGTATCTTTTTGTCTTTCAGTATGTATGAGAGTTTTCCAAATGCGGCCCATCCCATTCTTACTCGTCTGCTTATTTCGGTAGTTTGGTTTTCTTTGTTTACCTTGATATTCTGACCCAGATATATGTATTCTTCTACATGTTCCACTTTTGTTCCTTGGATGGTTATCGTCGGTTGATCATCTTTATTCGACATTAGCTTAGTTTTACTCAGATTCATTTTCAGTCCTTTTTTTATGGATTCCGTATGAAGCTCATCGATCATCGTCTTCAGTTCTTTCCAGCTGTCGGCTATTAGTACTACGTCATCTGCATATCTTAGATGGTTTAAATACTTTCCGTTTATCGATAGTCCCTTCGTTTCCCAATTTATTGATTTAAAGATGTCTTCAAGTGCGGCAGTAAATAGTTTTGGAGATATGGTGTCTCCCTGTCTTACTCCTCGGTTGATTTTTATTGGCCTCGTTTTCATTCCGTTGTCCATCGTGACTACCATTTCAGCGTGTTGATATATATTATGTATTAATATCCAATATCTAGAATCTATTCTGCTGTTGACCAGTGCTTCCTCAATAGCCCATAATTCTATGCTGTCAAAAGCTTTCTCGTAGTCTATAAATGCTAAACAGATTGGTAAATTGTATTCGTTAACTTTTTCTATTAGGACCTTTAGTGTGTGAAGATGGTCACATGTACTGAACCCTTTTCTAAATCCGGCTTGCTCTACTGGTTGATATACATCGAACTTTGTTGTCAATCTATTTGTAATTATTTTTGTGAATGTTTTATAAAGTTGTGATAGTAGTGATATTGGACGATAATTTTTCAGATCTGTATTGTCCCCTTTTTTGTGTATTAATATTGTGTTAGCAGTATTCCATTCCTTTGGTATGTTTCCTTCAAATAGGCATTTATTAAAAACCTGATGACTACTTCTCCGCGTTCTTTCAACATTTCTGCCAGAATTCCATCACTACCCGGTGCTTTATTTCTTTTCAATTCTTTAATTGCATTTTCTATTTCTACTTCGCTTATTTCGGGCATTACTTCAGAATTTACGTTTGTTATTTGTCTTTTCAGATTTTGCTTTGAAGAGTCGGGGGGATCGTTTCTTGAGCGGTATAACTCAGTATAGAAGTTTTCAACTATGTTTGATATCTGAGCTTTGCTTGTTTCTAGTTGGCCTTGTTGATTTTTCATAGTTATAATATTTTTCTTTCCTAATTTCGGTTTGGTATATTTCAGACTTCGATTTTTCTCTATCACTCTTTCTACATGTTCTTGTTGATGTTTTTTAATATCGTCTTTTATCTGTTTTCGTATGGCTCGATTAAGTTCTTTGTATTCTGTGGTATTTCTTTTGTTTAGTGACAGGAGCTCTTTTCGTTGTTTCAGCATATTCTTCGATTCTGCACTTATTTTGGATTTTTTGTTGTTATGGCGGGTTGCTACTTCTGAGCTAGCATTCAATAGTTCTTTTGTTATAACTGAGTTAATTTTATTAACGCTGAGTTGTTCTAGATTCAGTGCTTGGGCGGTTTTTAATTTGCTAGCATATTTTTCTTTATCGACTTTTAGCTTTTCCGTGTCTATTTGTATCGTGTTATTAAAGTTAATTCTACGTTTGCTATACTTAATCCTTAGTTTAGCTCTAACCATTCTGTGATCACTACCCAGAGAGACATTATTTATTACTGTTATATCTTCTACGATATCTTTCTTGTTACACATGATGTAATCGATTTCGTTCCTTGTTTTTCCGTCTGGTGATAACCACGTCCACTTTCTTTGCGGTTTTTTCTTATAAAATGTATTCATTACGAAATATTTGTTGCTATGTAGGAAGTTAACCAGGGTTTCTCCTCTCTCATTTCTAACACCATAGCCGAATTCACCAATATAGTTTTCGCTTTCTTCTAGTCGTTGTCCAATCTTAGCGTTGAAATCTCCTTTTATAAGTGTGTAAGTGCTGTGATAGTTCGTGTTGGTTTCTATTATTTTCTCGTAGAACTCATGTATCTCTTCATCGGGGTGTGTTGAAGTTGGGGCGTACACTTGAATGATTTTTAGGGTGATTTTCTCGTTTATATTCATCACAATCATTGCAATTCTTTCTGAGATTCCCACATATTGTTCTATTTTATTAGCATGTTTCTTAAAAACCAGAAATCCTACGCCGTTTAGACTTTGTTCTTTGTGCCCTTTGTAATACAAGATGTTACCTGATTGCAATGTTATGCACTCCTCACCTTTCCTTTTTACCTCTGCGAGACCAATTATGTCCCACTTTAGGTCCTTTATTTCTTCTTCTAGCTCATAGATTTTTTCATCTCTGTTTAAGGACCTTACATTAAGTGTTGCTATATTCAAGTTTGTTGTTTTTAGCGATTTCTTGCTTCCCCCAGATTCCATGAAGCTGTCCTTTTTTATAAAGGAGTAAGACTTGCCAATACTGTATGATCTACCCACCTGGGGACTTACTCCTATCGTTTTAGAATTCGCCATCATTTTGGGGAGGTTATTAGCCTTAAAACACCGCGCTGGCCAGACGTGTTGGTGAGTGTGTATTCAGCCGTCCATTCTGGATCAGACACTGTTCGTAGCCGTCCACTCTGGATCAGACGCTACAGTTTGTGATCTTATACTATCCCTAAAATCAAGGGTTGCCAGCTCCGCCATCTTCGCCGTATCGAAAGTATTCTTCGTCGCCTTGGATGCCGTTCTGGACTTCATCCGTGACCCTGGACAAAGGACCCTTAGCAGGTGCTAGCTTCCCGGGTCAAGAAGCTCCTGGAATCTGCGGAGGGCAGAGATTGATTCACTTTCCCTCATAGGACTATCCAATAGAATCCAAGGGACTCCAAAGGAGTTACTACCCGCTACCCCTTAAGTTATATCTTGGATTATACCAATATGGCATGTCCTGCCTAAACGCCTTTTTCCAAGTCCAGGAAAAGAATAAGGTCAGATGCAAGCACCTCCGAGGACGAGCAGATTAAACGACCAAGGAGAAGAATTACAAGGATGCAACTAGCGGAATCAAGATAAAAAGAATCAAGTACCCAGTAAAGCTGATCCTACAAGCCGTCGAGGATCTACCCGAAGACCGGCAAGAAGTTAAATTCTATGGCTGCTCACGTCGACCGAAATGACTTCAGGTAACATGTGTTGACAACGCAAGCTCCAAATGGATAATTGGGGTGACTAAAAGAGTCAACCCATGAGAGCCAAACTGAAGGAGATGTAAAAAACTCAGAAATGTACTGCATAAATACCTAATGAAGTAAAAGACAACTCAATGTCTATCGAAAACAACTTTAAGAGACTTCTTCTTCTTCTTCTTAAAGTGCCTATCCGTTCCGGATGTTGGCGATCATCACGGCTATCTTTACTTTGTTTATTGCAGCGCGGAACAGTTCAGTGGTAGTCGTGTTATACCACTTTCGTAAATTTTGAAGCCAGGAAATGCGTCTTCTTCCCGGTCCTCTCTTATCATTTACTTTCCTTTGGAGAATCAGCTGGAGAAGGCCGTAACGTTCTTGATTTCTCATTACATGTCCTAGATATTCCAACTTTTTAGTTTTGACGGTCATGAGAATTTCACATTCTTTCCCCATTCTACGCAGGACCTACACATTAGTAACTCTGTCAACCCAGGATATACGTAAGATGCGCCTATAACACCACATTTCGAAACCCTCGAGCCGATTCATAGATGCAACAGTCAGTGTCCATGCTTCTATTCCGTAGAGCAGAACTGTGAATATGTAGTAGTTAAATAGACGGCATTTTGTTTTTAATGATATGTCTCGACTGTTGAAAATAGTTCTCATTCTAACGAATGCTGCTTTTGCTTTTATTATTCGCTGTTTAATTTCTGTTGAGTGGTCCCATTGGCTATTTAAATTGGTGCATAGATATGTATATTGCTTGACTCTTTCGATATTCTGTTGGTTGATTGTAAGTTGAGCGTTTAGTATTGGTTTTTTACTAATTGTCATAAATTTGGTTTTCTGTATGTTAAGAGCTAGTCCATATCTGTTGCTGACTTCTGTTATGCGATTTGTTAATATCTGTAAGTCATTCAGATTATCGGCAAAAACTATAGTGTCATCTGCATATCTAATGTTAATCAACCATTCACCGTTTATTAGTATTCCTTTCGTACAACCGTCTAAAGCTTCGTTGAATACCCATTCAGAATAAATATTGAATAACAATGGAGACAAAATACAGCCCTGTCGTACTCCACGCTCTATTGCAATTTTATCAGTTAACTGGTCTTCTATTTTGATTTTGGCCGTTTGATTGTAGTAAATGTTACTGATAATTCTAAGATCTTTGTTGTCAATTCCAATTTCTTGCATTAGAGTCATTAATTTGTCATGTTTTACTCTGTCAAATGCCTTCTGGTAATCTATAAAGCATACGTATATGTCACAATTCACATCCCTGCATCTCTGAAATAGCACCTGTACAGCAAAAAGTGCCTCCCGTGTTCCCAGAGCATCACGAAATCCGAATTGTGTTTTTGTTAGTTGTTCCTCACATTTTGTATATATTCTTTTGTGGATGACCTTTAGAAATGTTTTAAGTAAATAGCTCATAAGGCTTATAATTCTATAGTCTTCGCACTTTTTCGCATTGGGTTTTTTTTGAAAGATTTATAAAAGTTGACACTAACCACTCTTGGGGAACCACGCCCGTATCATATATACTGTTAAATATATTTGTCAACCATTTTATGCCATCATAGTCCATAAGTTTTAAGAATTCTGAGTGAAAATTATCAGAGCCTACTTCTACCATCTTTGGTGCTTTTGATGGCATATTTTACTTCTTCGACTGTAAATGGTGGTCCAGATTCGCAATTGGTGTTTGTTGTAATACCAGTGTTACTTCGTATATCTTCAAAAGTTTTTTCCACGTATTTAATCCAAATATCTCTTTTATGCTCTATTTCCAGTACTATGTTTCCCTGATTATCTGTCAGGAATCCAGTGTTCTTGTGTTTATATAAGCCTGCCGCTTCTTTAATCTTTTTATGGAGGTTAAATGAATCATGTTTTTGTTGTAATGACTCTATCTCTGTACACTTCGAGCTAAACCAATTTTCTTTTGCTATTTTAATAGCCCTTTTTATTTTGTTATTTATGTTGTTGTAGTAATTCTTATTATCTTTAGCGTTTCTTCTGTCTTCCATCGTACATAGAATCTCCTCCGTCATCCATTCCTTTTTATTTGTTCTTTCAGGTTTTAAGTATTTCTCTGTTATTTCTTGACTTACTTTGTGCAAATTTTCTAGTTCTACATCTGTGTTATCTGTTTCTTCTTCTTCATGGTTTTCTGTACGAGCCCACGTTTTTTCTTTTAGGCGTTTTTGTACCTTTTCCTTTACTGTTTTATTTTTCAGTTGGTTAATATCGTACTTCATAATTTTTGGTCTTTGAACTTTCTTTAAACTAAGTTTCATTTTGGCGATAAGTGGATTGTGGTCCGAATTTATGTCAGATCCCGGGTACGATTTAACAGATGTTATAGAGTTTCTAAATCGTTTGTTAATAAGAATATACTCTATTTGATTTCGTACTGTGTGATCTGGACTATCCTGGGGAGATTTCCACGTATATAGTCGTCTTGGAGGAAGATCATAAAAGGTGTTACTACGAGCTGTTCTTCAGTTGCAAATTCAATTAAACGATTTTCAATCAAACTTTAAGAGTCTAAGCAAGTTAAATCGGGGTCTGAGGAAGCAAAAGTGGAAAGTATTAAACTGCAAGAGATCTGGTATAGTAAATACCTGGACTTTCCGAATATACGATCCATCTATGAAATCTTTGGAGAAATTAAACTTCAGGTCTCTCTTCGGGTTTGGTCAGATTATCAACATACAAAAAATAAAAGACATCTTCCTTCTCTAAAAAATCAAGGAAGCAACCAACGAAAATGGAAGCAAAAAGAGAACAGTCAAACTCTCCGAAAAGTTCAAGCAGACTGGCCAAAGGGATAAACATTCATTTCCTTACAAAGCCAGCAATCGCTTGAATAAAAAGAGAGGCAATTAAAAACCTTCCTAATGGTAAAATTATCCAAAGGGTTTACGAAGCAAGACCCTTTAAGAGGAAACAATGATTATAGTCATACAGGCGAATCTTTTACATGCCAAAGATGCTTTATATAATATTGGCAGAAGATTCACAAATAAAGAAATGATTTCTAAAATATCTTTAACTTTTATTAAATTTGCGGAATGGTACTGTGGACTAGATAGTTTAATTGCTCTGTCAGGAAGACTGTACAAAGCACCTCTTTTACGGGCTATGGGTGCGTTGGTATTCAAATTTAGATATCTTCCGGAACAAATATCTTTTGTAAACCAGTTAGTTGTTATCATTCGGTTAGTGTTGTTATATTCTTAACTTAAATCAAGAAAAGTAATTTTATTGTCTTGATTTAAGTTTAGAATCTAACAACGCTAACCGAATGATACCAACAGATACCAATTTTTAATCCATGTTAAACTTTTTAAAAAAGTGTAAACATGAAATTTAATTGTAAAATATAATGTTTAAAGTTTAATAAAGTGCTTATTGAAAATGGAAAATTTTTGGAAAAATGGATAACGTTTAAGCAAAATTTAAATAGTTTTATTGACATCAGACTGACAAACCCAGGAAATAAAAAAGTTTCTATTTAAATATTCGAGGTCAGGAAATATTATAATATTTAAATGGCCAAATATATGGCCTAGGAGGATAAATTCGTTAAACTTCCCGTGTTCGAATCGGTATCAATAAAGTGTTATGACTCATTTCGGCCTCTCCCAGCCTCATCAGACACTTGGGCTGATACAAATTCAAACTCAGAAAGTCCAACGAATATCTTCCAAAATTTCACCACAGCAGTGGTTAGCAGGTTAGCATAGACGCCACCTGCTTTGGCAGCCATGAACGAAACGATATAATAATATCGTTTTCTGTCCTCTGAGCTATGCGAAATGTGTAAAAGATTAAACCTAGCAAAAGCTGCTTTTGCTAGAAGATTTATTCTTTTACATATATATATATATATATATATATATATATATATATATATATATATATATATATATATATATATATATATATATATATATATATATATATATATCTATATATATATATATATATATATATCTATATATATATATATATATATATATATATATATCTATATATATATATATATATATATATATATATATATATATATATGTAAAATGTATATATGTATATATATATATATACATATGTATATATATATATACGGCATAAAGTGGACTCCGCCCATGTTAAAATTAAGGTTCAAATGAGCTCCGTGGTCAAGTGGACACCGATATACGGAGTTCACTTGACCATTCCCTAATATTGGCTCTGTCTATTTGTTAACATGTATAGTTTCATAATTTTTAAAAATTTTGTAGAGCCCATAAGTACCCCTGTATCATGAATGTATATCGCTTAGTTTACGTGTATATATAATAGGGGTCGTTCAGATCATTTTCACTATATATTGGAACCATAAGTATATCGGTTTAAGTAAGCTCTGATAGTTTGGCAACTATGCGATTAAGCCGTATATTTTCAGTTATCATTCATACGCATTACAGTATGTAATTATATGTATACTACCAAATACCTATTTTTGGTAGGTACGTGCTTTTCTTAAAATAGCTTTATAGATACAAAAGGATTTCGTTACCAAGTTGGATGTTTTTTTCATATGCGGAAATTTCCTAATGCATTTTGTTAACGTTAGTATGTCTTTATACGTTTTATTTAAGAATCCGATTAATATGAACTTGTTTTATTTCATCCATCTATTGTTTTACGATATCTTGTAGCTTCTTTATTATTTTATTTCTGGTTTTATTTGTGCTCTACATATAATTCTGGATAGGTTATCTTAAAATAAATATTTAAGTGCTAAAATAGATATTTTTGTGTAAAAATGGGTATTATTTTTGACGTGACAACGTCTTAAATTAGGTTGTGGCTCGGAGTCACTCATGAAAAAGTGTAACGCCCGCTCACGTCTGTTACGATGAGTCACCGAACGAGAGAGAGGCCCGCCGGACCGGCGAATGCCTTGCGTCTCTCTCCTACTCAAACATGATCGGTCCGCTGCGCGCGCAGCACTAGAGAATTAGGCGCGTTGAATCGGTGCGTGCTTGTGTCTCTGTCTTTCTCGAGCGTTCTTGGCGTTGGAAAACCGAGAAAGCGTCATAATACAAGTTCACACGTGTGGTTAAAGTATCGTCAGCTGTGTCTGTAGTGAAAATGTGGAGTGCTTAGATTCGTCATTTACAATATCTACAACAATAAAGGTAAATAATTGTACACTAATATTTCATTATCGTAAACTATGATTGATTGATTAATTATTAGATTGACACAAAAGTTGAGAAACTGAGTTTATAGGTTATGTCATACTATTGACAAATGTTGATAGTGTTAAGTAAATTATTAGTTTAAATCACTCTGCAATCAATCGTAATTCAGTCGATTGAGAAGAAACAGCGCGGTTCAACTGCAAACAACTATTGTGCAATTTAATAATATTCATATCAATAAATATTCTACCTAGAAAAAGACGTTGTCACGTAAAATCTTCGCCCGTAGAACCGACTTTACAGGCAACCGATTTTTTAATGTCCTTGGCATAGCCAATTGACCAGACTATTAAAAATGGGTAGAAGTCCGCAAAAAAGGGAAGAGTGCTTAATTTATCTAGCAAGAATATAACACTTTACCCATATTACATACTTCTGAATGGTAAGGTAATTTAGGGGTAATATTTAATCAATATAACTGGAGTTAGTGTTAAATTTGCAATGATCTTTATAAGCAATAGCTTACTGACTGTACTTTACATGTTCAGTTCAAATAAGTAAACCTTGTCCCTTCAGAAAAGAGCGATTTAAATGGCAAAGTTAACTAAGAAGGTGTGAAGAATCTTCTACCACCCCACATTCACACAAGTTAACCGGTGTTTGCAGGCAAGAGTCCTCTCGAGGGTTCAGATGGCGAGGAGGAGCTTTTTTTTGGTATATCTTTCAGATGTGTTGATCCTGGCCAGTTTTTTCTCGGAGTCCAGTATTCGTGGAGTGCATGATGTGAATCTAGATTTTGTTTCTTTCGTTCTTTAACTACTTATCTTCGGATATTAGGTGTATTGATAGCTACGATATTGTAGAGCTTATGTATGGATGTGAGTCTTAATATCCGCTGAATTTGGCCGACTTATTTTTTAGCTAAATCTACGTGTTAAGTATGTGTTGGTGTCATTTATACTGGCAAGGTATATTCGGCAGCAAAAGCATAGAGTACAAGCGCTCACGTTTTAAGAGTGGAAGGATGTGTTTCTCATTTTTAGCTGACAAGTTTGCGAAGAATATTATTTGTGGTCCTTAGTTTGCCTTTTAGTTTTAAACAAAGTTCTGTGAATGACTAAGTGCAATACAAACTATCTTTAAGGTATTTATAGTAAGTCCAGAGTATAAGGATTTCATGACACTATTGGATGTTCAGATTTGTGAAATCGTCTCTGTTTGGGACATTAAAAGAGCACACCTGAGTTTTTCCGGGGTTTGGCTTAAAATTGATTTATAGTCTATTTTTATTGTGTTTAAGGCATTATTTAGATTTTTCTCCACTTCAGCAACAAAAGTTTTTGGTTGTGCAATAATAGATGTGTCGTCTACATAATAAAATTCCTAGTATTTACTGGTATGGGTTGATGGCTTGTGTACATGTTATACAGTGTAGTTGCCATTACGCCACCCCAAAGGAGACCGTTCTTCTTCGTTCTCCATCTGCTATTCTTACCATTAAGTGATACCAAAAATCTTCTGTTGTGTATGCATACGCGAATAATACAAGTAAGTTTATTACCTAAAGAGATATCATATAGATGTTGAAAAAATGCCCTCTTATTTAAGATGTCGTAAGCTGCAAATTGCTGCTTAGATTGATAAATACCACTCCTCATACCTGACATCTTTCGTATCCATCTTTTCTGTGTTGGGCAAGATTTAGTATTTGTGACGTACATGATCTTCCCTGTCTATGGTAACTTTTGTGTTTTAATTTGAGTTTTTCTTCTGTTTTACCTCTTGAGAAGTATTTTTTATAGCTGACAAAATAAATATATTGACCTATAGCTTTTGTGGTCGTTGGAGCTTTTGTCAGGTTTAAGCAAGGCAACAACTTTGTCTTTGCTTTGTTTGTCTGCAGACTTTGGATATCAGTAATTGTTGTATTTTTGGTTCAAATTTTATAATAAGCTTTGTGCTCAGATCTTCAGCTAGTACCGTAGTATTGTTCATTATATACGTAGCTAGAGGATCGTTGAAAGGTTCCTTCAGCTGACTGGTTTTGTCCTCTCTCATTCTCTTTCACATTTTTTATGTGATTTTCAGCGATCATCTTAATACCAAATACCCTAGGTTTTACCCTCTATGTATTTCCTGCACTAGAAATACGTCACATTTGTGCTAAGCTCATATTTCTGATAAGGTTAGGTAAAGTAAAGTGTCTTTATCTCTAGATACGCCCTTAATATTTATAGACATAATTAGAATAGTTGGTCCTAAAAAGGACCGATTTGACAAAAATCATATTGAACGGGATTCTGATTAGCTGATTAATTAATTATTTATTACCCAGATTACGGTGGTCTTATTTTTACTCAAATTTTCGTAAAGGCTTCTCTTTTGAACCCCATAAGAAATCGCTAATCTTTAACTTTTCATTAAAAATTTAAATATTACATACTGTTACTTTTCGACGATATTTCGAATCAGATTTGTATAGTAATAACTATAGTTAATATAGAGTCTCTTTGTGAAAAGTAAATGAGTTTGTAATATCGGTCACAACTGATGTATGGATAATAAGGACATAAACGGTTAAAATAAGTGTACAAAATTTTAACTAAATATATCGGCGCCATCGTTCAGGAGATGGATTTATCCCAGAGATCAAAGGTTACATGTATATTTCAGGTTCTATTTACGTATTTTCATTACCAAAAAAGTATATTTAAAATAAAGGCCTTAGATTCTATGAAATTAGAAACTATGGAAATTAGCAAATTAAAAAATACAGACATAATTCTGAATGACCAACTTGAGACAAACAGTTGTCCCCTCCTCAACTTATTCAGTTACAGACTATAACATGTAAACGCATACCTGTTTTATTGTCAGATAAAATGAATTTCCATCAAATAACTGTCGAATCCATCACTTACTAAAAAGGTAGGAAAAGACATGTTTATGCTTTAGAGTACGGATACTTTAGTACAAAGTACCCTTTGCTTTTGACAATTGCTTTATCACTTT
Organism: Diabrotica undecimpunctata; assembly: GCF_040954645.1. Classification (NCBI taxonomy): domain Eukaryota; kingdom Metazoa; phylum Arthropoda; class Insecta; order Coleoptera; family Chrysomelidae; genus Diabrotica; species Diabrotica undecimpunctata. Next base: position 70,887,505 of record NC_092808.1, read on the forward strand.
CTCAGCGATGGGTCTCCCTTTTTCTCATCAATAATATTCTCGCTCGATACTATCTGAATATCTTATTCTACGATATTTAGATTTTACTATATGCTCTACCTACACTTGGTTTTATCTCTTTTTAATTTTCAACTACGACATTTTCATAACATCTGATGCATTGATATTAAACTGGAGTAGAATACTTGGTAGATAATATTTATTTGTTTTGAGTATACTTTTGTTAAAACCTAGTATATAAAAGAATAACAATATTTGTGTGCTTAGTGTTTTCTAAGCCTGTAAATTAAAAAACAGGCTTCCATATTAGATTATACATTGATTAAGAGTGTTCAATTTGTGAATTGAAGATTTTATCTCAAAATCTGACTGTATCCTACATGCTTTATCCAACCATTATTTTTTTCTGAGACATCGATATAAATATGGATTTTATTATGGATAAAAACAGCTGTGTTTTTATTAATTCGTTCACCTTTTGTAAGTGAGTTATGAATAACTACTTTTTGTACCTATTTTTGGAAGGCATACTTTAGGCATACTTCTACCGGGCATATTTTAATGTGTAAATATTCGGAATATACATAATCTTTTCATATATATATATATATATATATATATATATATATATATATATATATATATATATATATATATATAATTTGCTTACTGATTGTACTCTTGCTTTTATTTTTAATGGTGATACATATACATACCCAATTCGAAAGGAGAAAACCAGTGAGTTGTAGATTGTATATAGACATTTTTTTCCCTTTGTCTCTATACAGTGATGAGTGTCTTACCACCCGGCAAAATAGCGGAAAGGATTGAAGACAGATTAAGTTGTGAGATAGTACGAGATAAACTAGTTCTTCTAGACGTGGCTATTTGACTTCAGTCATAATTATACGGATGACCTCGAAAATATTTTATTTTAATAATTTCTGATGTTAGAATAAATGATTGAATAAATTAAGATATATTATAATAAAAAACATAAATTAGTAGCGATTTTAAATTATGTTTAAATCTTTAAGTTTATTTAATAATCAAAATAACTCAACTAAAATATTTGACTAAACTAAAGGTAGGTATGTTCTATCCGAAAACAACTATTGTATGTGGAATTGGTGTAATAGTTAGAGACGTGGTCTATTGACAAGAAGATTGGGGTCCAACTCACACCAAGGATAAAATTTTTGTTTTATTCAATCAAAAAATAATAAAAAATATGATACGTATTAGGTAACAAGTCTTCGAAAAACTCATTATTTACAATTTATTCTTATTCCAATGTTATAAGATAGAAATACAAAATAATTAAAAGTCAATTCCAGTTTTGCAGTCTTCAGTTGTGAATGCAAAATAATCCGGTGAAGACTGTTTAATGTCAAATCCATCACTAAATTCTCAGTGTTAATATCAATTCCTCTGTACAGGTAATGATTTTTAAAACAATTGACAACATTGGAATGGATGCGCGCGAACAGCTGCCTGCTTTACAGCTAACCAAATCATCAAGCCTTCAGCCATCAAATAATAACATATCGAGAAGTGTTTTTGCACGGTAAACAGAAACTTTTTATTGAAAAAACAATTCGTAAAAATGGTTTTAACGGTCGAGGAAAAAGTGCAAATTGTTGTCTGGCATGTGAATGGATTATCAGATAACATGATTAGACAACAATTTGTAAATATGTTTCCAAATAGGCCGGCTTCAGCACGATCTACAATTCAGTCTATTATACGTATTTTTTTTTACTTCTGGATCCGTGTTCGCTCCAAGAGGAGTTCGTAGTCGAAGGGAGGTAAATCCAGATTTGGAACTAAAGGACACTTTAATTTGTGCATGTATTGAGCAAAATCCTACCCAATCAACAACTCGTCTCGGAGAACAATATGGAATTTCAAGATTTAGAGTAGGTAAAATTTTGAAAAGACATGGATACCGTCCCTATAAACTTCATAAATCCAACGAAGAATTCCCCGGGGATTAATATAGACGTTTAGAATTTTGTCAAACTGCAATGGAAATGTCACATCAAGATGAACATTTTTTAGAGAACGTTTTGTTCACCGATGAATGTACGTTTTGATTGCATGGCCGTCACAATTCCATGAATGCTCGGTATTGGTCTCGAGGAAATCATCGTCAGATTTATGTCGCTCGTACCCAGCGTCCACGAAAAGTAAATGTTTGGGGAGGCATAATAAAGAATCATGTCATTGGTCAATTTTTTATAGACAATATGTTGACTGGGCGGAAATACTTGGAACTTCTGCAAAATCAAATTGTCCCAGCCCTTCGTAATTTACCAATACCTTTCGATTCCATATTATTATATGCTAATTTCTTAAAAATGCCCTCACATAAATAATTTTTATTAAATTCTCTAGTATATAACTTCTTAAAATAACCAAATACTTGTTATATCTAATATTATCTAGTATATAACTTATAAATTATTTTCTTTAAACACTAATTATATCAATACCCCAAAATAATATTTAAAATAAATAATTTACTATTATTTTTTTAAATATTAATTTTCTTGTCCACTAATTTAATTTCTTATTTAAAAATTGTTCTATTAAATACATCCCTGTTCGCTGTCTATGTCAAACTGTCATGTCAAATGGAAGTTTGTGTGTTGTATGTTTGTGTTTACTACATTTTACCATGGATGTTAGGATACAAATCTAGGAATTATTTCCATTCAAAAGGCTTTCATCCATATAAATTGGTAAGTTTTACACTTTATTATATTAGAAAGACATTTATAAAATCAATTTTGTATCTAACCCCAAATTATGATTTTTAGGGTACAAAATAATTTCCATATGTACAAGACTACAAGTATGATGTCAAATTGATTCACAATAATGAAATCTACCATTTATTTAACAAATCAAGTCTATTGAATAAAATGGATATATCAGTAACAGTTGTTATTATTAATGTTAAAAGTATAGAAAACATTATTCATTCTCTTCATAATACTTAAAGATGTCGTTGATATGGAACATGCCTCTTAGTCTGTTCTCTGCATCTATTAACACATAACTATTTAGTCCATTCTGATTTTCAATTCTATATGGACCTTCAAACATTGGTTGTAATTTCTTACAACGGTTTTCTTTAACATTACTTTTTCTAAGTGAACGAATTAACACTTTATCTCCCTTTTGAAATGTGATTGGTTTTTTTATTTTTCGATTTTGTCTTCTGATATATTTTTCAGCTTTCCTCCTAATTCGGTTATTCACTTTCTGCATTACTTGTTCTAACATATCCTGATTATATTCACTAATCCATTTTCTGTTTCCTATATGGCCAAATATTAAATATTCTGGTACTTCCTCTGTATTTAAATTATGTGTATTATTTAAAAAATATTCTACTTGTGGTATATGTTGCTGCCACGTTTCCTGTTGATTCTGGCACACTATTCTTAAATATTTTATAACTTCTTTAATATATCTGTCTGCAGGATTTGCCTGAGGATGTCTGATACTTGTAAAATGAATGTTGATTCCCTTTTTCTCACAAAATGCTCGAAATTTTTGGTTGTTAAAATATGTAGCATTATCTATTATGCAATTTCTAAATGGTCCTATTTCTTCGAAAAATTGATTAATATATAATTTCAATGTTTTAACATTTGTTCTTGAGCAGGGATATAGTTTAATAAATTTTGTATATAAATCAACTATCACTAGTATATGCTTTTTTCCTGTTGGACTTGGAACTAAATTTGAAATAAAATCCATGGACACTGTATTTAGTTTTTCATATACAACATTAGATCTATATGTGTTCTGGTTTTTGAAATTCTTTTCTTTGTTTATTTGACATATTTGGCATTGGGTAGTAATTTCTTTTGCTATACTTATGTCATTCTTTGCAAAATAATTGTCCCTAAATAGCATCCATAGCTTTCTTGAACCAATATGCATGTAATTGTTATGTAAATTTTTCAATATTTTCTTTGCTAAAGTTCTAGTTATTACATATACTTCTTTGCCATTTATTATTTTATAATAAACTCCACCTTTCTTAAGGACTTTTTGTTTTTCACTCAAATTGATCTGATCTCTTATAATTTCTTCTTTAGAATATAATCCTGTACTTTCTACTAATTGATTTAATCCAATTTTTATTGTTCGCTGCCCTTTTTGTGATGTATTTTCTAACCTTGATAAAGCATCTGCCACTATATTGGATTTTCCAGAAATGTATTTGATTTCAAAGGAGTATTCACTCAATATTAGACTCCACCGATGTATTCTACTGTTTCCATATTTGTTATTTAATATAGATGTTAAAGCTTGGTGATCTGTTTCTATTGTAAATTCATTACCCAACAAATAAAATCTTAATTTTGTGACACAATGTATAATACTTGCTAGTTCTAATTCTGAAACTGAGTAACCCTTTTTATGTGGCTTTGTAATTCTTGAAATGAATTGTATTGGGTATTCGACCCCATCATGTATTTGTAATAATACCCCTGATAATCTCTCTATGGATGCATCTGTTCTTAATATGAATGGCTGTGTGTAGTCAGGATAATATATTTTTAAATTTGACAGAAAAATGTTTTTAATTTCTTGGAATGCTAGTTCTCTTCTCTGATCCCATCTCCATTTTACACCTTTTCTCAGTAGTTCAAGTAATGGAATTTCTTTTATACTTAGATCTGGTATCATCCTTTTATAATAATTAATTATTCCAATAAATCCTCTTAAAGTTCTTAAATTGTGTGGTGTTTTATATTCCTGAATGACTTGTGTCCGTTCTGGATCCATTTCGATTCCCTTAGTGTTAAGTTTATAACCTAGATATATTACTTCTTTTTGAAAAAATGTACATTTTTCTTGATTTATTTTCAGTCCAACTTTGTCTAATCTATTTATTATAATTTTTAGGTGTTTCTCATGATCTTCAGCCGTTTTAGAAAAAATTAATATATCATCAATGTAGTGAATTACAAAATGTTCATATTGATCCAAAATATCATGAAGACATCTACATAGAGCACTGCAAGATGATTGAAGTCCAAATGGTACTACTTTGAATTGATATACTACTCCATCTATCTGAAATCCTGTATACTGTCTACTTTTTCTTTCTAGAGGTATTAACCAAAAGCTATGCTGTAAATCAATTTTAGTGAAAAATGACATTCCTGTAATTCTTCCTAGTACTCCATCTATACTCATTGGTGCTTCAAATTGCTTTTCAGTGATCTTGTTAATATTCCTTGCATCCAAACATAACCTGATTTCACCTGATCTTTTACGTACTACTACTATAGGATTTATAAAACGTGTGTCTGCCTTCTCAATGATTCCATCTTTTAACATATTATTAATCGTTCTGTTTACTTCTTCTCTGTATGTATATGGTATTGGGTATGATTTTGTTTTAAAATCTTTTTCTTCTTTAACTTTAATACTATGGATATAATTTTGTGCAATTCTATTTTCTTTATTGACAAGTCCCTTGTGTTGCTGCAATATGGAAAGGACTATTGATTTATATTCTTCAGGGCAATTTAAAACTTTTATCATATCTTCTTCTTTACAAATAAAATTATTCTTCATTATGTACTCATTATTCCTTGCTTCCAATTTTACGCACTCCACCTCGTAGGCATCCATCTGCTTAAAACTTCCATTCCTTAAATATTCACTACAATAATTATTCTTTACATTCTTTTGGGACATATCCCTATCATCAAAATACATTCCTTCTTCATAAACATCATTATTTTCTTTTAATAATATCCTATCAACTCTTATTCCTTCTTCCACCTCATCTTTCTGCATAAATTTAATTATTTGCCCTTCCATAGTTACCATTTTTTCTTCAAAATCTATCTTTACTTTCTTCTTTTCCAATTCATCATTTTCCATTAATATATCAACACATAAATCCTTGACAATAAATCCTTGCATATTAATTTCTTTATTAAGAATATTAATTTTAAAATTGGCTAGTTTATCAATTTCACCCAACTTCTTATTATTTGCACCAACAATTTTAATTTTTGGAATCTTTATTATATCTGATAGTTTTAATGTATTAAAAATAAAATTCTCCGAGACTAAAGTACTTTCTGAACCAGTATCTATCATAATTTTATTCATTTTATTTTTGGTCAAAGCATTTATATAAATTAAATTAATAGATTCAATAATTTTATCTTCATCTAGAGAAATAAATTCAGAAGGTTTTTCATAATAGCAATGGCCTAACTTCAAAGAAATTCAGAAAGTTTACTAAACAAAATTTTGATTATTAGAATTGTCAGATTGTATCTGACCACTTGGATCTGATGTCCTATGTCTTTCCCTACTGTGACTTCTACTCACATTTTCTTGCCTTGTACTATTTCGTTCCCTGTCTTCGCAGCTTCTATTCCTTCGTACACAATTTACCTGTCTGTTATAGTTAGGTCGCTCTGTATTTCTTCTATTGTTAAAACCTTGTCTATTATTATTAGTACTGTTATTAAAATGTTGTCTATTATAATTACTGTTATTATTATTAAAATTTTGTAAATTATTACCATATCTATAATTATTATATGATTGTCTATATTGTTGATTATCATTTTTATTATATTGAAAGTTATTATTGTTTTTTCTGTTGTTATTATTACTTGTCATATTGCCTCTTTGTATTCTTTGAATAAAATTAATAAAACTATCTATTGTTTGAATATTTTGTACAGTTACTGTTTGCACAACATCAGCATCAAAATGTCTAGATACATTTAAGACTGTTTCTTCCTCTCTAAGTGGTAGTTCTAAATATTTTGCAACTGTTATCAGTTTCAATGCATAATCTACCATATTTGATTTTAAATTGTGATTATACTTTCCAAAATATAGAATTTCTCTAAACTTGGCTTGCTCTAATTCACCCCAATAATAATTTAAAAATTTATTTTCAAATGTTTGAAAATTATCTAAATCATTTTCAATACTAGCAAACCAAGTTGCTGCATTGTCATTTAATGTCATTCTAATATAATCTTTAATATCATTAATATTATTCACAAATCTTAATTTATGTTTTAAACTATTTATGTATACCCTAGGATGCAAATTTTTTATATTACCAGTGAATTTAATCCCAGTCTCATTTGTTAAATTTAAGTAAGGTCTCCCTATGTCTCTCATTTGTGAAATATCATCTATTCTCTGTTCCACATTTCTTATTTGATTACTATTTATTTGGATATTTTGTTGTATATCGTCTAATTTTTCTTCTGTGTTTCTCCTGTCTTCGTTAATTTTTACTTCTAAGTTACATTTCTGCAACTCTATTTTCTGTTCTATATCTATCTTATTATCTTGAATAATCCTCTTTACTTCTGTCCTCTCATTTTCTATCCTTTTCTTGTAGTCATTCCGTATATTTTTTATTTCATTTGCTACTTTTTTCTCTGCAGTTTCAAGTTTTTTATCCATTTGTTTTTCTATTGGCTTTACAATTTTATTATTATTATCTTCTATTTTCTTGTCTAATTTTCTATAATTCTCTTCCAATTTCTGTTCCATTTTTTTCATGTCCTCTTTGACTTCTTTTGAATTCTCTTCCATTTTTTTCGTATTCTCTTCCATTTTCTGTTCTATTTTTTTCGTATTATCTTTCATTTTTTTCGTATTCTCTTCCATTGTCTTGTTCATCTGCATCAATAATGACATCAAAGCTGCCATATTGACATTTTCCTCTCTTTCTGGATTCATTTCTGCAGTATCTTGTGGAACTTGAACTAAACTCTCCTCTTGTATAGGTTGTGTTTCTACTTCCACATCTTCTTCATTCTTTTTGCTTCTTGTACCTTTCTTTCCTTGAGACATTTTAAGACTTTACTTGTTCAAATATAATTAAAAATAAAATCTATAATTTTTTCTTTCTAATGAAAATTAATTTAATTATATGAGAGCACTTATCTTCCCAAACTAATTCTTTTAAATAGAGAGCCCCGCGGTGGGCGCCAAATTGTTATGATGTATTGTTTGTTTGAATGATGAGCAATGAGTATTTTTAATAATATAATATATAGGGTTTTTATCGCGGTTCTCAAAGAATTAGTTTGTAAGTACTTTTTTAAATTATCTTTATTAGATCTACTATGAAACACACATATATATCTAAACTAGCTAATGTAAATTTAAAATAAACTATCTTTAAATTGAAATTCTTATGAAACTAATTAAATTCTATAGACAATGTAAAATTTAAACAAACTATCTTCAAAATTGAAATTGTTAAGACACTAACTAAATTATATTAACAAAATTTTTGTACCTTTCTGTCACTGAATGCCTAAATGAACTGTTTTCCACTATATAGATTATAATCACCACTCAAATGTCTTCTTCTCAGCTTCGGTTATCCTTGTTTTTATGAAATTACTTTTTCCAATTATCAGCTTCCACCAATTTAAGATATTTTTCTTCACAGCATTTATAAACCACCAAGCAAACCAACAAACAGCATTTATTTTTATTCTTCTTTTCAATATATCAATATCCAATCACCAAAATATTATTTAATTTTAATATTCAATTAATACTTCTTCCATTATCATCATTTATACATAACATAATTTTTAATCTTCAATATTATTTTCTTTATACTGTTTCTTAATATTGATTTAACTCACTATATTGAACAATTGTAACTGATTGACTGCCTCTAACTAATTTTCATACTAAAAAACTCATAACTGATTGACTAACTGAATGGACTTTCTTACTAAACTTTCTGACTGATTTTCTGAATCCAAATCACCGGGTATTTATATCCTTTTGGATGTTCCAGAACCATCTGGTAAGCAATCATGTTCCATTTGTTCTATTAAATACATGTCTGAATTTTCTGGAACAAACCATTTCGCAAACAAGGCCATCTCCTGTGATCTAGAGAATTCCATACTTTTCTATTAATAATTTTGTTGACATTTATGCTTTTCAGATCAGAATATACACTTAAATCATTAACTTAACATTCTAATTTAATAAACTACACATTTTATTATTATAACCCCACTTATATTCGTAATAATTCTTAATTTCTATCTGTCACTTCGAGAGTATGTATATCTGGTTGCCTAATCACATGGCTCACTTAAATATATTTACAACATTAAAATACAACTTTTTACAATTATTATATGCTAATTTCTTAAAAATGCCCTCACATAAATAATTTTTATTAAATTCTCTAGTATATAACTTCTTAAAATAACCAAATACTTGTTATATCTAATATTATCTAGTATATAACTTATAAATTATTTTCTTTAAACACTAATCATATCAATATATATATATATATATATATATATATATATATATATATATATATATATATATATATATATATATATATATATATAATATATATATTATATATATATATATATATAATATATTATATATATATATATATATATATATATATATATATATATATATATATATATATATATATATATATATAGATCTAGCGGTTAATGGGGGCTCCGTACTAAAACGGTATTATACTAACTCCAGGCGAATATACATCGTGTATATTATTATCTGGGTAGCGCTTTATGTGGACTCCGACCAACAAGTCGGATTAAGTGGACTCCGTAATAGGTTAAAACACTTTTGGGATCCATATACATTTCTTTGCGTATACAACTAAACTCCTCCGATGTTGCCAATAATTTGATTAGTCGTAGATTTTTAAATTTTACAGCAGGTACGTTTTGGAACTTCAAATTTATTTAAATATCAATCAATTTAGTCATCGAGAAATTTCACAAATAGGTACTCGGTTAATGTAGTTAAATATTTTATGGTGGTTATTTATATTACTTGCTTTAATTATTTTCAAACTTAAAAAAGTATTTATTATAAGGTTGGAAATGGCTAGTTTTCGTTTTATTTATTATTATTTTTTTGTTAAAATGAATATGCACTTAAACATTTAGTCTCTAAATGTACTAACATCGAGTAGAGTAGTCGTGTAACAGTTTAAGAAATTAGAAGCCCTTCGGTAGGATTATAATAAACTACATAAAATTAAAAGAAACTCTGTAAACAGGAGATCTTTGTAATTTTTCAATTCCTGCAATTTATGACGTGCAATATTTGTTTCATAAAGTAGTTAAATTTAAACTATAATAATGTATGGGAAGCGTTTAAGGAAGTAATCGCTAACCTTAATTAGAATACGGCACAATAAGAAGATGAAACTTACTGTATTTTTACTTATTATATTCACAAAAAGAATATCCAAAGTAAAATTTAACACGTTTTTATAGAGTTGTAGTGAAATTTGACTTCTTATTACGATACCGGATCCTGTAAAATTTTAAATACATTAAATCTCCCGTAAATTATTAAACTTATTCTTAGAATAAAATAACAAACTTCTTAGTAATTAGGTACAATATACCGTTCACAATTATGTGATAATGTGTAGGTGTCAAGATTGCACGGTCATGTGCCATAAGGTTTCATCTTTCATATAAACATCGATAGTTTTTAACTTTGGGTTTATTTGATTCCACCGTGCTGTAACCGATCCGACTTGAAAAGTGTTATTTTACATAAAATTAGCACGTTGGCCCTAATAATGACCTATAAATATACATTGTTAAAAATTGTATACATTTATCAATTTAAAACATTCTTTGTCGTCTTCTGATCTTCATCTCCATTCGTTCCTAATTAAGCACATGTTATCCACAGGATACCTCTCTCATTTTTAAATCATTACTCTTTTTGCCTTTTGCCATGGATTTCTTTATTTTGTTTATTCATATCGTTTTTACTCATAACAAATATTGGGTAGATTATTGTATCATTAAACTTTCTCCTTATATGTCCATATCATATAAGTTGTCTAGTTATTTTAGCGTATATAATGTCGTATGTTAATTCCATTTTGTTTAACAATAAAACAGCAAAACTTCTACAAAATTATTTCTATCTTATCACTACAGCTGTTTCGGAGAGTGCCCTTCTCAAGTCTCAAGTTTCTCGAATCCATCAATCATCCATTGTATTTCTTATACTTTCATTTAAATCCTCTCCAATCAAAGATTTTGAAGTAGCTTTGCTCCATAGTCCATTTTTGTTGCTTTTTGTCACTGTTTCTCCTTTCTCTTTATCATTATCAATACGTAGCGCTACAACACTGGGTAGGTCTTCGCTGACCACAACTTATCTCCAAGTTGATCGATTTTCCACGAATCTGCAATCAAATGAAATGTTCATTTTTTGAGATATGATTGGATGCTTTCTCTCCATTGTATACTGACATGCCCAGTGGCATTCTTCTGTGCTAACTTCCTTCCACACCAGTTCTAAAAGTTTGACATTTTGGCGTCTATGCACGTGTCCGATATACCTTAAGGGATTTATTTTCCTGAACAATATCGTTATGCGAGATTTCTTTATTCAGTATGTTTTCTTATTCTATACGGATTTGTAGCGATATGATAATGAGTTCTGAAGCTATTTTCTCGTGGCATTTTAAAGTAATTACTATTTAAATGGGAATAAGCCACAATTAAAGCTTAAAGTTAGTTTATTGACGTTTCAATTTCCACTTCGGAAATCGTTCTCAAAATACAAACATTAGTGAGAATGATTTCCGAAGTGGAAATTGAAACGTCAATAAACTACCTTTAACCTCTAATTGTGGCTTATTCCCATTTAAATAGTAGTTATGATAATGGGGTTAAATAAAAATTTCTGATTATTTTCCTTTCAAATATTCGGAGTGCTTCCTTATTTGTTTTAGTCATTCTCCATGACTCACATCCATGTATTAAAATAGGTCTGAAGTTTGAATTATGCTCTGTATTTCTTTAGTGGCATTATTACTAACCGTGATTAGTGATCTAAGATATTTAAAGTGTTCCATACTTTCGAAATTGTAGTTGTTGACTTTAATGTTTTTTCTAAATTGATTGAATTGGTTGATTGGTTTTCTGTTGATTCGCTTGTATTTGGTTTTCATTTCGTTGATTTTAAGTCAAACATTTTTTGTGCTCTCTTCACTTTATTGAAGTTTGTGGACGGAAGAGTTTCTCATTAGAGTTATGAGTTCTATATCATTAGCATATGCTAGGAGTGCTTTTTTCCTTGGGCCGTTAATGGATTACATCTTAAATAGGCGTTATTTCTATTTTAGTAAGCTGTTCATTAATTTTTTGATTATTGGAATCGAGAATCTGTATTTTATTCGACTGTTTTATAACACAAAGTTTCTTGGAGCATATTTTCATCTTTGGTTTCCAGTATCAATATTACAAGTATTTTGCTGGATATGGACATAGTGAACCCGGTGGTATGTACATGATGTTTTCATAACCAACGTTCAAAAATTTTTCTTACTGTAAATTTTTGATTATTTTACTAGGAAATATAGTGTTGTTTAATAATAATAAAGTTCAAGCAACAATTCCTATATGCATTAACTCGGTAATGATAATTCTGCTCCCCGATACCAGATAGCAGTCCCGAAAACATTAAAACTGCTACACTCATGCTTCTCATTATCCAACAATTAGCCAGTCCAGAACTATACGCCTTATGATGGTACTGATACTGCTGCTGCTCCTCATAAGTGCATAGAATATGCAAGGAAGGTTTTGACAATTTAATAGGATTTTGTGTGTTAGAATATTATTTCTCCGAGAAAGTGAAGAATATCTATTTGCTATCCGGATTTAATCCATAAATTAAATAATAGAATGCTCTAAAATAATGCTAGTAGCAGCAAAAAAAAGCGGTCTAATAGTCATCATCATCATCATCAATCAGCCCTGAGTTGTGCATTGTTGAACATAGGCCTCCTCTAGACTTTTCCATCTGCTTCTGTTCTGCGCCTCTGGTATCCAATTGGTCACGATTCTTTTGAGGTCGTTGGTCCATCGCTTTGGGGGTCTTCCTCGGCTTCGCTTTTCAGCCCGTGATCTCCACTCAAGCAATTTTTTTGTCCAACTGTTGTCTTTCATTCTTGCAACATGTCCTGTCCATCTCCTTTTTTATTTTTTGTAATATGTTCGATAATGTCTTCCACTCCGGTTCTTCTACGAACTTACTCGTTTCTTATTCTATTGCTTAAGTTTATTCCAAGCATTTATCTCTCCATCTTTCGTTGTGTCCTTCTCAATTTTTCGGCTGATGTTTTTGTTAGAGTTAAGGTTTCTGCTTAGTATGTGAGGACTGGTAGAACGCACTGGTTAAAAGCTTTTCTTTTTAAATGGATCGGTATATTTGTTTTAAATACGTCTCTCATTTTTCCGAATGCAGCCCAACCCAGACTTATTCTTTTGAGTAGCTCGCATGTTTGGTTTCGCGTTAACCTTATTTTGTGACCCAAATACACATATTTTTCTACAAGTTCTATGGGCGACTTTTTGATTTCTATTAGCTCATTGGGGACGATATTGGTCATCACATTTGTTTTTCCATAGTTTATTTTTAAACCGACTTTCTGGGTTACTTGCTGTAGTTGTTGTAGCATAACTCTGGCTTCTCCTAAGTTGTCTGTTATGAGAACAATATCATCGGCATATCTGAGATGATTGAATATCTTTCCATCGATTCTAATACCCTTTGATTCCCACTCTAGCCTTTTAAATGCGTACTCCATAACTGTTATAAATAGTTTTGGCGACAAGGTATCTCCCTGCCGCACCCTTCTGCCAATTTTTATCTTTTCAGTGCAATGGAGGTTAACGGTTGTTGTCGCATTTGTCGCATGTCGTATATATTTCGAATAATATTTGCATACCTTTGATATATTCTGCATTCTGATAGTGCTTTTAAGATAGCAACTGTTTCGACTGTGTCAAATGCTTTGTGGAAGTCGACAAAGATACGAGCAAGGGGTCTGTTATATTCGATAGACTTTTCAACTAGAGTTTTAAGGCATTGCAAATGGTCGTTTGTTCCGTGTCCCGCTCGAAATCCTGCCTGTTCTTCTGATTGATAGAAATCGAGTTTTGCTTCTAATCTGTTTGTCAGTATTCGAGTAAAGAGCTTGTATAGGTAGTTAAGCAAACTAATTGGCCTATAGTTTTCGAGATCTGCTTTATCCCCTTTTTTGTGGAGGATGATTGTAACCGAATTTTTCCATTTACTTGGAATGTTTTCACTATGCAGACATAGATTAAAAAGTGTTTGGATTCGGGACATCAAAAGTGGACCTCCTAGTTTAATTGTTTCAATGACTACACCATCTTCCCCCGGACCTCTATTATTTTTCATATTTTTGAGGGCATGTTGAATTTCCTCTCGTGATATATCTGGTATATCCTCCGATCCTACATTATGTACCTTTTGTATTGGTTGTTCGATGAGCTCTGGAATAAGTTGACTTTTATATAATGTTTCATAGAAACTTTCCACTATATGTAATATGCTTGGTCTATCTGAGATAATATTTCCATTTTTGTCTTTAAGTTGGAAGATTTCTTTTTTGTCATTTTCTATTTTTCTCCTCAAAGCTTTCATGCTTTTGTTGTCTTCTATAGTTTTTATAATTTTCTCGTTGTTGTATTATCTAATATCCCGTCTGATGGCTTTAGAGATTTCTTTATTTATGTTGTTTATATCTTGTGAGTCAACATTTCCTTCACTTCTCAGTATTCTACGATCTTCCATTTTTTGTTTCGTTTCATTACTATTTTTTTGTTCTTTTCCATGTTTAGGGCCAAATTTTTCCTGAGCTTGTGTTAATGTATCTACTATTTGTTCGTTTAGGTTATTTATGTCTTCTCTTGTTGTATTTCTGAGTAAGTTACTGGTGATATATTTTTCAAACTCAAGTTCATTCGTTGGGCGCATCCAAGGTTTGAATTTTTTACTTTTTATCATCTTCAGTCTTTCTTGCTTAATATTGACTTCTACAGTTGCTCGGACCATTCTATGATCGCTTGCAACCGAAAATTGATTTAAGACTGTAACATCTTTGACTATATGTTTTTTGTCAGTGATGATAAAGTCGATCTCATTTTTTGTCTTTCCATAGGGGCTCTTCCAAGTCCATCTTCTATGGATCTTCTTATAGAAGAAGCTATTCATTAAATATAGATTGTTTTCTTATAGGAAATTTAAGAGTATTTCGCCCCTTTCGTTTCTACCTGGTGTGCCAAAATTTCCGAGGGCATTTTCAGCTGGGTCAGTGCTTATTCCTATTTTGTCATTAAAGTCGCCACATATTACCGTAAAATGTTCTTGGTCTTCTGAAACAGCTGTGTACAAGTCATCATAGAACTGTTCTATTTCTTCGTCAGCGTGACTCGATGTTGGTGCATAGACTTGAATGATCTTTATGGAGTAACGGGTGTTTAGTTGTAATTTTGCAAGTATAACTCTTGTGGAAACTGCTTTTACTGATATGATATTCTCAGTTAGTTTTTTATTAAGAAAGAGCCCAATGCCTCCATTCCCATAGTTTTCTCCGACATGATAGAAAATGTGACGAAAAAATGAAACGTTTATGTACATATGTTGCCAAATATTCGATTTACAATCATTAAAACGCTCGCAAGAGGCGCTTGGTCCAAAACTAATACACAAAAATTAGTCGCTTGCTCTAGTTATGCAAAATTCAAAATCCAAAATAAAAAGAAAGGTACTTAATCTTTTTAAATATATCTGGTTATCCGTTACTAACAGGTTAATGGGATTTATTACGTAGATAGTTTATGCCTTTTTCTATCTTCTTCTTTAAGTTCCATCTTCTATCGAAGGTTGGAAATCATCATGGCTATACGGACTCTGTTGACTGCCGCTCTATAAAGTTCTGCACTACTGCATTCAAACCATTCCCTTAAGTTTTTAAGCCAGAATATTCTTCGTCTTCCCACATTTCGCTTTCCTCGGATTTTGCCTTGCATAATAAGTTGTAATAATGCGTATGTTTGCCCTCTTATCACATGTCCTAAGTACTCAAGTTTTCGTCTTTTGATAGTTAATAATATTTCCGCCCCATTTCCTATCATTCTAGTTACTTCCACGTTTGACATTCTTTGAATCCATGATATTCGTAAAATTCTTCTGTAACACCAAAATTCAAAGGCGGCCAACTTATTCAGATGGACTTGTTTTAGTGTTCACGCTTCCAAGCCATAAAGAAAAGTAGGGAACACGTAATATCGAAGCATTCTCAGGCTCTAACTTTATATCCCGAAAACAAAGAAACTTTTACAGTTTAAAAAATAATGCACGTGCTATTTCAATGCGTGTCCTAATTTCTTTTGTTTGGTCTACATCTGATGTTATCCTGTTGTTCCTCTTTTCCACCAGAAAGCGCCATAATCCACTATTTAAGAAATTGGGGCTGGGTCTAGTGATGCATAACGCCGTTCATATAGCAATTTGTTGTCACATGTTTATAGTTTTTCAAAAAATGAACTCCGATTTAAAGATTAAAACGTAAAACAAAATATAAAAACCTATTGAACCTTATTCAGAAAATTTCAGAAAAGAATAACTTTTGTGAAAGATTGTGGGACACAGTCATATTTTAAGATAAAAACTTCAATTCAGAGAGTGGACATTCTTAATAAATGTATAATCTAATATGGAAGCATGTTTATGTTTTACAGACTTAGAAAGCACTGAGCACACAAGTATTTATTTTTTTATGTACTAGGTCGTAAAATAAGTATACTCAAAACAAATAAATATTATCTACCAAGTATTCTACTCCACTTTAATATCAATGCATCAAATATATTATAAAGATTTCGTCGTAGTTGTAAATTAATAGGAGATAAAGCCAAATGTAGAGCATATAGTGAAATCTGAATATCTTAGAATAACTATATCGAGCGGGAACATTATTGATGAGCAAAAGGGAGACCCATCGCTGAGAAAGTGACAAAGCAATTGGTAAAAGCAAAGGGTACTTTGTACTAAAGTACCCATACTCTAAAGCATAAGCAGGTCTTTTCGTACTCTTTTAGTAAGTGATAGATTCGACCGTTACTTGATGGAAATTCATTTTATCTAACAATTAAACAGGTATGCGTTTACACGTCATATTTTGTAACTGAATAAGTTGAGGAGGGGATAACTGTTTGTCTCAAGTTGGTCATTCAGAATTATGTCTGTATTTTTTAATTTGCTAATTTCCATAGATTCTAATATTCATGGAATCTGCAGATAGCTTAAGGCCTTTATTATAAATACACTTTTTTAGTAATAAAAATATATAAATAGAATCTAGAATACGCCTGTAAAAGTATGTAACCTTTGATCTCTGGGATAAACCCATCTCCTGAACAATGGTGCCGATATATGTAGGTAAAATTTTCTACACCTATTTTAACCTGTTTATTTCCTCATTATCAATATATATGAGTTGTAACCGATACCACAAACTCATTTACTTATAGAGACTATATATTGACTATAGTTATTACTATACAAATCTGACTCGAAATATCGTCTTAAAATAACAGTAACAGCAAAGTGAAAGATTAGTCATTTTTTATGAAGTTTAAAGTAGAAGCGTTCACGAAAATTGAAGTACTAATAAGACCACCGCAATCGGGCGTACCCTGGGTAATGAATAACTAAGTAATCGTTAATTCTTAAATCACCCGTTCAATATGTTTTTTGTTAAATCGGTGCTTTTTAGGACCAACTATTCTAATTATGTGTATAAATATTAAAAGTATATCTAGAGATAAAGACACTCCACTTTACATAAAAACTTATAATGAGAGAAAACAAAACCAGTCAGCTGAGAGAACCTTTTAACGATGTTGAGCTTGGATCCGCTATCCACGTATATAATGAACAATATTACGGCTCCTGGCTGAGAATCTGAGCAGAAAACTATAAAATTTGAACTAAAAATACAACAATGGCTAATATCCAAAGTCTTTAGACAAGCAAAGCAAAGACAAAGTTGTTGCCTTGCTTAAACCTGGCAAAAACTCCAACGACCACAAAAGCTATCGGCCAATATATCTATTTATTTTGTCAGCTATACAGAATACTTCTGTACATGATCCTTAATATAAACCGATAATAGAAGAAAAACTCAAATTAAAAGACAAAAGTGGCTATATATGACAGGTTAGATCATATATGTCACAAATACTAAATCTTGCCCAACACAGCGAAGAGAAGTACGAAAAATATCAGGTATGAGGAGTAGTATTTGTTAATCTAAATGCCGTTTATAAATAGTTATTTAAATAACTTATAAAATATTTAGTTATAAATTAGTCAGCCAAATTCAGGGAATATTAAGACTCACATCCATACATAAGCTCTACAATATCGTAGCTATCAATCCACCTAATATCCGAAGATAAGTAGCTAGAGAGCAAAAAAAACAAAGTCCAGATTCGTGACATCCACTCCACGAATACCAGCCCATTTTATGACTAGAATCAAGGAAAAACTGGCTATATCAACATATCTGCAAGATATACAAACAAAAATAAGCTGCTCCTCTCCATCTGATCCCTCGAACGGAACTTCCTTATGGTAGTTATCTTCCTTAAATCTGCCAGGAGGACTCTTGCCTGCAAACACCGGTTAACTTATGTGCATGTGGGGTGGTACGAGACTTATCACAGTTTCTTAGTTAACTTTACCGTTCAAATCGCTCTTTTTGAAGGGACAAGGTTTATTTATGCCAACTGAACATGTAAAGTACAGTCAGTAAGCTATTACTTATAAAGATTATTTCAAATTTGACACTAACTCCACTTATATTGATTACATATTACTCCTAAATACGAGATAAAACATTCAGAAATATGTAATATTGGTGAAGTGGTATAATTCATGTTAGAAAAATTAATCATTCTTCCCTTTTTTGTGCACTACTACCCATTTTAACAAAAAAATATCTATTTTAGCACTTAAATATTTATTTTGAGATAACCTTCTATCCAGTATTAAAAAATAGAATAATAAGAAATAGAATCCAGAAAAAAATAAAATAATAAAATAGAAGAAATAAAATAATAAAAAAGCTGTATATAAGATATCATGAAACAATAAAAGAAGTTCTTATTAACCGGATTCTTAAATAAAACGTATAAAGACATACTCACGTTAACAAAATACATTAGGAAATTTTCGCATATGAAAAAACACATCCAACTTGGTAATGAAATCCTTTTGTATCTATAAATCTATTTTTAGAAAAGCACGTACCTACCAAAAACAGGTATTTGGTAGTACATATATCTGTTACATACTGTAATGCGTATGAATGATAACAAAAGTAAGGAGTCTATATGAACCGTTTAGAATATACGCTGGAAATAAACGGCTTAATCCCATAGTTGCCAAACTATCAGAGCTTACTTAAACCGATATACGTATGGTTCCAATATACACGGAACAAGATCTGAACGACCCCTATAATATATACACGTGAACTAAGCGATATACATTCATGATACAGGGGTACTTAGGGGCTCCACAAAATTTTTAAAAATTGTGAAACTATACATGTTGACGAATCGACAGAGCCAATATTATGGAATGGTCAAGTGAGCTCCGTATATCGGTGGCCACTTGACCACGAAGCTCACTTGAACCTGAATTTTAACATGGGCGGAGTCCACTTTATGCCGTAGATATATATATATATATATATATATATATATATATATATATATATATATATATATATATATATATATATATATATATATATATATCGCTTAGATGCTCTGAATATAATCCGGGGGATGTAAATTTTGTCAAATCTGCATTTGATGGCTTTAAAAATACTAAAAATAGGATGCAAACCATAAATTTTCTTCACATACTACGTGCTTTATTTGTTTTTCGTAGGTTGGGCTCTCGTACTATTGGTATTAACTTGTGTATAGGACAAGTAGTTACTTTTCCATTTGCCTTTTGAACTGTTGCGTATCTTGTAAAACCTTCAGCTTGGGGACGTGTTTCGATTATCTTCGCTAGTGGCCATTTCCCGGCAAGGTGTTGTGATGGGTAGCTCTTTCGGGGCAACAGACTCAGTAAAACACAGGTTTGAAATAAAAATAAATCTATTAAGTATATATATACAATAAATAAAAACTAAAAAAAAAGGAATTCTACGTTGTATACTTATAAAACAAAAATAAAATGAATTCTACGTTTCCGTCTGGGTCCCGCGATGAATGAATTCCCCGGCAAACGTCTATAAAAGAAAAGAAATTAATTAGTACTACTAATATACTCGCTTTCGCTTCAATGCAGCGAAAGCTCCGAATATGCTCGCAAACAAAATATTTAGCTGTGCAGACCCACGGCAATGTTCAATACACAATGCCGACGGGTTCCGCTTGGCTAAGGACAGAGTATGATCCTCAATACGGAAATCTCTGTCCCGGTTGGTTCTGTGCAGATCCACGGTAATGCTCAATACGCAATACCGATGGGTTCCGCTTGGTTAGGGACAGAGTATGATCCTCAATACGGAACTATCTCTGTCCAGAATGGCTCACTGGTTCACTACACCGGCGAGTCAGGGAGCCTAGAGCGCTAGCTACAAGACTGTCTAATTCCGCTATTCACACGCCTTAAATAGCCGTTTGAATACCACTACGCCGTCACGTTGTAGAAGTGGATGCGCAAATATTGACACTCCCACGGTTCGAACTGTTAAATGATCAGAGCATCGTTACACCCCCTTCTCTTTGAAAAAAAAAAAGTAACATACCTTTTTTTTTGTGTATATGGTGTCTACAGCCTCGTGATGCCATCTATCCCTCTCGGTATCTTTATTACAATCTTCCTCCCATTGTTACAGCATATCCTGTATCTTTTGGTCCCCCTCTCGACCAGGTGTTTTGGGACGATCTCTATAAGGTCGGTGTGTTTCCCGGGTTCCGGTTCTCCTGGAGTGGACGCGGATTGGGCTTCTTGTCCCGTTTTGGTATCAGGTACGCTCTTCTTCCTCGGTGGGGTTGGTGGTGTCCCAAAAAGTTCGTGGAACCTTTTCATGATCCTCTCCGCGTCTTTTCCTGGTGTCACGGGTAGTTCGAGTCTCTCTGGCGTTCCCAGAGGGGTCATCTCTTCCGGTATCTCTAATATATCTTCCATGTTTGATGTTGATGAACTGAATTCTGCTTGCTAGCATTGCCACTTAAATACCGTTTGGTTGTGGTGGGGATTGGATTTCTGTAGTAACATTTCCCCCCTCCCATGGTTTTAAATCTTTTACATGCGCCGTCATCTGTTTGCGGCTACTACTATCGGCCAATTTCAGTTTTACTATTACTGGTGATATTACTGACGTTACTATGTATGGTCCTGAGTACTTCGGCGCTAGTTTGCTGGTGAAAGCTGCACTAGCTGATGATAGATGGTGTTCCTTTTTCATGACTCGATCTCCTGGATGTGGCTGCCAGTCTCTTCGTCTTAGATCGTAATGTTTCTTTTGGTCCTCGAAAGCGTGTTCCATGTGCACTTTCGCTAGTTCTCTTAACGCTTCTAACTTGTTTAAGTTTTCTGCATACCCCTGTATATCTTGTCAATTTGTTGCCTCTGTTATGTCTAATTCCCTTCCGAAATTAAGAAGCGCTGGTGAAAATCCTGTTGAATCGTGTCTTGACGAATTTATGGCGTAGCAGAATTCTGGTATGAATTTGTCCCAGTCTTTATGGTTATCCTCCACGTAAGTAGCTATCATCGTTTTCAGTACTTTGTTCATTCGTTGTACTGGATTGCATTGAGGTGAGTACGGCGGTGTTAGAATGTGATTTATGTTATAGGATTTTAGGAACGCCTTAAAACTTCCGCTTGTGAACTGCGCGCCGTTGTCCGAGATGATTTTCTTCGGAATGCCGAATTGCATGACTACCTTTGATCGTAGAGTGTCGATGATTGAGTTCGTAGATGCTGCTCTTATTGGCTGAGCGACGACCCATTTGGTAAACCGGTCTTGCACGACTATTAACAAAATGTTTCCTTTTGCAGATCTTGGGAATGGTCCCATTAAATCAACTGAGACAGTATGCCAAGGCTTTTCTACAGTGGACGGTTGCATTTTCCCGGCTGGTTGCATTTGAGACGGTTTATATTGGAGGCACTTCGTACAGGCTCTAACGTAGTCTGCAATTTGTTTAAACATCTTAGGCCAATAGTACTTTTGCGCTATTCGGCAAATTGTTTTTGCAATTCCTAAGTGGCCTGCTGTGGTCGAGTCATGATTTTCCTCCAAAATATCTTTCCTTTTATATCTTGGTACGCATAATTTCCATGGGTTATTAAACTCTGGGTCGGCTAAATTACGGCTGCTCCAAACGTGTTTATATAATTTCCCGTTTGATATTTGAAATCCGGGAAATCGTCTGGGTTCTGGAGTACATTCCTATATAGATTATCGTACCAACTGCATGATTCCAGTTCTGATGCTAATAATTCCGACTCTGGTTCTTCGCTCTGGTTTTCTTGTGGTTGTCGTGACAAAGCATCTGCTACCTTGTTGAGGACTCCCTTTCTATATATTACCTCGAAATCGTACTGTTGCAGTTCTAAACTCCACCTGGCTAACCGACCTGACGGGTTTTTAAGGTTCTTCAGCCATTTGAGGGACTGATGGTCTGATATGACCTTAAAATTGTATCCTTCTATATACGGCCTCATTTGCTTTATCCCGTACACGATGGATAGACATTCTTTTTCCGTTGTGGAATATTTTGTCTCGGCTGGTGTGAGGGTTCGACTAGCATATGCAATTACTTTATCCTGGCCGTCGTATTTCTGTGTTAGTGCAACTCCAAGTCCACAGTTCGACGCATCTGTTTGCAGGTAAAATGTTTTCGAAAAATCGGGGCATGCTAATACTGGGGCCGATGTAAGTTTTGATTTTAGCTCTTCAAACGCGTTTTCCTGCTTATCGGTCCATTTCCATCTTATCTTCTTCTTCAGAAGCATGTTTAGCGGTCCTGCTATTGTCGAATAGTTCTCTATGAATCGGCGGTACCATGATGTTATTCCTAGGAACCGGCGGAGTTGACGCACGTTTCTCGGTGCTGTAAGTCCGGTTATAGCGTTGGTTTTCTCCGGGTCAGTTTTTATTCCTTCTGCTCCAACCACATGTCCTAAGTATCTGAGTTCTGACTGGCAAAACGTGCATTTCTCGAAGTTCAGCTGTAATCTGGCTTCTTTCAGTCTTCGGAAAACTTCATGTAGGTGATTTAAATGCTCTTGGAGCGTTTTAGATATTACTACGATATCATCCAAGTAGGCAAACGCGAATTCCATATCGGGAGGTATTACCTTATCCAGTAGGCGTTGGAAAGTGGCTCCTGCGGAATGCAGTCCAAATGGGGTGGTTTTGAACTGAAAATGGCCTTTTCCGGGTACGCTGAATGCTGTCACTGGGCGGCTTGTTTCTTCTAGGGGTATTTGAAAATATCCCTGTTTCAAATCGAGGGTCGATATAAAATTTGCTTCCTTAAGTCTATCCAGAATTTCCGATATTCTGGGTAACGGATATGCGTCCTTATCTGATAGTTCGTTGACTTTTCTAAAGTCAATGCAAAATCTGTACGAGTTATCCTTTTTCCTAACTAGTACAATCGGTGAACTCCAACCACTTGTGGAGGGTTCGATGGTTCCTTCTTTTAACATCTTGTCCACTTCTTGGTTGATGATCTGTAGCATTGCGGGATTGTGCCGCCTGTAAGGCTGCTTGACTGGATCGCACTTTTTCTTCAATTTTATTTCGTGTCTTATTAAGTTGGTGGGTCCTGTTATGTTCTCAAACTTCCTTAGTTCTTTTCTTAGGAACCTTTCTAACTCCGTATTTTGAGTGGAGTCTTTTAAAGTGTTACAAGTCTCTTCTTGATGTTGTATGTATTGTTTGGTCGTATGTTTATCGAATTTAAGTTCGATAGAATGGTTCCTGAGGAATTCCACTCCTATTAATGCATCTTCCGTCAACCCTGGCATTACTATGAATGTTTGTCGGGTTTGTAACTTATCAATCTCGCATTCAATTGTCAACTTCTGGTTAAGCTCAATTGACGCTCCATTTGCTAGTCTTGTTCTCCCGCTGTAGCTATCTAGAGAGTCCTTGTTTATCTGAGCTATTCTATCCCCGACGTAATTTTTAGTAGTTCCTGTATCGATGAGCGCTCTGTATGTTCTTTGCCCTATTTTTAGTGATGCGAACAGTCGAATGTCATTGCTTGCTGGCTGTGTAACGGCGAAAACGAATGGAGTCGAATCTTGTTTTACAGACTGGGATGACTCCTTGTTTCTCCAGTCTGTAATTTGTTTCCCTGACGCCTGAAACAACAGTCGCTGCTGTAAACTCCTTCTCTGCCGCAACGCCAACAAAACTTTTTCCATGGGTTTTTGCAGTTTTTACGGCTGTGACCTGGCATCTTGCATCTAAAGCATGCCGTTTTCGCATCGTACTCTGCTTGGTCCGTGCGTCTCCAGTTTCCACGGCAAATCTGATTTGCTGGGGTCTTTTCGTCTTCTAGAGCTTCGTATTCTTGGGCTAAATCCTGTAATTCGGCTACGTTTCCGAAATCCCGGCGGCGAGCATAAAGCTTATATTCTGGTAACAAATTTTTGTATATCCTTTCGAGTTCTTGGTTTTTAGAAAAAGATTCTTCTCGTCTGATTAATGTTTGAATCTCCGTGATATATCTATCTACTGGTTCGTTCTGTCTCTGTTTTCTGTTTCGGATTTCCTCTTCTAGTTGTAGCAAATATCCCCTGGGATAGAAAGCTTTTTTAAAATCTTCGCTGAAATCTGTCCATGACTTCCAATTTTTGTTATTGTTTCTGTACCATAACAAGGCGTGGTCTCCTAATAATTCTGGTAATGCTCTTAGTAGATCTTGTTTATCGATCTCGTAGGCCAAACTTAATTCGTCTATCCTCTCTAAGAATTCTATTGCATCCGAATGTTTCTTGTCGAAGTGTGTGTTCCACTTTCGTACTTGATTTAGCAATTCTGGTTGCCCCATTTGTTTCGTTATTGTTAATTCCTGTAATTGTCTTCGGATGCCCGAAATTTCCTGGGCCAGTGTGTCGGATTCTGTTCCCTTGGAAGTTTTTTCTTTTGGGATTGTTCCTGTAGCTTCCTCGCGATTTTTAAAATAGTTTCTGAGTCGTGCTCTCAATTCGTCGACGGTTCCCTTGGGATCTAAGCCGTATTTTTCGGCCTCGCTCTGCAATTCCTCTTTGCAAAGTCGGTTTATCCACGACGTACCTGTTACTGAGTCTGTGTCTTTATCTGTCGGCATGTTATTAATTTTTGCTCGGGCGCCAGTTTGTGATGGGTAGCTCTTTCGGGGCAACAGACTCAGTAAAATACAGGTTTGAAATAAAAATAAATCTATTAAGTATATATATACAATAAATAAAAACTAAAAAAAAGGAATTCTACGTTGTATACTTATAAAACAAAAATAAAATGAATTCTACGTTTCTGTCTGGGTCCCGCGATGAATGAATTCCCCGGCAAACGTCTATAAAAGAAAAGAAATTAATTAGTACTACTAATATACTCGCTTTCGCTTCAATTCAGCGAAAGCTCCGAATATGCTCGCAAACAAAATATTTAGCTGTGCAGACCCACGGCAATGTTCAATACACAATGCCGACGGGTTCCGCTTGGCTAAGGACAGAGTATGATCCTCAATACGGAAATCTCTGTCCCGGTTGGTTCTGTGCAGATCCACGGTAATGCTCAATACGCAATACCGATGGGTTCCGCTTGGTTAGGGACAGAGTATGATCCTCAATACGGAACTATCTCTGTCCAGAATGGCTCGCTGGTTCACTACACCGGCGAGTCAGGGAGCCTAGAGCGCTAGCTACAAGACTGTCTAATTCCGCTATTCACACGCCTTAAATAGCCGTTTGAATACCACTACGCCGTCACGTTGTAGAAGTGGATGCGCAAATATTGACACTCCCACGGTTCGAACTGTTAAACGATCAGAGCATCGTTACAGTGTTATCCTCCTTTATTATCACCACTTCTTCTTTTTCTAGGTTTGTGACGTGCTTTTGCCACTTATATTGCTGTTGTAGATTTGACAAGTAGTCATGTCTCCAACTTTTCCAAAAATTTCTTTTTATTTTTTCTAACTGCCTCCACCTTTGTGGCATATTCGTATATGTGCTTAACTCTTCCTCCCTATTTGGCGAAATTAGTTCTCTCCGAATTAGGAAGTGTCCTGAGGTTTTTATTATTCTGTTTTTCGTATCTTCCGTATCAACGTATGCATACCTCTATTTGAGCTAGCACTGTGCTTAGCACTTCGTATTTTAGTGAACTATCCCCAATTACTCTCTTTAAGTGATATTTCATAATTTAGTAGCGCTTTCTAATAAACGTCCAAAATGTGGCCCATACGCTGGTATGAAGTGCCAATACGTTCCTAACGTTGTTAAAGTGTCTGTTAATGGTGCCTTCACCTTCTTACTATTTTGGAATAACAGGTTTGCTGCTTCTACAAAGTTTGTTTCATTGTCACTGTATATATGACTTCACTGTCGTTAAAATAAATCTCTTAAATGCAGCTACAAATGCATCTGTTGTCATATCGCTTACTACTTCGAGATGTACAGCTTTTGTGGCTAGGCATACAAATACTGCTATATATCCTTTATAGCTCTTGTATCCGCTTCCTTTGGTTGTTCTTATTTTGATTGGTCCGGCGTAGTCTACACTAGTATTTGCAAATGGATGAGCTTGGTTTAACCTCACTCTTGGTAAACTTTCCATTATTTGTTAAGACGTTTCAGCCTTGTATCTTTTACATTTGACACAAGTGTTTATTTCTTCTCGCACTACTCTTTTCCCGTGCGTGATCTAAATCTTTTCTTTATGTAGTGGAGAGTTTGTTGTAGGCCTCCATGCAACGTTTTTGTATGGCAATGTTGTATTATTAGTTCACTTAATTTCCTTTTGTGACATATTATTAAGGGATGCTTTTCATCATGTGTTAACTCTGAGTTCTAAAGTCTGCCTGTAACCCGTAATATGCCATGGTTATTCACATAGGGTAGTAAGTTCATTAGTTCACTCCTCCCGTTAAGTGGTTTTCCACTCTTTAGTCTTTTATCTCATCTGTATAATCTTACTCTTGAGTATTTTTTATTACTCTTGGCAAGGTATTCTCTAATTCTTGAGTGGTGAGTTGTTCATGTCCTATTTCTCTTTTTTGCATTTGTCTCAAATCTAATGCACTGAGATAGTACTCGCTGCATTCTATTCAGATTTGAAAATCTTTCGCAAATCTCACTAACCTTGAAGGTTGTATTAGCTATTATTTCTATTCTCTACTTCTCTTCATCAGTATTCAATCTCTCTGGTATTGGAAACCTAATATTTGTTTGTTTTAGCCAGATTGTTCCATTTCACCATAAATCCATCCTCACTAACTCTTTTGCTTTTATCCCTTTAGATAAATAGTCTGTTGGATTTTCTTTTGTATCTACGTTGAACCAAAGATCAGGTTGTATGGTGTCTACTATTTCCATTACTCTGTTCACTACAAACGTTTTCTATCTATTTGGTTGTCCTTGTATCCACGCCAAAGTTATTGTGGAATCAGCCATGCTTATATTATTAAATCCCTGCTCCAGCGCTTGAATTGTTCTGTTCATAAGTCTGGTAAGCAGCAATGCTGCACACAATTCTAACCTCGGCAGTGTTGTTAAACCTTTACCTGGTGCAACCTTTGTTCTGGCTACTATAAGGCTTGTTTTTACCTCAGGACATAATGTTCTAGTATATATTACTGCTTCGTATCCTTTCGTAGACGCATCAGCAAATCTGTGAAATTCTATTTTTCCCGAATTGGTAAGATTATTCCACCTAGGTATTACTATCTTTTCGATGTGTTTTAGCTGTAAGTAATACTCAATCCATCGTTTTTAATCAGAATTATTCAATTCTTTGTCTCAACTTATCCTTTTTGTGCACAAATCTTATATAAATATTTTTGATTGCATTATCACTGGCGCAATTCATCCTAATGGGTCATATATGTCTGATATTTCCGATAACACCAGCCTCTTTGTTATTTTTTATCTTCGGTTATATTTATTTTAAATATAATTACATCTTCAACCGGTGATCAGTGGATCCCTAGCATTTTATGTATATCTTCTTTGTCTAACGTTTTGAGATCGACACTTTTTTGTTCCTCCGGTATGATTTCCATTAAATCTTGACTATTACTAAGCCATTGGTTTTCTAACCAATACTAAGTATGTGTATTGTACTAGATCAGACAACCAGATACCTAGACTAATGATGGATAATCTGAAACTGGAAGGTGTGGACACCTTCGTCTACCTGGGCTCGCTGCTGACCAAAGACAACAATGTCAGCGAAGAAATTAAAAGAAGAATAGTGCTTGCCAATAAGTGCTATTATGCCACGAAGATGCTGCACTAATGACGAAATAAAGCAAAGAACATCAATAGAAACAGACATACTAACATACATAGAACAAAAAAGACTAAAGTGGTATGGACATGTAAGAAGAACTAGTGACAGCAGATGGATAAAGAGAATAACCGAATGGAGCCTCATAGGAAGGAGGAAAAGAGGACGACCCTGAAAATCCTGGAGGAGCGAAGTAGACGACGCTATAAGTAAGAGAGGCCTAAACGATATAGAATGGAACAACAGAGAGAGATGGAAACGGTTGAGCGACAGAAGGCAGTGAATACTGTAGAATCGCTGAATATATATACAAGAGCTTCGGTCTTCATCTCAAATTCATTTTTGAAATGCGCCTCTAAGTTTAATGTCACGCTCTATTTCGATATCCTTTGGTCTTCATTGCAAATTCCAGGTATCTGAGCGTGGACAGCCTTTCTTTTTACTCCAAGACTTGTAGCGGTCTGCTCCGTAATGAATGATGACTGCGAGCCTCGGTTAATCAATGCTCTCATCAATTGTGAGCTTCCTTTTGAGTCTCTTACTCGTACTAATGCCGTTGCAAGTACGTCTTCTTTATTATGATGACTTAAACAGCTCACAGTATTGTCTTGTCTCCTTGACGATCCGTTGTAACTGTTGTCACCTCTGGTTCCACTAGAATTGGGTCTATTTTGTGGCCTTCTGTTTTCAGAATTCCTTCTGTTATCATACTAACCTTCTGACATGTGTAGTAATGAATGGTGCTGTCCACCATATTTTGCATATCTATAAGAGGAATAACATGGTACTTCCCTTTTGTGTAGTAGACATCTACCGCACCATTGCTTTTCCTTTACGATTTTGTTTCTTTCACGTACTTGTAGACTTAGGAAATTTGTACATTTGAACATTTTATGTTCTTCATGACACACTACACAGTTTATCTTCTTCTTTACCTGTTGTCTGTGATTTGTTGCTTTCCTTTCTGATACCAACATCTCCAATGTCTGGAATCTTCTTTGTAGGTATTCTTATATTGACTTATATGTCGGAATGTCCCTACTGTCTTGAATTGACTTTTCATATAATCTCCTGGTTTCTATGTCCCACTTTAACATACTTATCCCTGCTATAAGAGGGCTCCAGGACTCTGTCATTATACCTAGTTCACTAATCGCTTCTAAGCATTCGTGGAGAGTATTATGTAATGTTTTATGCGCCTTTGCTGACGCTTCTTTTATCTCCGCAGCCTAAAGTATCTTGTCTATATAAATAGATTAATCCTTGGATTATCGTACCGATCTTGCAATATTTTCTAGGCTGCACTCTAGTTTGCTTCTATTGTGTTTAAATGTTGTATTATTCTACTTGCTTCTCCTCGGAGGCATGTCTTCAGATACTGTATTTTTTCCACATTTGATAGTTGATTTTTCTCATGTATCACCCGTTTAAAAATATTATAGAATGTTACCCAGGGTTCATAACTTCCCTCAAAACAGGGTAACTTCACTTGGGATAATATTATTTTTTCTTTCTTGCATCCTTCCGCCTCCAATCTCTTATTTTCTTTTATGATCGACCGCACCCTTCTTTTCATTATATAAAACCTTCTTCTAGTGCATCCTGTTCATTGTCCACAGTTATTTACAATATTAAATCATCTATTTTTTGTACCTCTTCTTCTTAATCCTTTTGTATATCTTCATCGTTTTCGTCATCTTCCAATAGATGATGACGTTTTCCATCCTAATTTCTACTTCTCTAATTTTTGTCGAAGACTTGTATAAATTTTTAATAAATTCCTCTAAAGTCTTTTTCGATTCTTTATACTTTTTTGTACTGGTTAGTAAAAGTTAGATGTAAAATATTTATCATCTTTTGAACCCTCCAATGTCTGTTTTTTTATGTTTAGGTATCCTCTCGTACGTTTTTCTTTCCCTTTTTTTTTAAGTTATTTAAAAACCTAGTTATTTCTTGACCTAGTTTTTCTTGTTCTGTATATAATCTCTGGATTTTGACTACGTAAGTATATAAGTTTGACCTAAATTCAGCTTTTAAAGTCTCAGCAAGACTACTGTAAAGTCTTATATTTATTTATAATTATTTATATTTGGTTGTGAATTCTTTAATTTATAATGTCTTGTTCTTATCTTAATTCATTAAAAGGCACAATAATTTATATTAATTTATTTAACGAATAATACACATAATTTATATAGGCGAGCGTAACAATTAAAATCGCGGCCGCGGGTCTTCAGATATTAACTGTTCCTCCATATAAAAATGTTTTATTTATATACATAAATCGCCGTTATCTCGAAAAATCTAAAACCTTCTTGAGTAGACTGGACAGCGAAACGGTAAGGGCAACCTGGATTTCCCATCGACTCGCCTCGAACTTTGTTTTTATAGCATCATGTGTCAGGTTGAAATGACCTAGAAAAGACTCGAATGAATAGCATATCAGTAATAAACATATTTACCGTTTTTGGGTCAGAATTTATCGTAACATTGCCCCCCTCTTAAAAGATGGTTCCTCCTGGAACCTTGTTGGGACTGGAACCGGAACTGTATGCTGGTATCGGCAACTGGACCCTCTTTTACAACTTGTTGTATACAACCAGTTGTATAAAAATGACAAGGGACGGTTTTCTCTCCGCACCAGTAACTATGCGGATTGCAACAGACTAACACCTGGACTTCGGTGTCTTTGAAGATCTCCTCCACCATATTTCGGATAACCCTCCAATCTAATTGGCGGCACTCCAACTTTGGCATGGCTAACTTTTGCACGTCGGACTCTAGTACGTGCTCTCTCAATTGAAGTAAGGCTTCCCATACATCTCGGTAGGTAGGTTGGTCACGGGCAGTGTCTTTTGTTACCAGGTAGAAAAGGTAACGTGATGCATCTTGGAGTTTCAAGGTTTTACCGGGAGCTGGCACTTGGCATTGAAGTTCTGCAACTCGACCAAACTTCTTTCGAAAGACGGATGCCAACCCTGGTGCGTCTTTGATACTGGCCGGGATGGTAAGGGCCAGCGAGTGGTCATCGGGGAGCACGAGTAGATCTTGCTTTTCTTCAGTGGTAACACCATGTCTTGCTTTACCGGTACCTCCATAGGCACCCATGAATTCCTCAAACGTGAGGTCGGACACATCTTGGACTTGGTTTACTTCCACTTTTTCATCTACGTCGTGGTCACCTTCGAAAGACGCCAGCCGGTTATGGTGTACTATCATCGGCTTTCATCTCGGAATCTTGCTTATTCGGTAGATGACATCGTTGATCTTCTCCATGATGAGGTATGGACCTTCCCAAAACTTCTGCAATTTGGGAGAACAACCTTTTCATTTCTTGGGATTATACAGCCATACTTTGGCGTTCTTCTTAAAGCAACCCTTTTCGGCTTGTGTATCGTACCGTTTCTTCATTCTGTCGCTAGCGATCTGAAGGTGGGAACGGACCAACTCATGTACATCGTCCATTCTTCTTCGTAATTCGATCACATAATCTTCACCTGCTACATCTTCTCCAGGTCGACACCCAAACTCTAGATCACAAGGTAGTCGCATTTCGCGTCCGAATAGGACTCTGGCTGGTGTCTGGCCTGTTGATTAGTTAACAGCAGATCTGTAGGCCATTGTGAAGAACGGGAGATATTGGTCCCAGTCTCGCTGATGATCGGACACCATCTTTGTCAAATACTTGCCGACTGTCCTATTCATCCGTTCTACCATATCATCAGATTGCGGATGATATGCTGTAGTTCTTGTTTTCTTCATGCCTAGTCTATCACATATTCCTTGGAATAGATCGCTTTTGAAGTTTCTGCCTTGGTCACTATGTATCTCTAAAGGCACTCCAAATCGGCTGATATATTCCTGGATCAACTTATCTGCAACGGTGGCGGCCTTCTGGTCTGGAAGTGCGTAAATCTCGACCCACTTAGTAAAGTAATCCATTACTACCAACATGTACTTGCCTCCATTTTCACTTTCTGGAAATGGCCCAGCAATATCCAAAGCTATTCTTTCAAACGGGCTTCCAACATTATATTGTCTCATAGGAGCTCTCCTTTTTCGGTAAGGCCCGTTACTCGTAGCACAAATAGTACATTTCTTACACCAGGCTTTTACGTCTTCGGAACTGTTCATCCAATAAAACCGTTCCCGAATTCGCTGAAGGGTTTCCTTTACACCAAAATGCCCTCCTGATGGACTGTCGTGTAACTGACGAAGTACTTCGGCTATTCTGCTCTTTGGGATCACCAACTGTCTTCTCTTCTTTCTCTGAACCGTCATCATTTTCCAGGACTCGTTTGAGCAAGCCATCTTTCATGATAAATGAGTCCCACTGGGCCCAATACGTCTTAACTACTGAGCATAGGTTTGATATTTCTTGCCAAGGTGGTCGACGGTTTTCCTCTTTCCATTTTCGAATTTTCTGTATAACTGGATCTCTTTATTGTTCTTCTCTGATCTTAGTAGGCGTCCAGTCGTCGTTGACCATCGTTGTTCTTAGCACTGCTGCTTCCTTGGATTCCGTTTTGTTGCAGTGGGAACACTCTGCTGGGAATGGCCTTCTGGAAAGAGAATCAGCGTTTCTGTGGCTAACTCCGGCCCGGTGCTCAATCTTGAAATCGTATTCTTGAAGTCGTTCGATCCACCTGGCTATCTGACCCTCTGGATTCTTAAACTGCATCAACCACTTAAGGGCGGCATGGTCGGTTCGGATTAAAAACTTCCTTCCATAGAGGTATTGATAGAAGTGCTCTACTGATTTCACTACTGCCAGAAGTTCTCTTCTCGTGACGCAATAATTCCGTTCAGGTTTTGAAAGAACTTTACTAAAATATCCGAGGACTCGTGCCTGTCCTCCTTGAATCTGAGACAGCACTCCTCCAATTACCACATTACTTGCATCCGTATCTAAGATGAACTCTCCTTCTGGCAGTGGATACCCTAAAATTGGTGCTGTTATTAAATGCTTTTTCAACGTCTCAAAGGCATTTTGGCAGTCTATATCCCAGCGGTAATCTCTTGCTTCCTCCGTAAGTCGCGTTAATGCCTTAGCGATATCTGCAAACTTCTTAATAAACCTCCGGTAGTAAGTACATAGTCCAAGAAAACTTCTCACTTGATGTTTGTCAGTTGGTTTTGGCCATTCCTTAATGGAATCGATTTTTCCCTTATCCACGGCCACTCCTTCTTTACTGAATATATGACCCAGATAATTGACTCTACCTTGAAATAGCTGGCACTTCTTGGGGTTTAGCATCAATTGGGCAGCTTTAAGTCGATTAAAAACGTTTTCTAAATTCCTCAAATGATCTTCGAATGTCTCCCCCAAGACGATTATGTCATCTAAATAAACCAGGCATGTTTTCCAAGATAACCCTCTCAACACATTTTCCATAAGCCTCTAAAATGTCGCAGGAGCATTACAGAGTCCAAATGGCATAACGTTGAATTGCCACAATCCAGATCCTGTGGTGAAGGCTGTCTTTTCTTTATCTACTGGGTCCATTTCTACCTGCCAGTATCCAGACTTCAAATCCAAAGTAGAAAACAATTTACTTCCAGCCAATGTGTCCAATGTGTCATAGATCCGAGGCAGAGGATAACTATCTTTCTTGGTAACGTTGTTCAGCAAACTGTAATCCACACAGAACCTCGTCGTTCCGTCTTTATTCTTAACCAGGACCACCGGAGAGACCCATGGGCTCGTAGAAGGTTCTATCACCCCGTCTTTAATTGGCTTAGCATTACCAGTATCAATTTTATGCTTAACAACGGTAGTTCTTCCCGTCTTTCCTCCTTTCGGTACGAAAATATCACGATACTGCCGAAGAAATTCCCTTAATTTCCTTTTCTCCATCTGATTTAGGGACTGTCCTGCAACTGCAACCATTTGGTCGAATTTGTCGTTGGAATTATCAGATGTTGTCGCCTGACGGATTATGGATGTCACAGGTACACAAGGTCCTACTTTTGTCTCTTTCTTTATGGTCACTGGGTAGTCGTTGACATTGATAAGTCTCACAGGAATTTCCTTAGCCGAAGTCACCAATTCCTTTCCAATTATGATTCCACGGCCAACCTCATCGTCGTGGTTCCAAGGCTCCATCATAACAGGTCTCCCTTCGTCCACAATTCCCTGTAGCCGCGCTACTATGATCGTTTCGCTTCTCGCAGGGACGATTGTATCTTCTGTAATGGCTGCTTGTACAGTGTTGTCATTATGTGGATGGAGAAATATTTCCTGGTTGCCAACTTTGATTACCTTATTCTTAAAATCCAGTTAGAATCCATGCATATTCATTACGTCCATTCCTAATATAACATCCTCTTCGATGTCAGCAACTATAACAGTATGGACGAACTTTTCTGCTCCAATTCCCAATTGTACCTGGATTTCTCCATGAATGTTAGCAGTTTCACCTGTAGTGGTCCGAAGTCGCAACCTCGTTGGTAACAGTTTCTTTCGGCTGTTTATAACTGTCGGGCGTATAATGGTTCTGGTCGCTCCGGTATCCACCAACAACGTATGCTTTTTACCATTTATGTCTTCATCTACATATACACTATCTTCACGACATTTCAAAGAAGCTATTAGTATAAGAGGGTCTTTGGAAGAGATCCGGGTCGCGGAGCTGCCCCCCTAAGTCTGCCTCGTTCTGGTTTTCCTGATGGTGAGTTTCTTGATTTTATGGTCTTCTTTTTCTTGCATGTCATGCTTTTCATCATATTAACGAGCTGGTCAAGTTTATCTTCATCTCCTTCCTCTTTTACAGTCCTAGCTTTACTGTACCCGCCAGAGGCCTGCGTAGCTGACTCGTATTCGAGGTCGGCGGATAAGACATCAACCAGCGTCTTGTGACGAGCTAATCGCAGTGTTCTCTGCATTTCATGATCACGAAGACCATCAATAAACGTTTGAACGGCCAATTTTTCCATCATGTCTTCGGGAGCTGTTGGATAAGCTTATCGTACTAACCTGGCAATATCTACCTCGTATTCTTGAAGAGCCTCATCTTTCTTCTGTCTGCGATTTTTAAGCTGCGACTGATATACATGCTCCAAATGTTCGTGGCCATATCGCATATTTAACCTCTTCTTCAGTTGTTCGAAATCATCGGTCTCCTCTACGGCTATGGTCTGAAGCACATCTAAGGCATCTTCTCGAAGAGCGATAGTCAGGTTTACAGCCTTTTCTTTTTCAGACCATCCATTCGCTCTTGCGGCTGATTCGAACTGTTTCATGTAGTTGTTCCATGATGATTTTCCGTCGAAAGTTGGGACTTTAACATGAATAGAATCTCCACTTCCTTCAAATTTCGGCCGTGTCTCCAACTTACATTTCGTCTCGTCTTCTTTTATCTCCACTGTAATCGGATTGTTAACTCTCTCTGCTGTCCCTGTTTCCTCAATCTTCCTCTCCATCTCTTTCATCTTTTCTTCGAAGGCCAACATATCGGCAGCAACTTGATTTTTTAGCGAAGATATTCTATCGTCGAGGGCAGACATCTCAGAAGTTACTTTAGAGATGTTAGCAGAAACTTTACTTTCCAGAAACGAAATCTCGTTAGAAACTTTGTTCTCTAATGAAGCGATGTCGCCGGATACTTTGTTCTCCAATGATGCGATGTCACCAGAAACTTTCGAAATCGACGAGAGGACAGCATCATGTTTATCTTCAAATATATACGTTTCTGGATTAAACCCATCTTCCTCCAGAGCGTTCTTTAGTCGTTGGACTAACTCAGCCTTTTTTCCGGTAGAAGCTAATTCTCTATCCTCGAGATGTCTTCTTAAATTCGTCACTGTGAGCTCATAAATCGTAGCCATTTCCACAATTTCCACTTATCCCACTTCTGACACCACTGTAAAGTCTTTTATTGATTTATAATTATTTATATTTGGTTGTGAATTCTTTAATTTATAATGTCTTGTTCTTATCTTAATTCATTAAAAGGCACAATAATTTATATCAAATTATTTAACGAATAATACACATAATTTATATAGGCGAGCGTAACAATTAAAATCGCGGCCGCGGGTCATCAGATATTAACTGTTCCTCCATATAAAAATGTTTTATTTATATACATACATCGCCGTTATCTCGAAAAGTCTAAAACCTTCTTGAGTAGACTGGACGGCGAAACGGTAAGGGCAAACTTGATTTCCCATCGACTCGCATCGAACTTTGTTTTTATAGCATCATGTGTCAGGTAGAAATGACCTAGAAAAGACTCGAATGAATAGCATATCAGTAATAAACATATTTACCGTTTTTGGGTCAGAATTTATCGTAACACTACCTTGCACAACAACGCAATGACCTCAACCTTGTTGACACCGCTAATTGTACAATTTAAAAAACGTAATATTATCACTTGTAACCAGAGAAACAAAGTTCTTTATATAAAAAAATGCAACCTCGATTTATGTGGAATTGAATGAACTTAAAATGTATATAAAAATAACGATTTGTTAAGTATTAATTTGTTTTAAGAATTTTAAATTATAAGAATCAAAATTATCAAATAAAATTAATATCAAAATAATTAAAATATTAGATTTGAATTAGCAGTAGACAAAATATTACTATTTTAAGTAAAAAGGCATGCCGCGAAAGATAGACGTCTGGCCTCGAGAAAATTCGCCAACGCACTATAGGTGTACGGCACTATAAGAAGAAGAAGTAAAAAGGTATGCAGAATAAAAATATTTTATTAAGTATTAGTAAAAATTTGAAGTTTAAGTTTCTTTAATAATCATTTTAATTCATAAAAAAATGCACTGCTCTAAATGATAATAAATATTCAAAAACTTACAGTTTTTTCCCGACGTTGACTTGTATGTTCCTGCTTCCTTTTTAGAACTGCAACTGGAACTGGTGAGCTGGATCTCTGGATGCCGCTAGATTTTTCACATCCAAAGTAGACTTAAGGACTGCTATTCAGGTTCTCTGATGCTCAAAGGCTCTCGTAAAGCCCCTACCCCTAATTTTGTTGCTTTCTGGTCTTTGTTTTATTTTTTCTTTTCTCCACACATCGAATTCTATCTTCGATCTTAAATAGTCATAAATAAATGGTTGAAGTGTGGAGTAAAAATTATAGTTTTATTAATAGTTACTAATAATTACACTCTAGTTATTGGTTAGGTAACTTTTTATAATAGATTTGCGCTCAAAAGAGCTTAAATCCCCATTTTTAATTTCACAGAAAATGTACACCTCAGCACAGACGTTAATGCTTCTATCATACTAACAAACTTTGAACTATGAGCTTACAATACAATTTAATCTAGGCCGTTATTGCAACACTTAGGAAGTTTAATTAGAAAATATATTATTTGGCAGTAGATATACTATGGGTCTTTGAGCTCATCCCTTAAATCGCAACCCTTAAAATCGCAACCCCTGGTTGTAAGTTCCAAACGGCTTAACGTAGGATGACGTACGAGGGCTCGTTGGAAAGGGGATGAAAAATAGGGTTTTGATGAAATATGTGCCGTGCGCATCGGAGCATGCCAAAATGTCATTACGTCATATCTTTGTTTCTATTGGTCCGATCGTGACGTACGAGGGCTCGTTGGAACGGGGAGGAGACGATGAATACTTTGACATAAAAAACAAAGATGGAAGCATTGCCAAATGGGCGCTAAAACGTATCTTCGTTGCTATTGGACTCATTTTGACGTATGAGGTGTCAAATAAAAGCGTTGGTGACACAGAAGCCATGTCAACGTTCAGTATGGACGTTCTTCTTCTTCTTTTTCGTACAGTGCCTAAGAGAACGTGACAGTCGACGCCGAACGTGAAATGTCACGTGCCATCCGACGTAGAACGTGACATTTGACGCAGAACGTGAAATATCGCGTGAAATGACGTGACATTCGACGCAGGACGTGACAGTTATGTGTCAGTCAACGCAAGACGTCGCTTGACATACATAGAGTAATGGAATTTAAATAAAACAACCATTAAGAAGGAACACATCAACCTTTATTCGTATATAGTTACAATTTTGTTTAACAAAGTTTTTAATTGTTTTAATAGGCCGTCTTCAGGGCAGTTTATTCCAAAAAGTTCCCAGCTAAACGTTCCTGCTGCTAAAACTTTACGTGTGTATTCGCTATACTTATAATAGGTATTGTTCTGGAAAAAGTAAATAAACCCATCCGTGTAGCGGAATGCTGATGTTATTTTATCTGGTAGTCCTGGAAAGAGATAATTTATTGGTCCACGGTTTAAGACATCTCCAGCTTCGTTAAATTCAGTATAAGAATTATCATTGTATAATAAATACGTTTGACCGCTGTTTGTTTAAAACAAGGCATTTATTTTGGTTCTCGCAGGTATAGAAGGAAACATAAAACGTTTTTGAATTTTTAAATTGGGAAAAGATGCAGCGTAATACTGATTATTGCTTATAGTTACTAAGTGTCCCTCGAAATTCTGAAAAACATGTGAAACGTGCGTAGACCTTAGTTCTTTGGGGAGATAATCGGTAATTAATTCAGGATATTTTGGAAGACGCATCTTATTTATATCAAACTTGCATATATACGGGCCAGATCCAACGTACATTCGATAATTTGGAAATTGTGGAAATATAGCTAAAAACATGAAATCGGGATACTAAATTAGACATATGTTTTTTATTGCAGGTGTTTTCGGCAAATAGGCCATGTTTGTTAGTGCAGGTGTTTTCGGTACATTGCTCCTGGTTTGCGAAATTGTTCGCGTAACTGGTGTTGTTGTTGGTATGGGAACTGTTTTTGGTCCATATAGCATGCTTATTGCCTTTTTATCATCATCACCAAAACTTGGCACATCTTGGTGATACCAAGCATACATAATAGACGAATTACTAGTACTATGTTCCAGTCCGAGGGAATGACCAATTTCATGCATTAGGACAGCCAAAAAATTGACTTCACCATCAGGAGCTCTGCCATTTCCTACATACCACCGTTCATTAGCATCAAGATGAATTTCGGTATATTCACCGTTTGCGCTGGGATAGTATGCGTGGGCCAATACTTTTCCGGGGCCATCGAAATTAAATGAACATTTAGAGGTTCCTTGACAATTTGCTCGAAAATTATGATTATTTGGTACCACAGTTATAGTAATATCAGGCTTTGAAGAAGGTATTGTTACTCGTTTTAACTTTAAATTAGATATTTTCTCCCATCTAGCGAAAGCTTCTGCAGCAAGATTTATATAATCGGGATTACTAATAGCTTGAGGGAAATACCAGCGTAAAATCGTTTTATTCCACTTCGAATGAATTGCATAGTTATTGTCTCCAACAGAACATCTAGGCTTATTCATCATATTCATAGTATCATTATTTAATGTTCCGGTCACTGGAAGATTGTATCTTTCTTGAAATTTAACTAGGCCATATCTATACTAGAAATAGCATTACTTGATGTATTTAGATATCCGAAACGTTTAAGAAAAGAACTAGCATATTCCAGAGTGCTATTCTCTGTACACACAGATACAGAGAGCAACGATAAGGCATGTAAACAGACAAGCATCTCGATTTATACTAATCTCCAAAAATTGTTAATACAGTTATTTATACAAAAATCCAAACACACACATCCTCTGACTGAAGTTTTTGTGTAATATTAACCGTAATTTTATAAAGCATATATTATAGGGATAAAATTAGTATTAATCAAAGAATTGAAATTATATACAGAAATATATTAAATATGTTAAAAAATAGTGCATTTGTTAGCAAAACCGGATGAAGCCTCATGATAACGCGGCCCCGCATAATTCAAAACACGTAAACATCTGATAACAAAATTTATTTTTCATTTCGAAACGCCGGAAATAAAACCATAGTTGCTGCATTTTGTAAAATGTATGATGATAGCCATAACCACATTTGCAAGTTTGAAAATTAATAAAAACAATTCTCATACCGCATTCTTAATTTTGCAGGAAATATTTTATCATGTGTGGTTTTTACTAATAAAAACAAGAAATATATAATTTTCAGAACATTGTGCATCGCTTATATTTGTAACGGATCTATCAATGTAACCGTACGCACATTAGGTTGACGCAACTTGAACTCGCGTGGGGCGATGTGCAGTTCGGGTCTTTAAAAGATCGAGGAGCGCATTCGTTTGTCACAGTTTGCAATCTATGCAGACACTACACACCATAATAAGTTGTTCAGAGCAAAATATATCTAATAAAGGTAAGCGTTGTTCTCTTTGTATATATTTATGTATTTATTATGTCCTTTATTTCATTGTGTATGCTTTAAAACAGTTCACGACTGCTATTTGTATAAGAATTGTTTTCTTTTTTTTTCGTATTTCGATTTCATGCAGTATATTGTTTTTCTTTTTTCTTGTGTATTTCGATTTCACATAGTATTTTTCTTAAAATGGTTACTTGTATTTTAGATGGATCTAACCAAATTAAATGCATCCTCGTGTATTGCAGAGAGACAACCTGCAATAAAACTAAACGAGTTGCCACTTAATAAGCCACAGAAAATACTATCGGCAAAGATAGTGAAAAGTAAATTTGGTTAAGCTGTTTTGCTGGAGCTAGCAGAGAGGGTCACGTTTCTGCCAGAGCGAGTGACAAGACTAGAGCCCATATTTGGAGTACTTTTCCAAACAGAAATACTCAATAATATACGCGGGAACGGTTGCAGCCGGAAAACATCCAGCCCAATCGTTTAGAATAGTAGAAAATTAGATTAGAGAGGTGAGTGATTTTTTTTGAGTAGCCATGCATGAACAAGTAATTAAACAGTCTGATGATTTGATGCACATGATTAAAAAGCTTAGTAAAATAATTTTTGACAAATTCACTGAAAGGGATAATCAAATTTGGAGAT
This sequence comes from Diabrotica undecimpunctata, assembly GCF_040954645.1. Taxonomy (NCBI): domain Eukaryota; kingdom Metazoa; phylum Arthropoda; class Insecta; order Coleoptera; family Chrysomelidae; genus Diabrotica; species Diabrotica undecimpunctata. Next base: position 70,928,821 of record NC_092808.1, read on the forward strand.
GTAATAAAGTAATTAAAAACAATAAACTATCCGTAGGAATAGTTCGAAAATTGCAAACTTACATAGGACATTTTAAGCATTTTAGGCAAATTATTTTAAATTTCAATAATAAGTACGTTGGGTTGGGGCTTAATTCAAAGAGTTATAGTTAATTTATGGCATAAGGACTTAGCACATTTCCTAAATGATTGTTATATTATTTTTAAAAATAAAATCAGAAAAATTTTAAAAACAAATAGAATGCTTAAAGTCAATACTACATTTTGCGGTGAATTCATTAAAAAATCAAGTGATAGTGAAAGTTTAGATTTAAAATATTTCAACACTAAAAATGCTATTATAGACACATCGACCGATTTACATCTTTGGTTTAGTGAAAATGTTAAGGATAAAATTTTTACAAAGCTGTCTGAATTTGCAGAAAAAGATTCGGGGGCCGCGCTGTCTAAAGTAATTTCATTAGAAGTTAATATTAATAAAGTAGAAATAGGAAATGCCTCATCTGTCATTGAACTGCCAATAGAGACTCAGAAAAAACGAGCGTGCATTAATGTGCATAATTTTGATCAGGCCTGCTTTTATTGGTCAGTAGTTAGCGCTCTGTATCCTGTTAACAAAAATGCTGGAAGAGTTTCAAATATCCACATTATTCTACTGTTTTGCAAACTGACAAATTAGAAAGCCCAATGCCATTAGGCAAAATTTGAAAAATTAAAAGCCATATCAGTCAATGTTTTTGTATTAGAATTAAATGTAGTTAAGGACAAACAATTTTACGAAGTAGTACCTGCCAAACTGACACCGCAAAAGATGGAAAAGCGTGTGAATGTGCTCCTAATAAAGGATAAATATTTCCCAAAGTTAAACGATTACGATGCTCCTCCAGAAGATAATGATCAGACTGAAATACGCCTTCATTGGCGGAAGTGACGTCACACGTCGATCGTCAAGCGTACGTATCCTCATGGGTCAATGCCACGCCCCCTTCGTGACGTAGGAACGTGCCTAGGGTCTCTAGACCACGCCCCTCGGCCAATGGTGGCGTAGGAACGTCCCCCCATGTCTTGCTGACCAATGGTGGACGTCCTCGTGACGTCGGAACGTGTCGCCGACCAATGACAGCATAGCAGCGTCAGTGGTGGGAATAGCAACACCAACAGCGATCAATGACAGCTCAGAATTTGAATAAACATCATAGAAATGGCGGTATAGCGATGAGGGACCAATGGTGACATAGTAACGCCCTCCTCGTGACGTCGGAACGTGTCGTCGACCAATGACAGCATACCAGCGTCTGTGGTGGGAATAGCAGGCCAATGGTGGCATAGTAACGCCCTCCTCGTAACGTCGGAACGTGTCGTCGACCAATGACAGCATACCAGCGTCTGTGGTGGGAATAGCAGGCCAATGGTGGCATAGGAACGTCCCCCAATGTCTTGCTGACGAATGGAGGACGTCTTCGTGACGTCGGAACGTGTCGTCGACCAATGACAGCATAGCAGCGTCAGTGGTGGGAATAGCAGGCCAATGGTGGCATAGGAACGTCCCCCAATGTCTTGCTGACCAATGGTGGACGTCCTCGTGACGTCGGAACGTGTCGTTGACCAATGGCAGCATAGCAGCGTCAGTGGTGGGAATAGCAACACCCCCAGCGACCAATGACAGCTTAGAATTTGAATAAACAACATAGAAATGGCGGTATAGCGATGAGGGACCAATGGTGACATAGTAACACCCTCCTCGTGACGTTAGAACGTTTTCCTCGACCAATGATGCCACAGAAACGTGTCCTCGACCAATGGTGGACATCCTCGTGACGTTGGAGGCCAATGGTGTGCATCAACGGCCAATGAGAAAGACGTGCATCGACTAATGGTGGAGTCGTACCACAATATTAACGAAAAGACGCCCCCAGTCCCCCCCACCATTCCCCCGAAAAGACGCCCCCAGTCCCCCCATTCCCCCGAAAAGACGCCCCCCAATATTAATGAAGCTACACGTCAACGTAACCAATGAGAACGATGTTCAATCGCTGGTCGGTGACTGCGTTCTATGAATTGACAAAGAGAAGAAGACGAATGACAGACAAAGAGAGCAATTTTTCCTCGTATTTTTTTGTAATTAAAACCTACAACCATTAGCGTAAAACTTTTAAATTTTTTTAATTTATATTTTACGAGTTACCTCGTATATATTTTATCGATTACCATAATAACAAAAATTCGTTTATTTTTCAATTTATACTTTACATGATCATTTGAAATCATTATAAAATAGATCTTGCTACTGAGAATAATGACATCATCGGATACGCCGGCTATTAAAAATTTCTCACACGATCACGATATATAGCCGGAAAACACGTGCACATTCCAATTCCATTATTTAATGTGAGATAAAATATATTCGCATGGAGGCAGGAAACAAGTGCACATTCCGTTCTATTTAATAATTAAGCCCGGCATGTGATGCATAAATGAATAGTCTCACGAAATATTGCGCAACATAGTTTTAGCGTGGGAGAGGCAGGTGTGGAGAGGTAAGAAGATATAATTAAACGTGTTCATGTTCACAGCGTTATTTCGTAAAACGTAGTCATTACAACATGAACAGTGTGGAAGTAGGAGCCAAAAGTGAAATGATGCTGCTTAATACTTTGTATAATTTTGAGCATTTAAAAGTATTAGTTGGATTAAGTTCAGCTCGATCATTTGGGCCGGGTGTTAAATTAAGCAGCGAGAATAATGAGATATCGTTCGGTATATGTGATTGGATCCAATTAATCGATGAACTTAATCGTAAATATAATCAGTTTTTCCTGATGCCTCTGCAATGCTATTGTGAAGATGAACCTCTAGAATGTTGTGAATTGTTAGCAATTGAAACTTAAGCGACAGATCAACTTAAATGGCTCAATGTTAAGAAACTTGGTGTTACTTTGCAGATATTTGAAAAAGATGTTAAAAATCTTATTGAAGGAAATGAAAAGTTAATTTTACCACGCATTCGTTTTCTCGAAGGACTAAGATTTTTAGATTACTATTGTAATGCGTTAAAAATTGCTACTTTATTCAAAAACGATTTACAACCAATAGATATTTTATATTCATTTTGTGAGGCTTCTTGTGATACTAGTATTGTAAGTTTAGCATTAAGGGAATATTTGTATTATTATAAGGAAGATACAATTAGTGAATTAAATAACAGTATTTTAAAAGGATTAAAACATTTATTTCTATTTATTATACCAGGGTAGTGGGGGTGATTAAGAATATTATTTATATTGGCTTTTGGAGCGAAAGACATTTATTTCATCGATGACTTCCATACGGTGTAGATTAGAAGAGTTGTACGAAAAAATACAAAAGTTAAAAGCCGATATACAGTGGTACGAAGATAGAACTGCAATTGAAAAACGATTTGCAGAGTTTAATTTGTCAGAAAGAAAGTTACCAAAAACAACACAATACCCGTTAAAAAGAATTCAACCGACAAGATGCCTCCACTAACAACCTCATTCATCATCCTTACAGCTATTGTTAACAATGTCCTTTATACAAACGTTCCAAACAACGTTAAGAACCAGGCGATATGTTTTAATGATGAAAAAACTGATTGTAATCGACCGAACTGGACTCTAATGGATCATGAAGTGGTGAATTATGGACAGCTTCCAGTATTTTTCAAAGCGATACCAAAATCAGGAGGAGCATTCTATAAGATCAAGCTAATATCCCCAAATAACACCGAAAGTGATTCAAAATGGTACAAAACTAATAATGATAACATCGATCAATATGGTTTATCGATTATACTCTTAAGCATTATATTCGTAATAAATGCCTTTATAGCGATTAATATCATTAAAAAATTTCTTGTAAATCGTAAATCCGAATCATCTTGCATTAAAATAAATATGTAAAACTGTTAAACGAAACTGAAATAAAACTTTTAATCTTTTATTTAAAAAAATCCAATTTATATAGGTAATATTTTGTTACACAACCATTGACGGAGGTGATCCACATTTATCGAGGAGCAGGAAAATAGTCCAATAGCGTGGCAGTTGTATTCATGTGGAGCAAAGCCTCCAGTGGAGTATGGAGAATCATCAAACTTGCAAACATCAATAATTATGGGACAGACGTCAAGCATATAACATTTGTATCTTAAAAATTCTGCTTGTTGTTCTCCGCGAACGTAGATGCAGTCAGCTGCATACAACAACTTAGATTCCAGTATTTTATTTATTTTTGAATATTTAACATCTCCATTAGAATACCAAAGACCATGCACGTTTTTCTCCAAGTACGCAGCAGTCTTCTTATCTTGATTACTTAATGTAGCAAACGGTTATGGAGGTTTAAATATATAATGCAATGTTTAAAGCCAATTTCAATGCTGAGTTCTTTGGGAACACACCACCCATCTACGGTGAATCCTTGAATGTCAACTAATGCGATCCTCATGATGGCTGATAGTATACTGAATTGGATATGATTGAATAAGTCAAGTTAAATGATATTTTTGATAACTTCAGTTAGAGGAAAGTATTCGAGTAGACTGTCGTGGACAATTAAACAGTACGCTCGAGTGCCTGCAGGAAAACCTTCATCTGCTTCGATTTCCAACTTAATATCAACGGTTCCCGATCTAAATGACGTATCATCCTGTTTGGAGCAGTCGAAAGTAAACAAAGCATATTTTTTAAAAGCATTATAATCCAAGATTGGATGTTTTGTTGACGAATAAGTATAACTGGGAAAGAATTGGGTATAGTTGTAGTGAGCTATAGCATAATCATTTTTCGCAAAATCCAATTGCATTCTCTCGTTAGGCCAATATTCACCATTAATAACCACTCGTACGCTGGACACCTTAATGTTATCGAATAACGTTGGATTGGCGTGAATGTCATCTCGTTTAGAAGTTTGAAAAGCTACAATGACATAGCGTGGACGTTCAACAGCTGAAGTTGTCTTACACTCCATATCTCACGTCGGGATCCAGCCGTAAGTGAAGGTAGTTCATTAAGTTCCCATTTACGGAAAGGTATGGTTATCGGCGTATTATTCTTAATCGGAGTCATTAGGTCAATTTTCACATCGTCATTCGGAAAGACATGTTTGACCTTCAGTTCCATGCTGGTAACAGTTAAAGACACTGTTGTTGTTGTTGTGGCATTAGGTTCTTCCACTAAAATACTGTCTCTATCATTACGTGCTCGAACAAATCGAAACACTTGACGACCATAGGTTAATTTATTGTAATCGTTGAAAATGTTGAAAATATGTTTTATCGGAATCAGTAAACTAAAGCTGTCTCCCGATAAATGTGGATTATTGGGATAGTTCCATCCTGCAGTACTGAGATACTTGGAATCGTCAGGAGTGTAACACAACAAACTGCGAATAGTGCTAACTACACCAGGATCTCGAACTATTTCCATGTCGTGTGAACTTTGGATGTATGTACATGTATCAGTAGAGAAAATATGGGAATTTCAAATAAAAGATGGCGGCCAGTTGGATGGCTGGTATGTGGCGTTGAGGCCGTAGAAGTAGCCTCTGGGGATGTGGGGGGTGATGTACAAGAAATATAAGTATGAAAGAAGTACACCCTATCGTGATAGGGTTGAAAAAAAGGGTGAGAAGTAGAAAATACGCAATATTGTTGGAATGAATAATTTGCTGACATAGTTGGTTAGGTGGCGTTGGGGCCTGTGTAGATGTACAAGAAAGCCTCCCCTGACGTCAGAGGGGGTGTGTGTTCGAAATGGTAAAGAAGAAGCGGTGAAAAGATGAGTAAAGGAAATTTTATGGTGTTATGTAGATATTTAGTAACAAAATATGATAAATGGGGAAATTAGGCAATGCAGATACGTCGTATATATTGGTCATTAGCCAGCTAAAAAGCAACGATTTAATTTTTTAGTATTAAATAAAATTTAATTTTATTTATATAAAGAAACGAATTTTTGCAATTTAAACCATCAACTAGATACGCCCACTTTCTGATAACGCGTAAAAGTATATACAGTTTTAGAATTAAGAGAAAATGATAATTTCATTTTATTCGAACGAATGTTTTGTAATTTAAAACCATCAACTGAATACACCCACATTCCGATAATGCGTTAACACATAAGTATTTTATTATTAGAAACAGGTCAGGACTAACGAAAATTTCAAACAAATATAAAATTACTATATATTTATTCGTTATGTTAAACGTGTGTCATTTCATCAATGTCTTCCATACGGTGTAGATTAGAAAAGTTTTACGAAAAAATACAAAAGTTAAAAGCCGATATACAGTGGTACGAAGATAGAACTGCAATTGAAAAACGATTTGCAGACCTACATTTGTCAGAAAGGAAATTACCAACAACAACACAATACCCGTTAAACAGAATTCAACCGACAAGATGCCTCAATTAACAACCTCATTCATCATCCTCACAGCTATTGTTAATAATGTCCTTTATACAAACGTTCCAAACAATGTTAAGAACCTAGCGATATGTTTTAACGATGTAAAAACTGATTGCAATCGAACTGAATGGGCTCTAATGGATCATAATGTGGTAAATTATGGACAGCTTCCAGTATTTTTTAAAAAGATACCAAAGTCAGGAGGAACATTCTATAAGATCATCCTAATATCTCCAAATAACACCGAAAGTGATTCAGAATGGTACAAAACTAATAATGATGTCGTCGGGAAATATGGTTCATCGATTATACTTTTAACTATCGTGTTAGTAATAAATGTATTTCTAACGATTAATATTATTATAAAATTTTTTGTAAATCGCAAATGTAAGTCATGTTGCATTAAAGTAAATATGTAAAAAAGGAAGTCTTTTTTAATAAAACTAAAATAATACGTTTAATCTTTTATTTAAAAAAGTCTAATTTACATAGGTAATATCTTTTCACAAAACCATTGGCGGAGGTGATCCACATTTCTCTCAGTGCAGGAAAATAATCCAGTGGCGTGGCAATTGTTAGCATTATGAATAAAATTTCCCGTAGCGTAAGGTGTATCACCAAATTTGCAGACATCAATAATTGTAGGAAAAACTCCAATCATTTGACATTTCTGCCTTAAAAAATCTATTTTTTGTTCTCCTCGAACGTAAATGTAATCGGCAGCATACAATAACTTGGATTCTAGTATTTGATTTATTTTGGAATATTCAACATCCCCATTAGAATACCGAAGACCATGAACGTTTTTCTCCAAGTATGCAGCAGTCTTCTTATCTTGATTACTCAATGTAGCAAACGGTTGTGGAGACGTAAATATATAATGACATCGTTTATATCCAATTTCAATGGTAAGCTCTTTAGGTACAAACCACCCATCTACGGTGAATCCCTGAATGTCTACGAACGCTACTCTCATGATGACGGCTTGTCTGCTACTAACACTTCATTCAACTTATCTAATCTTTTTAAATGATATTTTTGATAACTTCAGTTAGAGGAAAGTATTCGAGTAGGCTGTCGTGAATAATTAAACAATACGCTCGAGTGCCTGCTGGAAAACCTTCATCTGCTTCGATTTCCAACTTAACATCAACAGTTCCTGATCTGAATGAAGTATCATCCTGTTTGGAACAGTCGAACGTAAATAAGGCATATTTTTTAAAAGCCTGATAATCCAAGATGGGATGTTTTGTTGACGAATGAGCATAACTGGGAAAGAATTCGGTATAGTTGTAGTGAGCTATAGCATAGTCATTTTTATCAAAATCTAATTGCATTCTCTCGTTAGGCCAATATTCCCCATTAATAACCACTCGTATGCTTGACATTCTAATGTGATCGAATAACGTTGGATTGACGTGAATGTCATCTCGTTTAGAAGTTTGAAAAGCTACAATGACATAGCGTGGACGTTCAACAGCTGAAGTTGTCTTTACACTCCATATCTCACGTCGAGATCCTGCCGTAAGTGAAGGTAGTTCATTGAGCTCCCATTTACGGAAAGGTATAGTTATCGGCGTATTATTCTTAATCGGAGTCATTAATTCAATTTTCACATTATCATTCGGAAAGACATGTTTGACCTTGAGT